>NC_139607.1:54747142-55947142 GCF_964270895.1 Podarcis filfolensis | reverse complement strand
TCCTTCGAGGAGTATGTCACCATATATATATATTTTCCTTTCTGTTCAATGAAAATGATCTTTTTATGTGCCAGTATTATGAGCAATGGATATACCCTGTCTAGATAAAATTACTCTGAATAATTCACGCTTTTTCCATGTAAATGGAACCGCAAAAAAAGTTTGCTATAGTTTAGCTTTAAAAAACTGAAGTTTCATTTCTGTTAGATGAGAATTTACAGAAACATATTGATTGTAGACTGAAATGTTTCTCATTTGTTTTGAAATAGAAATGCAATCTTACTTTTTTATTCATATGATTGTGTTGTTTTTGTTTTTTAATATGTGCTGCTATAAATTCTCTGTTAATTTGGATTCCATCATTAGTGTGTGTGGAAGGGTAATTATTTCTAGGCTTTAGTGTGAATTGTTAGGGGATTGTTGAGTACAAACTGAATGTATTCATGTGAGATTTTTGATATGCTTTGAATTGCCATGCAATGCTGTTTGTATGTTTTATTATATATTGTTATCTTATCCTGTTACAATACTGTATTATATTATTGTGAGCTGCAAGGCATGGTTTACCATGGAAAGGCAGCATACAAATGAACTGATGATAATAATGACTTTTTTTAGATGCTGGAGTGCAGTGAGTGCCATTTTCATTCTAGTTCTGTAAATCAATATTATAGACAAGTCTGCCATCCTGCAGTTGCAACTTATGTTTCAGATCTTCCTTCCTTTCCTCTTCAGATGTATATTTCAAAAAGTGAAAATCTAGACAGAAAAATGGTTGAGCTTTTTTCACTGGCTGATTTCCACCTGGAAATCGCTGCTTGTGACTGCAGTATTCCGGATATGGCATCAGATTTAGAAGCAAATAATGTTCAAGTGTCCAAAATATATTGAAAACACTGGGGGCCAGAACTAGTGCTCTACCAAAATCTCTCACCCATCCCCCCCCCCATTAATTGATGAAGAGTGATCAGGGGAAAATGTAGAAGACTCTTCCTGGGCCTTGACTGGGCAGGGGCCCTGCCCAGAGCCGGAAACGTGGCCCAGATGGCAATGAAGGGGCATCAATCTCTGCCCCCAGCTGGACCACTGCGGGGCCCCCAATGCCTGGCTGCAACACCACCCACCAGAAAAGGTATGTGGACTTCCTGCACAGCACTATCCAAAACTACCGGAATCATGAGAGATTACCTTTGCTGTAGACAAGCCATGGGGGACATTATGGTTGGTTTTTGTTTTCTGGTTCACCTTTTTCAAAGCAGACGTATGTGAGCCAAAAGGCAAGAATCCCATTTGCTATACATTTTCAGTCACCATAGCAATGTTGTGGATATTTGCAGAAGCGATGTTTCCAGGATTTTTTTTCAGCCAGAACTCACCTCTCAGGTGGGCACCATTGCTATTATAAAAGAACATCGTGAGTTCTGGCACCTGTTTTTATAGAAAAATAGCACTGGATAGTTCTAATGTGAATAAAAGCATTCAGGCAGCTTTTTGTACAATAGATAGTGATGAGAACAATGTTTATATTTAATGTTCAGCAACAGTTGGACCAAAAGTGTGCACAAAACCAAATTAAGACTTGTAGAAGCCCCCCCTCCAATTAATTATAGCTCATACATTGTCGCTCTCAGCTGCAGCAGAGACTAATGCTTGGCCTTATAAAGAGACATGCATATTGATTTTACAGTGCTGAAGCCATCTAAATCATACATTTTTCTATTGATATAATAAGCATTGCCTGCATGTATTGATTGCTTACCCCACAGAGCAGTGCCAAGTTACTATTGTGGAGAATGTAATGATGCCGAACATTTCTTGCGCAGATGATGGGGTAATGTTTAACTGCTCTGTGTCCTGTTCTTTGTAGGTTTACTAATAACCTCCTTAATCATTCCTCCTCTGAATAGCATGGATCCAGAAGCAGATACAAAGCCTAATGATAAAATATTGTTTACAGACTATTTCATACATTCAAAGTAAGGTAAGTCAATTATTATAACAACACCTCCCATCAACTAGTCTGGATGCCAATTTTACTTAACATTCTGCAAGGCCTTCGTAGGAATGGCACATGCCATGCATCACCAGATTAGGCAAACCCAACTCTCATTAAGTCAGCACTTTATTCAGCAAATTGCTCCATTAAAAATCAATGGCATCATTTAGGGAATAAGATATTAGGGTCCCTTACTTAATAAAGCAAGCAGAATCAGGCTCTTTTGTCTTTGCTAACACAGAGCTTAGCATCATTAACAACTTTAGTTCTCTGACGTTGATACTGTGCTCTGATTAATTAAAATTACTACAGCGCTTAATGTTAAATGGGTTGTGTGTGTGGCAAGTGTTTTCATAGCCACCATTGTTATCTATTATTTTTACTAGAATTGTGCAAACATTTGAGTAACAGGATCCTAAATTACAAAAAAGCTGTCTGGTTTCATGTTTCTTTCTTTCCTGAAAGCTACAAACTCTCAAGAAAAGACACTATAAAATATTCCATGCATCTTTTAATGGCTTATTATCTATTGATTTGCAAGTGCCAAAAGAAGATCCCTAATCAGCGCAAAGACTTCCAATTTAGCAAGTATTTGAGCACATAATTAGTCACCCTCAGTTCTTATTTGCCATACTGCAGGATTTCACAGTGAAAAGCTTGGGAGCTGTTATTCAGTGATTAAAAACAAAACAAAACAATTAGTTCAGAGCTAAGGCCATCCCATCTCACGGTGGCTCAAGCTCCACAAAGACAGGAAAGCTATGACTAGTGCCTTAACGCACATGTCAAATGATCCATGACTGTGTTGTGCAATGTCAAAAAATGTTTTTTGGGTGGCGCTGTGGGTTAAACCACAGAGCCTAGGACTTGTCGATCAGAAGATCAGCGGTTCGAATCCCCGCAATGGGGTGAGCTCCCATTGCTTGGTCCCTGCTCCTGCCAACCTAGCAGTTCAAAAGCACGCCAAAGTGCAAGTAGATAAATAGATACTGCTCCGGCGGGAAGGTAAACGGCGTTTCCGTGCGCTGCTCTGGTTTGCCAGAAGTGGCTTACTCATGCTGGCCACATGACCCAGAAGCTGTACACCGGCTCCCTCGGCCAATAAAGCGAGATGAGCGCCACAACCCCAGAGTCGGCCTGTAGCCTTATTGGAATTCACCGATTGAATCCCCCCGCATACACATACAAACCCCATTCACCTCCCCAATCCCCTTTACCCATAAACATCCCAACGCCGGTGGCACTTTTACTGCTCTTCTACCGGCAAACCAGTGGCACACTACTGCTCTCTACTGGTTGAACCCAGCGGCACCCTACTGCTCCTACTGGGTGGGGTTGATCAGGCCCCTGACTCCCACAAAACAAGCTGTAGAGCCTATCTTTCCCTTCCCTTGGGCACCCTTTTCCCGTGCAGCTGCTGTCTTTCTTCCGTCTCTGCTGCATCTCCACTCAGGTACGGGGTGGGGGGCTCCCCCTAGAATTGGTAGGGTGCGCGCTTGGAGCCACTGACGCCGACCGAGCTGTTCGCTAAGCAGTGACGTCTCGGTCCTTCGTCCTTGTCCTCGGAGAACGCGGAATTCCGGACGAGCCCCCAAGAAATGTAGCCTTATTGGAATTCACTGATTGGGTCAGCGTTGCTCCGGAACAGGAGGAAGGAAGTCAAACGACACCTGAGGTTGATTCAAAGAAAGAGTTTATTCTGCTCTCCGGATAGCAGAAGGCACTTGTGTGATCAAGTCCACAGCAAGTCCAAAGAAATGACAAGTTTCATGCAGTATATATATCCTCCAGGCACCTCTCCCTCCTTCCAACCACGTCAGCTTGTATACGTAGGTTGACATCACATATGTTCCTGCTCTGGCACTCTTAACCATAAAAGGGATTTCCTTCCTGCACTCCTGACCATAAAAGGATATTCCTGTTCCTACTCCTATCTTGGAGCAAGAGGTCACTACTTCCGAGAACATGCTCTGGCGTTAGTCCCAGACTTGGGTCTCTGCGTCATTTGTGGTCAGGACATAAGATATGTCTGTGTCTGTTCTACTGGTAAAGTCAAGGCCAGTCTTGCCGTCAAACTGATAAGGGAGAGAGCTGTGTTCTTGTTTTGCATTTGCTCAACGGCTAAAGTTTATGCATTTTAGCTAAGGAGAAATGGGGATTTTGGTGCAGTTTAAAAACTGCTTGCACAGTCAGTTTTGGGTTTTGGAAACCCATTCCTTCAGGCCAGGACTGGACCTAATGGTCAGGGGTCCCTTTACCTTTACCTTACACTTTTCCTTGGTCTTTCAGGCCAAAATTCAGGTGGGTGGTATAGAGTGCCTGGGACCAGCAAAGATGTCTTGTATTGTCTTAGTCCTGTATTGGAACCAATTCTCAGCATTTTTAAACTTGTATCTGTTGCAATTTTTATTGGATTGGCTTGAAATTTGGCAGATTTGTAGACCCCATCAGGTAGATTATATCTGCAGGTTCCATTTTTATAACATTTGAGTTTAAAGGCTTATAGTGTAGGTTTGCCATACGTCAGGAAATTCCTGACCAATCCTGGTTTCTGGGTGTAAAAATGGCATTGGGGGGGCATTTTGCTGAACTGGCAAAATGTCAGGGAATACCCGGATGTATGGCAACATGATAGAAAAAGCAACAGAAACAGCTCAAAAAGCTTAAAATCACTATTTTTGGGTTAGGTTCCCATCAAAAAAGCTTAATTTTGGTGGCTTTCTAAACAAAAAAAATTTAATTACAGTGGTACCTCAGGTTAAGTACTTAATTCGTTCCAGAGGTCTGTACTTAACCTGAAACTGTTCTTAACCTGAAGCACCACTTTAGCTAATGGGGCCTCCTGCTGCTGCCACGCCGCCGGAGCCCGATTTCTGTTCTCATCCTGAAGCAAAGTTCTTAACCTGAAGCACTATTTCTGGGTTAGCGGAGTCTCTAACCTGAAGCGTATGTAACCTGAAGCATATGTAACCTGAGGTACCATTGTAAAGAGGCACAGGAGTGCTCCTTTGCTTTTTTTCCTAACCACTTTTGAATTATATTCAGAGCATCATATGTATTTTGCCAACTTTTATGTAGGTGCAGAAGATTTGTTATGGCAAGAGCAGGACCTCACAACTTCAGGGTCTGAAGCATTTAATCTTGTTTAAATGGTCCTCAACAAAAAAGTCACTGATAAATACTGCACTGGCAAAAGTGATGTTGAACTTATTCCAAGTGGTCAAAGGTGAATCAGTCTAGAATATTTCCATGTACCATGGGATATGCCACATTTCCTCTCTTAATTCTGATAGGATATGAGAATGACATGCTTTAAAAAAAAAAAAGGGAAAGCAAACATCTCAAACTTTTCTTTAGTTTCAAGAATAATAATTGGGTGAAATTTGCAAGCAAAGCTGTCCCCATTTGGCATTTTACATCCACATCAGAAATGCCATGAGATGATACTCTTTGTGTTCCCTGATCCACCCTATCATGCCCCATGGGAGCTTGGCTTCCTCCTCTTGAGGTGCACATCTTCTGCAGACCATGCTCACTTCTGTTTCTGATTAGGGGTTTTTGCAGAGCAGACGTACACCCCTAGCATATACAAAGAACTTCAAATGATTAAATACCACAAAATAAAGTAAAAAAGAAAGCTTTCTGGTGAAATGCAAAAATGTAATTGTTATGCCAGACACAGGATTTCTATCAGGAAGCAACTATTTGTTCCACTTATTTCCATAAAGAGGGATTCAATTCACCATGAATTCAACCAGGTTATGTCACAATCTATCCACCTCAGTGATTATCAGAAGCAATAGACCTTTGACCAGGAAATGCTTGAAGGATGTAAGTTACACTCAGACAAGTGTTCGCACAGCTACAAAGCTACCTAAGTGCTTTGTCAGTCGAGAGACAGAAGTTGATGTAAACACAGTACAAGATCTTTCATGTGTCAGGTTCAGATGACCCCAGGCCCTCCTGAATAAAGCTGTCTAGAGCTGATGGAGAATACAGCAGACAACTGTCAGCTGTCATCCTTCAAGTTGATGCCCTTCAAGGTATACTGACGTTCCACTTTACTTTGAAATAGCATCAGTTAAATATAACACTGTAATCAATATATGAGTGTTTAGGATACAATTGCATAAACTTAATAGGCATTGGCCTAGGGAAACTGAAAAGAAAGAACTTTAGAAATTTCCCTATTGGAAAAAAAAATCAATCAAAAAATCATTTATTTATTTTTTGAGTTGTGTTAAAAGCTAGAACATTGTGCTATTTTTAAATAGACTGATATAAAAAACAAATTGCTTTTTTTAAAATAAAAAAAATCCAGCATCTTCTATGAGCTTTGTATTCATCGAAGCTGAACACATTACTCTAAATTCTGAAAATCTAAACAATTATACAAATGCTGTTCTTTTTCTTCTTCCTTGCAAAAATGAATATTCTGGAGTTTCAATATATAAACCATGAATGATCCAAGTGCTAATTTTAGAATCTGCATTCTGAATAGGATGGGGTATCTGCATACATCCAGATCATTGAAACATTTCTACTTTATACCAGGGCTGAGACTCTTTTTCAGCTGGCAGGGCATTTTGACAGGTGGGTGAGACTGCCCATCTGTGAACCAGTAGGTGTTACAATGGCATCAGGTTACCCAAAGTATTCCCCCACCCCTTGCAGACTCAAACTACAGAGAAAGATATTTTGTGGCGTCGGCTTACTGGAAGTCCCATTTCAGGCAGTGGTACAAGATATATTGCACAGTTAAGGTATGTGAACAAAATATAACTGAAAGGGGGAGGTCAAACAGAGGGCGAAAATACCCCTCTGTATAGTTACACACAACATGGGTGATAGTGTACTTCAGTGTATATTTGGTCTATCTGAATTAAACTTCCCAGGACATTTCTCAGGAGGGAAGCAAACAAACACAGACCAAGTGCATCATGAGCCTCGATTGTGTCTGCCAGTCATCTGGTTTCAAACTGTCAAGTCATGTCTACAGCATTCTCTTTATTGGTGACCTTTCCAGCTAGTGACTTTGACAAAAGTCTTCTGCACTGAGGGAAGTGTATTTTTTTTTTACATAGGTTTCAATTTATGATATTAGTTTATGGTAGTTTATGATATTGTTTAGTGCAGAATGGACAAGAGAATTTGTCTTATTATTTAGGAAAGAAGAACCATTGGAACTGGACCAAACAAGCCCATATGGGAAATTTGCACTTATTTGCTTATTGAAAAGTTTAATAATAATTATTATACATGCATTTTTATATATCTCCTAGTGTTAAACATAAAATCTCCCAAACACATAATAATTATTATAAGAGGTAATAAAGGAATCCCATTTTGAAAAGCATTCAATTTGTATAATGTGCCCATTTCTTCAGTAGACCATATATGTTGATTCGGCCATAATTGCAATTTCCAGTATTGTTAGCCGCGCTGCTCTGATAGTCCAAATTATTGAGGTCCCCCAATACCGGGCAAGGTATTTTCTAAAATGGATGCCTCACCCTTCTCTGCAAGTTGACATTTTCAGGCCAGCTTAGGAAAAAAAGAATTAAAAATACAACATACATATTGGTAGATGTCTGACAGGTTTGCGGCCGATCCTCAAGAATTCTGACTCCCAATTATTTAACAATAGCCACAATAAAAAGGTGTTCTCTTTATTAGACAGCTGTGATGAAGAAACTGGAGGTTTGGAACATCAAGAAAGGATTTCCGTGGTAGGACTATGAGTTCGGTTCTAGAATTACAGGAAGAATCCTAGCTGAAAGTACAGTGGTGCCTCACAAGACGAAATTAATCCGTTCCGCGAGTCTCTTCATCTTGCGGTTTTTTCGTCTTGCGAAGCACGGCGCTTAGCGGCTATTAGCGGCTTAGTGGCTTTAAGAAAAAGGAAACAAACTCGCAAGAACTCGCAAGACGTTTCGTCTTGCGAAGCAAGCCCATAGGGAAAATCGTCTAGCGAAGCGACGCTAAAACTGAAAAACCCTTTCGTCTTGCGCGTTTTTCGTTTTGCGAGGCATTCGTCTTGCGGGGCACCACTGTATGTGCAGAGACAGCCAGTTCTTTAATTTTAAGAGGACGTTGCTGCTGCAATCTTCCAGAGCAGATTTTGAAAGGGAACAGAGGGCAGCAGGGTTAAGAGAAGTAGATCACTTTGTATGAGTGCAATGCTCTGCAAACCTACAGTATTGGTTGCAACCCTACATCAAGAAGAGGTATGCCACTTCTATTTCCCCCCCCCCCAATACCAACTTCCTCACTATGCTACACTGCAAGCTATTTTTAAACTATTGTTATTCAGAAAAGAATGGGAGAAAGTCAACAACCATCAAACAGCAGGGACAATAACAACACTAAGAATGCTAACACTAACTACTGTACTAATAATATATAATGTTATTTTGACTAGGCTTGAATAAACGTGTGTTGCTGAAGTGACATAATAGAAAATGAAACAGAAAAGCAGTTTGTGAAACTGGAGCATATGTTTAATTCACCTTGGGAGTTCTCACTGGCATACCTTACTCTGGGTCACATCTGAGCCCTCTGGAGTTTTTCCAGTGCATTCCAGAGCATATCTATTCAGAAGTAAGTCCAACTGAGTTCATTAGGGATCCCTCCTAGGGTGCTGGATTGCAGCATCTATGTGACTTGTCACCTTCCTAAAGAACTCACGACTCCCTCTAAGTTTCAGCTAGATCAGCTTGATCTATTTCAAGGTGGTGGTTTCAGGGAGTTCCTCCACATCCACCCTATTCCATTTGTTACCTGAGCTTTTTTATTGATCGTTCCCCCTACCACATAGACAATAAGTCTACAGTTTGGTTCATACATAGCTTTATTTAGGCAACAGCTTATTTAAATCTTCTGTGCTCAGAAATTGCTTTGACAGTGATATTATTACATTGGCAACACTACTGCATTAGTTGACAACATAATTGTTAAGCCGTCTTCACCAGCATTTTCAATTTCAATCAGCAGATATGCACAGTTCAGGTAGATATGTGCCTCTCTTTAGGAAGTGATTCCTTTTATCTCACACTATATTAGCAGCACCCTGTACAATTCTAGAATTCATCCCCCCTGCCTCCCACACCCTCCTCTACAGCTTTGTATGGTGACCCCGCAGCACATCACCCAATGGGAGCACACTGGTCATGCCACCCTAAAACTGCCTCTGTTGTGAGGATGCTTATAACCTATCATCAGTTCTCTTCCACCTGACAGTTCCTAACCAGATGGGTAGGGAATTAATAATAATGATAATAATGATAATAATGATGATAATAATAATTTGAAACTCTTTTGCATTTATTATACATTTGTTTCTTCTGCAATCTACATTTTTTGATACACTGCATATAAAAATTGTATGTAGCATCATAGCAACTAAGGAAGCTGTCTTATACCAAGTATTGGTCCGTATTGTCCACACTGACTGTCCATGGTTCTCCAAGGTTTCAGATAGCTCTGTCTGGAGATGCCAATAACTGAACCTTCTCCATGCAAAGAAAATGCTCTAATGATGAGCTATGGCCCTGTGGTGATCCAAATTCTGCCAAGAGACAAAATGCCTTACCTGCTTACTTTTGTTTCTTCTTGACTTCAGTGGCAGAAGTTTGTCCTGGTGTGGAGGAGAAAGTTTATTTATGTTGTTAAAAAAAAGAGAAAAAAGGATAGCATCTTGGATTAAGGTGCACTCATGGCATCCACATTCTTCCTGTGATGAGAAAGGTGGAAGAAAATGTATTTCTTGGACCACTTGGCATACTCCAAGTGGACACAATATTGTAATGCAGCTGGATATATGCTTCAGATGCCTGCAGCCTATTGCATGTGAATTGTTACTTTAGCCCAGCAGGATCAGGTGACCTGGAACAATAGCACCCATTTTGGATCTGGCCCTTATGTAATTGCAGACTGGTTTAGAATCTTGATCTGAGCTGCTGGCAGACACCCTGAAACCTCACTGAGCCAATGGCTTGCTTCCTGCATGCTTTTAGTCATCACACTGTTGTCATTGCATACATTTTGCCTCATCCAACATGGTAATGATTTGAGTTAGACTTCCCATCTCTGATTTAGATTTTGACCACCTGAGCATGGATTTTCTTTAAGTCACATACTCATAGCTGTCAACTTACAGATTTGAAAATAAGGGACCAGCAGCCTCGAAAATAAGGGATCAGCAGCCAAAATAAGGTATCAACAATTACTTTGATAAAATACATATTTTGTTGCATGCAAATGGCTTTAGATACCTATTAGGTCCATAAATTACCATATAGCATATATTCAACACAAAAAAGCAACAATTTGTTGTTGACAAAGGACAGCTGGACATAGAAAGGGCCCCATAACCTTCAGTAAGGGACATGGCGCTGGGATAAGGGACTGTCCCGCCAAATAAGGGATGCTTGACAGCTATGCATACTTGCTTATACAGAGAACTGATGAGCCAGATCTTTTAGATGTTAAGAAGGTGCAACTTTTAAATAATAGTACCGCTTCACAGAAACCTGTGTGAAGATTGAAATAATCTAATTGCCTGATTCTGTTACCTTTTACAAAGTAGCACTCAAGGTGCTTTATTGGCACAATACTTACTACACACCCCCACCCACCCACACCAACCATTAACAATACCGCCTTCAGCATTGTAAAGATGTTTTTACTCCTGCCAACCACAATGTGGCTGTTCTTCATTATGAAACTATATCAACAAATGAGCATATAAGACACCTCCTCAAATGTTTTAATGGAATTATAAAGAGATGGTTTGTTGCAATAGGATCTGCATGAATATTTTCATTTACAGAGCCACCATTTTCATTCCTTAGGTGGACCTCTCAATTTCAGTTTCTCTCAATTTCTCATTTTTCCTGGCTTAAATTTATGGATCCACATTTCCACATTAGTTTGCAATTTTAAAAGGGGGGGGGGAAAACCATAAACATTTTTTGTGTGAATTTCTTCTAATAAGCACATTTCTCTATGAAATTTTGTTTAATATAGCAAATTTTGCAAAGTGATTTTCATGAATATATGTATGTTTGTGCAGTTTTCTAAAGCAAATGCTTTTCCCCCTACACTTTGCCTGGCTGCACATCTGCATTGAAGAATTCAGAGAAGTGTGATGTTGTATCTGTGGGGTACAAGTGTATAGACACTTCCCCTTTGGAAGGAAGGTCAGAGTAGAAAACAGGATCCTATTATCCTTGAAAGAAAAGATGCCTATCACTTGTGGGGGGCACCCCTGCAAAAAACAACAACAACCCAGACATGCCTCCTTCTAGCAATGGTGATTTCTGCCTGTTGGGAGGAGAGTAAAGACTGGAAAGGCAAAGCCCTGACACACCAACTCAAGATCTCCTCCACAGCCAGAACATCAACCTAAGTAGGAAGTCCATGAGTACCCCTCCCACCCTGTCATGTCCTTGCTGTGGAGCAGATAGTGGATCAATGACCCAGTGTTTTGTCATTCCCCAATTAGCTTAATATCCTGGAGTTTGGTAAGAAGTGAAGGCACCCATGAGAGAGGATGTGGACTATGAAATGATGTTACAGTCACATGGTGCGGGCAAGCAACATGCTGTAGACAATGATGATGTCACTCCTGATGAACATTTGCAGAAGCTTTTAGGCAGCCTAACCCAGGCATTTGTGAATGATGTGCAAATTTCAGAACAGATACACGCCACTCTAAAACTTGATGATAAATTGATTTGGATATGATATCCTTATTACCAGAATATACTTGGGGTTTAAAGCTGCTTTTTAAAAAGACAATGGCATTCCATGAGTGGCTTATACATAAGTGAAAGAGGCAGTTTGAAGCAGGAAAATCTTGTTCTGGTCAGAAGCACCAAACTCCATGAATAAATCCTTTTGAAATGATTTCTTCCTCTTTCTCTAATGAACATATCCTATGCAACTACTAACCTAGTTGTGATTCATCTGATTAGAATCCACCCCAACATAATTCTTTATGTTGAATTTTTGTCTATGCTAATCCTGTTTTTGACATAGCATATTAATTTTAACTTTTTTAAGGGGCAGTGGAAAGATATATTTGTGGCATCTTATTAAATGCTTCCACCTCATTTCATTTCTGTGCATCACTGATTTGCGGTAGAGTCTAATAGTTTACTTACTTGGTTTTGGTCCCCTTTCCAATCATTCCCTTGTATTCAAAACAATTACCAGAGAACACACATTAATATAAAGCCTTGTTGCTTGACTAAAAGAATTGACTGAACAAACAGTATTAATTTTAACTCTCTTTAATACATTTCTCTGGCAGTCTTTCAAACTTTCCCACTACTTTCTCCCCTAAGCTTACCATGCCTCAGCTAATTCCTAGTTAGGTAGCCTACCTATATATCTCAAATAGGATGTTTTATTTTATTACCTGCAATGTGGATTCCTTTTCTTTCTTAAATGTCCAGCCACATCACTGCTACAGGCATGGCTGGGGTAGCATCTGAAGATGATGGACTGATAGAGGTATGAGGAGGTGCCATTAAAGACTGTGACCAGAACCACACTTAGGTAGCCTGAAATCTTGGCAGTGATATGCCCTTGGATAGGTTAAGACCTGACTGCATGGTGTGGATGGTTGAACATGCTTAGTTGTGTGCAATGGATGAAAGGAATCCACTTAATATTTATAATCCTAATGTGGAATGGGAAGGTAATAGTTGCACCAGAGGCAGATTTAGGCAAACATGACCAGTTCAGTTGCACTAGGTGCGGAGCCTTGAGGATACCAAAAATCTTATTATAATAATAATTATAATAATTTATTATTTATACCCCGCCCATCTGGCTGAGTTCCCCCAGCCACTCTGGGTGGCTCCCAATTGAGTGTTAAAAACAATACAGCATTAAATATTAAAAACTTCCTTAAACCAGCGCTGCCTTCAGATGTCTTTTAAAGATAAGATAGCTGCTTATTTCCTTCACATCTGAAGGGAGGGCATTTCACAGGGCAGGCACCACTATCAAGAAGGCCCTCTGTCTGGTTCCCTGTAACCTCACTTCTCGCAATGAGTGAACTGCCAGAAGGCCCTCGGCACTGGATCTCAGTGTCCAGGCTGAACGATGGGGGTGGAGACGCTCCTTCAGGTATACAGGACCGAGGCCATTTAGGGCTTTAAAGGTCAGCACCAACACTTTGAATTGTGCTTGGAAACGTACTGGGAACCAATGTAGGTCTTTCAAGACCGGTGTTATGTGGTCTCGGCAGCCGCTCCCAGTCACCAGTCTAGCTGCCTCATTCTGGATTAATTGTAGTTTCCGGGGCACCTTCAAAGGTAGCCCCACGTAGAGCGCATTGCAGTAGTCCAAGCGGGAGCATGCACCACTCTGGCAAGACAGTCTGTGGGCAGGTGGAATGGAAGGCAAGAAGGGTGGGTATGTTGAATTTTGGTGTTACACAGGTTGCCAAAAAAAAATTGAGGCCCCAAGATCTGTCATTGGTTCCACTCTTTTCTGCCTTCGCCAGACAGAATACTGGCGCCTTCGCCAGACGCCACTTGGAATATTGTGTTCATTTTTGTGCACCACAGTTCAAGAAGACAAACTAGAACATGCGCAGAGGAGGACAGCTAAGTTCACAAAGGGTCTGGAAACCAAGCCTTATGAGGAACGTTTGAGGGAACTGGGTGAGTTTAGCTTGGAGAAGAAGTGACTAAGAAAAGATATATCTTTGAATATGTAAAGGGCTGCCACATGGAAGATGGCGCAAGCATCATGAATAACTAAACATTATGAATAACTTTCTGATTATAAGAGCTGTTCAACAGTGGAATGGACTACGTTGAAATGATTATTGAGCTGTGATTTCTGCACTGTAGGGAGTTGAAGCAGATGACTTATTGAGTCCCTTTCAAATCTGCAATTCTATGATTCTATGAGGCCAATGAGTTTGCCTCTGCAGTTGCTATGCCACTGCCGAGCTGCTGCCACTGACAAAGTTCTTTTTCTGTCCAAAAGAACCTCCAAACTAGGCCACTCCCAATTCCGGCTGTCTCTCATTGATCTATCTCTTGCCTTGCTTGAGAATAAAGGGGTGGGGAGGTATGGGACAGCACCTAAGTAACGTCTTCTCACTCCTCCCAACCTCTGGCAATTACACCAGACTTTTAGCTGGAAGTGGCTTCATGCTGCATTTCCAGTCTGTCTCACAAATGCGCTCCACACACACACCCCGACCTGTTTGTTTCTGCGCCAGGAAGCAGTATTGTTCTTGTATTTTTATGTTCAGAAGATTGAGCTGTTCTTATTTTAGAAAATCCAGACCAATTTATTAGGGATTTATCATGTGATGCTCTGCAACAGCCTGGCACTATGGAGTTCTATTATGGTGATTTATGAAGGCAATGATAATGACACCTACAGTAAAACGTGCCCATGGGATACCTTGTCACAAACTGACTGATTAAATTTGATGGACAATTTAATTTAGTTACTAAGGAAAACTAAACAACACCCCACCTAAAAAAAAATCCCCAACCTTCAAATTAAAAGTTCACCATTATATTTATATGTAAATCAAGCAATTCAAGACAGATTCTTACAAGAGTGATTAAAGAGATAGGTTGTTGCAATCATCATCTGTGCACAAATTTCTTTAACCTTTCTGAGTGAACTTAATTGAACTCCATGGGTCCATAACATAGGACCATAAACCTGTGTTGGGATTATGTGTAATCTTTTGATAACGGTGCTACATCACTGGGAAATGGTGCAAACCACAGCTTGCCAATTTGTTGCTTATTCTTAAACACAGCCTTTCTCAACCTTTGTTTCCCAGATGTTGTTGGGGTATAACTCTCATCACTCCGAGCCAGCATGGCCAGTAGTCAGGGATGATGGGAACTGTAGTTCACCTGGGAACTCAAAGTTGAGAAAGACTGCATTAACGTATAAACTGATGTTGACACTATGGAGCTATTGGGAGGCATCACAGTGCAAGGAGTTCCATATTTGTGTTTCTCCCATGCTTATTACCTGGGTTGCTGTTTTCATAATGCAAATCAAGATCTATTAATATGAATCAGTCTTTTAGATACATCTAATTTAGGAATGATACCACATTAGACCTAGCAACAGGATGAATTTTGTAATTGTTGAGTTTTGGAAATTGGGGTTTTATTACATTCACTGATCACTACCACCTCTGTGTCTCAGAACTCTCATTTTTAGCCCCTTTCCCACATGCCAGGGAGAAAGAAAGGATAATGTTTTAGTGCTGTAGCCCTGGACCTTGCAGATTTCACCTACCATATGCATTTACCAGCTGCTTTCAGGATCCAAGCTACCAACAAATGTACTTTATCACTAGGCAAGGTCCAGTTATATTTATTTAACTATTTATAGAATAATTATTGAAATAAGACTACTTACTGCCAGATCATCTCCTCCTTGATCATCTCCAGTGTAAAAAAAGCAATACATTGAAGCACAGCCCTTTTAAAGTGTTTGCGCTCTCATACCAGCATTACGCAATCATTATGTAAGTTTTTCCTATTATGCATGTATGATTGAGAATAAATATTTTAAATATTATCAAAGTTCACTTGTAAGACAGACACTTTCTTATTTTTGAACAGTCCCTGGTTTGCTAATCTAATTTTTGCTGTTGATTTCCTTTTCTCCATACAATAACTGGGTTGTTGTTGCTATAATTTGAATGGGGGAGTCGATTTATTTCACATATACTTTCAGCCATTGTGCCCCATTTTAGAGTGATGTGGATCTGACTGCCAATGATGCTAAGATTTCAGAAAATAATGCAGAGTTCAGAAAATATTATTGTATTTTTTACAGGTTTATGCGAGGCAGCGATCAAATTGTATTTGTTCTCATCAGTATCACTAGGTGTTCAATGAAATGTGAAAATATATTCATGAAAAAATACTTTTTAACACATTTGGGTTGCTGAAGAAAACACACAATCAGGTAATGTCCCTATTCTTATTAATTTTCTTGTTGATTTGTGGAGGGGGAGAGAGAAAAAGAAATGTGCTAAAAGGGTGCCAGTACTTTTATTATTTGTGTGATGCCTGACAAACAGTGCTACTCAGCAGATTTTTATTCAGAGAAAATTGGAACACGTATTTATGAATTTAGAGGAGACATTTAAGGTCAATTTTTTTTTGACAGAATAGGTTTAATGTTTTATGTGAAATGCAGAGATTTGAACATGTGTTTTTTTCTCATACACATTCATTAACTGCAGTGTAGGGGAAAAATGTCCTGTGATTGTCACATAACTCTCTAAGGCTACACATAATTAGGTGTGATCCATTGTCTAGAAGAAGTTGGGATTAATGAATTCTGCATTTTCCTAATTTACATGCTGACTCTGGTGCCTTGAATGTCATGAGTTGAAATCAATGGAAAAAATAATGTTTGTTTCAAACTGGACCTAGCCAAATGGTTTTCAAACTAGTCAGCCTTATCACTTAGCTCAGAGTTGCAAAAAAATAATAATAAAAAAGACTGGAAAGAAACAAATCAACTGTGAGCTCATCTGTGAAAGTCCACACATTTGGCTCAGTGTGTCATGTGAACCAGGCTACTGTGTTGAAAATCACAGTGTTATTATAGATCAAGTCACTATTTCAGTGTTACCTAATCTAAGGATATCTGGGATTTCTGGAAAGCATCTTTAACAATGAAAGCTACTAATATAATAAACTAGTGGATAATAATAATAATAATAATAATAATAATAATAATAATAATACAATTTTATTTATATCCCACCCTCCCCAGCCGAAGCTGAAGCCGGGCTCAGAGCGGCTAACAACAATAAAAGTAACACAGCTTGATGCTGTGTTGATGTTAGTCTTTGTTAGTAGAGAAATCTGAAAGGGAAATGAGTAACACATTCTGTGAATCAACTTCCAACAAGCTCTCCTGCTTTCTAAGATGCTATTGCTTCATCCTTCATTTTAGCAGATCCAGCAGTCCTTCAAGTGTTCATAGCAGAGTTGGTATGGTCATCATAAGTCAATGGCAATGACAGAATATTTTTATGTAGATGTGTAGGAGCCAACTCCTAGGGGCTAAAAGGTCTTCATCCCCTCCAATAAAATATTTGAGGAGGTTGGGCCCCCCTAAAGTTGATGGGCATTGCCATTCAAATGGGGTGTGTGGGGGTGTGTACCGTGTCATGTGATTTATTATGTGGGCGGGCTTACCTGCCCACCCTATTTTATTCAGGTTTGCATCCCTGTGCAGATGTAATCGTAGAGCATTACAGTAGCCAAATTATTATAGCAAACTTAACTAAAGATGCTAGACAACATGTCAATTTAGCAACTTTGAAGAAATGCTTCAACTTTAATATAGAACTCTCATAAATTTGTACCTGAAAGTGAGATAAGTAAGAAATCATATAAAATCCTAATCCCATTCAGTCTTGCTGGCCTATAAAATATTCCTGTTTCTTCCTTAAACTTATTGCATTATTGTATCAGAAGGTCTTGTAAGGGAAAGTGGGATGCAGAATTTGCCTTCTTCACTGAGTTCCTGCACATGTAATGTAATTCGAAATAACCCTGTAGAATTGCTTAGCTTTCCAATAGAGAACTTTTAGGCTCCAGTTAGTTAGTAATTTGGTGATGCTGCTGTTTTTGAAAAGGGATTTAAATGAACTGTGTAACTGGAGCTTTCAGGGATGCTTTTATCAGATGTATTAAGTTTCTTGAATCATTTTTTTTCTTATTTACTTAGCAATCTGTCTTGCACAGACAGATTAATTCTTGCCATAGTTCAACGTAATTGCCTGGTAATCTTCTTTGGGTTTATGCCAAACTATGCATCCATCCATCCATCCATCTAGCTAACCTACCTAATGGTGAACATTCCCTGAATAATAGTTCCCTGAATAATACTGGCTGCTTGGATGTTGCTCTTTGGTTTTTGATCCGAAACTGGGATAAAGCCACACTAGCCTGGAGCCAATGTCTTATTGAGAAGGCCAAGCAATCAGAAGGAGGCATCCTTAATGTGTCACCACCACCTTCTCAACTGTGTCTCTGGATTCAACATGGTGACCCACCCATCCTAATATATATCCATGGTGAACTAGTTAGTTTCCTGCTTGAGGACCGAGCAGGATATTTGGGGATGAGGTTCACAACTGGCCTAAGAGGACACCTTTCCCACCAACCTCTCAGTGTTAAAGCAAGCAGAGATGTGGTGCTGGTTGATTTAGCTAACTGGATGCATGCATGAGCATGGTTACCTTGCTCATAACTGGTAGGTGGTACAAGAAGTCAGGGATGTTAATATTTGCTTTCCAGTGAACACCCTAAGGCAGCTTGAGGAAGAAGGGTCACCTACCCAACCTTCTTCTCTTTGCTGACTGCAAAAGAAAGGATTATGTGGCATGAGTCTTTGCATGAGTACATGGTTCCTTTCCCTGCAACAGTGATGAGGACCGGAAGGGGAGCCATATAGGAGCACTGTATCACATGCCACTTGTGCCTGTGCTTTCAGATGATGATAGAACTAAGTTAGGAATAGCGAACATAGACTATTTAAATCAATTTTGCCATTTATTTTGATTCATATCCTAACATATAATTGATGCTCCTAAGCTTGACAGAAATTTAATCGCAGTGTCACTAATGAAATGTTGACATTATCAGCAGCTCTCCCTGTAACGTATCTTTTATTACTGTGTTAATAGAGTGTACACCATTCAAATTATAGAGATGGAAGAGAACCAAGGGTCATTTAGCTCACACTTCTAAACTGGCAAGATATCCTATGCACAAACCTTTCCTGATAGATTCTCCATCCAAATCTGTTCAAAAGGTAATTATATAACTTCACTGGGAGACCTGTTTCGTTGCTCAGCCATTCATACAATTAGGAAGTCATCATTCCCCCCGCCCCGATGGCCAGTCTACATCTGCTGTACTTCAGTTTGAATCTATTGATTGTGGGCACCAGTGCCTTGGAAGATAATCAGTCATTCTTCTCATTTTTCGACTGCAACAGTTTTGTTGTCAAATTTCCCTTAAGCCTTTTCTCCATGCAGAGAAAGCCTCATTGTTTAATTAGCTATGATTCATGTAAACTTTTATTTAGGGACAAGGGGATTTCTCCCATTTCATTTCTTTACTGCTCATCTGGTTTGCTCTGGGGTTTCTCTGTGATTGCAATGTTTCCAAACTGAGCAAATGAACAGTAAAATGGCCAATGAATGTAATGTATGCAAGTGTAAAGTAATGCATTTCCCGGCAACCCCCCCCCTCTAAATTCATATATACGCCTATGGGATCTGAACTGGTGGTGATTGACCAGAAACAGTACTTTAGGTTTAATGAAGATGTTCAACCAGTTTGCAACAGCTATGAAAAAGGTGGATTCCACATTATGGATCATTAAGAGATCAAAAATAAAACTGTCAATATCATAATGGATACAGATATATGGTGTGACCACACTAGGAATAGTGTGTATAGTTCTGGTTGCC
Source organism: Podarcis filfolensis (assembly GCF_964270895.1). Lineage (NCBI taxonomy): Eukaryota > Metazoa > Chordata > Lepidosauria > Squamata > Lacertidae > Podarcis > Podarcis filfolensis. Next base: position 55,927,634 of record NC_139607.1, on the reverse strand, counting down.
TCACCTCACCTAGGGGCTGAGGTCTCATTGCCCTCCACAAAGCTGATGGCTATTGCCATTTAAATAGTGTGTGTGTGTGTGTGTGTGTGTGCGCACCAAGTTTTGTGATTGATTATGCAGGGCAGGGCTTACCTGCTCCCCAATATTTTATTCAAGATGACACCCCTGTTAATAACAAAGAAAATACATCTTCACACAGCACCTAGTTAAAATATGGAATCTGCTCCCACAAGAGGTAGAGATGGTCTCCACTGTCAGAGGCAATATGCATCTGAATATCAGTTGATGGGGATCACGTGTAGGGAGAGGGCAGTTGTGGGCTCAGCACCAGCCTGTTCTAATTATGGGCTTCCCATAGTATGGATGGCCACTGTGAGAACAGGATGTTGGACTAGATGGGCCTTTGGCCTGATTCAGATAGGTTCTGAGAGAGAGACAAAGAGAGAGAGAGAGAGAGAGCGCTTTTAAAAACAAGGAGACTAAATGTCTGTGTGCACAAAAATGGTAAGCCCACCCCCTCCAAATTTATTCTGTGCAGTGCAGATTTCAACAATATTCCTCATCTCATTTATATCCATAATTCACACCAAATGTGAATGGGGTAGCAAACCGAGAGCCAACATTTTGTCCCACCTTGGTTCATAAAAGGAAGTAACCTGTGACAAAAAATCCTCTCATGCACAACACAATCCTTCCCTTTTATTTAGTCAATGTCAGGACAATGAATTGTGACAGTGACTTTCAGATATGATGGGTCAGTACAGATTTATGGTGTCAATGTTTGTTTTCTTCCTTCCAAATTAGGAAGGAACAGTGAATTTTATCACCACCCTGCCACAATGTATAGATTTTAAGCACTGATATTGTTATGAATAGTCACAGTAATATATACAAAACCAGAAGAAGCAAATAAGCTGACGTTTGTAATAAAAACCTAAGGCAGAATAGCTTTAAATGTAAAATGTAAAAATAGAACATATTTTGTTTTAAGTGAAATTGACTGTGACAAACCCAAAGTGTGCTGTTTTCAAGCACTTTGTTCACATGCCATTAAGTCCATTAAGTCGCTATTATCTCGATTTGGTATTGTGAATGGCTTCTCAAATCCTTGCTGAATCCCCTTTGAAATCATTAATCCAAACATTGCTTTTATGCTTCCTTTGCCAGTTAGGTGCACTTTGTAGCTGTCTTTAAAATGTGTAAAAGTAACTATAATTAATGAAATAACAAATTAAAAACAGACACCCCCCCATCAAAAAAAGGAGGAACCAGAAAAAATGAACTTGACAATTGCAGAAGTATATGCGCATTTAAAGTGATGCATTTCCTGGGAAATCATTTATAATGTGCAGTTCACAAAGTCATAGTTTCACAATTGTAAAGGGCTCAGAGCAACATGAAGTTCATCTAGCACTATCCTTGGCAGAATAACAATACCTTACAGAAGCAAACAACCCTAGAAGATTAACCCACACAATAGCACAGTAAAGCCTATCATAAAAAGAATTGGCATCACTTCAAAAATTGCAGAGTACAGCCCCCTAAATACAGTATACTGTTACCTTCAGTGGAATTCTGGTAATCTGAGGATGAAAATATACAGCCAGTTATAGATGGGGAGGGGAGAGCAGACCCCACAATATAGCAACTCTCACCTATCTTCCCCACCAACATGCTAAACAAATCCCATCTGTTTACTAATGTTCAGATTAATGATGAAAAATATTGATCATTTGAATATGGTTGTTTGCACTGGTGAGCTATGATCCCAGAGAGAGCATTCAATCATTTTATCACACACACACACACACACCTAATCTGTGGTGACAAAAATCAGACTGTATTGAGGGTGGAGAACCATGAAAGCAAAGTGTAAAAATGGCTTTTCATGCTTTCCTTTCATATCTCCAGAACTTTGTGGTTTTCACTTCCAGTTGTGTGACAGAACAGCAGATTTTTATAGTTATTATTATTATTTAAACTAACCAAAATATATTAGTATTTTTGCTTATGTCTTACAGCTACTTATATAATCATTTTATTGTACTATGTTTTATATGTCATAACCCACCTTGCTATATGTTATGATAGAGCTGGTTATAAATTTTCAAATTTTCAAATGAATGAATATATAAAATTCATGTGCATGTGGGCTTCTGTATCCCCATGATTCCCCCATGAAAATGGCGAGAAATACCACCAGAATACCACCCCAGATTTAATCCCACAATTTTCCAGGTTAACGGTGTTGCAAGCTTATTTTTTTCCTGAAAACAGGCAGCACAGAAATGAGCACTAAAAGTCCTGCTAGATTTCCAAAAGTGGATTTTACATCATGGGAAAGATCATGAAAAAAATATGAAAAAATTATCAGGTAAGACAATGTCAGGAAAATGCAAATGGGCAGTTTCTACACTGTCATGTGTTTTGTAGGAAATGCCTTGTGTCAATGAAAAACAACAACACACTCCACAGTCATCACAGGCCAATAGCATTTACTATCTCATTTTTACAAAATTTCTCTCTAGATCAGGATTGGGGCTGCATTCCCTCATAGCCAACCCTTTAAGGACTACATACAGTGCTGAGTGAGGAGAATTCACCCCTCCCATATCCAAGAATCTCCTGATGATCTCTGCTGATTCTCCAGAGAGGAGGAGCAGTGATCTGCTCTCTACTTATTCTGCTCCAGCACCACATCAAACAGTCAGTCAGTCAGTCAGTGTGTCGGAGAGAGAGAGGCTGAATGTTAGAGATCGTGTGTAGAGATAAGGTTGCTGCTAAGAGCAGCTGCAGACACTCAGTGCAGTTTAGCATTCATTTATGCTTAGACCTCATTTAGCTCTGTATATAGTTGTATAATAGTTGTAGATAGAATAAAGAAGATATTCTACAGAGCTGCTCTCCGAGTTGTTTATGCTCTGCTAGACTCTGCTATACTCTGCTGTGCGACGACTGTCTTCTTGTGGAAGTGAATCCAGTGCTCACAACTCTAAGCTGTGAGTCCACAGCACTTTGACCTGTTCCTGTGCAGAAGGTGGTCTCTGGAAGTGCTACCCAGCTCGCCTAGCCCAGTCGGGGCTGAGTGGATGAGTCCAGTTGGTGGCACTGGCTCAAGGGCGATGCTGACACTGGGTGTTCCCGAAGATATTTTTCTAGAAAAAGAGATGGCAGAACTCACCATGAACACCTCCCCCTTTTTTCTTTTAATGGCAATGGTGCCCACCTGGAGGTGCCAGAACTGAGTTCTGGTGAGTTCCAGCTGAAAAAGAGCCCTGGGTGTCACAAAAGTGGAATTAGCAAGACCCTCCATCCTCAATGTAGACAAGCAAGAGGCATTATCACAGTTCAAGGACAAATTCTAGCATGGTAAAATCACTAGAGAAGGGTGCATAGTAGAGGCAATAAGGGGAGAAGGCATGATCTGGAAAGAGTCTCAGGGGCTGGATAAAGAGACCAAGAGAGCTGAATTTGCCCCTAGGCCTGAGGTCCCCCATTTCGGCTCTAGATAAAGGCACACCTGTATGTCCTGTTTCGTCTGACACAGCACAGACTGTGATTAATATGATCAGGCAAGTTCATTTCTCATTCAGACTACCAGCCCATTTGTCTCTTTGACCTCTGTTATCCATCCTCTGCTCCTCTTATTTTACCTTCTGGTTTTCTGTCAGTTCCCAGAGTTGTCCTAATTCCTGCTCATTATTCTGAATGGCTTGTAAACTTTATACAGTGGTACTTCGGGTTAAGTACTTAATTCGTTGTGGAGGTCCGTTCTTAACCTGAAACTGTTCTTAACCTGAAGCACCACTTTAGCTAATGGGGCCTCCTGCTGCTGCCACACCGCCGGAGCATGATTTCTGTTCTCATCCTGAAGCAAAGTTCTTAACCTGAAGCACTATTTCTGGGTTAGTGGAGTCTGTAACCTGAAGCATATGTAACCCAAGGTACCACTGTACATGCTGCAGCACTGACCCCTTGCAAGTACTTTGATGGGCATCAATGGGCATCCAAGTCTGTTAAAAATGACCAAGGATGTGAACAACAAACTTCTGCTTCATATAAATCATTTGCCTGGTTGTTTTACCATTTGCAAAAAAAAAACCCCTTTCTTTAGATAAACCTTTTTATGTCAATTCTATCAAAGGACTTTGACAAATCATCTAGACATTTCCACATGTCTATATGCTTTCTGTCACCATCAGTTATCATAAATTTGTTGTCTTAGCACCATCCCAAAACTCACACAATCCCTAAAAAAAAAGTAAATCAAAACCAAGACCTATCCTGATATATGGAATATGTTTAATCCTCTGGCCTTTGCAAATATTATCTCTGCTATTATCTCTGTACATCCATCAGAGCTTGGCTGCCCAAATATCAACATGTTTCCTTTTTGCAGCAATGGCTGTAAGGTTTGCTCTTCTTTGTCCCTGAGCATAAGACAACTCCTATCAATATATCATATCTCATCATCTATTTGGCCTTCACTGGACAGCATTTCCTTGAATGCAGGATGCCTAGTTGTGTATCACTTTACTTCCTATTTTTGTGGATGCCTCTTGAGCCACATTCTTTGTCCCACTTAACTGTGCAGTTTCTCCATTCCACACCATATTCACAGAATTAGATTTGGAAATGGGTTAATGTCAAGCTAGAAAGGTTTATTTCCATCTGGGAAAGCTTCCTCACAGTTATTTCAGTTTAGTGGCAGCTTCAGCAAGTTCTTTGCTGCCACTCCCAACAGGGAGTCTTTAACAATTCATAGAATAGCTGGACAGCTTCTTTATAGAGAGCTGTGAATTTGCTACAAAAGCCTGTTTTTCCAATAAAAGTCTTTCCCATCTGTAGCTAATAGCAGTGTAAGCTCCCATTCCCAACTGAATCTCCAGAAAATACACACTGAGTTCAGTTAGCAGAACTTCGCCACCATGTACTGTAAAGGAAAAAAATCATGTATTTTAAGCACCATGATCTTGTCATGTGACATGTGTGGGAGCATGGACAGGAAGACATGCAGCCTGGTTTGAGGACTCCAACAACATATTGGAGAGTAGGTAAAAATGGTGAAACAGAAAGAGGGGTGAGGAGAGGACTTCATACACAACTGCTCTCCACACCACTGAGAGCTGCCGATGCTGTCTGCCATTTGAGGCCTACAAGTTTAAAGGAACATCCTGTTAAAGAAAGAGGACAGAAGTTGAATCCGACTGACCACAGAGCAACTCAAAACAGATCAGGCTCCTTACTGAAGTGAAAAGTACAGATTGAAATCAAATCTTGTGATCAGTGCACACTCCTAGTCTAGAGGGTGGGATGTGACAGAGAGATCCTAATTTGCAATGGTTCCATGACATATTTAATTGCATTTAAGTGTGTGCATTGTTATATTATTTAAGAAAGCTTTTAGAGCCATTATAATTCAAAGTTCTATTGTTTCCTGCACTATTTACATATATTAGCATAATTAAGTCTAGAATGTTATGCAGCTCATTTGTTCTCTGAAAATAAAATGTATAAAGTTATACATAATGAAGTTATATGAAAAAACAGATTAAAAATAAAAACATAACAATTTTCAGTTTTATTTTGATGGCTTTATTCCTTCGTAAAGTATATAATTTGCAGTACTGTATAACATGCACCAAATCAACTGAACTCTCATTAAACTGCTGCATTTACTACCTTTTGAAAAATATATAGTCTTCAGGAACACTGTATATTACACCCCTGGTAGTATTGATATCTGGAGTCAAAAGAATGTATTCTATGAATGGGAGATTAACTTTTTAGACTGTGAACTGAGATGTATTACTATTTGAAAATGTCATCAAGAATCAAGAACATGTTCATATTTATAGTTATAAGAGTGGTCCACATCTGGAAACCAGTAGAGCTGAAGCATATATTCAAAAGCAGTTTCAGATTCCAGTGCTTAATTTTGTAAAATTCATGAAATTACAATAAAAAGAAAACACTGTACCCTATATCTTGTATTGCCCTCCATAATTTACAATCCTTAAAGTCTGAGCAGTAGAATCTGACTGCCCTTAGTATTAGTGTTGGCATATGTCCGGATTTTCTCAGATATATTTGGGATTCCAATGACGGAATTAGCGTTTGAGGGGAATTTCAGGAAATTGTGGAGATGTCTGCGGTTTTGAAAAGTGGTCCCCAAAATCAGAACAAGATAACAAAAACAGAGATGGATGCATCTGTCAATTTCAGTTTCTCTCTGTTTCACATTTTTCCAAATTTAAGTTCACTGCACACTGCCACCTCAACCCGCAATTTAACCGAAAGTAAAAAAGTAAACATTTTAATGCACATTTCTAGAAATATATAGATTATATACATTATTTTGTCAGTTGAACATACTGCTGTGAGCATTTTCTCCTTAACAGAATTCATATTTGTATGCTATTTCTACCAACAGATGCATATTCGTGCTCAGTTTCCCCTAATATACACAGGTTGGGTTTTTTTTACACTTTATGTAAAAAGACATTTCACAGACATGTGTAAAAAATGTAATTATTAAATCAACTCTCATTAGTTATAGGATTCACTGAACCAAGTTATAATGAGGACATGGAATTTGATGGAAATGAAATTTGATTAGGATCACTTTCTTAATAGTAACAGAACAGAAAATTCAGAATTCTGTTTATAGATGAATAATATACCTATGTTTATTCTATGTGTGGATTCATATTCATCACATACATTATGAAAAGAGCTGAATAAAAATATCTAATATAAGCTAAAATGTAGACATACATTGGACCAAAGTATCAGATCCATAGCTGTCAACTTTCAGATTTGAAAATAAGGAATCAGCAGCCTCACCTGCCCCGGGGACAGTCTACGGGATATCTAACAATCCGGGATAGCAGCGGGAAACGGCGCTGGAATAAGGGAATTTCCCGCAAAAAAGGGAAGGTTGACAGTTATGATCAGATCTGATATTGCAGTCTGGGGCTTCAGAGAACCCTTACGGTAGGCATCCCCAACCTTCGGCCCTCCAGATGTTTTGGACTACAATTCCCATCATCCCTGACCACTGTTCCTGTTAGCTAGGGATCATGGGAGTTGTAGGCCAAAACATCTGGAGGGCCGCAGGTTGGGGATGCCTGCCTTAGGGGAATTTCATTCTTTTGGTGGCATGTGTCAGAGATTGAACTTGTTCGAATAATGATTTGAGGAATGGTATAAACATCCTATTTATTGTTGTTCTCAAATTTATATTTTATTGTCTCGTGATTCTCTAGAACACAAAACGACCACAGCTTCTTAAGTGTCCATTCATGTTTCCAAACATAGGACACTGCAGAACCATGTGACCATTCTGCTTGTACCAGAAATCTTTGGACTTATATGCTTAGTATAAGCTCTCCATCTCACATAATTCTGAAACTCAATGGAGTCTAAAAAGTGCTTTATAAAATGGTAGCGGATCTGCTGTTCAAAGATCCCAATGACAAAAATCCAAAGACCCAACTTGGTGACACAGCTTGTAGGCATCAAATGTGAGGGCTGAAAGCAGGTGCTAGTCAGTAATAATAATAATAATAATAATAATAATAATAATAATAATAATTTTATTATTATTTATACCCCGCCCATCTGGCTGAGTTTCCCCAGCAATTGCTGAGCTCACATGACGTTGTCCCTAGTGCAGACCCATTTTAAATATAGGAATCAAAATAGGAATGCCAAGTTTTCATCACCACAGTTAGTTTATTTGAATTTTCTGTTCTGTTACTATTAATAAAGTGATCCTAATCAAATTTCATTTACATCAAATTCCATGTTCTCATTAGAACTTGGTTCAGTGCATCCTATAACTAATGAGAGTTGATTTAATAATTACCTTTTTACACATGTCTGTGAAATGTAATCAATTGCTACCATCAGGAAGTCGATGTTGATGCTGAAACCTCTAAATGCCTGGAGACAATAATAAATGCTTATTTGAAAAAGAAAAGTATTAAATGCTTTTTTCATTATTACTTGGCTTAGCCACAGGCAACGTTGCTTCCATTCTACTGCAGTTCAGTTCCCCCCAATACTAAATAAGTCATCTCACTGTCCACTACATAATTATTTATGTGAGTTATGAATGTAAATAATGATTTAACTATTCCCATACCACTTATTTCCATTTGAAGGGAACATTAAAATGATATAAAAAACAAGTCATTTATTATGCATCGGTTGCAAGTGCTTCCTCCCCCTTTTCTTTCAAAAGCACATTGTGATCAAATGCCAAATGGATTAGCTGAATTGATTTCCTTTGCAGAACTGGGTCAAAAATGTGAACAGTGGCAGCTTCCGCTTTTCAATTCCAATGGAATTCTCCAACATTCCTCCGACAAACTAATTCTATGTGTAAGAAGTACAGAATCTCCCCTTTGCATGTGAAATTGATTTGATAGGAAGAACAAAAGGGGCACATAATCGCTATAATACTCTTTCCTATTTAACTTCCTGCAATTCTAACCCCACTTACCTTGGAGTAAGCCCAATTAAATTCAGTGGAACATTTGGTTAATATTTTGTCTTAAGAGTCTAGACAGTAGGATATTCTTGCTTAGAGCAGAGCAGTGAGTCTTTTGTTTCCCTTTCAAGTCTTCTGTGATGTAATTTTCAATGCACATTGACCTTTCATATGAAGGCAAGAGTAACCAATTGATGCACTGAGGACTAGAACCCTATTCAGCCTTTCTGATGGCACAGAGGGCCTTCCTAGAGGACTCTGGCAGTAATGCATGCACCAGCAAGAAAGGCCACTACATAATAAGAGAAGCAGAGATTAATACTAATCTATAAAATAAAAAATGTGGAACAGGTTCTGAAGTTTAGGATAAATAAACCTTGTCTAAAATGTGTGCAGGTTACTACTGTAGCAAAGGTATATATTGACAAAGAATAAAATATGCTGCAGGAGGTGTAGATAAGATGCCTATGTTCATTTGTTATAATAAAGCTTGTTAACACAGCAGAAATAGAAAATCCTGTTCCATGTACTAATAGTATTTTATTTATGGCCACCTTTCTTCCTTTGTTCAGTCGTTCATTCTCTTTATCCCATATATATTTTTGTTTTCAAAATCAGGTTTTCAAAATCTGACTACGTACCTAGTAATTATGGCATTATCTTGAGAGTTGATTCCAACTCTTTTTCAAGCTTGCTTTTCTATTGAAGCTAAATCCACTCTGAGAGCCTAATCAATACCGTGAGGATTTATGCCCATTGCTGTAGATCATAACTGCAAACAACTTAAACCTTTTGTTGTGATTCAAAATATGTCCACACCGAGCAAGAAAAGGAAAAATAATACTCTTGCTTCAATAACAGATAAACAGATACTTTGTAAAAAATACCAGAGCATATAGCACACAGGGTGAGGAGGATTAGGAAAGCCATCCACATGAGCCTATTGATCTCTATATCTGACAAATTGGTCTTTGAAAATGCTTGAGACTACAAAAGAAGAAGAAAGTTGTTGAACTAACATTTTCTTAAGCTATTCAGAAAGGCTCCAGTCTAAGCTGTACCTTTGATTTGAATATGCTAAGCTATGTAGCTAAAGCAGACAAATGAACATTAGTTTCTTCTCAGACTCCTTTATAGATCTAATTTTCTAAAGCATAAGATCAAACTCCTTAATAGAAAGAGGCTAACATTCTATTTTCTTTACATCACTATGATCCAAAACTTCACTTTCTGGGTTTCATAAGGCTTCTGCCTCTTTAGAAACATGGACTACTACGGTTTTGTCCTGGCATTGCTGGAATCATCACTGTGTGGATGTCAACAGGAGCTCAGATTAGTCTCTAAAATATACTTTATATAGTACAGGAAACTCTACAGAAACAGCTCAACATAGCTATCCTTTAATTTCTATGTACAACCAATAAGTGATCATAATCACAGTGGAGCTTTAAATTTTGGGCTTTAAAATTTCAGTGGCACCCCTGTGCTCTGCTAAACTTCAGCACCCCACCTGCCTCTCACATTCTGTTGTTTGTCATTGTTGCGACATCATCGGTGGCACCCTCTTAGTTTAGTGCCCAGTGTGGGCAAACCAGTTGTGCTCCCCTAAATCTGACTCTGATAAACATTTCTATGGTACCACCAAGGTATTTGTTATTTTCCTGGAATGCTAAATGGAATGTAACCATTTAAAGTTGACACTACCAGGTTCTTTTGGCACATTTAACCTAAAAGTAGCATTTAGTTTCCAGTAGGGTAGCTGTGTTTATTTATTGTAGCCAAAGCATCAAAGTATCATCCTCAGTTGAGAGGCTCGTATTTTTAGGTATGTATGGGCATGTGAGTAATAAGATCCCAGACTTCAACATGCTCTTGACACAATAATGATGCATTATTGGCAAATAGACTACAATAGAGTTGCCCAAATAATTTCCCCTAACCTTGTTCACTATTTGACCATCCTTTGACCGTCTTTGCAGACCACTGAGCTAAAGATTCTTCCCCAGGGCAGAAGATACAGTTGGAAGCTGCAGGAGACATCGAGCAAAGTCTTCACAGCCAGCCTAGTTGAATTGCAGGGAGCCATTTGTTTTTGTTTGTTTGTTTATTGCACAACTTTGAATCCAGTTCCCACTTCAAAAAAGAAATGTTCAGAAGATGGCCCAAAGCAACAGATTCTGATTTGTAAATTGTGCTGTAATAGACTATGAGAAAAGCACTGATGTCTGATACACAAGGAGAAGAAGAAAAGAAGGGAGATGTGAAAAAAGAGCATGCAGGAACAGTGCTGGCTATTGGTATGATAAAATGTGGTTGATTAGACTGAGCTTATTGCATCTGAATTGGGCCACTGTTACCAGTAATTTACATTACTAAGGTCACAGTTCTAAGCATGGTTGTGAGGAACTAAGTCCTATTGAACCCTATGGGGCTCACTTCCATGTGAACTTGCTTAGGAGTGCTTTTCACCTAACAAAATTTAAAAGCCATTGGGGAAAGGCACTCAGGTTTCAAGCTCAATGGGTCATGATCTGAGGTAAGTAGGTACACACCATCACCTTGTCCTTGTCCTGATTTCTTTTTCCCCCATCCCAAATGTGAGCTGAAATCTCCTAGAAAGTCAAAATCTGTTACCAGCATTGTGTATGTGAGCAGTAGAACTGAGAAATTGTCCTTGCTACTTTTTATTATTATTTAAGGACAACATATGTCTATTTCAGGGCTAATTAATCTTTGAGTTGTTCTCGCCATTTCATTAATTTGTTGAGAACTTAAAGACACCTCAATTTGTTATGTGTAATTTACATATTGGATTGGATCCAGTCTGTTAGTTGGACTTAGATACCCTTAAAATGAATATGAAAATTTCATTATCCCATTGATTTCTGTGGGAACTAAGTTCAGCTAACTATTAGTCTGTATCCAATCCAAAGTCTCTAAGTCTGCTAAAGTTGAGAAAATTTGCAACATATCATTAGCAAACGATAAGAATGTCAGACTATTACTAATCAATGAAAGTTCCAGATGTCACATTAAAAGATTAAGGAAATTCATCTTCAAGGTAAGAGGCATTTTTTCCTACAGCCTAATTAAAGAAAATAGACAAATTGAAATTCATTACATAAAACTAGGTCACACAAGATACGATAGTGTTCTTTCTTGTTGAAGGTATCCTCCCTTCCCTTTCTCTTGTTGCCGTGTTGCAAAGCAGAGAGAGAGAGAGAGAGAGAGAGAGAGAGAGAGAGAGAGAAATAAATTTGTTTGCTACCAAAAGTGGAGTTCAGATAGCCTATATATTGGAATTTCACTGATTTTGGATGCTAATGGTTATTATAGATAACTTTGAAGAAGTCCCTTTGGAAACACCAAAGAACAGATCATAACAGAAGAATACAGATCCCTGGGATAACAAGTGTCAACCTGGAAAAGGAAAATAGTTTATTGCATGTATCTTTAACCTTTTCAGTCTCAGAACTCACTTTAACCCAACCATTCATTTGAGGATCCATTTCTTAATCTTTTACTATATATTTTCATTGTGGTAATGCTCCTATCGTGACCCACCTTGCATCAAGCTGTGAGCCAGGTGAAGACCAATGTATGGCCCTGTGTTCTAGTATCATTTGAGAGGTCTATGCACAGCATGCATAACTTTATCACCTCTCACCTTTTTTAAAAACTAAAAATTCCCAAATGTTTCCTTCAGAGGGCTCCAGAATTTGTTTCCTTTTCTAAAACTTTTCCAGCTCTACAATATCCTTTTTGAATTGAGGCAACCAGAACCGTGCACAGAGCTGTATAGCAGCACTATGATATTGGCAGTTATTTTGAATGTCATGCCGCCACCGCCACCTCTAGCCTCAATTCTGTCAATACTCAGATATCCCAGCTTGTATGAAACACATGTTGGAAGTAAAGAAGCTCTGTAACAACACAAGAAATATTGTAAAAAGGCAAAATAGAAGTGGGGGGTAGGCATAAAGGCAATAGCAAAATTTGGAAATGTGTAATTAAAGAAGTTAGAATTCGGATGATTGGCAGAGAGGCCGAAGGAAGTCAAAAATGGAAAATTTAATAGAAGTTGTAATGTGGCATGAATGTATGGAAAATAAATAAAATATAATTAAAAAAAAAAAAAAACACATGTTGGAAGTAAGGCAGTGTTAGAAGAAATATAATACACTCTTGGCATCAGAATCAGCCTTCTATATGCATGGCAAATTAACATCTTAAGGCAGGAAATTAGTTATAAGCTTATGTTTGCACCATACGTCAGGTGTCTCAAAAGCATGAAAGTGTGACTAAAATTCTCTCAGCTAATCATTAGCCGATTCTGACAACAAAAAATATAGTTTCTTCACCAACTAGAAGATCTCACTATGGGAAATCTCAGAGGGGAAATGTATTGCAAGATGAGAATCCACATCAGCAGCAGCATTATAAAAAGCGTAAAAACAATATTTACAATTGATAGCTACACCCGGGGCATTGTGGAGAACACAAAATGGAGGCTAGGTTGTCACACAGTTGCTGCTGCTTAGTAAATTGGGTAGGGGAGAGAGAGAGAGAAGGAAACTGTTGCTTTATTTGCTAATGGTGAGCTGCACCTCAAGGAACTGTATGGATAATTTCTCTTTCCTCTAGAGCAGGCATCCCCAACCTTCGGCCCTCCAGATGTTTTGGACTACTTTTCACATCATCCCTGACCACTGGTCCTGTTAGCTGGGGATCATGGAAGTTGTAGGCCAAAACACCTGGAGGGCTGCAGGTTGGAGATGCCTGCTCTAGAAAATTTTGGGGAAATAGTTGCTGAGGTTCCTTTGCCAAGAAACAGACTGGATAGTGTCGGTGACTATTTGTGCCTAGCTGTAACTTTTTTTTTGAAAAGTCTAACATGAAGACAGTAAGCAAGAAACAAAAAGTTACATATAGGAAGACAGAGACTAAAATTGATGCTTCAGTTTAGAAATGGGGGAGAAATTCAAAGCTATCTAATTTTCAGTTTCTGCAGCAATATTCTAACTGTAACCCTGCTAGCCTTCAGAATTTGCAGTTCTCCAAGCGTTATGATGCAATTCCCCAACCAGATAACATGTACAAAAATGGGGAGGGGAGTGTCCATTAAATGCATATATTAGTGCAAAATAACATAAAATTCATCGCATTAGGGAAAATTGCTTGCAAAAATGTTTGCCCAAGCAGGCGCAATATGTGAACCATGACAGCAGCAAAATAACAGACTGTACCATGATGCTGGGATAAAATCAAGCCAAATCTTTATTGACAGCAGCAGGCAGGGCAAGGGCTGGCATGGCATTGGGTCCCAGGATCAGTTCATTATTCCACAAACCCCAGGTTGATGGAATGGATCCTCCAGGTGTGGCCCATACCAAACCCAGTATCTTGGGAGTTGGCCAGAGCCACATTTGCATGTAACGAGTATGGGGTGAAACAGAAAAGAATGCCTTCTTGCATCCCTAGTGTGGATTGCATTGGTTTTAAGGAGAAACTCTTGGCATTTTGTTTGTTTGTTTGTTTCTTGCTAAAAAAGGTAAAGGTAAAGGTAAAGGACCCCTGACAGTTAAGTCCAGTTGCAGACGACTCTGGGTTTGCGGCGCTCATCTCGCTTTACAGGCTGAGGGAGCCAGTGTTTGTCCACAGACAGTTTTTCCGGGTCATGTGACCAGCATGACTAAGCCGTTTCTGGTGCAATGGAACACCAAAACCAAAGCAGTGCATGGAAACACCGTTTATCTTCCTGCCGGAGCGGTACCTATTTATCTACTTGCACTTTTTTGGCATGCTTTCGAACTGCTGGGTTGACAGGAGCTGGGACCAAGCAATAACCTCCATGGACATGTAATCTACGTGGCAACAGTCATGAATATTAAAAGGACAGATGTGTTTTTCCATCAATAAATTGCAGATCACTGAACAGACATTTCAGCTATTTTTCACATTTTTAAAAAGAAATTAGTGGTGCTGTTTCATGTACTCCAGGGTCAAGTTCACACACTAATAATGCTTCCAGCCTGTTTGTGCAGGTGCACTTCTGTTTCCACAGTGTAGCATTTGGCAGCCTATCTTGCATTTATAAATGTTTAACAAGTGCCCTAACTTAGAAGTTCACGTAGTATATGGCTAATAGATGATAAAAATGTATGACACATTATCTCTCCAAAAGGGCCTTGGTATTTAAATTATGTTCCTGCAGGTGGAGCATCACTCCAGCTTGGCTGCTAAATGTATCAGGTGTATCTCACCCTTCTGAGAATTCATCCAGACCCCACAGGTTAAACAGGAGCAATGCATGTGCCTTTTAAATGCATTCACCAGTAAAATACATAGTACGTACTCAGATTTATTTCATTTCATTTCATTTTTAATAAAAATCTCAAAGTGGTTTGAAGCATATTAAGTCAATAAATAAATAAAACAATACCCGGGCGATGTTCCTCCAGGTGGAAAGGGTTTGGCAGTGAGCGACCTTTACGCCTCACAGCTGGGCGATGTTCCTCTGGCCTCATGAGGAGCCTCTTTTGTAGGGCTGGTGAGTGTGGGCCCCGCTCCCTAGGCCAGGTGGAAAGGGCCTTGCAGGAAGTGGCCTTCACACTGTAAAATACAAATTTTGTAAAATACAAATTCTTGTGCACATTTTTTTGCATACTGAAAATGCATTGGAACATCTAGAGAAGATTGTAATCCAACTGGCAGTTGTTTTTCCATCCACAAACAAGCTCAGGGGCATTGTTTTGGATCTGTCCACTGCAAAAGCAATGTAGTCAGATGCTTGAACATATCGCTCTCTCTATAAAAGATAGTAACCATGGTTTTATAGCATCCCTTTTAAAAGTTTGAATTCCTTTCCTTTTTAAAAGTCCTTGCTGTACTTCTACTTGTACTTGTTAACTGTGTTTGTAAATGATTAATCCATTGCTGTAGAAGGGTACCTGTGAGATTTCTAGCTACATGCTAGAAATGTTTGGTTGTGCTGCTAAATATGATTGCTTTATTCAGGAATCTTGGAGATTTAATCAAAATAATAGGCCTTCTTAGCAGTGGTGCTTCAGTTATGGAACTTCCTCAGGAAAGTGCATCCTTTTGGCCTCAACTAAAGATGCAGCATCTGTTTCCTTGGGCATTGAGGGCATACACTGAAGCTGAAGTCCAACAATTTTAGCAGCATTATCTGCTTCCCTGGGCACTTTGGTTTTAGATATGTAGTTTCAGATGTTTTAATTGCTGTTTTGTGATTGTCATGTTTTACCACAGTAAATGTGATGTGAACCAACCTGGGTTTCTATAGGAGGAAGCGCAGAATAGAAATACTACTACTACTACTACTACTACTACTAGGTAAAGGTAAAGGGACCCCTGACCATTAGGTCCAGTTGTGGTCGACTCTGGGGTTGCGGCGCTCATCTCGCTTTATTGGCAGAGGGAGCCGGCGTACAGCTTCCGGGTCATGTGGCCAGCATGACTAAGCCGCTTCTGGCAAACCAGAGCAGTGCACGGAAACGTCGTTTACCTTCCCGCCAGTATTTATCTACTTGTACTTTGATGTGCTTTTGAACTGCTAGGTTGGCAGGAGCTGGGACCGAGCAACAGGAGCTCACCCCGTCGCGGGGATTCGAACCGCTGACCTTCTGATCAGCAAGTCCTAGGCTCTGTGGTTTAACCCACAGCACCACAGATGCCATTAAAATTGATACAGTGTTTAATACAGAACCCAATCACAGTAAACAAGTTTGAAATTATTGAGTTTTCAGTCGAAGATATATGTATGCTTAAATTCCTCCCATTGAACCAGTGAGGCTTCAAAGGACTTAACTGATTTTCACAAATGTTAAAACTTACTAACCAAGGTACAGAGTGGGCTATTTCCTTCCTTCCTTCCTTCCTTCCTTCCTTCCTTCCTTCCTTCCTTCCTTCCTTCCTTCCCCAAACAAGCTAAACCCCTTACTAAAAAAATACTTTTTTAATGTATGTTTTTGGTTAGTTCCCCCACCCTCTGATTTCTTTGGACAACTATTTTAAACACTGGAAAAGATGCCAAAATATTGTTCCCCTCTACTTGAAATGGTATCCTTAGCAACAGACCAACAAAAGGCCATTCACCTGGACCAGACTGCATTATTATAATTTCAATAATTCTATTTTGAGGATAAAATCTTCTACTTACAGTTAACAATGACATTGAATATACAATTTAAATTCCCAAGTAAAGCAGTTTGATGTGCTTTATAATCCTATTCAGCACAAGAAAGTAATTCCAATTGAATTATTTTAAAGAGATGTTTCATTTTTTCATTTTTTAAAGGAGCTTGTCAAGGAAATTTGTAAATAAATGGTAGTTTTAGATAGTTAGCTCCTTTGTTTAAGACATTCAGCCTAGAATATGGTTCTAAAATGCAAATCATTATTATCTGAACTCACGATGGACACATTTTTCTAAGCTCACCTTATAATTAGTTCAGGTTTTTCTCAGCAAACTCTTAGAAAATATGGTGCCAGTCTTAGCAATTTCTGAGAAAGCTCAGAAGACAAAGCCTAGACCTTAACTCTCCTTCCACCCCCAGAAAATACAGCAATTATGTGTGTGTAAAAAAGAGCTAACATCGCCAACAATGGAAGCTTTTAAAAACCAAATGGCTGCACAATGGCTGGAGCCAAGAGATGGAGACCATGGGTTTCCCCACTCCTGGGCTTTGGGGAGCATATACACAGCACAACTGCAAGTTTCTTTTTTCCACAAAAAAGTACCTTCATGAAGCAGGAACTCCCATTATTCATCACAGGCCTTGCAATCAGTAACATAAACTTTATTAGCAATGCCACTACTGTACACTTTCTGGATGGAACTGAACTCTGGCAAGGTCTTCTTTGTAGTGGTCCCCCATTTAGGGAATTCCTGTAGAAGTGAAGGTTTTCCGTTCCCTTCATTTTTAACATTTGGGTTATTCTTAACTTTCTTGTTGTTCCAGGTATTTGGTGATTAAAACACATTGTTTATGGAACCCTGAAAATTTAAGCTGTAAATTTATATATTCCATCTTGTTTTGTTTTCTGCCTTGAGTTTCTTTGGAAGGAATGATGCCTCCTAAAAAACCGCCAACAGTTAGGATACTTTTAGATTGCATCTGAGAAGTGGTATTTGCTTAAATCTTTTGTCTGAGAAAGCTCTTGATGTTATTGAAATCTAATGGGAATGCACTATGCTGTATTGCTGACCTAAGATGGAGAGACCAAATTTTGAAACATTTTATGCATTCACTGAGCACAATGAATAATTGACCTGAAATTCAAGGATGTAGTTCAAAAGGACACTTAAATAGCTGAAGTACAATAAGGCTAATGACCTTTTGATAACCACTGATGGAGAGGTAAAATCCCAATGTAAAACATGTTTTGAAGAGGGAGCTGATGGCAGCCTTGCATTAATTATTAAATATCAAACTATATCTCAAAAGGGCATGTGGACGGATGATATATTTTTAAGGCAAGATGAGAGAGAGAGAGAGAGAGAGAGAGAGAGAGAGAGAGAGAGAGAGTTCTCATCTTAGCCAGAAAGACCAATAAGCAAAGCCTGATTATATGAAATATACATATTTTATTTCCCTTGAATAGCAGATTACAAAAGTAGAAACAAAAATATTTAAATATAGCTAAGATTATTTTTAATTTATGAATAGTGATATACCTAAGTATTTCCATGCCAGTTCTATGAGTTTCACACACAGAACAGGGATTTGTTAAAATCCACATGTTGTGTCTCAGTTTATGAGAGTATCTAACATTCATAAACTATACAGCACATTGAATTCCACAAACTGTCATCTGGCTTAGACATAGGTACATTCCCAAAGACTGCTATATATAGATGTAGCACCTCCATTAGTGAGACTATTATGGGAAACAGAAAACATTGGGGAGAGAGCTATTTTTGGAGTAGAATAAACACAACACCATTTTCAAACTATTACAATCAGTGTGAGCGTGCGTTTTCCTCATACCAAATGACCCAAGAGGGTGACATTGTCTCTGTCTTCAACCAAAAGAAAGCAGTGATCAACCTATCTGCAGCCCAAGATAGGAAAAGATGTGGTAAGGAAATACCTAACTTCTTTAAAGGAATTCAAATCTCTATGTCCTGATGAGCTTCACCCAACGGCACTGAAGGAGCTTGTGGATGCAATCTCAGAACCACTGCCTATAATATTTGATAATTCTTGGACAATAGGGGAGGTGCCTGCAGACTGGAGGCAGGTGAATGTAGTTTCCATTTTCAAAAAGTGAAAAAGAAGAAGACCCAGGCAACTACCGACTGGTCAGCTTGATGCTGATATCAGGAAAGGTTCTAGAGCAGGTAATTAAACAGCCAGTTTGTAAGCACTTAGATGCATTGAATATCAAGATCCAGGGTGGGTTTTTCAAAAGCAAGTTATATCAGATGAATCTCATTTCATTTTTTGGTAGAGTTACAAGTTTGGTAGATCAGAAGAATGTATCTACAAAAATATAATGTGGATTCAAGGGAAGTCATAGTACAGCTGTATTCTGCTACTGCGAGAGGAGGTTGCTGGACTAGATAGGAATTTGGCATGATCTGTCAGGGTTCTTCATATGTTCTTATCACAATGAAGATGGATGGTAAAAATGAGATACTCTGAGTATCTACAAATAATCACTTTAAGGTTCTACGCTGAAGTTGTATCCCCCTGCTCTCATTTTCATGAATCCTTCCTTTCATGATGGCTGTTTTCCATTAAAATTTTGTAGTGGCTACCATGATGGCCTGTAATTCTAACCATAAAATTAGATTACCGGAAACATGGCAGTTGCTTCTGCCTCACAGTTCTTCCCAAGATCATGTAGTATAACACAGCATGTGACGTGACACTCTCACAGTATGGTGCTATGAAATATGCTACTGGGGAGAAGGGGCGCAGAATTATATAATGGTAGCATCTTTTTATCTGTTGTTTTGTCTAGCTCTGTCATGAGCAGGCTTTCAGATTCCATTGATGAATTGATTCCAGGTCCTAGGGACAGTATGTTTTCTGCAGTGGCCCCACATCTTTGGAATGAACCCAGGGTCTGTTGGAGACTGTTGTTACAGTCCTTTAGGAAAACCGTCAGGGCCCATTTGCCTTCTGCAGCTATCTCCTGAGTTGTTTTATTGCATGGCTGCCTAATTATCTTGCATTGCAGGTGTTTGGAACTTTTGGACCTCCAGATATGGCTGAGCCGCGGCTCCTATTATCTCTGTCCATTGATATTGCTTGTTAGGGTTGATGGATGTTGTAACTTAAGCAACCTCTGGAGGGCCAAAGGTTCCCCACCCTGTTCTGTTTGGTTCTAATACTCATGGGCTAAATGGCGACCGCAGCGTCTGGAAACAAACAGTCAGGTCATGTATCCATAGCAGTGACCAGAGGAGGAATAAGTACTGAGAGGAGCGTGGAAAGAAAAAAGAAGAAGAAACACCATGGTGCATCTGCAGGAGCACAACTGGACGCCTTCATCTGTCCCAGCTGCAACAAAACATGTCTCTCCTGCATCGGTCTCTACAGCCACAACAGGTGCTGCAACCTTTCCATAAGCACACTCCTCCATTGTCTCCCAAGACAAATGGATGCCAACAACACATCCACCCACCCATGATTACTGGTTTTTAGTGAGTGGCGGGTTTGTGTTTTTATTTCATAAGCTGCAATGAGAGATGTTTTCCCCACAAAGATGGCCTCGAAATATTTTAAATATCATTATGATGAGGTTGAAAGGAAATGCAACTCAGCTTACAATGCTGCCCTTTCCTTTATCTGGTATTGATGCCCACTAAGCCAACTTTCATTTTTTAAGAGTTCTGATTATGGCGCATGGAATATAGCTCGTTGCTTCTCAAAACGAATAGGATACTTTAGAATCAGACGTCAACATGATGAATTGCCGCTAATGAGCTACATATCAAATACATTTTTCACAAAAAGGAGTATCAGGGAAATTGTAACCTGCACCCATAAATTGGGAAATGAAGTAAATGATTCATTAGGGGTTATTTTTCCTTCATAGGTATTAGCGTATAGATATTTACTTGTCCAATTTATATTACAGCATTTATGGCCTATATGCAAGTGATTTCTTTCCTGTTTTTAACATTTAATGCCCATCAAAATCTTGAAGCACAATCTGAAAGAAAAGCATTGGGTTACAGCCTGGTTGTACAGTGGATGCTGGTCCATTAGGAGGAATAGGGAATTGCCTCACCAACCTCAGTTGTCCCCACCTGCCTGCCTTCTTACTTGCAGCTAGTCTAGTCCAGGGATGTGGTTAACGCCTTGGACTCAGAAGAGCAGCTCTTTGGAAGCTCTTTGGAAGCTCTTTGGAAATTGTTCATTTTTTAACACATCTGCCACATGATTTAGCAAGAAGAGTCTACATAGAGATGCATATGCAGATGAATAATCAAATGGGAGGAATGCTGAACAATGAAATTTTCAAATATTCACCATATGATTGATGAATCATCAAGAATTGTAAATATGGTATTGTGCTTACAAACAGCTTCCATATTTTGTACAACTATAACATATGCACACAAACACAAGTTGAATCCGATTATATGCACTTCTTATTTTGAAACTCATAGGTTTAAGCAATGTGGTTTTTTGTGATAGTATTCAATGTTACAGAATACTGGGACCTCTTTCTTTTGTTGCTGACCATAGAAGCCATTTTGTGTTGACATCTATGATGCTTATAGCAAGGTAAGTGTACAAAGTCCTGGGTTGAAGCATGAGACACCATGTAGGAATGCAGCTGTATGTTTTTGCAATATCACAGCCTATTTTGTGTTAATGAGAAGGTTGAAATATAGCAATTTCTATATCAATAACTTAGTTTTCTATCTTGTCCACTGGAGGTTAGAGGGTACCAACTTCCATTACAAAAAAATAAATTCATTTTGCAAAACCTCAAATTGCATTCACGGGTGTCGTATGCATTCCTAATGTAGCATTTTTGCACCGTGTGTGTGTGTGTGTGTGTGTGTTTTGAGTCAATGTTTTTATCTTAGTAGCAACAGCAGAAGGAGTAGAAGCAGCAGCACTGATACTTCACATTTCAATCATCCTTCATGGTGAGCACAAGTTATTAACTCATATTTATTTCCTTCAGCTCCTGTGGCTTAGCCATATGTCATCCTCTTGTTCCATTTTGTCAAGATCACAAACTTGGGAATAATTGCTGTAGCTGAGATTCTCACCAAATCAACAAACCAATGGATTCTACTGTCTCAAGCGCAGCAGGTAACCTTCTGCAGAACTCTTAGCTTCTTAACTCAACAAGTTGAGTCGCAATCGGTGACAGAAAAGAGTGAGCACGCATGCCTTGTTAACCATGAAGTATGAGAAAACAGGCAGAAGCAAAAAAAAAAAAGCCACAACAAAAACAAACCTGTGAAAATTTAATAGGCCACTTTTATTTTTTGTACAACAATGAAACAAGCAGAATGCATACCTAATTTTGGTACAAGAAAGAAATGTTTCGGTGCATTTCTGGGTTGCAGTCACAAAGGGTGTTCTCCTTCATGGAGAGCACGCGTTGCGGAGGGGGCCGACAGGACACTCCAAAGTTGTGGGGCGGGCTAATTGATCGTTGGCCACAGATGTGATTGGGCTTCCCTTGTTGTTGGGAAGAAGCTAATGTTGCCATTTGTTGATTGACAGCCAGAAATACTAAAACTCCCTGCACGAGGCGTAGAGCTTTCTCTTTTTGCCCCGTGCATCGGATTGCCCATCCCACCCTCCCTATGTTTAGGGTTGTTCGCTTAGACCTTGCTATGCCTATCATGGGGTCATCTGCTCTTGGGGCAGTGGCCCGGTATGAATTTTGTCCATCTGGCTGATTGGCTGTGGCCATTTGGTTTTTGCCTACTGTATAGCAAATCGCCACAACTTGTAAGGTTGCTGTTAGGCATTGGTTTATGGTTTGGTTGGTTGAGGGGCATGGATTGGCTGTGCCTGCCCCTCTAATGCTGCTGCTGCAAGGGATTCTGTTAAAGGAATACAGGGGCTCACTATTGTTCACCTCTGCTTTTGTTCACCCTGTCAAGGGGCTTGGGACATGCAAGAGCCCCTGGTTGCATTTGGGGAGGGCTGAGGGCAGCTTCCCTGCTCCGTCGCTACCCCCAAGTGTAATCCCCTTTTCTGACTTTCGAGGGCGTGCGGAATGTCAGTCTGTCCCCCATGGGGGGGGCAGATAGTCACAACCAATGCCTAAGCAACCACTCACATTTTTGTATTTTAATAAAGTTGTGGCCAAAATTATGCCAAAAACCTTAAACAAAATTTCTGTGTGATGTGTGAGTTATTGGAGTGGCCCTGGGGACCTCGACATGCAAATGTGAGAGAGCATTTTTTTTCATCTTGAACATAATATGCATTGTCAAACTTAATTTTTCTGTAATAGAACAGTAGTCATATTGAATGCTGATTGGTACAAAGATGGGATAAATATCAATGCAACAGAGGATGGCCAGAAAGAATCTAAAGATTGTCATGTCCTGTATCATTCATGTAGGAAAGGAAGCAATCCTAGCTCAGTATTAGGGCACATGCTTTACATGCAAAATGTCCCTCGCCTAATTCCTGTAATGTCCAGTCAAAAGGGTCAGCTAGCAGAGTTCTGAGACTCTGGAGAACTTCTGCCAATCTGAGTAGAGCAGTAGACCACAGTGAGACAGATGGACAAATAGTCTGTCCTGATATAAGACAGCTTTAATATGTACTTACACTAGATGGTAGAACCCATACAAGCATACCACCCAGTAAATGCAGATGCTGCCAGCTTTCGAATAGTGGATCTGACAACATTCAGGCTCCTTAAAGCCCCATCCTATTCTATTGCTGCCACACATTCATAAGCCTCATCAAATGAAAATGCAGAGCTAAAAAAGCCAGGCCCATAATTATGGATGGCATATTCTCTGCACCATTATTAAATGGCAGAATCTCATGTATTAATTTTTCTACATATGGCTCAGAGCTGCTATAGTATTATAGGCAGAGTGTTGGATTTGGATAGGGGAGTCTTGCATTCAAATTTCTGCTCCACCACATGAAGTAGCCCCAGCAGTTCACTATCAGTCCACCTAACTTAGCTGACGAGATTGTAATGAAAACAGGTATGGCTCCCTGAGATCTTTCTCTGAAAGGCAGCATGAAATACCTAAACTAATGGATGACAGAATGGAAGGCCTTCAAGCTTCGGATCACATTCCATTCAAACAGAAAACCTACTCAGGCATTCATAACAGGGCTTAAACATGTGAAGAGAGTAAAGCATGCATGAGTGTGATAACTTCACATCGCTCCCTCTTCACTTCGATTTCTACGTTTGCTGTGGGGTAACCTCTGTACATTCAGCCTTGCATGCACATGGTAACAGGGATGGGAGAAAGGCTACTGTGCTCATGCATACTTTCTCTTTTTGACATGTTTATTTAACTCCTATTATGAATGTTTAAATACACTTATAAGTGTGAATGGGTGATGTGTGTTTTTCATCCTTACTCTGGTTTGACTAGAAAGCTCATACTTCCAAGCTCTCTCAGTAGTTAGCAAGGTTCTCCTTAGGCGGCTTTATTCCACAAGTTCCACAAGTCTTCTATAATCAATGAGTTTATTTCTCCCTTTCTCTCTCTTAGTGATATTTTTGCATTATTGGTCTGTAGTGTTTTTCCTGTTTTTCTAACCTGTATTTTTAACTTGATTTCAAAATTAAATTCCATGTTACAGGGGCTCATCCTAAGATAGTAATATTTATAATATTAAAAACTATCTCACATTTTTCCCAGACAGGGACTCAAGGTGGCAATGAAATGCTAAGCATTTTTCCGAGCAACCTCCTCCATCCAATATTTTATAGTAAACTGTGGCAGAACCACTTTCCCCAGTTTGCCATGGGGGTGCTGGCATCTGCTGTTCAAGAAAATGGAAGTCTAAAAGTTCCTCAGGGTCATGAAATTGGTTTTTACAAATTTTGGGGGGTGGGGGTGTGCAAAATAAATATGAACACTTATCCAACACAGGTCCAGTGAGATCCATTCCAAGGTACTTAAATCATGCATTCACTAGATGACATTTTGAGCTAATAACCCACTATTCCCCCCCCCCCGCTCTTTTTGCCATCTCTAAAACAAGAATAGAAATAAGTTACCTTCTGGGGCTGATTGTGAGGTATGATAAGGTAAGAAAATGTTATCCTGTCTAATGCTTTAGTGATAAGATTCTATATTTTTAAACCTAATATGAAAAGAGTTCAAAAAAATTTAAGCAACTTTTTGAAAACCCACTGTTAAAACAACGTGTGTGTGTGTGTGTGTGTGTGTGTGTGTGTGTGTGTGTGAAAGCTTCTAGTCCTCATGGACATCCACAAAAGGATAGCAAGTGGTCAATGATACTTATACTGTAGGTCTCATCAGTGCAGCTACCTTTCAACCACACTGGATGGGAAGGAGCTATATAAGTATGTTTTTATGAAAGCTGTGATTGAGACTTCTTGAGTAGTTTTCTTTCATAATTACAAATGTGATTCACAAAAAAGTATTGAAAACAATTCCAACAGAATAGGTTAATACTGTAATGTGTACTCTTCTACCACCTGTCATTTTCTAATCTCTCTTCTAGTTACCTACCAATTAACTGGGTCTGTCAGCAAATCTGTGTTGCGCATATGGATAGTAAAAGAAAAAGACTCCTCAGCTTCTGAAATATGGCATCTGCTCTTGCTTTGGGAATGGTGGCTCAGTGTTATATTTGTGCAACATGCTGATGTTGCTCTCACATTGGAAGTCCTGTTTATAGCAGGGGAATGCCTTGGCTTTGCGTGTACCCCAAAATACATGGCGAATTCATGAATTCATGGGGTGATTCAGGGAAGGTTATTACATTCTGAGAATTCAGAGTCAGATAGTGCAGTTAATAAGGTGTCTTGAGGTGGATCACTATGTGGCCTCAACTGCTCAAGTGTTTATATCAAAAGTTAAACAAAGGGACTTAGGCAGCTACCTTATATTGAATCCACCTAGTTGAGTATTGTATACACACAAAAAGGTAAAGAATCCCGACAGTTACGTCCAGTTGCAGACGACTCTGGGGTTGCAGTGCTCATCTTCCTTTACAGGCCGAGGGAGCCGGCGTTTGTCAGCAGACAGTTTTTCAGGGTCATGTGGCCAGCATGACTAAGCTGCTTCTGGAGCAATGGAACACTGAAACCAGAGCATCGCACGGAAACACCATTTACCTTCCCGCCAGAGCTGTACCTATTTATCTATTTGCACTTTTTTGGGCGTGCTTTCGAACTGCTAGGTTGACAGGAGCTGGGACCAAGCAACGGGAGTTCACCCCGTCATGGGGATTCGAACCACCAACCTCCTGATTGGCAAGCCCAAGAGGCTCAGTGGTTTATAATAATGTAAAAAGTACCCTGTTGGATCAGAACAAAGGTCCATCTAGTCCAGCATCTAGTTCTGACAATGGCCAACTAGATGCCTTTTGGAAACCTTGCAATTGACATTCAGATGCATGCCACTTCTGATACTAGTCTAATCCCTATTAAAGACAGTTCTGTTGGCAGACATGACTACATCTTGTGATAGCAGATTCCATAGTTTAACAATATGTTGTGTGAAGAAGCACTTCCTTTTGCTTGTGCTGAATCTTCTGACACTCAGCTTCGTTGAATGTTCTGGGTTCTAGTATTATAAGAGGAGGAAAACTTCTCTCTATCCACCATGGGTAAATTTATACACTGACCAGAAGCGGCTCTTTGTTATTGGGATTACCTGCTCTTCTCTTCTCAGGCACAATTTACTTCCCTAATTCAAAAAAACAACAAAACCTCCAAATTAAAAAAAAAAACACCACAAGTTAAAAACAATTTAAAGCAATTGAAGCAATAATAGCAGCAGCAGCAGAACACAACCCCAGCCACCCACACAACCCCTCTACGTAAGAGTCTGGTCAGCCACCTCAGCTTCTGTAGCTGCAGTCAGTCAGGGACCCAGATTCCCAGGCCTGCAAGGCAGGGAGCAGGTACTCCAGGAGTTATAACCAAGATTTTAAGTGTAAGTTACTGACTCCTGATTTTAATCAGGCTCTAATACTCCCAACACCTGAAGTTACAGAATTTGAAGATATATCATGGTAATTAGGCTTTCATTAGTTGAACCTCCATATCAATTACTCCCTAGGCAAAATACTTTGGGTCCAAAAACCTTTGCGGAGCATAAATACTGCATGTGAAATATATCTTTGCTTCCCTGTAACCTAATGAAAATCAATATTGATGGCAGGTTATGGCTATAGGCCAACTAGATGTGGTGCCCAAGGCATTATGGCTAATGTACATCTTTCTATAAGGCTGACTGCTCTCTTCATTGAGGCTAACAGGATATGTACAGATCACAGTGGAAAGAGAGGGGTAGGTTAATCCCCCCTTCTCCCATGATTCTGACAAAAATCACCTCCCTACTTTGCTCTTTTGCATTGAGAAGTAAGATGTCATTGCCATCGATGTCAATGCAAAGAGCAATGTTGATTGCAAGGTGTGAGGTTTTAAACTTCCACTGTCTACTTGTTGATTCCCAATCCAGCTCACCACTCTGTGGCAGCTATTTGAAAAATTCACACACATTAAATGCTTTAATGTGGGCTTTTGTCCTACCAAGTCAGATAATGT
This sequence comes from Podarcis filfolensis, assembly GCF_964270895.1. Lineage (NCBI taxonomy): Eukaryota > Metazoa > Chordata > Lepidosauria > Squamata > Lacertidae > Podarcis > Podarcis filfolensis. Next base: position 55,900,396 of record NC_139607.1, on the reverse strand, counting down.
GGTCAGATAATATGTTACTTGTTTTTAATCTGACCTCCTTGCCTCTGTTGTATTTTTAATAACGTGGTTTTATGATGATACTGTGATATTACTTGCGGTAAGCTGTCAGGAGTGATGCATATGCATTACAAGGACATGATAGAAATTCTCATATAAATAAAATGAAAACAAATTTAATCTTATGTCTAGTTTGGTCCCATGAGGCCCATTGATTTCTTTCCCCAATGACTGTATGCCACTATTAATTCCCTCAGTATTACCTTCTAAACAGTTGTTTTGTGGTAAGAGCTTAGTACAAGAGAAATAGCATAAAGCAGACATAAAGTGATCCTTTGCAGAAGTTTTAACAATGTCGCTGATGAACTGCTATAAAAATGCTTGAATGAGAAGGAATTAATATGGAAATATGACCTGTCTCTGCTCCAATTGTCATATACTAGAAAGTTTAGAAATAAGTGGCAAATGCCACAATAAAGGGAGTTCCCCTGTGAACCACAACCCAAGTGAAAATTCAGTGTTTGAAATGTTGCATACCAAATTGCTAACAATGAGGTTAAAAAGGTAAAGGGACCCCTGACCATTAGGTCCAGTCGCAAACGACTCTGGGGTTACAGCACTCATCTCACTTTATTGGCCGAGGGAGCCGGTGTACAGCTTCCGGGTCATGTGGCCAGCATGACTAAGCCGCTTCTGGCAAACCAGAGCACCGCACGGAAATGCCATTTACCTTTCCGCCAGAGCGGTACCTATTTATCTACTTTCGAACTGCTAGGTTGGCAGGAGCAGGGACCGAGCAACTGGAGCTCCCCCCGCCGCAGGGATTCGAACCGCCGACCTTCTGATCGGCAAGCCCTAGGCTCCGTGGTTTAGACCACAGCGCCACCTGCGTTCTGAATAATGAGGTTAATTTACCCTAAATCCAAACACTTCAACTAAAGCTGGATTATGTGATGGGATTTCAAAAATGTAGTGTGAACATATTCACCCACATGGTGTTCAGTATTTACTCATCCGGGGTAATACATTTTGGGAGTTATACATATATATTACAGCATTAGAAAAATAATGGCAACTTCCATATTTGTTCTTGCTGTTTTAATCACATCATTAAAAGGTTTTGGAGAAATAGAGTTGGTGGCATGTTCTCTCTCTTTTTCTAACGATATACAAACTTTAAGATATAACTATTATAAATGCTATTTTAATACCTCAGTATTGTGCTGTGTCAGCCCAAAGCATGTGTATTGAAAATGGATGAAAAAAAACAACAGCAATTTATATTACTATTATTTAGATTCCTTACCTGTCCTTCATCATGAGGTCCCAAGGTGGGTTGCAAATATGTTTTAAAGGCAGTTAGAACAGATTACAATCAAGAGTATAGGGTGGGTGACGATAGGGTAGCCTTTGAACTACTCTTGATCAAAAATACAGGTTATAGATTTTAATAATTTAAGAAATCAAACTTAAAAGGAGATGTTTTGCTTCTTTATTTTAATTAACTAGTTATTTCAGTATGATCTTTGTGTGCAAATATTCAAAAACTAAATGCTGTTTTGCCAAATTCTTATGTGATCAGAAAATACCAGTCTTCCACTTTCCAATTATTTGATTTACAGCATAATCCTGCACATGTATATGGAGAAGTAAGCCCCATTAAAGTTAGTGGCACTTACTCCCACGCAAGTGTATATCCAATGATAAAACATTGATTTAATGAAGTTGCCTCTAATTATTTTTTACATTTATATCTTGCTTCTTACAGAGATCTATGTGATGCTCTTAAACAGTCTGCTTTTGGGGTCCATCCAACTGATGCTTGATGAATTCAGTATTTGCAAGTTTCTGTATAAAATGACCTGGTCCCCACATCATGGATTATGGTGTGGTTGGAGCTTAACTGCCCAACAATTTTGTGTGTGTTTGTTTGGTTTATTTAAGCAATTGTAGTTAAGCGGTATATCAATCATCTCTAAGCTGTTAACAAAAATGAAATACAGAAATGATGAAAATTATCCACTGTTCAAAGCTATACAAATATGCATGTAAATATGCACTTTAATTTAAACATTCATTTCGAGAAAAGTCACATTAAATTACATATCAATGAAGAAATGAAACAATGAGTAAAAACATGAGAAAGTGATATAGATGGGGGAAAGATGGGGTTTTCCCCCCTGGTCATAATTTATTCCATTGGATCAATGTAAAAATAATGATTCTATTAAGAGTATTTTTAAAGATACTGGCACAGTTCTTTCATCCAACGACAAAAAATAGGTATGCCCCCCACCTCAATTCATTTTCTCCGAGAAAATGGAGATAAGTCTTATGTTATTTAGACATGTACATTTAGTACTTGATGTTGTATCTCACTCACTAATTTGCCCTTTAAAAGAGGCCAGATCTCACTCATCGGTTAAGTGAGATAGATCAAATGCCAAGAACAACAAATTGATTTGTCCAGAGTTCTGATTCATCACTTTGCAATGTGGAGATTGTGATGTGCATTTTCTTCCCTATCCATCTTGCAGGAAGATAAAGCCTTATTGAGTGTCTGTGAAAAGCGTTTTGTGTGAGATAAACAGACATCGGCACACCTGCTTATCCAATCTTGTTCTCATGTTGCGTGTGCTGAAACCAAGATACGTAGCTAGCATATATTGAAGAAGCACAACATATATTTAATATTACTTCCTGAAGTAATAAAATGTGAAGAAATTAATGTGAAATAGAGCATCTTAATTTGCATCAAGTTTTTTTTACAAACAGGTCCTACAGGTACGAGTTCTAAACTCATGCTGAACTTTTAGAATGACTGATCTGCATTGAATCATAGAATTATGTACATGTTCACAATTCCAGTAAACAATGGTTCTCATTATATTTTAGTATTGATAGAAACTAAAAATAAATGGTGTCAAAATGCAATGCAATGTATCTAAACACACACCACAGTTCTAATGCATGTGCTGCTTGTGAACTTGTGGTTCCTAAGACTGGTCCTAAGTCCCATAGAGCACAAGCGAGTGTTGTTGTTGTTGTTTAGTCATTTAATCATGTCTGACTCTTCGTGACCCCATAATATAACAATAATATAACATAATATAACATATTATAATATAACATAACATAATAACAAGTGAGTGTTACTGTCAAGTAAACATGCATAGGTCCATGCTGCACATCTCTTTCTGGAGTAGGACTGGGGCACTCCAAAATTCCAAATTATTATTTGGAATTTTGAAATTATTCCAAAATTTCTCAGTCAGTCCTTAGATAATCAATGTGATACAGCAGCAAAGGTCTAAATTCCGTTTCTATTATTAATTAATTATTTAAATTTGGAAGCTGCCTTCATCCATAGGTCATGTGGCGGCTCAAAATGTGAAAGCTCAATATAAAAAAACCACAAAATACATAATAAAAACTAGAAACCCCCCCCCCAATAATGCCTCCTACCCTTCTCTCACAACACATTTAACAACGTATCAGATGTAATCAGTCAAAGACCTTGTTGAAGAGGAACATTTTCCCCTGGTGCCCAAAGGTGTATAATGAAGTGTATAACTACAGAAAAGGCCTGTTCTCATGTTGCCACCCTCCAAAACTCTCATGTCGGAGGCACACAAAGAAGGACCTCAGATGGTGTTTTATTCAAATAAACATATGGGCGCAGGAAAAAGCATTTCAAATTCTGGCTTTCAACTTAACACCATGCATAGAAATTGGACTTTACCACACATGGGCAAATGCTAATGAGCACACTTACTTGACCAATTTGTTCTGCGGAACTTGCATAGACCAGAGACCACAGAGAAAGACAACAGTCAAAATGCATTTGGGTTTTGTGATACTTTGAAAGTTGTAACTGTTCACATTGTTAGTAACACCCATCTACCCCCAGCAGCAGCCCAGACAGGGCCTTTTTACTGGTGGTTCCCCATTTGTGGAATGCCCTCCCTAGTAAGGTGTTTTTGCCCACATCATTATTAACTGTCAGGAGGATTTTGAGAACATTCCTGTTTATGCAGGCATTTGGTGGCTGAAGAATCATGTTACTGGCAACCCCGATATAACTGGATGATATAATGTTTTTAATTGTATTTGTTTTCAGAATGTTATATCTATTTTAGAATGCTTTTTTTAATAAAAAAGAAATGTGGATGTGTTTGCTGCCCTGGACTCCCTTGGAAGGTAGCGCATGATGCAATTTCAATAAATAAATACACATTTTGACAGGATATATGTTTTTGATTGGGGTTTGTTTGTCTGTCTTGCTTTTGAAATAGGTAAGTGCATCTTGTCTGCTTTTACTAGTACAATGTCACTCCCCACCCCCACCCCCAAATGTGTATAGCAAACTTATAGCAGCTTTAAAAAGCTAAGGTCAATGGCATTTGGAGAAAACACACCTGGGGACTTACACAAACAGGATGTCATCAGGAAGGGAAACTGAAACAAACTCAAGTTTAAGGACCCTCATAATTCAGCCCTAAAAAAATAACAAACACATGCATACAAAGCACAGAATTGCTCCTGGTTATGTCAAGCCAATTATGACTAACCTGTTTTCCTCCCACAGCCCATCACTTTCCTCTTTTGCTTTGTTTTGGGTTCAAAACAATTCCCCGCAAAGGTCTCAAACAGCACATTGTGTGTGGAAGACAAGCATATCTACCCAAAAGCATTGTTTCTGCCGCCAGTGTCAGAAAGCCGTTTATCGCTGTCATTTTCCTGTAACACAAAAAAACCCTGTCAGTGTGAACAAAGGAAATATCTGGTACTACGGTGCAAGATACCTTTTAGCTGACATAAAAGAGAAACAAAGGGAATGAAGGGAGACCTATTAAGGTGTCTTTCCCCCCAACATGAAATGGAACAATGCTGAACCTTTCTGCCAACAATAATAAAGGAAAGTAAAACTTGATGGCTTCATTATATTTTTAAAACATTATGTTTGGTTTCTTTTTTTAAGTCTGTGCATGTCACATAAATTAACAAATAACATATAAAGAAAGCAACACTGTGCATCAAGTATGTATTTAGGATATGTAATTAATGAGTTGAAATATACAGAGAGCACTTTTTCAGCAAAATGAGGTGCAGGTACAATAGGCTCTTACTATAGTTGAACATTTTTTTTAAGATTCTGACTGTTGACAAACAAAGGCCCATCTAGTCTGTCAGTAATATAATACAATGCCCCTTTCCAAAGTTAGTTTGATTTGCTCCATGAAAAAGGGACCCCATGATTCAGTTATTTCTGCCTATCTGGATGGTTGAATCACCTTGGAGGTAACTGGTTAAGACTCCCCAGTGTTACTGGTCTGTGAAAAAGCCACATGGAAACATACTGGAAGTTGATGAACTGAATCAGAATTAGGTAAGGCTCTAAAGTTATCTCCAATTACTGTATTATCATTAAAATTCTTGATGAATTCCACTGTGGTGACATGCTAACAGTCTTATTATACCAATGTAATTTCAAATTAAAATAATGATGCTTATAATTGTACATCTCCACTCCCCCCCAAAAAAAAAAAATTACCTGCAGATTAAGGTGATATATTCTACACCTGATTACATGGCACACATTTCCTCATAGCATTTAGCATGTTACAAAAGAGATCATTTAGTAAGTATCCCACCCAAAGGCATAGAAAATGACACAAGAAGTACAATTTTCTGTCCAATGAAGTCACACGCGTGGAAATGGATCTAGTCACTTGCCATGTGTCTCCCTTGTTCACTGGGGGAGTTTCCTGCTGGCAACCCCTACATGTTGTCAGCTGTGCTGTAAGCGCAAAGTTGTATTTATGGGAGGGGCTGCACATGTCTAATAGTATGCATAAGCAGCCAGTTGTGTATACAATATACTGATGGTGCATACAGTATACAATTTTTGTTCACATAGTATACTGCTTAGATTTAAATATGAAATATTTGCCTTAAAGGTGGAACAAGACTTTGAATGGATAATAATGTGATATTTAGGAAGGGACCATAGCTCAGCGGTAAAGCACGGGTGTTGCATGCAGAGAGTCGTAGGTACTATTTCTCGTATATCCAGTAAAAACAAAACAAAGTAAGATAACAGGTGAAGTGAAAGAGCCCAGAGAGGCTAGGCTCTGCTTACACAATTGGAAGCAGCACTGCTTCTGATACCAGTTGCTGGCAACCACTGGAGGAGAAACTGCTATTGTGCTCAGGTCCTGCTTGTGGATTTCCCATAGGCATCCCACAGGATGGTGGACTAGATGGGCCATTGGTCTTATCCAGCAGGCTCTTCTTATGTTCTTAGGTGGACAAATAGTCTGATGTAGTCTAAGGATGTTTCCTATGTTCCTGATGTAATAGTGATCAGGGAGGGTATATCTTTTTAAACATAGTATCTTCTTCATTGTTTATTGTATTTGGAGGTAGTAGATCCAAGGCCACCTCCAGCAAGGCCTTGATGCCCCTGGAATTCCTCCTCTGGTCCCTACTTCTGGTGGGAGCACCAGTGGTGGCAGCTCTACATCCGTGGAGCTTTTCACAGGCATGAGGGGGGTCTGGGCTGAACATGTTGCACCACCATCTTTGCTGATGGAGTGGCACCACCAATAGCACTTCCACCTTCTTACCCGGCCAGCCTTTTGTGGGGGTTCAAGATGGCTCAGTGCACTATCTATTACCATTTCTGCAAAATGTCAGTCAATTAAAACACTTACATTTTAATTAACTAGGTAACATAGCCTTTCAAAGCACATTTGCTGGACACTAGACTACACAGCTATACCTGTCAAGAGATGTGTGGTATGAGGTGGTACCATCAGTTTGTAATTAATTAAGAATAACAGGACTGCAAAAAACACATTTATTAATTCAACACTAACAATGTAGTCTTATTAAAAACAAAAATGCACTGTGCCTAATCCTGGCATTTATTATTTTGGTGTAATGGGTTAGGAAAGCTTCACAGTAAACACAAGAAGAGCCCTAATGGATCACACCAAAGACCCATCTAGTCCAGCTTTCTGTTCTCATTATGGCTAACAAATGCAGAGGCTAAAATTCTTAATTAAATAAATTGGCAGAACTGCATACTTGAAAGTGAACATGAATAGAAAACTTGGCAGGAAGGCCCCATCCTCCTTCATCACTGTCCAGCAGGAGGTGGGAAATTATGTGCATAGCCACTGCCATTCATAAATGGATTTTATGCCATCTCTTGAATACTGCTAGACATTCTGGTGCCACCAGCAGAGCGCCAAGACCTCTAGCTGTTGATCTATTTCACAGTTTAATTTTAGTTAATGGTGTATGTGTGTGATATATACAAGGAGAATATGGTTCCTGTCTCCACTAAAGAGGAAGTTTGAGATGTCCACCCTTTAGTCAATATGTAAACAATGAGTTTATAGTATTGCTTAGAAACTGGATCAGCAGCAGTGCACCACAAAATCAAATGAGAAATGTGAAAAATATATTCCATACAAATAATCCCCAAACCAGCTTTCCCCCAAAACCAGATTCCTTAGGTTTTGTTATTGCTGTTTTAAACTTGACATATTTAAAAAGGATGGTGCAAAAACATTGAAGTTATGAATAAAATTAAGCTGCCTTTCAAAATCTGTATTAGTGTGAAACTAAGGTCCTTGTGAGTGAGAGCAAATTTAGCTGTTCCTTCATGGTTTGACTTTAAGAGGAAAGTGGTTTCTCTGGCAACTGTGGGGAATAAATGCCCCGATTCAGCCTTTCTTCAAAGAACACTACTTGCTGAAGGGGGAGGGGAGGGGAATGACTACTCTGCTCCACAGTAGTGATGTTAAATCTGTGACAGAGGCACACCCACAGAACAAGGAACTAGGTTGTGTGCCTGGTGTTGTAAGACCAGGCCAGCTCTGCCCTTCACAGCCACTCATTTGAGCATGGACATAGGAAGAGGAACACATAGGTGTGAACACCTGCTCATACACTGGGGTTCTATGCCAGATGGCCATGCTCAGCATGTAGACAACTAAGGGCAAGACTAGTCTAGACATGTGACAGTAGGGCAGAAGTGTGGCTCCATTCCTTGTTCCTCATGTGGATATATCAAGGGGCTAGTCTTTCCTTCATTTTCCAGTAGACTGGCATAGAAATAGCAGCTGTATGCATGTAAGACTCTCGCTGCCATTTTCACAGCAGGCATAAATAGCTCAGTTGGTTGGACTATGGTGCTGATAACACCAAGGTTGCGGTTTCGATCCCCATATGAGACAGCTGCATATTCCTGGCTTGCAGAGGGTTGGACTAGATGATCATCAGGGTCCCTTCCAACTTTATGATGCTGTGAATTCTGTCCTAGTATGCAGGGACCCGTGACATTTCACCACAGTTTAAATTTACTGATTAAATCTCTAGAAGTTTATCCTTTGGTGTTACAATATGTTAGAAGCCAAACTATCAAACTCTTGAAACAACTGGATTGTTATGGGTTATCAATGTATATTCTAACCAGTGTAACCTACATATAGGAGAGCCTACAAATAATGAATGAAAGAAAAAATAGGGAATCTTTTAACACTATTGATTTTGATAAACTTCGCTGGACTGGTCATGTTGTTTGGATGCCTGATTATCATCTTTCAAAGCAACTACCAGTACTCTATTCCGAACTTAAAAATGGAAAGCATAGTGCTAATGCTGGTGGTCAACAAAAGATGTTTAAAGACTCTCTCAAGGCAAATCTAAAACAATGTAGTATAAACACCGAGAATTGGGAAACACTGGCTTGTGAGCACTCTCCAACTGGAGAGCAGCCATTGACTTTGAAGACACTTGAACTCAGGATGAAAGGAAACGTGCTAAGAGGAAGGCACACTTGGAAAACCCTCACCATGATCAACTCTCACGCGGAAACCTATGTCCCCACTGTGGAAGGATGTGTGGATCCAGAATTGGCCTCCACAGTCACTTACAGACTCACTGTTAAGACCGTGTTCATGGAAGGCAATATTACTCGGCTACGAGTGATCGCCAAAGAAGAAGACGACTCCCACAAGCTACCACACAACAAAAACAGCAACATGAGAAGGACTTGCACATCTGTGACTAACTGCTTCACAACATCGATTTTTCATGGTTCACAGGAACACAGTCCTGGAGGAAAAGCATAACCTCATGTGTTGTACAGCTCAGTATCTTACAAAGAGAACAGGTAAAACTAATTTATGGGTTTTTCAGGAGGAAGGTGATGCACTGAGCTTCTTCTGATGTACCAAGTGAGTTAGAACTGTGTGGTAGGAATCCTTTCTTGACAATCTGTTCCCCTTTCTGTAGCTTTTACTCCTTGCTGCTCCTCTCTTCCTTTGAATGAGAAGCCCATTTTTCTTCAAGAAAATTCTTATATTCTTTTAAAAGAAGGTGGAAAGACATAGATCCAGTGAAAGACTGAATGTGGTCACCAATAACTGGTGGCTAAAAATGTCTCCTCCACTGCTGCCTCAGGTGGTATGGGTCTGGTGGGAAGTACTGCTGTAATTTTGACATTAACAATTTTTAATTATTATTTTCTGGATATAGGTTGCATTCACACAGCAGTTTATTCCATTTTCTCATTTTTTCTCCAAACAGTAAATAATAATAATAATAATAATAATAATAATAATAATAATAATAATAATAATTTATTTGTATCCCGACCACTCTGGGTGGCTTCCAACAAAAGATTAAAAATATATTAAAATATCAGATACAGTGGTGCCTCGCAAGACGAAATTAATCCGTTCCGCGAGTCTCTTTGTCTTGCGGTTTTTTCGTCTTGCGAAGCACGGCTGTTAGCGGCTTAGCGGCTTAGCGGCTATTAGCGGCTTAGCGGCTTAGCGGCTATTAACGGCTTAGTGGCTTAGCGGCTTTAAGAAAAAGGAAACAAACTCGCAAGAACTTGCGAAGCAAGCCCATAGGGAAAATCATCTAGCAAAGCAACGCAAAAACCAAAAAACCCTTTCGTCTTGCGTGTTTTTAGTTTTGCGAGGCATTCATCTTGCGGGGCACCACTGTATAAAAAACTTCCCTAAACAGGGCTGCCTGTTTATTTGAATTATCATTATTATATGTATTTTAATTTTCACACAATATAAAAGTAAAATATAGCAAAAAATTGGTGCAACTTTAGCATTTATTTCCTTATTATTTGCAAATAGATTTTTTTTCTTGGAAGCAAATTACATGAAAATGAGCACTAAACTTGAGCTGCATTCTGCTATATCTCTGGAAGAAGCTTTTATGTCATGTGAAAGTGAAAATATAATGCAAAAATTAACAGTTAGTGAAACTGTTTTACCAGTATGGTTTTAATGAACAATTCCCTATGTTAGGTCTCCTAACTCTCAGCACCTTTAACAGGCTTTGGTTCTTAGGATTCTTGGGGAGGGGGAAGGTATAACTGTTAAAGTATTTTAAAAGTGCTTTAAATGTATGGTGCAGACATGGCCTGGAAGAGATGCACATTGAGGCTCAGACAGCATATTTGAAACTTTGGGATATTTGGGGGTGGTCTTCTGGAGTGTTAAGCTGTGAAACCCATCCCCCACATTTAACCAAAATACCTGAAAATCACTGTTGACCTCATTCCCAAGAAAACTGAATACCTTTTGGGTTCGCATACTCTCTGTCTGTCTGGGCAGTTCTGGGGATTCCATTATAATAGCATTTCCCCTTGCCCCAAGAAAACCCTACAACTTTGGGAAGTAAAGTATGCAATGCTGCCCTGCTTTCAGCACCCCAATGACCACTGCTGGTTTTACCTTTCCTGATACTTTCTTTCAACTTTCCATAGGCACCAAGTTGACCAATGCTAACAGAATGCTGGACTAAATAGGCCTTTGGTCTGATCCAGAAGCGCTCTTCTTATTTTCTGTTCTTAATATTCCTCATATTCCTGGCGTATTCCTCAGGTAATTGGAATGCCTGTGGTCAATAACTTACCTCAGGATTTTAAGTACCAGTTAATTTTTCAGGCCTGAGAAAAGATAAAGAAATAGAATTAAATTAATACTCTTCACTACTTACTACGACCTCTGCTATGAACAAGTAATGGACGATCGCAGTTTGGCAAGGAGTTTGAAGACTAGTCAGTCTAACTCAACCAATATCATTTCAGTAAAATAAGAATCATAAATTTGCTGGACTAGCAGAAAATAAAGCATCTTAACTGGTGCTATTTCAGTAATCGATATCTAATCTGAGCTCACCACATTTTTATTTTAGTTTGAAAGTGAGAGGGCAGAAAGGTGCTGACTTCTGTAGCCAAGGAAGGTGCTCAGCTTCTTCACATTCAGTCCCCTCTGCTGTAGAACGATCCACAGTTTCTTCCTTCTAACATTGACAAAATAGGCAATCCATCTTTTTCCACTGAGTTATTTCTACCTATCTAAACACAAGTCCTGCTTTACTAGGCATTTTTTAAAAAGAGAGTCTGAACTGACCTTATTGGCATATCCTACAGCATGTAGTCCCTCTTCCAATTGTTATGCCCCAGAATTGTAGATGTGTCTGAAAACCATGTGGAGATTGCCTGATGGGACACCTCTTAAAGCATTTTGTGCAAAAACACAGAAAGGAAACATAAGAGGTGGTCATTAATATGTAGGTATTTACAGCTGTGGAATACAAGGGTACAAGAATACTAAGACTTCACCTGTTTCTCCATAATTCACAAAAATATTTGTTAAAAACTTAGCTTCCCTCTGCTGCTGCAACAACATGACCTATGGTGCAACCCTCAAATTATTTCCTTGGAAATGCCCTCTTTAAACTTATTATCCTTCTTACCTTTATGCCAAAGGTCTAGTGTCTAAGGAATCAACATCTTTCTATCAAGTTCAGCTTCCTTGATATTGATATTCCCCTTTCTTGTGTGCTGATCTAAGGGATAAAATAATGTTGCAGTTAGGCTGTGGCAACATAGTCATTTGACTGCTTCACTCAGATCACATTTCAGTGTGTAGTAAGGCAATTGATGAAGCAATCAGATGACCACTTGTAAATCTAACTTGATTCAACGCACATTCACACAGTTATAATGTGGGGATGCTGAACTGAAGACATGAAGAGGATGGAAGAAGGATTGTATATATGCTATCCCCACTCCCAACCTCTGCTAGATTTTAAATCCCTTTTGGAACAAAACCTACAGGCATTGAAACTGTATATACACATAGGTTTTGAACCTGCGGTTGATATCTTGCAAACAGTAGAATCCCTAGCTGTGTCAAAAAAGGCTTTACATTAAACAATTGCAATGTGTTTTATTAATCAACAAATGGGGGAGGGCTTGGGCCTTGACATGCAAGTAAGGCTATTTTTGCCTGTTCCATCCCCATCCAAAATTTACTCTCCACATGCTTCCAAAATCAGCTTCAGAGGATTTGGAAACCATCTGGAACAGCATGGAAGGTGGCATGAGGTACTGTAGGGGGAATGGGGAATTATGAAAAATTGCTCCCCACCCCGTCCATTTTAGGAAGACCCTTTAGGTCAAAGAGTCTTTGCTCAACATCAGGGATGCTATTGAATGCACCCCATAGGCTCTGCTCACAAACACTTGAGAAAAACAGGCACTAGGCCACTCTCTTTCTACATGCACCATTTCCATAAATCTCTGTGAGCAGCTGCAGTGAATTCAGAGAAAAGGTAAGAGGCAATGTGACCAAAGTTTACACAATATTGCATGACATGGAGAAATTGGATAGAGGAAAGAAGTTCTCCCCACTTTCTCATAACACTATGAATTGTGGGCATTCAAGAAGATGAATGTTGAAAGTTAAGGGCAGATAAAGGAAGTTTTTCACAGAGTGCATTGTTAGACTTCCACAGGAGGCAGTGGTGGCCACCATCTTGGATGGCTTTAAAAGAGGATTAGACAAGTTCAGGGAAGAGAAGGCTACCAATGGCTACCAGTGCATGCTCAGAGAGAGTAATGCTTCTGAATACCAGTTGTTGGAAAACACAGAGTGGGAGAGTGCTCTTGTGCTTTGGTCCGCCTTGAGGGTTTCTCACAGACATCTGGTTGGCCACTGTGAGAACAGGATGCTGGACTAGATGGGTCATTGGCCAGATCCTCTTCTTACGTTCTTATGAATAGCGTGAGCAGCCCTTTTTTTACAAAATGCCAACCCCTCTATCCCCTTTCTTTGAAATATGATTGATATCTGCTGCTATTCTTAAAAGTTTTCTCATCCACTGAATCAGAAAAGTGTCCATGTCCAATCAGCAATTTGCTGAACCCTTTTAACAGGTCCTTGGATTGTGTAAAGCCCCAATACTGCCACGTGTCCGTGCTCTTTATAACTTTCACATAAAAGTTAAATAAAATAAATGAATAAAATTATAAATTTTTAAGTGACGAGATCTTCAAGGGTAATAAGTCAAACCAGATTGAAAATAAAGTGCCAAAGGGCACATGGCAGACTCTTTCACACTAAAACTCACTCCACTTCATAAAATGTTTTTGGGGGGCACATTGTATAGTGTAATATATTCAGAATCCCAAAATTATGAGACAGATTTACTACTGGAAAGGCAACTCAATTGTATCGCCATCCTGAGTAGAAATGGGTATATTGCTCAAATTTGTCTGAGCTGCAGTCTTATTATATAGTCACTGAACATGTAATTACACCATCTATTATTATAATTGCTTTGTCCTCTGAAGACATCTGAATATAATTAATAAGACAGGGCAAAATTATATGTTATAAAAATATTGTATGGTACATCCTGATACAAAGATTCCCCCCTCCCCATACTAATAGTCTTTTAAGTCTGCTATTTCATGGTCTTCGAGGTACAAAAGCTTTCTAAGGGGGGGGCATATTTTGATTTTTGCATCCAGTGTTTATAATAGAACAGGTAAGGCTAAATGTATGAAAGCAGTATTGCTTATACTAGTCCAGCTTAGGACTAGCTATAGATATATGTGAGACCCCCTGGCTGGGTGATGAAACCCAACATGCCAATAGATGCTGCATGTACATTTCTTCCCACTGAGCAGAGGCTGCACAGGCAATCAGAAAATTATCTAAGAGAGCAAAGTAGCTATTTGGGAAGGAGAGCAGAAGGGGCACTGGATTGACTATCTTTGTCCCTGGAAAATAGCCAGTCGATACAGCTGATTCCTACAGGGCTTTGCATATGTAGCTCTCCAAGGTGCTTGGAGCTATATTGTCGGAATATGGTCATCTTCTTCACAATGCCCCTACTAGAACTAAGATCTGCCTAATTTAGGCACAATGCTGGCAGACCTATGCACTGGAAGTTGGAGCTGCTGAACTGATAGAGAAAGCAGGGGCGAGTCCTTCTTTAAGAGCAAGAGGGTTGTCTTAGTAGGGAGTTCAGAATCCTCCCTCCAACTTGCAACCCACCTTTCCTCAGTTTGAGCCCCAATATTGCTTTTGCTTCCAGCTGGGCTCCGATACTGAAAGTGAGCCAGGCTTGGAGAAAAAGATTGCATGGAAAAAGTAGTGTTAATTCCAGGTTTGGGAGGGTTCTGGCGCATGACATTTTTCATGAGCTCACTTAATGAATCTTCCTCTGCATGCAATTAGGTATATGGAGGCTCTTGCTTGTACCCTAGCTGTGGACTGGGCCCTCAACAGATGCCCTGGCAGAAAACCTGCCCTATTAAGCAGTTGGTGTAGGGGACCGAGGCATCTTTTGCTGCCTAAAAAAGGACCCTTCTACTCCATTGATTTTGATGAGAGCACATCAGATCCAGGTTTAATTATGCCAGTTTGATGCCATCATTTCTGATTTGGCTTGTCATGTCTACTTTGGCTTCTTCATTGTCAGAAAGAGACATGCTGGTGACCTTGTCATAATCATTAATGAATATTAATTAATCTGCCACAACTAAGTATTTTTAAATACTGTTTAAACCCCAAAGTGAGGGGTTTCTTGAAGAGAGATGGGTTGTTTTTAGAGTTCTTCCTTTTCTCACTTGTAAACTACAGAACACCTAGCACATTCACATAAACACTGCATTTCTGTTTTCCATTGTGAAACCTCAGCAGTTTCTTATCCTCTGGTCTTTAACAGAATATCTTTCAAAACAAACTTGAAGAGTAAGCTTATATTAGAATATATTATTCTAACTCCTGATTTAGGGATGCTTCATTAGGAAACATGCTAGGGCCTCCATAAGCTCAATCAATCAATTCTATTTAAAATTCTTCACCAGAGGTAGCTCCGAAAGTACTCTAGTATTTGACATTTTGCTTTAGAGCTGAAGTACAGGAAAACAGGCCACGTGTGAAGGTCACTGACATTTCGTCAAACAGATTAAGCATTATAAAGTGTCAAGCAACATTGTGAGATTTTCATTTATTCATGTAAGTCATGGCTCATCTTCAAATAGGGTGAGTTTATATCTTTAGAGTAAGAAAAAGAACAATTATGGACTCAGAAATCTGAGATGTAAAATAAATATGTGCTGTGTGTATGTGTCTATTTTAAGGTATGTAAAATAATATGCACCAGACAGATACAAGGCAGATCTGCAGAAACTGATTGACACTTTCCAGAAATAGATGGGGTAAAAGCCATTAAAAATAATTGTAAAAGCGCATTTTGAGTTAGCTCAGTAATTGGTCAATTTTCCTGTACAATTGTTGGTGAAATTTTTAATGGCATATAACTTTCTCCCTTTCATGGGAACAGCATGAAATATTGCTAAATTCAAAACAACACAGAAAATAATAGAGACTCTATTATATAATAACAGTGATAAAACTAGAACACAATATAAAATACTGCAATAGCTTCACTTAGCTTCTGAGTTTTGCCTTTTGCTTGCTGCTGATTATTATGCTGCGGTTACTTTCTCTCTTTTTTGGTAAAAAATAGATGCACTTTATCTGGTAGACACTAGGAGCAATGATTCTTTCCCATGGGATCTCACCACACACATAATTTTTGTGGTCTGCGCTCAGCAGAACATGGACTTAAAAGATTTAGATTGCTAGGATGGTGTTGTGGATAACATGATGAACCTGACCTGGGAGAAATGGTCAAATACCTGCTCAACCACGAAGCTCATTGAGTAACCAGTTGCTGGATCTTCACCTTATATTACAGACTTGTTGCGAGAATAAATATTAACATGCTTAAAAGTCCACTACATAATAGATCCTGCCAGGAAATAGGATTCCAGTTCACAAAAATCAACATGTGATAAAATAAACAGTGATGTCCATTCTTAGAGCCGATTTATCACGGTTTTTAGCCTGCTAGAATGTAATTGTCCTAATTATGGTGCACATGAATATTTGATGCTTTCAAATAACCTTGTTAAATAAGAATCTCATTAAACAAGGGTGGGGAGGAGAGACAATGATGGAGTTGGAAAGGCTTATTGGATCTCTGAATTCCCCTTAACATGACTTACCCATCTCCACCTTAATACCATTCATTTTCCCCTTCTCCACCACACCCATTATCTGGATCTGACTCACACAGGAGAAGAATACTTTTAAAAACAAAACACCTTCCCTTATTAGTTGTGTGATGCTTCCCCAATGTTACACTTTTGCAGAATACCACAATGAAAGAAAGACACACCAATGCATCAAGAACATTTTTGCAATGAAAAGTTATAGGATTCCAGTAGGGTGCCACAGGATATGCATTGGGGTTGAAGCAGTATATGTTAGTAAATCAGTCCCCCAAGGCTACATTTTGTGATTGGTATAATTCACATGACCGTCTGAGAGAGTGTGAGAACAGGAAGACCATCTTATCTCCTCCGCTGTACGTGTACTTTTAGAATGTACTTTCACTTCTGTTGGTTCTCTCGGGGCTGAAAGAGAACGGTCGCCATTATGCTTTCTCTGTGTAAAGTCTGTAAATAAAACATAGAATAGAACTATGGCGTCTCCTGCTTATTGCTGTACGATGCCAGGAGAATAGTGTGCATAAATCATTATGGACAGTCAAGGAGGAGGAGGTGGTCCCAGGATTTTGGCCATTCAATAACCATGGCCCAATGGGAAAACTTATGGAAGATCAATTGGAAATTCACAAATTGTTACACGATTAGAGAGAACTTTCAAAAAATGCAACACCGATGGTATCTAACACCATGGAAACTTTCAAAAATGTATAAAAATGTGTCAAGTAATTGTTGGAGATGCGGAGACTCAGGAACTTTCTACCATATGTGGTGGATATGTAGGAAAATACATGTATTCTGGGAGAGTAACCATGCAGAACTGCAAAAAATGCTAAAGATCTCTTTCAATAAAAAAACCAGAGGCCTACCTCCTGGGAATAACAGATTTGGATATTCCGCAAAAGAGGAAGGGTATCTTTTTATATGCGACGGCGGCAGCAAGAGTTCTGATCGCGGCAAAATGGAAGAGTAATGAAATCCCTCTATACAAGATTGGATCCAAAAGCTGACAGAATATGCCAAATTAGATGGTCTATCAGAAAAAAATAAAGAATAAATCAAAACAGGAATTTGTTTCAAAATGGGAGGTTTCCAAAGAATATCTGAAAAATAAATATAGTAGTTTAAATTCTGTTGCAGCATTCGAGGAATTCCAGTAATAGTTGCAAGGTAGATATACGAAATTAGATATACTAAGAACAAGTTTAATTATGATAAAAGTGTGTATTGGCAATAAGTAATATGAAATCGAAATATGGAATAGACAGGAGGTTGGGTCTTTAGTGTCAAGACCAATATATGTTTTATTGTTTGCTAAGAAAATTATGTGTCTATGGTTATTCCTGTGTGTAATTTGGTATTTGTGTTTTTTTGTTTTTTCTTGCTGTATCAATAAAAATCTTTTTTTAAAAAAATCATTATGGTTTGTGTCACTGGGGTGTCTGGAAAAGAAGGGAGAAGCTTTCCCAGAACCACACTCACCAGAGGACGCCCAGAATGGGGGGAATGGGGGGCTGCCAACACCCCAGGGCATTTTCTAACAGTATGGCTGTCCTAAAAGATCTGCAGGTGCAAACAGTACTGAAAGTAAGGTGAATAACTACCCCAATAACATCATGAGCACAAATCATTATAAGTGCACAATAACCTATATGGTACTTCTAACTGTACACTGCCCCCCCAGTAATTGTTCATTCCCCCCCCCCTTTTATAGAAGAATGAAGGGGAATTTGCTCCACTTTCAGCCCAAGTAGTGTACAGCTCTTTTTCTGTCACTATAATTAGGCTAGAAACAAACATTCCTTCTGATGCCCCAGTTGAAAAGCCACAGGAGCACCCCCCCCCCACACACACACAAGCTGTAAGACTGTTGCATAGACAGCCCTACACAAAACAGCCTGTGCATTTTAAAATCTGAAAGAGTCATTTGGCTCTGTGTTCCTATTGCAGGCACAACTGAGGCATGATAGCATTAAATTTGGTGCTGCACAGTGTGCTACTGTGCTCAACCAGCCAAACAACTGTGATGGCCCAATCAGCATTATTTATGGGTGATTAAACTATGGGGCAAATGTTTCCCTCTCACCTTTAACACAGCGGTATGAGCTGAAGAGTGCCAGCTGAGCCTCATCCATGTCAAAATGATAAAGATCTGGAACAAGATCTACATGACTTTGGAATTGGTAGGCAATTATGTATATAACTTTAAAAAATAAAATAATGCCTGGCTGATAGTTGATCAATGATCAGGGATCAATAGCCCATATTTTCTCAGAGAGTCAGACAATTAAGCTCAGTTTAACCTACAGAAAGGCTTCATCATAGGAACTTTTCAAGTCTGCTTACCAGGGCTGGTTACCTTGCGGTTGTATAAACTCCTGAGGTCAGTTGGTTTCCCCAGACAGCTTCCTCCATGGCTGTTCCCATCTCCCATACCAGAGATGGCTTAGAATGTTTTCAAGTCCCTCAGGGGAAATAATGGAATAATGCTTATGGACTTGTTGGTATCTGTGTGTCTCAAGAGAAAAAAGGAGTGTGCCTCCAGGGGTAAAGTCAAACCACCGTGTTAGCAGTATGGAACTGACTGCAAGCCTGGACAGTGTGCACAGAGGGCTTGGACTGCCCAGACCCCCCTCTTGGCCTTGCTGATGTGGTCCAAAGGAAAGCAGAGCAATACGTTTGGCACCAGCTTAGCTGTAGGAGTTGCTGGAAGGAGGCATATAGAACACCATCCAACTGTCCTAGGGATTCCACTCTGGATTTGTGTAGGGTTTACTCCTTAGTCTTTTCTTCTCCCAAAGATATTCCGCAATGCAGCTGAGGTCTAGGAACAAAGTTTTCCTTCTCCTAGATGGGCTACTTTCCCAGGTTGATGAGCCCAATCTGCCCCTCACTACCCTCTACAACATGTGCAGAAACCTCCATTTTGGCTGTTGTATCCCTTCAAAGTGCCATTGAAATTGGTGAGATGCTTTTAAGCAGCAGCATCCCGTCTCACAAAAGTTACTTAGTGATGTTCAAGCTCTAATTCAAAAGATTTTTTGAGTAGATGCACCATAGGTCTCATCCGCTCAATCTGCTAGACCTTGTCTCCACATGCAGGAGAAGTCCCTAACCAAGGGTTTGAGACCCATTGGCTACCCTCTCCTGGTTTAAGCAACCATTCCTGTGGTGTGACTGTTGCTGCATGCTGACAACATCTAGAAGCCACAGGTGAGAGCTGAGTGCAGGTGGATGAACTACCTCAGAAGGGGCATAATGTGTGAACACTAGAGGTACTACCCCTCCTCTAACACCCCATGCATCCCTTATGGACTAAAAATGCAAAAATGGGGGGGGGGGAGAGAGACAGGAAAATATGGACTGTACTATAACTGTACTAATATTCACACATGCCCACCTGAATAAATATCACAGCCTACATGACTGTACACTCTCCCCCCTAAATTGATGTGCTGGATTCTAAGTTTTTAAAATTCACAAATCAGTCAGTGGCATCCACAACAAAGGGAAACTTTAAGGCATGTATTTTGAAGTACAAAATATCACATACATTTTGAAGGCGTCGTAGAATACTATGCAGAAATCTCAATCCCCTTCTGAGACTTTCTGTGTGTGAGGCAGGCATGAAATCTGCACTAAGAAGGATCAAAAGTTGTGTGTTCTCAAATACGAGTTGTTTCTTTCATCAATACATAGCACAGTCAGAGATTATTTTACTGGGGGGTGTAAATAGCCATGAGTCTGAAACAGTGGTATCAAAATACAATCTTCCAGATGTAAGATCCTCAAGTCTTGTCAAATATTGTGACTCGATATCTGCCTTTGAAGCCTATTAAAATACTAGCTAGAGTCAAAGAGCTTAATTCTGTCAGTAATGCCACAACAGTTTATGCCAGCTGAGAATTTGACCTGTAGCCTCTTTTTTGAATTGCCCTCCAGTCTATTAAGCTTACAATATTTTTAAAAAATAAAATCAAGAGGCAGAGCACTTGCTGTGTCCAGATGCAGAAATGAGAATCACCTTAGCAGTCGGAGATACAGCAGGGGGCCTGAAACTCCTGCAGCTTATAATGCAGAAGTGGTGATTGAAAGCAAGGTTGGGGCCACCCACTCATATGCACTATCATTGGGAGCATATTGGGAGCCCATTTAAAGCTTTTTTGGTACTATTTTTGAGTGTGATCTCCTGAAGAGTACCATTAACTGAAAAGTTTCAGCTGCTGCACTCAACAATCATTATCATTTGCAGTAGCTGCTGATGGACAAAATTTAATTTTACTTTCTCGGTATTATAGAGATACCTACGGATGCAATAATTAGACAGACATCACCCTGAGTAAAGAGAAGGGCTAATGTGAATAACGTATTGATAGCCACATGAATGCTCAGCCATATATACAATATGCTAGAATAGAAAGGGTAACATACAGCATAATTGTACAAATCTATGGTATGGCTGCATTTGAGATTCACTGCCACCCCATCTCAAAAACAATATATAACTGGAAACAATGATCTGGAGGATGGTGTGCCTTTTTTACAAGTAAAAAGTGAAAGAATTTGTAGTTATCTGTTTATTTAAGAAAAATACAACTGACTGGGAACTTCAGGCAGATAGAAGTTTATTAAAAATTACAATTGTGTTTAGGAGGTGGAGAGACAAGACCATGCCCCTATAACTTAAGGTAACCCACTGAATCTATTGATTAGCAATAGATTCAGGAAAAAACAAAGAAAGTACATTGTCATACAACAGTCACATAATTAGCATACAAATTCATTGCACTTCCATGCATAACAGAAGTTGTGTGGAAGCAATGATTACAAATGGTGGTTGTGAGTTTAAAATGGCCACAGCTTGGATGGGTTTCATTGCACAGTTTGACACAAGGCTGGGGCAGTAAAGTGACTTCCCATTGGGAAGTAGGGTGAGCACCACCTCCCAGCTATGGATACAGGTAAAAAGGTAAAGGACCCCTGGACGGTTAAGTCCAGTCAAAGGCAACTATGGGGTCGCGGCGCTCACCTTGCTTCAGGCTGAAGGAGCTGGTGTTTGTCCACAGACAGCTTTCTGGGTCATGTGGCCATCATGACTCTGGTGCAACGGAATACTGTGACAGAAACCAGAGTGCACGGAAACACCATTTACCTTCTTGCTGCAGTGGTACCTATTTATCTACTTGCACTGGTGTGCTTTTGAACTGCTAGGTTGACAGTTGTATCCTTATGTATACAACCCAATGTTATCACTGCGTACAGTGAAATCTAGGTCCAACAGTTGTCAACCAAAGCACAGCACCAAAATTGTACATGTGGGTAAAATTCCCAACCCTATCCCTCCAACAAGTGGCTAACTGCTGTCCACACCAATGACAAGCAGTTTAACTGGAGATGGTGATCAGGGAAGTCAACAACATTGCCAAAACTGAAGCCTGATCCCCCTTCTTTTATAAACCAGGAGGCCATCAACTTGACTGGGGCCTGAACCATGCCATCCTATAAAACGTTGAAGCTGCTAACCACATTATTTCTTCAAAGAAAGTTGTGGCCATGATTAACTCTTCTTATTTGCCAGTTTCTTCTATCCTTGGGTCTGAGGAGAAAAAATTCATCTGAAATGCAGAAAATAATACTATAAGATTAAATTATTAATAAATTTCTTTATCTAAATGATTCTGGAGAGAACAAAACTATATGTGAAATGAGATGGATCTCATCCTTTCATATTTAAATATGAGAAAATTTCATCACTACAGTCATGTTCAGCTATTTTGGGATGTTACAGTGTTTGCTTCAAAAGAATCCATTGGCATGCAAAATCCAATGTTCTTGCAATTGCTGGGTTTTTTTTCTGATGTGGGATTGCATCTCTCCTCTCAAATAATTATAAAGGTTAGTTTGGGTTGCAGTTGAGCTAAGTAATTGAAATAATTTCAATTTCCTTATTTCTATGCCTTTCTGCTAAACATTTACTTTAGCATTCCAGCCAAATCACAAGCAGAAGATGAATAACGTGGAAAAAAATAAAGTAGTTTTTTAAAGGGAAAAAACGAACATTTCCTTTTAACCAGAGAACAGTAGCATAAAATTTCTCTATCGACTATGTCACTAGACATTAATAAAAGAGCTGCAAAATGAATACAAATAAGCGATAGCATAATGGTGCCAAACATTTTCCCATGGAATTGTGGATATCATTTCTAAAGAAATATTTAAGTTATCTAAGCAATGTTTTTTGAAGTTTTTCCATAGAAGTCCCAATGGCTATATATAACAACCTTCTTAAAAGCAAGAATTTTATATTGCCAATGTACTTAGTTTGTCTAACTAACTACTCTGTAAATAATAAAGCTCGCATTTGTAAATGGGCACATATTGGATTTGCCACATCGCTGGGTTCTTCTGTCTCACACCCTCTAGTCAATTTTGTCATGTTATCTGCTCTGCATGGAATCAGAGACGGTTTTAGGGTAGCACAATCGGTTTGGCCACACCGGGCACTGCACTGCATAGGGTAACCACAACAGAGCGAGAGAGACAAGGGCCACCAAATTGCACAGGGCACGACTGACATTTCAGAGCCCAACACTGATGGAATCAAGTTAGAGGCAACCTCAGAATAGCTAGCTGGAAACTTAGCAAAGCTTCATCCTTACCTCCTCAAGCAATCACAAATCCCATTGTATATTAACTGAGTAATCCTACGCATGCCTACTCAATGGATACTCCCAAGTAGGAGGATATAGGATTGCAGCCTTCAGCAGTTAACGGAAATTACATTAATAATGCAACTGTAAAAAGACACAGCAAAATTCAATGACTTTCTGCATTTGAAAGTGCTTTCTGCTGAGAGCTGTGGTGTATAAAATGTTATAAATATGTGAAACATGAAAGAAAATATTAAAAGAGAAAGAGAATATTAATAAATGTCAAATGCTTGTGGGGGGTTTCCTTTTAAAATGCTTATTTCAGTATTGACAGGCACAAACAGGTTGCACTGTTCTTTCCATTTGTGCAGGAGTGGCTAAACTATTTTAGTCCAAGTGCCGAACTGACTCATGGCCAACCCTCTAGGGCCATATGTGAAAGTGGGTGTGGGTTAATGTCAATGCAGCTTCTTTCACAGGAACATTTTTGACAAACAAGCCACTTTGCAAATAGGGTTAATTTTTATCCATTTATTGAATTTAATAACACTCTTCATTGGAGGATCAGTGGACAGTTTACAATGTAAAAACACAAAAATATATACCATAACAACAACCAAAACAATAACTACCACCACCATCACAGAGTCTAAAAGGGCATAGATTGCGGAATTAGCCAAAGGCCTGTGGGAAGAGGAATGTTTTGCCTAAAGATATACAACAAAGGCGCCAGGCGAGCCTCCAGCATTTCACAGTGAAACAGTTTCTGTCATGCTGGATTTTTAAAAAGTGTGTGAGTTTGAGAGAAGGAGAGGGGGAAGCTGATGCAGAAGTGGAGTTTACATCACTGGATTGTGGCCATATATAGGCTTCAGCCAAAATAAACTGAAATAGAGATTTTTGCTGTAGGTCATTTGGACAAGGTCAATAAGAAAGAAACAGGAAAGTGGCCATCAGAGGCGCATCCATATTCAGCATTAGGATTATTATGCATTCATGCTTCTGCACGTTTGATTAAAAAAATCATTCTTGTTTTCTCTAAATATTATTTGAGCTGCCTGAGCCTTGAAATAGCAGCCGAAGACTCTCTAAGAGAGTCTCTAGTGAGAAGTGGGGAGTCCATCCTTATTAACTGAAGCTATGAATCTTGCTCAATGCCTCTAGTACCTGCCAGTAAGTTCTGATGTGACCATACTTGCATCAGTGTAGGCATTTCTTCTTGCCAGACAAAATGATCTCCACTTTACTTCTGTATGCCATTCTGGGGGTTCTCATGACCCCCCAGAGCAGATTTGGGGTGTGTGCACAGGGCTTTCACAAGATTATTGGAGTGGTGGTGGCTTTAGTTTGTCATTCAAAATATTGAAAGTGGGTTGCTCTGCTCTGCTTACAGTCTCCCTCTTCCTTGAGTTTCTCATCTTCCAAGGTCCTTATTTTGCAATAGGAAGGGAGGGCAACAAATATAATGCAACCAACTATTTGTTCTGTTCAAAGTAGTAAAACACTAGCAGCCATTTTGCCATTACTTATTTCAAAGCCAAAGGAATTTAATTAACATTTTCCACACTTCAAATTAAAATTCAGCCACTAAATATACAGAGTAAGCTGCCGATATAGTTTATGTTTCCGTCCTCAAGAACAGTTGTTAGCTCTGCAGAGTTTTCGACGAGTGAAGACTGCCATCTTCTGACTTCCAACGTGATGCTGAAGAGTTGAACAGACAGCTTAGTTATTCATAATAATACCTGTCACAGTGCTTCCAGATGAAAACTTTTGGCCCGTATCTTGGCCATGTGTTCTGCTGTGATGGATATCAACCAGCAACCTACAGAAGGATGTTTCAGCCTTGCAAGAGAAAACAGTCTTTTATGCTAAAAAGCAAAATGCCTGTGCTCATAGGCTTCCCTGGAGATGCAATATGTTCCCATCCTTCAACTCTATGGACAATAATACTTTTATAACTTCTATTCTGTGTGGTTAATAGTACATTTTAAAAATGCTGTTGTCCCTATAGACTAGAAGGCAAACACTTTTAAAGAAATCATTTAGATCAACATCAAATGTTAAAAACAATTTTTCACATTGCTTGGGTTAAAGTAAAAGGATTATATAGCCATTCGAAGCCCAACAAACAAACATATTTTTTTTTTAAAAAAAGGAGGCACAGGCATACAAGTTTCTGAATGAAGTGCAAGAACAGCTGAACTCAAGTAAGCATCTTTTATTTACATTTAAAAATAGGGTCCTCTATACAACCATAGATAACTGTTTACAAAGGGAAGCACTTGATCCCAAGTAGCTCTTGCTTACTTCCTAGGTCACAGTCATTATTCATTAGGAAGATTGATCACTTTAGATGCCTTAGTACACAGGCAGAACAAATGGGAGGGTAATTGTTGTAAGTTTCTGAGTGGGGGGCGGGACTTAGCTCAATGGTAGAGCACATGCTTTGTGTACAGACAGGTTCAGTCTTGAGCATTAGCATTTCCATCTGGTTTCAGGGCCGAATCAGTCTTGGTCACCCTGTTGCATTACCTGTATCAGGAGAGGGGCAGGGGAATGCAACCCTGTTACTCTAACTTGATCTCTCATAAGCTTTTGATACCACTGACCTGTGGTATCCTGTGTTGTCTGTGTTGGATAGGTATTGGAGGCTGTGTACTGCAGTTGTTCCAGTCTTACCTGTGTGGTTGAGTCCATGGAGTATTGTTGAAGGAGTGCTTTTTGACACCCTGGCACCTGTGCTATAGCATTCTGCAGGGCACTCTTGTCCCCAATTCTAGACCATAGAGTTTAAGATCATAAGATTGGGTTGGTCCACTGCAAAAATCTGAATTATTTCCCCTTTCACCCCTAATTTTGACCCCTTAAGAACTGTAACAGCAGTTATATCTCTCTGCAGATCTAGATTAACAATCAAACCATTCCAGGAACGTGGACCAGATACTCAGATATTTCTCACTTGCCTCTCTTCTGTTTAGTGAATGCCACTTTGTCTTTTATTCTACCTTCAAGAAATGGTACTGATGTGCTTTTAGATTCCAGCAGATTTGATTACTGTTATTTGTTTGCTATTAGGCAGGAAAAAAGCCCTTTTGTTAGGAGTTTGATATCCCAGCTTGGCTCCTAAAATATTCCTTTTCTACCTGAGAATGTGATTGTAATAATTCAACAAAGCTGTTAGCCTGAGCTCTAAAGAGGATCAGGATTAAATGAGCACAAGGAAGTGCATTATCTTCCCCGAAGGTGATCTTTTCAGCTCATGGAGCAGGTCACAAAGCCCTATCCTACACCTGTTTACACTTTATCTTGAGGTGGCACTGCTCAAATTCATCTGACTAATGGAATCTGAATTTACTCTGCTTGCTCACTTGCCTGCTAACATAAATATCTCCAAACAAAAGGAATCTTGACCCACTTTCATGAATTAAACGAGAGAAAGAAGACCTTCTCAGCACTGACGCAGGCTGAATACACACACTGTAGATTATATATTTTGAAGGCTATAAACTAAAGTCACTTCATTGTTTGCAACTCCAAAATTGCTTCCCTGTGAGGATACTGTGTGCTGTTGCTACATCATATTATGAGCTTGAATTGTGGACCAGCACTCTGCTACAGAATGTCTGCATAAAAGCAACAGTGGCTCCTAGTTAGGGTGGTCATGTGTACTATTTAGAGAAGAGAGTCCTCTACTTGAAGGGCTGCCTGGTTTAAGACTATTTTGAAGTTAAATAATCATAATAAGGGAGAACAGGGGTCTTGTAGATGCCCAGGATAAAAGACACACAGGACACCTAGACACAGTTTTCCGTACAGTTGTAGCATATTTCTACGTAAGTTACAGCAATTGGGTGACATCCAATGATCATTATACTCAGAGTAGACCCATTAAAAGCAATGGTTCTGTGTGTTGAGCCAAAGGTGAAATGTTCCTGGAGGCTTGCAAATGCCATCTTGGTGGTCAAGAACATCCTATGGTAAAGCAATAACTTAGGACATATGCATTGAACTGTATTGTGGGGAAAAAATGTTTCATGGGTAAGCACAGTTATATGCTATAGCATATGAGCTGTCTCCTGGTTTCTGGTTTTCTTTATGCCCATTTTTCACACCACTATGCTTCCAAAACAACTACAAAATGAATGCATATGTTGGTATTTAATTTGTCCCATGAGAGAAATAATCATAATGATCTCCAAAACTACTTACTAAAATGTATTCAGAATCCCTTCTAGACTTTTACTAGAAGAGTACTCCTCCTCCTTTTAAAAAATAAAAAGGATATATACTATACATGATATTTTACTTTCCATGCAAGTGGTAGTGTCTGTTTCATTTTAAGACTTATGACATATAAGCAACTACTCCTTCAGAAATTCCCTCTTTTAAGTGGCTGATAATCTTCAGTAAAGCTCAGAAACTGAGCATCTTGTGGGAGAATCAATCAATTATTTTATCCTTTTTTTACATTTCGAGTCTGCCCATTAACCACAGTCTCTGGGAAGTTTACTTTTTTAAAACAAACAAAAACCAGATACATTGCAGCAATAAGCCTATCAATTATATGCATAAAGTCAACACAAGCAGCATAAATTTATTTTACAATGATAAAACCCAGCTGAAAGCCATTTGTTCCATAGACTAAAATACACTGAAACATAATTTGTAAAGGTATAAGAGACTAAAATGGTTTTCATGTGGCACTGAAAAGACCTTATCATATGTGCTAGTCGAGCCCCCCTGAAGAAGTCATAGTACAACTAGAGTGCCCCCACCAAAAATGACCTCTCCCTAGTGGTCATCCACTTCACTTCTTTAAAGAGAGGAATCTAGAGCAATAAATGTATCTCAGAAAAGATGTATCAAACAAACAAATCAGGTCACGTGTTCCAGGAACTTTCCAAGATGAATTCTTCAGAGGATTTAGTGCCATTCTGTGATTCTTTTTTAAAGGAGCTAATATGTTTTTTATTTATATGTCATATAATACCATTATTCATCAACTAATGGGTATGCATTCTCACCTACTATGGCAACAATACACTTAATTTAAACACAAAGGGAGATCACTTTATTTTAAGCATAAAAGGAGAATGTGAATCAAGATCCTTAGTCGTCTTTTTATCTTTCTGCTTTGTAATATGTTTAATGTTTTCTGTGCTTATTGTAATCAGAATTGGTTAAAATAAGTGAGCAAGGGTTACCAGTATTGTACACAGGATTAAGAGTTCGATCATTGTAATAGTTTAGAATTCCAAGACACTCTGATTTTTTCCAGTATCTTAGCCTTGATTGATTTCTCAATGAAAGCTGTCGCAAAATAGAGCTAGCGTGATAATGCATCAGCTGGTACCATGTTTTCTGCTGTGGTTGCCCATCAGCCTTAATGAGCACACATTGCCAAGATGGCAATTGTGCTTACTTTCAAGTGCTGTTACCTTGTGGTGTTATCAAGGCAGAGCTTTTTGGACAAAAGGCCAGGGCCACACTAAACTAAACTAAATGAGCATGAAGGTCCACAAACACAGGACTTACCACATTTGGAATATATAAAAAAATAAAAAATTGTCCAGTAGCACCTTAAAGACCAACTAAGTTTGTACTGGGTATAAGCTTTCATGTGCATGCACACTTCTTCAGAAGTGAAGTGAAGTAAATTACCTCCTAGGCCCCCTTCCCCCCTGCACACACACACACACACACACACACACACCTCATGTAAGACCCTTAAATCCAGTGTCTAAAATAATCTTACTGCACTATTGGTCTCTTACGGGGTGAGTACACAATGAAATGGCCACTGACCACATCCAGTGATACAGAAACTCGATAATTGTATAACATTAATAGGTTAGCCTCCTATCATTTGAAAATGAATGGTACTTTTCAGAAAAGCTGCAGCAATATAATATAAATTTAACAGAATTATAGATAATCAAAATGGAAGAAAGGTCCTAAATAGAGACACATAATCTGCAAGAAATAAAATAAAAATCCCTCTAGTGTTTTGTTGGTCTGAAAGCAGTGATTGGCAAATTAGCTTTTATGAAAAGCTTAATTTGGGTTTACTAATGTAGGCTTACACATGGCCTAATTCTTAATCAAATATATTGCAGCAGCAGGAGGCCCAACATTCAAATAATGATTAATTGAAAATTTAATTAAATGCTCCAGAATGCAGATGAAAGTGTTACTATAAAGTTTTGGGTCATGTTATTCGTACAGCCCTCTAACAACTGAAGATGAAGGAGCTGGGTCACAGCCTAATTGCCATCACTGAAGTTGCTTTGAGAGGTTTCCAGGAGTTCCTGTAAGCCATTGATATTGGGACTGCATCCCAAAGTGCTCTGCTAGTGCTAACCATGGATTGTAGACTGCAGAAACTTGAAATTTCTCCTTTACAAACCTGTCATGTAACACACCACACAAACATTATTTTTAGTCCAATTTATTTCTGGGAATATAAAACATCAAATTTATTTTTCAAGGAACAAGTACTATATGCTTATTTACCTGTTTACAACATGACTGAGTGTATTTTTAAAATGCATCTTTTTGTGCAGACTCTAAATTTCAGATGGAAAAAGGGAATAATTATTTGTGGCCAGTCAGTTTGTAGTTTTCTAGATATTTTAGACCTGTTTTATGTGAATACTAACAGAAAACAGAAAGTGTCTGGAATTGTTAGGGGATTCAAAGAAAGAAAGAAAGAAAGAAAGAAAGAAAGAAAGAAAGAAAGAAAGAAAGAAAGATCAGTGCAATTTTGAGACAAATGATTAAAATCAAGGCAGTTTTGAAAAATTCAGCCAGCCATCTTGATTCAAAATAGCATCAGATGATATCCAAACATACACAAAAATCTGTTCCTCGCTCTCAGGAACCATTGTGATAAATTTGGTGAGGATATGTACAGAGAACAGACACAAACAACTTTGATGAGGATGATGAAGAAGAATCATAGGATTTAGAGTTGGAAGGTACCTCTAGGGTAATCTAGTCCAACTCTTTGCAATGAGGATGATGAAGAAGGATCCTCTTTGATGAGGATGATGAAGAAGAATCATAGGATTTAGAGTTGGAAGGTACCTCTAGGGTAATCTAGTCCAACTCTTTGCAATGCAGGAATCTCAACTAAAGCATCCATGACAGGTGACCATCCAATGTCTAGTTTAAAACCTCCAAAGATCCTAAGGTGGCTTGGTTTCTCAACCCTTGATCATCTGAACTGCTCTCCTCTGCACACATTCCAGCTTGTCAATATACTTCTTGTGGTGCCAAGAATAGGACACAGTATTCCAGGTGTGGTCTGACCAAGGCCGAATAAAGCAGAACTGTACTATGATTTCCCTTGATTGGGACATTACTGTCATTGCAACTTAGAAGAGCATTATATTTCCACCCCCACATTGCTGAATCACTTTCTTGACTTATGTTAAGCTTGTGGTCTACTAAGAGCCCTAAATCCTTTTCACATGCACTATTAACAAGCCAGGATTCCCCCATCTTATATTTGTGCAGTTGGTTCTTCCTGTCTAAGTGCAGAACCTTACATTTGCCCCTATTGAAATTCATGTTGTTGGTTTTGGCTCAGTTCTCCAATCTGTTAAAGTAATCTTGAATCCTGATTCTGTATTCTGCAGCATTGGATACTGTTCCCAGTTTGGTGTCATCTGTAAATTTGATAAGCATCCCCTCAGTTCCATCATCCAAGTCGTGATAAGCATCCCCTCAGTTCCATCATCCAAGAGAGCCAGTGTGGTGTAGTGGTTAAGAGCGGTAGTCTTGTAATCTGGGGAACCAGGTTCACGTCTCCGCTCCTCCACATGCAGCTGCTGGGTGACCTTGGGCCAGTCACACTTCTTTGAAGTAACTTAGCCCCACTCACCTCACAGAGTGAGTGGACAGGACCCTATGGCACCCTACTTGTCACTTTTTTCCAGGATGAACTGTTGGGTACCTGTACACATTGTGGAAGTGGGGAGTGATTAACAAAACCAATCCTCCTGGCAAACTGGGAATATCCCCTCACTCACCCAAGTTTAGGATATTCCACACCTTTCCTTTTGAGAAAAAAATAAGTGGCTCACGTAAATGTAAACTAAGCTTTAATAATAAAGAAAACTGTAACAAAATAAGATGAGAGAAACTAAATACTACAACATGAGGCAAGTCTGAGGCAAGAAACAAGAGTCGGTCTCTCTTAACTGACATTCTTAACTGAACATAATGGAACACACACTGAAGGGAGGGGCCACACACAAGCCCCGCCCACCAGATACCAAGCACTCTATTATTCAAATTAGGTCCCACTGGGTTGTTGTTTTTTACTGTATATACTCTTCATTTGTGATTTATCCTTTCTTCCATTTCTTATACATGCCATTCGTACAGTACATCTCAGCTCATCTGTAAGCTCCTTATGTAGCCACAATGGTTTCCTTAGGTACCTCCTACTTTTATTTCTTGTTGGAATTGTCTGAAACTGTGCCTTTAAGAAACTCCCATCCATCTTGGACTCCCTTTTCTTTGAGTATTACTAACTATGGGATCTCACCCAGTTTTCCTTAAGCTTTTTGAAATCAACCTTCTATGGAAGCATTAGAACTAATTTCAGGGTGTCTTTTTTTTTTTATAAGAAAACTCCCACCCCATTTGATGAAAGGCAGGCAGTAGCTCTTTAAAATAAATAGATAAATTAGGCAGGTCAGAGTTTGAAGACTTTCTCTGGAATGAGAGTAAGATTCCTGCCCTGTGCTTCAGATACATTAACAGAAATGAAAGACAAAGTTGTCTCAATCCATTAAAATTGCTCTTCAGGGGGTCAGCATCTCAAACATGCCTCTTCTGCAGTAGCCAAGGACCAATCAGAGGTTATTTCTGAATGCATAGTCTGCTTTACAGGCTTCTGACCATGGCACTTGTCTGATTATAGCCTTTTCACATTAAATGATGGTTAAAATCGCTAAGCGGTAAGTGTACTTCTTAGAGAAGGTCATCACATTATAACCTACTGTGAAGAATTGGTTGCATGCAGGCAGTTTTCTACCCTTTGGCCATTCTCCCTTTCAGCTTACTAAACGTGCACAGATGTTAAATATGCATATACCATGGGTTCCTGGCAAACTGATCACACCAGGATACTCCAATAGACCCAGCAACTGAATCCTCTGGCTCTCCAGAGGATTTCAGAAAACAGTATGAGTGGTTACAGCCCTGTTGAACTCTCACTAGTATATTTAAATAATATAAAGAGCAAAAATAACAGACATAACTTCTAGGTTACCCAATCAGGTTGTGTATTCCCTAGTTTGAATCTTAAAGTCTTACTTAAGCTTTTACATAGGTTCAATTTCAGTATATATTACACAGTACAGTGTCAGGT
This sequence comes from Podarcis filfolensis, assembly GCF_964270895.1. Lineage (NCBI taxonomy): Eukaryota > Metazoa > Chordata > Lepidosauria > Squamata > Lacertidae > Podarcis > Podarcis filfolensis. The sequence goes on along the minus strand of NC_139607.1, from coordinate 55,867,947 downwards.
TACAGTACATCTTCCTAAGGAATTTTAAGCAAAAGAATGCAGTACTTTATTACTCAACACTCAGGCCATGGCTCTGTTACTAAAACACAGGAAATGTTTAGACCTAAGCACAGCTAGAAATAAAATGTTGATGGCCCATTGCCCTGAGCCAGCACCATTACTAATGTTCCCTAACTTTCCCACCATGAAGCAACAGGTGACTTACTGATGGAACATGGGCTGAACAAATTCAGAGTAATTTAAAGAGGAAGCAGAATTAAATAGTGTGCACATGCTTTGCCTCCAGGTTCATTGGAAAGTCATCCTTTTAAAAAAATAAAAAAGAGAACCTACTGCTTATTATTTTTGTAAAATAAATAGCCCATCTCTACATTTGCCTGCAGCGACGTGATTTCGGAGTTCTTTCAACTCTCTAGGGCACAGAATGAAAGTGGCGGCTCCCCACTGAGTCTAGCTGCAGCTGAATCCTATTTGTGATTTTTCTATGGAGAGGGAACTCATCATTTCTGGCAAAAAGAAAGTTTTAGTTTGACATGAGTTCTTTTTTTAAAAAAGAGTTTAAATTAAGGAAATTATTCCTATGAACTGTTAGCAGTTCATTCCTCAACACGACACATGCCACATCCTTCCCTTAGAATCAAATGAACCACTTCATTTTGCTCTCTGTAGGCAAAGCATTGGAAAACTTTTCTTTATTTCTTTCTTTCACACTGGAACTCTCTTCCATGTGTGTGTAAGAAGCAGGTTTTCATTAAAAAATTGACAAGTGCAAAATACCCACAATAATTTACTCCTTACAGAAAAAAACGCCCAATTGTCAGTACACTTTTGCTCAATTGTGACCTCAGAAACTGAGTCAAAAATCAAGGAGAAACTGGTAGATGTGGTCCAGGTGTTTAATAATCAGCAATATATATTTCTGGTAAGGCTGCTTTGTATCCACTCACTTCCCACCCAGAGGTTAAAATATGAGGACGCACTTCTGGGACAAAACTGTATGTATATTTAATTACCCTCCATGAAGGTTTTACACTCGATGGTTTCACATGTGAGGCAGAAAACTTATTATACAAAATGTATTTCCAGAGAATCTTTAAATGGCAGTCTTTACTGAACCAAGTCTCAGGTAGACTTTACCCACCTAAAATGGCTATTAGTCTTCTAACCAGTAAAACCCATCACCCCCTTTTAGAATTTAACTTCCCCTCAGAGAATCAAAACCATTTTGCCAGGTCTAGGCAACTACACACAGATAATCAGAACCTTATCTGTCCACAGGCAACCCCAATCTCTAACTGAGACCAAATCATCCCAATGACAGATAATCCCTATCTGAGCCCACTCAGACAGTCAAAGACTTCATCTGCTTACCCAAACAACAAGTACCTATCTCACCATTAAACTGTCAGCATCTAACTTAAATTCCACACACACTCTCCTGATTGGCTGATAGTTGCCGGGTCACCAGCAGGGGAGAGCCAGATCCTGCTTGTCACAATCAGCATCTCACAAACACATGTGGATCGAAACATAATTATCCTTCAGGTTTCACATTTCACTGAATTTTACCATGCAGTTCTTACCTTTCCAAAAATATCTCAAAGGGCATTTCAAAATGTGACTTTCAAGGCAAAATACATTTATAAATGTAAGTTTTGTAAGGAAAAAAACATTCAAAATAGGTATTGAAATATGGATTTTTATACATTTTCATCATCATGATAATTGATTAATACCAAAATGGGATGGAACAGGGTTATGGATGAATATTTGTAAAACTGATATAGATAAAAAATAAACGGATCCATCTCAACTGATAAGTTCTTCTGTTACTGATAATTTATCTACATGTTTCTAACCATACCCTACAAATCACTGCTGCCTGATATGCTGTTCCTTCTTCAACAAAAGGCATTTTGTGAATTTGTTCCTTCTCTTCAATACATATTTAAGTTTCACATTTTAATGAATAGTTCATAATTTGTAGTACCTTAATCTCTATAATAATTAAAAAAAACCAGCCTTGTCTACCTCTTAAATTATGAAAACAATATTTAAACTCTATACCTGCTGAGGAAAATTTTATTTGAATAATGGTGTGATATTAACAGTGTTTGAGAACCTAATTGATACCATATTTAGCAAAATGTAGATTCCATAGCATATAATTAAGTTTGAACTAACCCCTCTGTTGAACCACTAGATTCAGATAAATAAGTGAATGTGAGGAGAAAGTTAGGAGTAAACCAGAAGGCAAACTAAATCACTAATGAGTGCAACAGACCACTATGACTGATGCCCCAATTGGCACCTTAAGGAATGCTACTCCCATCCTTGAGTGGGAGTGTATTTGCTGCACCCCAGCTTACCCAGGAAGAAGGTTCAGGATGGTTTGGCCCTTTGGAGGAGTCAAGGAAGATTCACATGCCACAATAAGCTGGCTCCACCCTCAGTCATTCCTCACCTCTCATTGTGCCATCTATTCTCCTTCGGCATTATGGCCTTTGCTAGTTGCCTGTTTGGGCAGATTAAGAATTTTGTGGGAAGCTCCTGATTGGCCTAGGCACTTCTTTGCCTACTCCATATTGCCGGGAGTCCTGTGTTTGGAGTGGCATTTTGATTGGTTTAACTGGATTTTAGTATGGACCAGAATGAGAAATTTAAAATTTGGTGGGATAAATATCTGGTGCATTATTGGGTTAAAGGCTTTCTTGGGTCAGCCTATCCTGCCAAGATTTGAGATCTTACTTTTAAAAGACATCTGAAGGCAGCCCTGTTTAGGGAAGTTTTAAATGTTTAATGCTGTATTGTGTTTTTAATATTCAGTTGGGAGCCACCCAGAGTGGCTGGGTAAACCCAGCCAGATGGGTGGGGTATAAATAATAAATTATTATTATATTATGATTATCCTTTAGACTTGGCATGCACGCTGGGGTGAATGCTGAATCGGTAGGCTCATGGTGCACATGTCAGGTTCACGTGACCCAGGTTTTCATAGCACAGAAGAATACTTCCTTCTAATACTTTGCTGTGGGGACACAGGTGGCACTTGTAAACATGTCCAAGAAATGGGAGACAGTTGTTTCCTCCTGCTTTATGGAATTTCCTTTCCTGGGTTATATTTTGATTTGGCTAATTATTGTTGCACATTACTCCAATCTCCAAATGGTGTGAGATTCCAGGGCTTCCAGACACGTATCTGGGGTTCAGCTACCTCAGAATGGGGGACAGCAGAGACTGTGATGTCTTTATGATATATGGCTTATTTACACATATATACAACCTAAGCCTACAGAATTAACACCCCAAGAGAGTCTTGCTTCTCTGATAGCCACTGCTTTGGATTCCAGCAGAAATCAGGCATAGTTCTGTCTCCTAGCTACCCAGCCTGAAGCCTTGCTTCTAGCTTCTACCTAACACAACTCAACTCCCAACCTTGTCTTGGTCTTTCTAACTACCAGTGAGTCTTTCAAACTACTACCCATTTTCCATATGGCACAGAACCACTTCCTCTATTATCTTAATGGGTCATACTTAGAGGGCTATTACCTCACCAGGAAGCTAGCCTGGCTTTTCCATAAATTGTATCCAAGCTAGATCCAAGAATTAACTGTGATCTCATGCACACAGCCAACCAACTCCCCTGTTGTCCAGAGGGGGGGAAAAACTTAAACATGTTGCCGAGTTCCCAAAAAAAATGGACCAGAGGCAATTGTACTTCATCCAGCAGAGCTTTACAGCTACTGAAGGCAAATAAGCATAACGGTCACAAATCCAATACATTCAGGATTGGCACAGTCCATAAGAAATCCAGTTGCAGCAGACTTAATCTAAACTTAACAATGACTTATAATAAGACTAAACATTAGCATATAGAACACCACACTAGAACAAAGAGCTAGAAAGAGAAAGTGAGTGAAACCCAGGCAACTCCTGGCCTGACTATTATAGTCAGCATGACCATGACAGAAAGGATAATAGAACCAGTTTAAACCAGCTGTACTCAGCTTCCCAGAAGGAATAACCCAAACAAGAACTTTCTGCCTGTTTCTTTCACATAGAAAGAAACCTTTCAGAACACTCCTGAACCAATCAGAATAGGAAAGATTTCTACACATCAGATCAATACTTTCTGTACTAAGAAATGCAAACTGACACCCCACCCCCCAAAAAACCCCTCATGATACTACATTTATATGTGTGTGTTTTTTGCAGATCTTCTATGTTGCGCTCTCTCTCTCTCTCTCTCTCTCTCTCTCTCTCTCTCTCTCTCTCTCTGTATAACTTCTTTTCACCACAGTTTGATTTTCTGAGTCTTCTTGATGTGAGTGCTGGCAAAGCCATTTTGAAGTCAGTAGCCAGTGAAGCAAATTTGATGAACAACAAACTGCTCTATCTGCACTCCAAGGATATGTTCTGAGAGACAGTTTTTATATTGGAGCCTGTGTTGAAATAACCAACTCTGCCTGATCTTCTTGACATGCTAGAGTTCCTGACGAGATACAGTATCCAAATAAACCCAAGGTCTTTAAGATCAAGAAGAGTTTAAAACTATGTGACTGAGGGATGAGAGACGCAGACATACGTGCCAAGTGCTCTGTCTGCTGGTTTTAATACTAGGTTGGGAACTAAGAGAAGGGAAATGAATCAATTCATTATATTTGTATGGACCATGGACTTTTATCCATTCTTTCTTACTGGACTATCAGCTTTTATCCATTCTTATTTACTTTTGACCTTTCTGAGCCATCTGGTTTTATTAACAGAGAAGAGAATATTTTTAATAATAAAAAGGCTGGCTATTGAAAGAACCACCCCTCTTTTGTTCAGGTATGCTTTTCAAAAGGCCATCATAACTGGGTTTAACCTTTATAGCTTTGGGGGAACTGGAGGCACTCTTGCTTTTTTGGAGGGGGGGCAGTGGCTCTCAAGTTCCAACATAAAGACTTTTCACCTACAAATGAGGGCTAACCTGTGACACGAGCAATCATTAAACACCCACCAGAATGGAGTTGTAGTATTATACTGTGTTTCTGGGCCCACACAATATTTTATTCAAGTTGGCACCCTTGCTCCTCTCAGATACGGAATGATAACTTGTGAAAAAGGAAGGCTCTTCTTTCCATGTAGGGCTACCTGTACCATTCAGAACCCGGGGAGGGGGAGACTCCAGGTCACAGTGCAGATAGAAAAGGTTTAGTCCTCAAAAATGTATCCCTTAGCACTGAAGGAGCTGAATGACCTTGGGTGCAGGGCTAAACACACATTTGCAGTCTCCTTGTATTCCAGCTGCACCTTTGGTGTAGAGCACATGACAAGGGCTAATGATTTTTAAGTAGCTGGGATGACAAAGTGAAGGGAAAAGAAAGTCTATTTTCTTTTTAAAAAATGAATAATGGTGTCAAAACAGTAGCAGATTCGGAAACATTGATTGTAGGAAAGCATAAAACAACAACAACAAAAGATGGAAGACAAAGAGTTTGGGAACGGTTTGTGCATCCCCCGGGAACAGAACAGCTTCAAAAATATTTGAAACTGAAAATTCAACTCTAATGTCTTCAACTCTGTGGGAAAAAATGCAGACAGCAGTTTGTGTAAAAATGTAGCATTCATCGCTACTCTTCTGAGGCACTTTTTAAGGTTCCTTCACAACAGCGAAGTCATTAAAGGCTCAGCCATGTAGCTGTTTGTTGGAAGCATTCATTTCTTATTGCCATCGTAAATGTCTCCTCTGCCCACTTAACAGACAACATGGAGAGAAGGGTGTATTCTCAATTGTTTCATTACTCTTACTTCTTGCCTTACCCCTGTTTTCAGGGTATTTTGGAGCCAAACAGTCTAAAATATATATTTGATGTTTAGCCACTGGATATTTCAAATGCATATATTAGTGCAAGAAATGAGAACTTTTAAAGACTATTCAGTATAATTCTTGTTCAGAGAATATCTTTCCTATGTTATCTACCACAGATGTTTCTATAATTGTGATATATCTGGCAAATTTAATGTTCAATTGGCCTCAAAATTTCTCATTTCTTACCTAGAGCTGAAGTGGCTTCAAATCTGCCTTATCTATTTAATAATGCTTGAGTCTCCTTCCAAAGCTATTTTTCCTAACATAAACCTTCAGTCTGGTTGGCTGTACACCTACCCATGTTCATATTTTAAGATGTTAAAGATTATACAGTTGGAATTTTGAATTTCACTGTTCCTGACTTATGAGAAAACAGAGTTCCACAAGATTGGCATCTTGAATTTATGTAACAAGTCAACTTTATCATAACAATTTAATGCATCATATATACTGCATCATAGCTACATGTGTGAAAGTCTGCCTGCTCACCATATTCCTCTTTCCTCCTCCTCGACCTAGCTGACATGGATTGGACAGCTGCCATCAGAGAGGTTATTAAATACTCTACTGAGGTTGGGAAACCTGTGACCTTCTTTTTCCAAGAGATCCTGTCTCATTAACAACTGCATTGATTTATGAGGTCCAAATATAGTTGTTACTGCATTTGGGAGGTCCTTTTCACAGTCAAATGTATATAATGGCTGGCCACACTGCAGTGTGCTTGACACTAAACAGACCAGCAGGTCTTAGTGGTTCATTATGCTCTGCACAGGGATCCCATCCTGTGTACAGACTGTACTGCATAATTTTGAGTCAGCCTGTCAGAATTCAGCATATGAGAATTTCACCCCAAATCCAACAGTATGTTGCTTAATCTGTCTGCCTCTCAGACGGTCTATTTTATGAACAATTTAAGTGACAGATAAAGGACACATGCTAATGCTAGCTAATCATTATAAACATCAACCTCTTCTGGTAATGATGTTAAATGTTGGCGAGATTAAAAGATGCACATCTTAAAACTGATGACAGCCAATCAATATATCTCAATGCAAGTCTATCTTCTTATTCTTTTTCACCACAGAGAAATTAAACCCATTCACTTTCAATAACTGAATAAATGCTAAGTGTCATAAGGATTAATTGAGATTTGAATAGACCTATATAAATACAGTTATCAATCCTGCTTGAGCCACTATCCCCAGTGGTGCTTAAAAGGATGACAAATGACAGTTTATCATGGTTTCTCAATGACACAGCCTGAAATTACTGGCCTTGGGATACTCATGATACATAACCTCAGTAGGCATACAGCACACAAAACGAGACACTGGATGTTTATGATTTTAAGAAATGTTATCAGCCTATGAATTACATCAAGGGATACCTGAGGGATGGGGTTTGATGCAGTGTAGACTGTTCTACCTGCCTTTAGATAGGGTTACACTCCATGTAAAGGAGAAGGTGGGCTGCCCAGAAATATTCCTGGATTCTTTATTGCTATTGGAGTCTCACGAGATAGCAAGGGTTCACCACTGTCATTGCATTCACTTATGTGTTCCTTTTTTCTTTTCTTTATCTACTATTACGGAAGTAGTGTAGGCAGTAGAACCAGTGTGCACAACTACAGTTCTGACACTGCAAAGGGAATGTCAGAAAGGGCCTCAGATTGGCAAGTTATCAGATGGTGTAGGACTCAGGAGACATTTGCAAAGATTTTCTTCAAGTAGGTTCATCCACCTTTGGCCAAAAGATCCCACAGGGGCTAAATGAGTGAGATACTCTTAACTGCTGAATATTCAATTAATTTCTTCTTTGCTCATGTAAGTCTGAAATAAATGAGTTGGTCCCTACCATCATCTATGTATCTCCCCACCTTCTCTGTTATCCATGTAATTTATACGAAAGGATGTCTGTGTGACTGAGGGACAAGAGAGCTGTGTAGCTGCCCACCACCTTTTTAGATACTTTCATTTCCCTTCCCCAAATGTTCATATGTTAGGGATAGACATCTACACCATGGAAGCCTACACATGTAGATCTGTAGATCCACATTCATTCAGGGGTGCTGCATTATTGGAGCTCCAGAATGTGTGAGTGCAGAGGTCTTCACATGTAGGCTTCCCAAATAAAGATGTACACACATAGTTCATGAAAATTTAAGGAACAGGACCAAGAAACCACGTGATCTCAGGGACAGGAGCAGCAGTGTAGCCCCTCTGCCTCTTAAACGAGTGGAAATCTCTTTTGTACAATTAATGTGGGAAAGAGGCCCCTCTCACATACTCTCTTGGTATAGATCCTGTAGGAATGAAATGTGTGTATCCTCAGAAAGGCAGAACCAGCTCAAAGTAGATGTGGTGGGAACTTACAATGCAGCTCCTTCCCTTCTGCTGCAATCTTCTTTTTCCTTCTCTAATACTCTGCAAACCAGGGTTCTTGCAGCATAATACTTTTTTTGCAGTAGTAGTAGTAAGGTTTCCTAACTTTCAGAATATTAGTGGCTGGAGTCTTCTCTATATAAGGCAAGAGAAATTAACATTTTTAAGGTCTTTCCCCACCATCCCAAAAAACCCAACTCTATGAAAAATAGTGGGGGATGATGACAAATGTAAACATGTTTTTAAGCTATTACACTTTCTGATCACTGCTGGAACAGAAATCAGAGGACAATTGAAATTTGATGGGAGTAAATCTACCTTCCTTCATGGTCCTCAATTTATTAGAGAACAACATGCATTTCTTTAAACTGCATTTCTTTCTCACATATACACCAACAGCAGGAGAAAGGCACAAACATCCTTGAAGGGGCACATATGATAAGGGTCATAATGTGGCTGGAACAACATAATGTATCAATGAAAGTGGCTTTTAGAGGTCCTTGCTCAATCATTCTTTCTCAGGGATTGAATCTCTGAGATGGGAAAATCCATGAGACTTCACTATATGTATTTACTGGTCTTTGTGTTATTGAGACCTCATCCATCATTGTTATACTGTTCCCCAAAGTCATATTTTCAATGAAGTGACAGGCAGATAGAATTAATATTCTGATATGATGCAGGCTTTGGGAGCCTGTTTCATTAGTATGGATTTATTTATTTAACAAAATCTGAATACTGCTTAACTGTAAATAAAACCTTTAAGCAGTTTAAGTGCCAAGTCTCACAAGGCACACCTACTGCAATACAATCAAATATATCAACAGTGACCTCAATTCTCCTTGTGACCTCAGTTCTCATTATGTAGCCAAAATAACAACACCCACAACAAGAGGTGGTAGCAGAAAAATGAGGAGAACTTTGAGGTGAGCAGGAGGAAGGAAATAAAAGGAAAAAGCCTAAGAGAGTGCCCTATCCCTATTCAGTTTCTCTAAATTATATCTGTGAAGGGGCCCTCTTCACACCTGACAGCTACAGTCCTTCCTGTAACACACTTTTTGAATTAATTATACTTACATAGGGCACTATCAATCTAAACATTTTCACTAGGACAAGTAGTTGTAATTGTGCAGTAGAACTTCCCTGCCCTCTCAGCTCCATGTGCATCACCAGGGCAGCTCATAAATCTGCTCCAAAGGGTTGGGGAGACCCCTGAAACAGATTTAGGGGGCTCACGGGGGCAACTAAAACTTCCTTTGCTGGAGGAACTGTTTAGTTGAATAATAAAATGATACCAAGTTGATATCAATATCAACATTTGAATGACACTACTGGCTTGCGTAAGGGGTGGGAAAACTTTTTTGTACCATATTCTAGATCCTTATCAGGATCAGCCTCATGGGCCAAATTTGACTAGGAAGAGCTATCCACCTGTTAGTCACATGACATCATTATGACACGCTCTGCCAAACCTCTCTCTGAGGCCCCTCTACCCCACTTTTTATGCCACTTTAGCCTCAAAGAGCAAAGGGCTTTAACCTCTGCCTCTCAGCTGATAAGTGAAGATTAGCCTCTTCTGCTGTGGCTATGCAATCCTTTCTGCTGCTCAGAACAGGGTGCACAGCCCATGCAGGATTAAATTCTGTCCTCCCGTCCACCAGCTGATGTCACCAGTGATGTCAGTTGATGGGCAGGTAGGTATGGTTTGGAGAAAATGGCCTCATGGGCCAAACTGAACTCTCTGGTGGGTCATGATTGGCCCATGAGCCAGATGTTTCCCACCCTTGGGTTTATACTGAGTTGCTGTAAAATTTCACTCCATCAATTTTAATGGGCATATGGTTTGTTACACAGAACCAAGGAGTTCAATAACCAAAGAGCTGAAGCAAGTTTCTAAGATAACCCCGCCCCTCAAAAAAACCCCATCAAACATCAGCTTTTGAAATTTCAAATGCCCATGCCAGAAATAATATTAGGAAAACTCAGAGATTTCTTAATACTCTTTCTGGCATTGGTGTTGTAGTTTCGGATTAGTAACAGAAGCTTAATTACTTATGCTTCAGGTGCCCCACAGGATGGCCCATTAGTAGCTAAAAGGCTTTCTGCATGTTGCCAAATCATGTGTAGCATGGGAGGACTTGGGAAGTCTCTGGCAATACATTGGCATAGCAGGTGTCCCTTCTGGTCTCCAGATGGAGGCATTGTTTTCTCCTGGATTTTTTTAAAATGTAGACTAGAACAGCTTGCGAAAAAAAGAGGAGATAAAAGGAACCATGGAAGGAGAGAATGGGAAGTCACGAAATTTTATTTATTTATTTTGTTTACTATTCTTTTATGTTATTTCAAAATTTTATCCGATATTATTTCAGAGATTGTTTTTCCTATTATTTTTGTATTATTTCTGTTCATGCTCTGCCGATATTGAAATGTATCAGAAATGCAAATCATAATTTAAAAAATAGCTTTCATTTGGCATAACTGTAAGGCTAAGGAGCACTTAATTTACAATAGGAGGATAGGAAAAAACATTGGAGAAATGCTTCTCTCAAAACTGAGTTGCAGCCAGCCCTGAGTGCTGAGCTCTGTGCATTTCCCCCATTTAATCCAACGGAAGACTGGTGCAGTGATAACACTGGGCAACAATTTTTTACTTTTTTAATGTTGTCTAGATTTCTACAACTGATTTAGGGTATTTTTGCACTGCTGAATCAGGAAATGGCATCCGTTTTTCTCCATCAGTTCAGGTTTACTGTAAACTGAATGGTGGGCATTGATAAAGGTAAGTACACGTAAATTGCATGTTGCTTCACCATTTTTCAAACTTCAGGGCTTGAACTTCCATTTCTTGGAACTCCTGGAATGCTCAGCAGCAGGGAGGTCTCTCTTCAGAGTCCAACAGTAGTCAGCCATCATGACTGCATCCCAGCGACCCTGATACATGGTCTCCATCTCTTTCATGTCCTGAGAGGAGGTTTTTTCCCCTTCAATCTGGATGCCAACAGTTCGGCAGAGTCCTTTGACAAGCTGAGGTCGTGAACTAGATCATTCAACTCCTTTTGGGAAAATGGATGTGGAGCATCATCTTCAAGAACTACTTCTTCTTCATGTCCTTCAACACTGGAGGCATCTTCGTCACTAATGTCAGGAAGTTCTCCGAAGATAGGCACTGGAATTTCATCACAATGAGCTACAGGACGACGTGCTGATTGAAGATCAGGATACTTGAGGCTGCTCTGGTTCTTTCTGTTGATCCCACCAATTTATGAAGCCGCACCAATTTATGGAAGATTTTGAGGTTTTATGACTTCAAACTGATCCCTTTTCGACATAAACACCCAGAACTATCAGACCTGAATACTTCTTGTCATTAAAATAATCATTTCCAATCAAAACAATTATTCGACATGGCATTTTACCCCCACCAACTTCTTCTAAAATGCTCCACATAAGCGTACATGTGAACAAAAATGTAAAAAAATGACATGTGCCTATAGCTCAAAAACTTGACCTGATTGAGCAAAACCAATGTGATTTTTGGATTCAGCACATCAGATTCGTCCCAAATCAACTGAAAAAACGCAGACAACAAATTTGTTGTTGACCAGTGTAATACATCTGCAGAGCAAATCAAGTGAAATGTATGTGAGTTTTTTTTAAAATCTACATAACATTTGCAAGAACAGCAGTACTGGAATGTGTGTGTGTGTGTGTGTGTGTGTGTGTGTGTAGGTAGGTAGGTAGGTGATAGACAGATAGATAGATAGATAGATAGATAGATAGATAGATATAGAGATACACATACATACAAACACAATATAGGTGATATACAGATATGTCAATATATTGACATATATTGAAAGAAAGGAAGCAAAGGGAAGAGCACAACAGGTCCATTCAACTTTCTCTTAAAATGGGTTTAAAAGTAGCTGGTGCTAATATAGGAAAAATATAGAGTTATTAACATTGCTAATATTGGAGAAATATATAGTTCTAGACATTGCTAGATGCAGATCAACAGATATTACTTATGTAAAATATTGTTACCTTACCTGCTAACTGTTCTTGAGGTAATTTACAATAAATATGGTGAAATAGATAATAAGAATGTTGGTCTCTCACTAAGTGGGGGCTTCCTCAGCCAGGTTCTTAATGATGTGCTTTCTGGCTTGCTTCGCTAAGAAGGAACTAGGGGAGAAAATGTGTTTATAATTGTTTCTTCAGTGATCAGATGTTCCAGCTGTCTCTTTTGTTAAATCACTGGAATACATAAATCCTTGAGGAACTAGAAATGCCTAGAAATGAGGAACACTAGAAATGTCTGGCAAACAAGCCAGTTGTTGGAATCCCGTAGAGGGCTTTCAAAACAGCCAGATGTTGGAATCCCTCAGAGGGCAAGTCTTCCTCATTTGGTCTCCTGGCTCCTGACTACAGACACAAATAGCAGCCATTGTGGGAGGCTGTTTGGAAGTCCAGCTCCATCCTGTAAAATATTTATGGTGCAAGTGCTGATCAGATCCTTTACAAAGAATACACATTATAGTTCCTAACACATGTAAGGAGAGTTCAACCTCTCTCTTTACCCCCATTCAAACTGCCAGCAGTTATCTCTATAATCTAATCTTCCAGACTTACAGCACTGCAGAAACAATGCATATAATAGAGGAATAGTTATATAAAAAAAAATCAAAATCAGCTACAACCACCTTTAAATATAATAAAGGGAAACAGTTATCTTTCTAGGGGAAAATAGCAAAGAAGAATGCGGTCTCAAAGGAGCTTCAAACAACATTATTAAAAACTCTCCTCTCTGGAGATCTGTGAAATGTAGTAATTGTCACATGCAAACCACACAAAAGTAGGGATAATGGGAGATAACTATTTCATATAGGCATACAGTATTTCAGAGGGGGAAGGTGAATCTATAAATACACTCCAGTGCCTTACTGGATTGCATTCACAAACACAGAGTATAACTGTTTCAGCCATTGCAAATATTTGATTTAAGAAACCAGAAAAAGAGACAGGAGCACCAAGAAATAGATGTATTTCAAATAAATACTTCAAATATTAAACCCGCTCATAGAGTGCAACTTCTTCACCTTTTGCTTAGTCATTTTCTGCTTACCTTTATTTCTCCACATAAATGGTTTTGGGCTGACTCATAAGGTAAAAGGTATGTCCATTTTGCTTGGTCAGCACTTGGGACATTGTCAGTGGCTACTAGTCACAAGAGCTATGCTTCAAAATGCCAGTTGCTGGAAACCACAGGAGGGGAGAGTATATTTGTGCTCAGCTCCTGCTTGCTGCCTTTTCATAGGCATCTGGTTGGCCATGGTGAGATCATGATTCATCAGGCCCTTCTTATATTCTTTGGTTTCCTTTTAGGAAGCACATCCTAAACCAAATGAGCCATAATGGAAGAAACATATTCACATTAGGTTTGAAACAGATGAATTAAAAACTCAATCTTTCCCATGCAGAAGCATGTGCCATGATAAAAATATATAAAGTCATGGGTTTTAGAAGAAAAATGTCAATGCCATACACAACCTGATACATCACCTATATGTTTTTCCTCACTTAAAAAAAAATAAATACTGTTGAACCTTCCACATATCTCAGATTTCTGCATTTTTTAAAAAATGTGCAGCTTTGGAATTCTCAGTCCATGAATATTTGCAGGAGGGAATTTTTTTACATTCACAAAATATGAGAACTAGGACATACTTGATGACATGATAGGTATAGATTTACAAACACACAAAAATGTGAAACATTCTGAAACAACCCATTGAAATCATGCTTAGGATTTTTAGCAATGGCAAGCTAGATGTTCCTAGACACCACCATGGATGGAGAAGGAAGTTCAGGTTCATGTTTCCTCCATGATTCTATAATTCTGCAACTCTCTGAATTCCATGCATAAATAAGTAAGCACAAGCACTTTCCACAATATAGATAATTGAATATGTTTTGCAAGTGTGATGCAACACTGAAAATTTGGGAATGCATACAGTTCATGATCGTCTCAGAATCAAAGTTAATTTGATTGTGAGTGATGTCAAGGTTAGTAGCCCAGAGTCTCCATTAATTTAGTTCAGGGGGAAAAACATCATCAGTAAATTAGTGTAAATTGGTAAAGTAACTGTATTAGTGGATTCCAGGCTTACCTGTCACATTTAATCAGTTAACTGCATGTGTGCTACTGTGCACGTAAAGAATTTCAGAAAGCTATCTCTGTACATGTATATGTTCAGAAATCATTACAATTAAAAATATAATTTACTTGGACTTAGTTCAGATAGATTTTAGTTTTTGCCCCCCTCTGAGATCCATCGATGGAAGAGCAGTGAATTAGGAGCTGACTGTTCAAATCAGCGGTAATGCATGAACACTTACTCCTTTCATCAGTAATGAAATGTCAGTCCCCTGTGCTGTTGATTCTAGGCAAGCTGTTTCAAGAATACATAATGGGGGACAGTCTTGTTTTACCCTAAGCATGTGCTGTTCAACTGTAATGAAGATCAGAGAATCAGAACCAGGCAGATCTTATTTACAGAACATCCTTTTAAAGCTTCAGGTGTAACTTCATCCAGGGAAAGCACTTTTTGTTGACTAGAAACACAGCAGGTAAGCTTTTAATGACTGTTTGGCCACTGAGTTGGGTTTCTTTGGGGTAAGCCAGAAGTGACAACTAGGTTGCTCAATAAAATAAGTGGCAAACATCAAAATAATTGCCATGACTCAGACTCACTTGTACAGTGTTCTAATAATCCCCCGTATTGATTTTATTTGATGTTTTCTTGTTTAAAACACTTTGATGCATTTTTTTCTCCAGATCTTGTTTCACATAAGCTTTTTCATACATCATACTTTGCTGCCAAATGTAACAATAACAATAATAATGAACTTCTTTGGAAAACGATAAGTTTTCTTTATACTTCTAATTATGAAACTTACTAAAATTTTGAAGAATGTTTTCTTGCTTTCTTCCCCCTCTCTCTGCCTGCTACATTTCCTTACAATAAGCTATCTAACTTAAGAACATAAGTCCTGAAGAATCAGGACAAAGGCCTGTCTAGTTAAGCCTCCTGTTTACACAACCATATGCTTATGAGAAGCTCACAAACAAAACACGGATGCAGGAGTACTCTTCTGCTCCATGTTCCTCAGTGGCTAATATCCAGAGGCATGGGGATCCCAATCCTGGATACCATAAGCAGTATACTAGTAGCCATAAGCTACACATCCAGTGATTAGTAAGCTTTGCTTCCTGAAGCCCATAAAAGAGGGTTTTGGCAGAGCTCCATCCCTCAAATTACTGGAATAATAATGTCTGCCAGGTTGGAAAGGAGTGCTCACCAGCAGTGGGATGTGTAGTGGGGCAACTATAGAGCCACCCTCCTGACATTGGTGTCACTGATGATTAGCTGGGCAGGACTGTAGCAGGGTGGCAGTGAGGCAAGGGCAACAACGGTGTGTTGGTGGAAGTAACAGATTGATGACAGCAGACCTGTTGGTAAAACTGCAGAGCTCTGACCTCACCACTGCCCTGCTCCAGTGTTGTCAGTGTCAAAAGGTTGCCTCTACAGCTCTACCCCACCCCACAAGCTGCTATTGCTGCTCATGTTCAAATCAGAGATGGAAATTGGGTGCTTATGCACACCATCCCTTGACTGGACAGAACAGTTTTCTACACAAAGTGAATCCATTGGTTCTGAACCCATGTTACTCATGCCAGAAGAAACAGATTTATTACACTTTAGAAATGATAGAATACACAGGGGGTAGGGGGGAAATGTGTGAAGCAGCTATTAGTTGTAGACTTTCCAAGGTAACATTAAATGTGTTCATAG
The DNA here is from genome assembly GCF_964270895.1 of Podarcis filfolensis. Taxonomy (NCBI): domain Eukaryota; kingdom Metazoa; phylum Chordata; class Lepidosauria; order Squamata; family Lacertidae; genus Podarcis; species Podarcis filfolensis. Next base: position 55,851,856 of record NC_139607.1, on the reverse strand, counting down.
AGAGAATGGTTGCCATTCAAGAAACCATTACTTAAAGTAGATCTATTGAAATGAATGGCCACAACTAATAGGTCCAAAAATTTCAATGGGTCTGCTCTGAGTAAACATTAGTTGACTACCACTGAGTACCTGGACATACATTTTAATGTTAACTATGGAATAGATGTTAAAGATGTAAGTTTAATATGCATAAAGTGCAATGTTTATGTGCAGTGAAGTAAAAGAAAAACAACTTATGCAAAGGTTTGCATTTGCAAGAGAAATTTGCATTATACACAGGAGGTTTCATTAAATAATGCAGAAAAGGTTGGATGTTTCAATTTCAGTCTGTAGGCTAATGGATGTCTTATCCTGAAAACCTGCAGATCTCTCTCAGCAGGAATGTGTAACCTGAGAACACAGCTTTTCTGTCAGTGATGGAGCCAGTAGGAGAAGAGGTTAAGCTCCATGATGAAGAACAAGCAAGTTGCTTAGGATCCTTCTCTGGGATCAGAGACAGAAAAGTTACTGAACTGTTTTAATGACAAAAGGAAGACAGGGCCACATTGCTAGTTTGTAAAAGAGTAATGTGTTACAAAATAAATGTAGGCAAAAATGCAAAGTATCTGTTTTGTGACTGTTTCCAGTGCAACATTGAAACTTATTTTTGTGGTGGAGAGCAAACTAGGGCTGCCATACGTCTGGATTTTCCCAGACATTACTGGGTTTTCAAAGGTGGAATTGACATCCAGAGGGTATTTCTGAAAGGCACCACTTTGTCCTCAATCTTAGGCAAGTCAATTGAAAAATTGTTTTTGGAAGGGGAAAAAAAGCTCAACTTTCCCCTGGTTTTTACTTTTTGAAATATGGCAACTCTACATAAATTCCAGATTAGGGATTCCAACTGCAGATTCTATAACAATAGATATGCAAGGTGTTTCTATATTAGTTGCTTAAATGAGGAATTCCCACTCATTGTCTCATAAAAATGAGCAGCAATTGACATGAGAGAAGATATGTGCATGAGCCTGCTGAAATGTGGAGATATGCTACTTACAGTGGGAGAACAATGAGTCTGGAAGTACCCTAAGAAAAAAGACTGTGTGCTGCAGAAACTACTAATACAATTTTGATATGCAGGTGTTATAGAAGCTACTGGAACTATTCCAAATTAAATGGCTTGCAGGGATAGCTGACACAATTAAACACATTGGCTAGGATCCAAAGAACCATAGAACCATCAGGTTTCATGCATGAAAGGGCTTTGGGACTTGTGTCTCTTAAACAGAAACCTCACATGGCACATGACATTTTCAGGCTGATGGGGCAAAGATAATTGATTGTGATCGCTCCTTTTCCATTTTGAGCAACCAAGAACAAACTATTGTGAACTTTGTTAATGAGTTTCTCTTTTTCTTTTCAATATGAATAAATGATAGTCTGATGACCTTCATATTAGTTCCTGAGGTTTAGAAGAAGGCATAATACTCATGATGAATCTAGTGCTGAAAATTTCTTTTTTTACGAAACAAGTGATTGGAAATGAATGTTGAGAATGTTGGCCATAGAAAGGAAATAGCTGCCTATGCATAAATCTTACTGGGAAGCTTCAGACAAAGCACTACCTTGACCCAAAACTACTGCAAAGTATTCTTTTGAGGATGAACAAGATTTTAAAAATAGGGCATTCTGCACACCAGACAGTGAAAAAGACATTACAAGCAATATTTGTTGTTACAATTATAATTTAAAATAATATAATATAAAAAACTTTACTTGTGCTCTGAAAACTATCATTTGAAGGATGTTTGAGAGTAATGACCAAAGAAAGGTATCAGATATGTGAGGGCTATGTATCAGATTCAGCTGAGGCCTGAGCCAAATTGGAACCTATTCAAATTGGACTTAGGTATGGGATGAGTTGGGTACAGTCACAGACTGCTGAAAGTTGAGTTGGATAGTCCAGAGTGATCCAAGGAGAAGCAAGCAATGTGTAAAATGTGCACAAAAAGGTCAAGACCTACCTGACCTGAGGTTGCATCTTCTCAGGAGAAGCTAGGCCCAGGAAGGCTTCCTTCCTGACTCCCTGCCATGCAGGAACAGCTGCTGAGCAGAGGAATCATTCCTATGGAGTGCAGGTGATGTTTCACACCATGCAGGATTGGATCTTCCTGCTTTCCAGCTAGTAGGAGTAGTAATCCTGCACGGTCCCAGTCACTGCTCCTTTGTGTGTGGTTTGTATGGAGGCAAGAGGTTGCAAAGGAGCAGTACCATCAGGGCTGACTTACCCATAGGTGCTAGGGGTGCAGGGCACCCGGGCGCCGGGCTCTCAGGGGCACCAGGCTGAGAGTCCAGGGCCCAAGAGTTGAGTCAGAGGAAGAGCCTGCCCATCGGTCGGAGTGCTGTGGCAGGCTCTTCTGCTGTGGGTGGCTCTGTGCTGCGAGTTCGGGAGTGACTGAGCCAGCGAGACGCTGAGGTGGCTGGCTGGCTGGCTCTGCCCTCCTGCATGCCTGGGACTGGGCAACCTGGGGAGAGGGGCACCAGGCGTATCTTTGCACCCCGGTGCCACATATGCTTAAGACAGCCCTGAGTACCATGCACAATCATACCATCCAGCTTAATAGGATCCAATTATGTGGGATGCCAGATAAAAGCTCAGGCTCCTCACTGCTTTCCCAGGAAAGTAAGGAAAATGGTCTCACCGTAGATCACCTTTCATTTGCCATCACTAAAAAACCCTCCCTCACTTATACACCGCTATTAGAGAGGAAAGTATATGCAAGTAGTTAGCTTCAAATGTTAATTAACTATTTTGAGCTTCACTGCACCTGTCACAAAAACACCATTCATTTCATTTAAAGCCATGACGCTTTGGATAGAGGTTTCTGATGCTTCAGGTTTGAAACTGAGAGAGAGAAAGAGAGAACCTTGCAGGCATGATATGCTCCACTCCTGCTTCTGGCTGCTTCTGGTTAAGAGCTCTTCCACACATTTGCATCCACCCAGTGGCAAAGAGTTCCTCAATATGAGTCAAAAAAAGGTGTAACTTAAGAATCTATATTCTGGGAATTCGTATGGCACACGTCATACTCCCAGCCCTCCCGTTTTCCTTCTCCTAGCATCAGGCATGTTAAATTTTTCAGCTTAGAATAGGTGTTAGAACTAGAATCAAATGCACCTGCCATTTTATATATACCTGTGTTGAGTAAAAACGTTGCATTGTGTGATTTATAATTTTTTATTTTTTATTTCAATAAATCAAATCTTGGTTTGTGTTATTTTGCTTGGGTCACTCAGGCACACTTAGAAAAGTGTCTGTTGCATCTGGGGCAAAGATCCTGTCCCTCTTTAGGAGGTGGGTGGTGGGTGTCCCGTGAGCAATAGACATACACAATATCCATCCAGACCCTTGTAACAACTGGAAGCTACCTCAGAGAAGGAGAGAGGGCTTCACGTGTTTCTGCAGCACTCCCCAGACTAATTATGAATTTTTTGCTTGAATATCCAAATTGTTTAAATGATAAGACAAAGCGAGTGAAAGAGAAGTAAGATGTTTATTCATTTTTCAGAAGTTTATTATTTAATTTCCACATAACCTTTCCACGCCTGCTCTCCTGGAGAAACTGTTTCCATGCTATTAAAATTTCCTTGGAATCCAGAAGTTTTATCATCAGTAAACACGATGGCAAACACTCTTTATGGAGAATGTGGAGAATATGCATTGTCGACAGTTGCTTTGTGAAGCAATAACATATTCAGATCATCCTTCTCCTTGACTGCAAAAAACATAGAATTTATGTTATTGGGCAGAGGCAGGAATATAATGAGGCAGGCACAATTTAAGCTGCCTTTTAAATTAATTATATATCTGTCTCTGTGCCTTGGTTGAAGCGCACCTTTATAGCATTGCGTGCATTGCCCGATATAGCCACAAATCTCTTAAGTACATTTTCATAAAAGCTTGTGTGTTTTGTTTTTGCAGTTCATTTTTAATGGCAGCATGTTATTTGGGCAATCAGTCTGAGAAAAAGACTGATTTCCCATTACGTGGAATGGTACAAACAGACCTCTCTGCCTTTGCTTCACTCTATTAGATGCAACCTTTATTATTTACTTACGCAGAGCACTGGAGGTGAAATGGCTTTAATTGCTATTTGTCCTTTCTTTGTCCTGAGTTATTTTTAAGCCCCTATTACATTTTGTGGTTGTTTTTATTCAAATTTAATACCAGGCAGAGCAGCAGAAGCAAAGTTGTTCGCCTTTTTAAAAAAATTAATCAAGCTAACATTTAAAAAATGTAAACGTAACCCATGAACAACAAGGGAAAAAAGGATAGAATTAACTATACTAAATGGGCTCTCTTCAGGCATTATGGTCCACATTATTACAATTGCATAGACTGGGAAGGTGGGGCTGCACCCAATGGGCCCTCTATCACACTCCCACCAGCATAGTCCCACCACCATCTACCTCATAGGCTGAAGGTCTGAAGAGGGGACCCTATTGTAGGTGTGTAGGCTCCCCTTGTCATTTGGGGCACTGCTATGGGGTCTAAGTTGTGAGGAAAGTCTATGCACATATAGCAGGTTTCCTGCTTCAGACCTTCAGTACCCAGGGGTTCTGGGTCTTCAAGATGGATAGGGGAGGGCCCAGTGAGTGTCTACTCATAACTGTAATTGGATGAGATTTTGAATGGCCAAATTCTCAAGGATGGAAAATTGCCAGCTCAAAATTAGAGTCAAGTCAAACTCTCCCAGAAGAGCCTCTTCTGACAAATTTTTGCTTCCACTCTCCCATTCAAATTCCTCATGAAATGTTGGAGAATTTCAGCTCTCCAAAATATGGTGTGGAATGCCTCCCATATGTCACCCACAAACAGAATGCAGAATTTTGAGAGGCTATTTTTGTTCAGCCTTGTGCAACATGTACCACCCTCAATCCCTAGGAGAGGCCATTTAATGACTTTCTCTCATCCTCAAAACAGCTATCAGGCAGTTTGAACTTTCCAGTTTCCAGCAGAACTGTGCATTTGGCAGAATTTTGCAGCAACCCTGGATCCATCTGGAAAGTTGGTGCTTCACTGAGGACATAAGACCAGAAATGTCCACCTTCTCCTCTACAGCATAAATCATGCTTAAGAGCCCAGTAAAGGTGTGTTTTTTTTTGTTTTTGCTTTTGTTTTTTTACAGCATGCTATGGGAGGACATAAAGAAGAAATATACTGGGGTAATTATTATTTTTCCTCAGCAAGATTTGAAATGGATGCAAAACAGATAGTAAAAGTGAATTGGACACAGTTATGTTTTCAGATTGCAATGGAAGCCTTTCATGTGAGTCTTATGGGTACTTATGTGGACTGATGCATTCGCACCAGAATGTTCTATCTGGCTCACACTGGGATGAATGCTGTGCTAATACTCTCTAGCAGAATCATATGCTAGGTTCTACAGTGTATCAAAAGGAACAGCAGAGCTGGAACATTAAAGCCAAATTTGAGAAAGAAAAGGGATGGGGTTGATTATTTTCCTTATTAAACCATCCATTGTGTCTAGGCAGGGGATATCACTTGTGAACAGCACTCTCATTAAGACCCCTTCCCCTCCATCTACCCTCATTTATAGCCTTTGTTGAGACTAATATGTTACAGGCCATTCCGTTTGTTTGGTTTGTTTCTTTACCGTTGTATGCAAGGAACAAAATGTTTAATAATGAAAAGCTTAGGATACACTTCACTTCCAAACCTCAAGGAGAGGGTGCATTAAAAAAAAACACATTCAAAACAGAAGCTATGAAGTTAAGCTGAATGCCTTTCATAATTAGTTTATTTTGTGTTTTTGCAATTTCTGCAAGTGTGGTATAGTGGGTATGGTGTTAGATGGGATATCAGCGTTCAAATACTCTGTCAGTCATGAAAATCACTGGATGACCTTGGGGCAGTAACAGTGTCTCAGCCTAACCCACCTCACAGGGTTGTTGTGAGGATAAAATGGGGAGGAATAGAACCATATATGCCACCTGGAGCTCCGTAGATGAGAAGGAGGAGATAAATGTAATAAATAAACAAATGAACAATTTTAAAATAAGATTTATCCCAGTTGTAGTTTCACTTTCTAGCCATATGAATCTATGAATATGCCTTCTACTGAGTAAGACAACCAGTCATCTTAATTTGAGGCTAATGACCATCAGGAATGGTGGCAGTGTTGATGCTGCATATCACAGTGGTGAAGGGGGCAGGGCAGGATGACAGTGAGGCCAGGGATGTCATATGATTCTGCCTGGATGACAGGTAAATAAGTTGATAGTATGTTGATGGCATCTTCTGCAATGGCAGAAAGAACCACTTTTTATTTTCTAAAAGGATATAAATCACAAGGGCTTGTATAATCTTTAAGACAGGAATCTTAAAAGTAATTTCTTCTCACCTTCTATGTAGAATTTGAGAAAGAATTAAAATGCTATTTTACATTTCTTTTGGCATCACTGTAACTATATTTATCAGAATAAATATTTATTATGCAAAAAAGAAAGGTGCTTTATTTGCACATACATAGTCCAAAAATTCAATAAATAAATGTGTAAGCCCTTGCCCACCAATGAAACCTTGGTAACTAATGCTGACCAGAACATGCTATGGCCCATATGACTGGTAAATTTAAAAGTCAACTATGTTGAATAAGACTAGCTTATATTAACTTCTGCTCATCTCCACAATATAGACCCTGCACTCAGCTTTTGTCACAGCAGTACAAACACAGTCCACTAGATAAGAGTAGACAGGTTGTTTCTTTTTCATTTGCTATTCAGTCCACTTTCAGTGTTTCATTTTCTCTCTCTCGTGCATTTAGTTCAGATATGGTGATCCCAAGTGTAGTCTCCAGGGTCTCCCCATCTGGCCTGTAGTTTCTATCCCTCCATACACTGGTGCAACAATTAGGCTTAAAAGCAAGCTTCTTTGAAAGTGTGTGTGTGTGTGTGTGTGTGTGTGTGTTGAGAGAGTTCTCATCTTTGCCAGAAAGAACAATAAGCAAAGCCTAATTATTGAGGGGTGGGTAGGTTGAAGAGTAGAAGAAGTGGAGTTTAGACTTGATATCCCGTTTTATCACTACCCTAAGGAGTCTCAAAGTGGCTAACAATCTCCTCCCCCACAACAAACACTCTGTGAGGTGAGTGAGGCTGAGAGACTTCAGAGAAGTGTGACTAGCCCAAGGTCACCCTGCAGCTGCATGTGGAGGAGCTGGTTCACCAGATTACGAACCTACCGCTCTTAACCACTACACCACACTAGCTCTCCAGTAGAGGCAGCTGGGGGGGGGGGGAGGAAGTGGGAGATGAAAAGAGCGATGAGAAAGAGAGAAGGTAAGAAAGAGACAAGTAGAGAAAGAGACGAAATAAAATGAATATGTATGGGAAAGAGTATATAGAATGACTCTGGCTCTGGTCCAACCTTTCATGGCCAAGTAGCATCTGAATGTGGCTCTCTGGGAGGAAAAATCCCCTCAAATTTAGGTAGCCATTAAATTAATGGATATGAGTTAATGAAGTATGTTAAACCAATGAGAATATTTGTTTTCATTATTCACATTCAGGTTTGTTGGATGTTTTCATTCTTTCCTGTATTGCCACTGCCTGTGTCCATGGTAGCAGCAGAGCTGCATCCCGGGGGATTGCAATTTCATTTCCCCCAAATAATCCCATACAACAAGCTAAACTGTCCTTCTTCTAAGCAGGATCCACAGCTGAAATTTGAATAGGGGTAGGCTCTCCAGTCCCTCACTGAAAGAACCCCCCATCTTGGGACATGGGCCAGTCCACCTCAGGATCTGATGTCACAGCTTCACCTCAGTTGTAGGAATGCAGTTGTTATTTCCCCTCTTCCCAACATCTACCCAACAGGCAGACTGGGCCAAGCACTTGCAACAGTATGTAGGTTCTCAGAAAAAAAATCCTTGCCTTCCTACTGATAATCTGTACCCAATAAAGTTGTGGTCAGCCTTTCCCCCAGTTCTGTGTCCCCTGTTCTTATTTCATCATCCTTCTACCTAAGAAAGGACAGGTTAGCATAAAAATAGATCTGGCTTTGTCTCAGCCTTTAGATTTTAAATGTCACCCTGACAGCTTCTGAGACTGACAGCCAAGTGGAGCCAACCAGAGAAGCCTCCTGTCTGTGGCAATCATTGCGCTGTATTTTTAAAGTCATCATTTACTGTAGGTTTCCATTTCATATCAGTCTCTTCTTTGGAAAGTGGCAGTCTTGAATAAGAATGTGCTATTTCAATAAAAGTAATATAGAGAAATTTCATATATATTAATATTGATTTCCCAAAGGGCAGGTTCCATAATCACACTCACAGATTACCCATTCATTGCTATTTAACATCTTAACCATTGCAGACAGTTTCCAAAATACTGACTAACTTTGACATATGTCACCGGAATGCATGGCTAATGCTGGAAAATATAAGCCAATGCAAGTTCATTTTTCAGTAAGACAAACTGCTCCTTCTCAACAGAATTTCAGTGCAGTTGATTTATGGAGCCAACCACGCTGACACTTAGGAAAGAACAATTTCAGCATCAGCTAATACTGTTAAGTCGCAATAGAGCCTTATATCAAATTAACATATTTCAAAGCATGACAGATGCTTAAGCAAAAACATTTTATACCTTCAGATAAAAAAGAAGCTGCGAAAGAAGATAGTTATAGGTCAGAGGATAAATGGCACATATTCAATGGCCTTTATCGAAAGGAGAACACTGCATATAATATGTAAGAGTGGATTTAAAGGCTCTTCCACTCTCTAACTGTTCAAAAGGCATATGTAACCTTTGCTAGTTCAAAGAATAGAGAAAGGATGAGGAAGGGAGGAAAACTATTTCCTACAGCAGTTCCTGACTACTTATGGCAGAAGAAGCTATACCACTTTCCTTGTGTATGTGACCTTGTATGTGACCGTTGGCTTGTATACAATGGTGTTGCTCAGTTCATGATAAACCTTACATCAGTGGAATGGATTCACCACCTTGAAGCCACCTGCAGCCCAACTAGACCTGCTCTGAAGGGTCACTCAATCACATTCAGAAGATTTCAATAGGTTAGATGGAGGATAACCCAAAATTGGTTATCACTCCATTCTGCTGATGGAAGCTTTAGCATCAGCTGAGTGACACCACTGGATACAACATCAAATTTTTTGTGCACAAATGGATCTAGAAGAAGAAAAAAACAAGACAAAACTGTCAGGAGCTTGGCCATTGGTAATAGTTAGAGATGAACCAGGAGTCAGAAGCTATAGACTTGTCAAGACCAAATAACAGGCTTTATCCCTCTCTGAGTTTTCAGCTCCTTTGTTAGTGTGTTGCAGTATTGGACCGAGACCAATATGGAACCAGGTTTAAATTCCCATTCATAATCTGTGTTACAGTAATCCAATCAGAAGTGTAGCAGGGTATGGATTGCTATGGCAAGGTTATCCCCATCCAGTAATGGGCATGGCTGGTAAACTAGGCAGAGGCAGTAAAAGTCAGCCAATATTACTGAGCCACCTGGCTTTCCTTTGACAATGCTGAATCTCAGATTGCCACCAGATGACCTACAAGCCATTTAAAGCAGAGTGCAACCCCATTCAGAAGAGGTCGTGTTGGACTCATCAGTGTAGTTAGCTTTCAGCTTCCAAGGTTTGCAAAGAGATTCACCCCATGTCTACTCAAAAGTAAGTACTAGTAATGTCTGTGTATTTACTCCCAAGTGCATATGCTTAGGATTGCAGCTGTTGTTTTATTACATTGATTAGTCATTCTTGTTGTGCTTTTTAATTTGTCACTTTGAAAGAAGTACCTCTAAAAACAGGTTTCTGGGCCTTTCTGCTCATTTTTCTCAAGACAATTTTGTAGTGGAAACAATTTAATTAACTCTTTGTTATCAGTAATGAGATAGCTATTCTTCTCTGTCTTCAGCAATAAACATTAGTTCCAGTTTTTACCAAGTTTCAAATAAGGTCTCAGTGAACACTTTCACTAATAAAGCATTACTGTTATAAGTGGATATGTGCATTATCAAACTCTCTTTCTTTTGCTGAGTTTTAATTTGTTTTCCATGCTTGCTTGACTTTGATTTTCTATAGTGAACTGAGCCATCACTTAATAAATTTTTTTAAAATCATTTTATTTGCATATTTTCTATTGCATTGGCAGCAGAAATTCCTTAAAAGTGAGCATCAGTAAGAATTAATAAGGTATATGATCCTCCACCATTGTTGGTTTTTTTCGGGCAGGGGAAGGTGGATGCCCTCTGAGTTCAACCCCTTGTGATCCTTTCAGTGTGAAGGCAAGGAACTCTCCCTGCACCCTGAATTACCATTACATTTCTGCCCCAAAAGGGCTACTCGCTAGTGCAAGCTTCACTTATGATAGATTAGAGGTTATTCATCTGACCCCTGCTATTTTTCTGCAGTAGAAATGATCTCCCCCTATGCCCCCCAACCACCTACATTGGCACTCAGGACAATACTTTAACACTCCACTGATTCCAAAGGTTTAAACAAAATTCTCCAAGAAAGGCTTACAATTACTTAAGAGTAGCTTAGAATCCAGGGTTCAGCCTAATGACTTTCCTTCTTCTAATTGTCAGCAGCTGCCCAACACAAACAATTCTAAGGACAAATATTACTTTTTGCTTGACAATGAAACTAAGGAATAAGGAAAACTAAAGGGGAAAAAAAAACTATGCATATTGGATAGCCCACAATTCTCATGATGCATGATGTCAACTGCTTTTTAAAGAAAAATCAATGAAAATGCTTTAGTAATGAAACATAAATTCACTGGAACTAGCCTTTCACTTTGTTAGGGTACCAAAAAAAATGGAATCCTCATTTCTTGCCAATTTGAATATATTTTGCAATACATTTTCTCTTTAGGTGATTATTTTCCTTTTTTTAAGAATAGTGCAAACTAATGTAAGATGATTTTGCACTAAGTGAACAGGTACATGGTGTGTGTCTTACCATTCTATATTAACTAATATGGTTAGTTGCCTTTACTTCCCCCTTCAGTTCCGGTTACAGAGCAGGTGGGTGGAAGATAGCCAGTGGACCCAATTCACACCTGGCTCTTGTCTTCCACTATTTCATCTTTACATACTTAAGCCTACATATAAACCATTTTAAGGACTTCCTTTGATGTACATGGTTTTCTTATGCAAATTTCACACTGTGAGGTTGTGCAGGCATGATGAAAGAATGCTAGTAGAATGCAATGGACTATACTACTATGTACACTTTCATATATTTGTCTTCCTTACTATGTGTCCATTTAGAAATCCTAATCGGATGTATGCAGGTGTATGCAGAAGCACAAGGCAGTGATCTCCTGGAAAGCAGGGTCACACACATCCATGCATACACCTGTTGGGAGTAGCAATAATTAATTTAGTTACAGTAATCCTGGAACTTAACACACATGTCACTTGTGCACATTCAGTTTTACATGCTTGGGGGGAAAACTGAAATAAAATAAAAAATAAAATATATTTTTTTAAATGATATTTTATTCAAATTTCAAAAAACAGTTTACAAAAATAATAAGATGATAAAGAAAACAAACAATAAAAAATACAGAGTAGAAAAAGAAAAAGAAATAGAAAAAACAGTAAAAAAATGAGTCCACCTTTCAACGTCTTATTTTTCCTTCACTTGTTTCCCTGACCTCCTCACACCTCCCTTTTTTGTATTCCATTTCGAATGGTTAATTCAGCAAATCCTTTCCCTCTTTGTTTTTATCTTAGTTCTTTATCTTGACATTTTACAACCTTATAATTTCATCTATTTAATAAATCAATTTTACATACTCCTTTTTAACATTATTACTAAAACCTCTTCATTTCATTCCAGCATCATTTTAACATTCATTAATTTTGCAGTGTTTCTGTAAATAGTCCTTAAATTTCTTCCAGTCTTCTTCCACCAACTCTTCTCCCTGGTCTCGGATTCTGCCAGTCATTTCCGCCAATTCCATATAGTCCATCACTTTCATCTGCCATTCTTCCAGAGTGGGTAAATCTTGTGTCTTCCAATACCTTGCAATAAGTATTCTTGCTGCTGTTGTGGCATACATAAAAAAAGTTCTATCCTTCTTTAACACCAATTGGCCAACCATGCCCAGGAGAAAGGCCTCTGGTTTCTTCAAGAAGGTATATTTAAATACCTTTTTCATTTCATTATATATCATCTCCCAGAAAGCCTTAATCCTTGGGCACGTCCACCAAAGGTGAAAGAATGTACCTTCATTATCTTTACATTTCCAACATTTATTATCGGGCAAATGGTAGATCTTTGCAAGCTTGACTGGTGTCATGTACCACCTGTATATCATTTTCATAATATTCTCTCTTAAGGCATTACATGCCGTAAATTTCATACCTGTGGTCCACAACTGTTCCCAGTCAGCAAGCATAATGTTATGTCCACCATCTTGTGCCCATTTAATCATAGCAGATTTAACCGTTTCATCCTGGGTGTTCCATTTCAGCAGCAAGTTAGACATCCTTGAAAGTATCTTAGTTTTGGGTTCTAACAGTTCTGTTTCCAATTTTGATTTTTCCACCTGGAAGCCAATTTTTTTGTCCAAATTGTAAGCCTCCCTTATTTGATAATAATGAAGCCAATCTCGCACTTTATCTTTTAATTTCTCAAAACTCTGCAATTTCAATTTATCTCCTTCTTGTTCCAGAATTTCCCAATATTTTGGCCATTTGGCCTCCATATTGAGCTTTTTCTGGGCCTTTGCTTCCATCGGTGACAACCACCTTGGGGTTTTACTTTCAAATAGGTCCTTATATCTTATTCAGACATTGAACAATGCTTTCCTGACAATATGGTTTTTAAATGCTTTATGTGCTTTAACCTTGTCATACCACAAATATGCATGCCACCCAAAAACGTTATTAAAACCTTCTAAATCCAAAATGTCTGTGTTCTCAAGAAGCAGCCATTCTTTCAACCAGCAGAATGCTGCTGATTCGTAGTAGAGTTTAAGGTCTGGCAGGGCGAATCCACCTCTTTCCTTTACATCAGTTAATATTTTAAAGTTTATTCTGGGCTTCTTGCCCTGCCAGACAAATCTAGAAATATCTCTCTGCCACTTCTTGAAACAGTCCATTTTGTCCAAAATTTGCAATGATTGAAACAGAAATAACATTCTTGGCAATACATTCATCTTTATAACAGCAATTCGACCTAACAAGGACAGCTTCAAATTTGACCATATTTCTAGATCCTTTTTCACTTCTGACCAACATTTCTCATAATTATCTTTAAATAAATTTAAGTTCTTAGCGGTCATGTTAACCCCCAGATATTTCACTTTCTTAACCAATGTTAAACCTGTCTCCTTCTGAAACCTCTCTTTCTCAATCGGTGTTAAGTTTTTCTCAAGAACCTTAGTTTTTAACTTGTTCAGCTTAAATCCTGCCACATGACCAAATTCTTGAATCAATTCCAATACTCTTTTAGTACTAGATTCTGGCTCCTGTAACGTCAGTACTAAATCATCTGCAAAAGCTTTCAATTTGTACTGTTTAGCTCCGACCTGTATACCTTTAATCAAACGGTCCCTTCTGATCATATTTAGCAAAACCTCCAGGACCGAAATAAAGAGCAAAATAAAATAAAAGCTGGAGCCAGCACCAATGGGAAGAATCCTTAAAGCCTTTCCAACCATCTAACTCCATCTATTTAGGCCTCAAAGCACAATTACATGTGAGGGGGAAAACCCAGCTAGCGCTGAAAGCCTCATTTACAGTAGTGGATATATGAACAACTTTGATGGATTATACAGTTGGTTCTCTAAATTATAACCTAAGAGTCAGCAAGTATGACTGAATGTGTTCACAGTGGGTGGGCCTATCTTGCTCTTGTTTCCATGGCAATTCTTTCCCCCCTAGTTAGCTAAGAATTACAAACTGAAACACCTGTGTGCAATGATGCATGTGCCTAATAGAAAATCAGACAGCCAGCTGTTTTTTTAAAAAAAAGGTTCTGGAGTTGGGAGTTTGGGAGAAGAATTCAAGTTAAATTGCATACAACCCTTCAAAACTTTCTGGTTATAGAAGTAGATCTGTACAAGGCAAGAAACTAATCTGTGTCCACAAAGAAACTTGCTGGATGTGGCCCATCTTAAATTAACTGCTTCATCTTGACTCCAGTAATCTGCTGCCACTTTTCCATACCCTTTTAAAAAATTAAAAAATGCCCAGGCAGGTGGAGATGCTTGCTAGTGACCAACTTTGTCCCTGCCTAATTACTCCCCAGTAGGGCTGTACTGAAATCTCTCCTTAAAAAATTTAAGTTTTCTCTAGCTATAGTTAAAGAGAATTCCAGCTTTCTGGCTCTTTCTCAGGACATGATAGAATTTCTTTAGAATTTTGGTGGAAGTGGAGGAAAGCTTATCTTATCATTGTTTTGGGTGGCTTGTGTGCTTTAATTTCCATTTTAAAAAATCTCAAGCACTCTGCAGCCTCCCTAGCTGCCTACTTATGCTGTTCTGAAAAAAGGTACATGGGGTAAATTTACCTCACGATGCCCTTTCAACAGTGGCATCACTGCCACTTACTGGGAAGCTGAGGTACGTTGGGAGGTCGGTGCTATGGCAGTGCACTCACACAGCCCTGTCCTTGCTACCTTCCTACCCATAGGAGCCAACTCCTAGGGGCTGAGGGGTCTTGGCCTCACCAATAAAATATTTGAGGGGGCTGCGCTCCCCAGTTGATGGGCATTGCCATTCAAATGGTGTGTGTGCACCATGTCATATGACTGGGAGGAGCTTACCCCCCATATTTTATTAAATTTGGAACCCCTGTTCCTGCCCTATAATGACCCAGTAAGCAGTAGCCATACCACCATCAGGTCAGCTACACACCTCCACAGCATGCCAGCCACTCTTGTTTGTTCCACCAACCTCAGAAGCTCAGGGTGGGAGAGGACATTCTCTTTGGCAGCCCCTGTTCTAGAACTTGATCCCCACAGAGGTGCATTGGACATCTTCATAATACATCTTTGAGTCCATTTTGAAGACACACCTCTTTACCCTGGCTTTTGACACCTAGGTTCTATATTTTTAGAAGCCACCTTATTTCTGTAATTGTAAGTTGTTTTACATAGTTTTTTAACATTGTCTTTTAAATTTTGTAATCCACCCTGGGATCTTAGGGTGAAGGACAAGCTATCATCAAGTAATCTTGTAACATCTATTTTTCAGAATTAATGTAGCTAGTTCTTCATTGATGTACATCGTGACATCTCTTATATCATATTTTCTGAGAAATAAGATGATTAGGATGTTGAGATAATAAAACAAAATCCAATAAAATGGGAAAATTGCCAAACTAGAAATGGCAGTGACCTTTAAAATTCTCTCTCTAC
Source organism: Podarcis filfolensis (assembly GCF_964270895.1). Lineage (NCBI taxonomy): Eukaryota > Metazoa > Chordata > Lepidosauria > Squamata > Lacertidae > Podarcis > Podarcis filfolensis. The sequence continues at coordinate 55,836,458 of NC_139607.1, read as the reverse complement.
AGTGTCTTCCAGTCTTTAGCTTATCGTGATACTTACTTTTAAAAAAGAGTATCTAATCCTTCTCATGGAGGTTTTGGTGAAGGAATGAAGTAAGCATCATTGGTTTAATCAGACACTCTGTTAAAAGTTGCATTACTGCACCTCAAATAGACGCTATGTTTCTTACAATAAAATGTTATAACGAGATGCATTTCATAATATGAATCTCAGTGGCAGGTGTTTAAAGTAATACAAAGGAAATTATTAAGTTAACTTCCACAAGACTAGTAATAGGTTCCCAAATAGCTCTTCTGCAGAGGCAAATAATTATAAATTTGAAAAAGCATACTGTTAATTCGACACCATTGTAATGACATCTCTGTAGGTGGCACATATCATGCACCATTTTATAAGCTTCTTAGGAGCCTAATGGCAGCATTTGCACAATAGGGATACAGGAGGATGAGGTAGCATAATTGCAGCATCACTGAAGCATGACTACATGCTAATTAACAAAATTGGAACTGCTGCACTCATGCTCCCATTTCATCTATCTTATTTCATTTACTTTTACATGCTGTTATTGCCAAAAAATTGCTGTGTGTGTGTTGTTTGGATATTATGGTGATTATTGTCCGCTTGATGCTTCCATGCTGCTGTAGTACAAAAGGCTGGTCAATTGGCTAATGGTTTCATCCCAGAATCTGTTGTTCTTAAGAGTCTTAGGCAGTCATCACCTTTCTAATCTGGCTGCTCCTAGATCTCGCTACATTCTCTTTGAATAGCAAAACTCAAGCTAAAAAAGCTATATAAATGTGTAATGCAATAAAAAGGTAAAGGTACCCCTGCCCATACGGGCCAGTCGTGTCCGACTCTAGGGTTGTGCGCCCATCTCACTTAAGAGGCCGGGGGCCAGCGCTGTCCGCAGACACTTCCGGGTCACGTGGCCAGCGTGAGAAAGCTGCTCTGGCGAGCCGGCACCAGAGCAGCACACGGAAACGCCGTTTACCTTCCCGCTAGTAAGCGGTCCCTATTTATCTACTTGCACTTAAGGGTGCTTTCGAACTGCTAGGTGGGCAGGAGCTGGGACTGAAAGACGGGAGCTCACCCCGCCGCGGGGATTCGAACCGCCGACCATGCGATCAGCAGGCCCTAGGTGCTGAGGTTTTACCCACAGTGCCACCCGCGTCCCTGCAAGTGTAATGCAATAGACACAGATAAATCTTAGCTGGCAATACTACATTTGGTCAGGTCTACAATTATAGCTGGACCATAAAGAAGGCCAATTGCCGAAGAATTGATGCTTTTGAATTATGGTGCTGGAGGAGACTCTGGAGAGTCCCATGGACTGCAAGAAGATCCAACCTATCCATTCTTAAGGAAATCAGCCCTGAGTGCTGACTGGAAGGACAGATCCTGAAGCTGAGGCTCCAATATTTGGCCTCCTCATGAGAAGAGAAGACTCCCTGGAAAAGAACCTGATGTTGGGAAAGATTAAGGGCACAAGGAGAAGGGGACGACAGAGGATGAGATGGTTGGACAGTGTTCTCGAAGCTACCAACATGAGTTTGACCAAGCTGCGGGAGGCAGTGGAAGACAGGAGTGCCTGGCATGCTCTGGTCCATGGGGCCATGAAGAGTCGGACATGACTAAATGGCTAAACAACAAAACAACAACAATTATAGCAGTCTTACGGTAACCCCATAACTTGGAAATCTGAATCACAGTACAGCTCATGTTAGCATATGAAGGAGCTTCCAAAAATTATGCTGGCTGGAATAGGGTGCCAAGAACCCAGTCAGTCAGGGTTCCTGTCCCCATGGAGAGAGCCCCATGCACATACACCTGTATAGATATGGTACCCACTTCATACTAATAGCAATCATGCATTGGCTGGGGGTGGGGAATGCTGATTGTACATATTGGCCAAAGATAAAAAGTGATCAAAATTATAAAAATTAGCACATTGATGACGTGATGGCATGGGCTGTGCCTCCACTGTGAGAGGAAAGGAAGCAATGCAAGCTGGTGAGCTTGACATTGAAACTGTCACATGGATGTCAATTGGCTGTCACATGGAGCAAGCTTATTTTATTCTGCTTTGGAGACTTGGACCCGAACCAATGGCTTCAAGTTGCAACAGAGAAGATTCCAGCTAAACATCAGGAAGAACTTTCTGACAACAAGAGCTGTTTTGACAGTGGAATGGACTCCCTTGGGATGTGATAGACTCTCCTTCCTTGGAAGTTTGTAAGAAGAGGTTGAATGGCCATCTATCATGCATGATCAAGATGAGACTCCTGCACTGTATGGCGTTGGACTAGATGATCCGTGGAATCACTTACAACTCTACAATTCTATAACTCTCTGAAAAACAGTATTACAGTGAAAACACTGGAAAATCATAGAATCATAGAGTTGTAAGAGACCACAAGGGCGATCGAGTCCAACCCCCTGCCAAGCAGGAAACACCATCAGAGCACTCCTGACATATGGTTGTCAAGCCTCTGCTTAAAGACCTCCAAAGAAGGAGACTCCACCACACTCCTTGGCAGCAAATTCCACTGTCGAACAGCTCTTACTGTCAGGAAGTTCTTCCTAATGTTTAGGTGGAATCTTCTCTCTTGTAGTTTGGATCCATTGCTCTGTGTCCGCTTCTCTGGAGCAGCAGAAAACAACCTTTCTCCCTCCTCTATGTGACATCCTTTTATATATTTGAACATGGCTATCATATCACCCCTTAACCTCCTCTTCTCCAGGCTAAACATGCCCAGCTCCCTTAGCCGTTCCTCATAAGGCATCGTTTCCAGGCCTTTGACCATTTTGTTTTGTTTTTTTTTTTTATAAAATTTTTATTGGTTTTTTAACACATAATAATAGACAATACAAAACAATACAAAAACAAACAAACATATAAACATGTATAATTTCTTCACATTTTTTCTTAAACCTTCTTTCATCGACTTCCTCATACCTCCCCTTACTGCATCCCTGTTTTAAAGTTTTCCAGCAAGCCCCAATGTCAATTTATAACACTTTTTTTCCCTTTGAATCCTTTTTCTCATATCCAATTATTTGTCCCCGCAATTCTGTTTTACCTGACCCAAAACATTTTAGCACTCATTAATTTTGCAACAGTTCTTAAGATAAACTTTAAATTTCTTCCAATCTTCTTCCACCGTTTCTCTCCCTTGGTCGCGGATTCTGCCAGTCATCTCCGCCAGTCCCATGTAGTCAATCACCTTAGTCTGCCATTCTTCCAGTGTGGGTAGTTCTTGTGTCTTCCAGTACTTTGCTAGAAGTACTCTTGCTGCTGTTGTAGCATACATAAAAAACGTCCTATCTTTCCTTAATACCAATTGGCCCACCATGCCCAGGAGAAAGGCTTCTGGTTTCTTCACAAATGTGCATTTAAGCACCTTCTTCATTTCATTATAAATCATTTCCCAGAAGACCTTAATCCTTGGGCACGTCCACCAAAGGTGGTAAAAGGTACCTTCAGTTTCCTTACATTTCCAACATTTATTATTGGGTGTGTGGTAAATTTTTGCAAGCTTGACTGGAGTCATGTACCACCTATAGATCATTTTCATAATGTTTTCTCTTAAGGCATTACATGCCGTAAACTTTATACCGGTGGTCCATAACTGTTCCCAGTCAGCAAACATAATGTCATGACCAATATCTTGTGCCCATTTAATCATAGCTGATTTAACCGTCTCATCCTGTGTATTCCATTTCAGCAACAAGTTATACATTCTTGACAGATTTTTAGTGCTGGATTCCAAAAGCTCTGTTTCTAATTTTGACCTCTCCACCTGGAAGCCAATTTTCCTGTCCTGTTTAAAAACTTCATTTATCTGGTAGTAATGTAGCCAATCTCTTACTTTAAATTTCAGCTTCTCATAACTCTGCAATTTTACTTTTCCCTCCTCATGTTCTATAATTTCCCAATACTTCGGCCATTTGGATTCCATATTAAGTTTTTTCACTTCCTTAGCCTCCATTGGTGACAACCACCTAGGGGTTTTGTTTTCTAACAAATCTTTATACCGAATCCAAACATTATATAATGCTTTCCTGACAATATGGTTTTTGAAACCTTGATGGATTTTTACCTTGTCGTACCATAAATATGCATGCCAGCCAAATCTGTTATTGAATCCTTCCAAATCCAAAATGTCTGTGTTCTCAAGAAGCAGCCAGTTTTTCAGCCAGCAAAAGGCCGCTGATTCATAATACAACTTTAAGTCCGGCAGGGCAAACCCCCCTCTTTCTTTCGCATCAGTTAATATCTTAAATTTTATTCTGGGCTTTTTGCCCTGCCAGACAAATCTAGATATATCTTTTTGCCACCTCTTGAAACAATCCATTTTGTCCAAAATCTGCAATGTTTGAAACAAAAACAACATTCTCGGCAAGACATTCATCTTAATAACAGCAATTCGGCCCAACAAGGAAAGTCTTAGATTTGACCATGTTTCTAGATCTTTCTTAACTTCTGTCCAACATTTCTCATAATTGTCTTTAACTAAGTTCACATTCTTAGATGTCAGATTAATCCCTAGGTATTTCACCTTCTTTGCTACTGTCAAACCAGTTTCACTCTGAAACTTCTCCCTTTCAACTGCTGTTAAGTTTTTATCCAGTACTTTCGTTTTCTGTTTATTCAGCTTAAAACCTGCTACTTGACCAAATGTTTGTATTAATTCTAAAACTCTTTTCGTACTAGTGTCTGGCTCTTCCAAGGTTAAAACTAGATCATCTGCAAATGCTCTCAGTTTATACTGTTTAGCTCCGACCTGAATCCCTTTAACCAGCTGGTCCTCTCTAATCATGTTTAATAAGACCTCCAGGACCGATATAAAAAGTAATGGGGATATTGGGCATCCCTGTCGTGTCCCTTTCTCAATAGCAAACTCTTCTGTAACCACGTTATTTACAATCAATTTTGCTTTTTGTTCAGAATAAATTGCACTTATACCATTTTCAAAACCTTGGCCTACCCCCATCCCTTGGAGGTTCTTTTTCATAAAATTCCAAGAAATGTTGTCAAAGGCCTTCTCCGCATCCACAAAAATTAACACTGCCTTGGTATTAATATTAACTTCCAATAACTCCATAATATCTATTATGTTTCTCACATTGTCTGACAAATGTCTTCCTGGAAGAAAGCCCGCTTGGTCTTTATGAATCTCCCCCACCAAAACTCTTTTCAGTCTTTTTGCCAAAATGTCTGCAAAAATTTTGTAATCCACATTGAGTAATGATATTGGGCGGTAGTTCTTAACCTGGTTCTTTTCAGTCTCTGTCTTTGGTATAAGTGTAATATAAGCTTCTTTCCACGATTCAGGTGCCTTCTTCCCCTCTATAATTTCGTTGCAGACCTCCTTCAACGGTTGCATAAGCCATTCTTTCAAAGCTTTGTAGTATCTGGAGGTCAGTCCATCAGGTCCTGGAGATTTTCCCAATTGCATATTCTGAATGGCTCCCTCAATTTCTTGGTCAGTTATCTTCTGGTTCAAAATCACTCTACTTTGTTCAGGAATTTTTTGTAATCCATATTTTTTGAGAAATTCTTCAATTTCTTTTTCGTTCACCGGCCCTTGTGCGTAGAGTCTCCTGAAATAGCTCTGAAAACAGTTTCTAATCTCATTTGGTTTGTAGATGTTCTTTCCCTCCACTTCTAAATTGGTAACCGTATTCTGTTTTTGGCCTTTGACCATTTTGGTTGCCCTCCTCTGGACACGTTCCAGTTTGTCAGTGTCCTTCTTGAACTGTGGTGCCCAGAACTGGACACAGTACTCCAGGTGAGGTCTGACCAGAGCAGAATACAGTGGCACTATTACTTCCCTTGATCTAGATGCTATACTCCTATTGATGCAGCCCAGAATTGCATTGGCTTCTTTAGCTGCCGCGTCACACTGTTGGCTCATGTCAAGTTTGTGGTCAACCAAGACTCCTAGATCCTTTTCACATGTACTGCTCTCAAGCCAGGTGTGACCCATCTTGTATTTGTGCCTCTCATTTTTTTTGCCCAAGTGCAATACTTTACATTTCTCCCTGTTAAAATTCATCTTGTTTGTTTTGGCCCAGTTCTCTAATCTGTCAAGGTCGTTTTGAAGTGTGATCCTGTCCTCTGGGGTGTTAGTCACCCCTCCCAGTTTGGTGTCATCTGCAAATTTGATCAGGATGCCCTTGAGTCCATCATCCAAGTCGTTGATAAAGATGTTGAATAAGACCGGGCCCAAGACAGAACCCTGTGGCACCCCACTAGTCACTCTTCTCCAGGATGAAGAGGAACCATTGAAGAGGAACCCTTTGGGTTCGGTCAGTCAGCCAGTTACAAATCCGCTGAGTGGTAGCATAGTCAAGACCGCATTTTACCAGCTTCTTTACAAGAATATCATGGGGCACCTTGTCAAATGCCTTGCTGAAATCAAGGTGGGCTACATCCACTGCGTTCCCTTCATCTACCAGGCTTGTAATTCTGTCAAAAAACGAGATCAGGTTAGTCTGACATGACTTATTTTTCAGAAATCCATGCTGACTATTGGTGATCACAACATTCCTTTCTAGGTGCTCACAGACTGTTTGCTTAATGATCTGCTCCAGAATCTTCCCTGGTATTGATGTCAGACTGACTGGGCGGTAATTATTTGGGTCCTCTCTTTTCCCCTTTTTGAAAATAGGGACAACATTTGCCCTCCTCCAGTCTGCCGGGACTTCGCCTGTTCTCCAGGAATTCTCAAAGATGACTGCCAGTGGTTCTGAGATCACATCTGCCAGTTCTTTTAATACTCTTGGATGCAGTTCATCTGGCCCTGGAGACTTGAATACATCTAGACTAGCCAAGTATTCTTGTACTATCTCCTTAGTTATTCTGGGCTGTGTTTCCTCTGTTGAATCATTTGCTCCAAATTCTTCAGGTCGGGCATTGTTTTCTTTATCGGAGAAGACTGAGGCAAAGAAGGCATTGAGGAGTTCAGCCCTTTCTGTGTCCCCTGTTTGCATTTCACCATCTTCTCCTCTGAGTGACCCCACTGTTTCTTTGTTCTTCCTTTTGCTACGAACATACCCATAAAAGCCTTTTTTGTTGCTTTTAACCTCTCTAGCAAGCCTGAGTTCATTCTGTGCTTTAGCTTTTCTGACTTTGTGTCTACACGTGCTGGCTATTTGTTTGAATTCCTCTTTGGTGGTTTCCCCCCTTTTCCATTTTTTGTACACATCCTTTTTTAATCTTAACTCAGTTAAAAGTTATTTAGATAGCCACCCTGGCTTCTTTAGGCACCTTCCATGTTTCCGTCTCATTGGTATTGCCTGAAGTTGTGCTTTTACTATCTCCCTCTTAACAAACTCCCAGCCATCATGAACTCCTTTTCCTTTTAGTATTACTGTCCATGGGATCTCACCCAGCACTTCCCTAAGTTTTATGAAGTCGGCTTTCTTAAAGTCGAGAAATTGAGTCCTAGTATGCTTGGCTGCTCCTTTCCGCTGTATAGTAAACTTCAGAAGAGCATGATCACTTGCGCCTAATGATCCTTCCACTTCTACCCCACTAACCAGGTCATCAACATTGGTTAGGACCAGATCTAAAATGGCTGTTCCTCTTGTTGCTTCTCCCACTTTCTGGACAATGAAGTTGTCTGCAAGGCCAGTGAGGAATCTGTTTGACCTTATGCTCTTGGCTGAGTTTGACATCCAACAAATATCCGGGTAATTGAAGTCCCCCATTACTACTATCTCCCTTCCTTTTGCATGCTTGGCCATCTGTTCCAGGAAGGCATCATCTATGTCCTCCGTTTGGCTTGGGGATCTATAGTAAACTCCCACAGTGAGGTCACTGTTATTCTTCTCTCCCTTAATTTTGACCCAATCATTTGGTCCCTAATTCTAAACTTCAATGAAACACACTTCCATCTATGAGGTGGAATGGCAAGGACATATCAACCAGAATTTCCCTATAAAAAGTGGTTTGAAATTTCTAGTTTATATTCCTGACCATAAAAGTTGTTTAATAAAACGTTAGTAATTACAATGCCAAATTGGGTGGATACTTCTTCTAGCTGTCTTTAAGTTTGTATTCTGTCCTTCTCCAGAAGTAGATGTGATTAGAAATAATTTTATAAGACAGTACTGATTATGTTGTTTTACTATATACCATTTATCAAATACCTGCACAATGCTTTGAACAATGTACACTAACCAAATAGAAAATCACTTGGCACCACACAATGAAAGTGTTTGTAAGGTGTATACAAGATAATATATATCTGGAAAGGCAGAATGGCCATTTGCAAAAATGCCCAGACATGTAGCTGCAAGACTTGACATAATGTAGTGGTTCCCATTTGCCTTGATTTTGTAACATGGCAGAGCTACAGAACAGCAAAACGGAAAAAAAATGGGCATAATTTCTAAAGAGGGCCTGCTTTAAGAGCAAGACTGTGACCACCTGTTCAGCTGACCTGTTTTAGGCAATGCAAATGAAATGTTTTGTGAATAGCCAGAGAAAATGCAACAGTGATATCACAAAGAGCAGAATCAGGAGAAATGTGACAGAAGCCCCTGCCCAATTTGTTTGAAATGAGACTGGTCACTCAAGAATAAACAGCAGGGTAGGTATGAAGGATATGATGACAGCAATCAGGCACAGTAGGGTGTGCTTTGCCTTTGACATCAAATGCATTTGGCTGAGTGCCCACGACAGCCACTCCAGTAGGGCATAGACAGCTTACTAATGTAACCCCTCTTAAGTGATTTGATGTTGTTAGTGCACTACTCATGCATTTTATCTTTGAATTAAAAACACAACTATTATAACATTTGAAAGTGACACAACATATGTCCTTTTGCAGAGAAAACATGCACATGATACTTATTCGAATGATCAGAACACATTTTCTTCTTACGAACTGAAAGCAAAACTCAGGAAATGAAACAGGGGAAAAATATGACATTAAGCAACTTTACATGATAAAACAAATGGCAGCAATTATGGGAGCAACCCTAAGCAATCTGGAAGGGGAGTTCAGGGGCTCTATCTTCACCTGCAAAAGGACATCTGCTGCTGGTGGTGGAAAGCTCACCCAGCATCAATATCCTTCTGATGGCAGTAGAAGAAGAAGGGGGGGGCACGGTTCAGAGGCAGACCGAGGGAAGCTTTGGAACTGCTTGATCCAAACCCTTCCCATTACATAAGTTACGTAATTTTGCCACAGCAGACAGTGAGCCAAATGTGATGGTAACTATCCTATTATTATGATATTGACCTATACCTGGGGAGATTTATTAGTTTACAGCTAAAGATCAATTTCTCATCCCAAATCTCTTCCAATACAACTGGAAGAGATGATAAGAGTACCACAAAATGATACTGTGGTTTAAAAAGGGACTAGTTAATAGTTCAGGGGCAATAGCAATAATAACAAGAAATCAATCAGGCATCGCGGAAAAGAGTAGACTAGCAAAAGAAATGAAACATCAAATGAGACAAAAGCCAAGTTCCCTCTCCCTTTTTACAGAATCATTCTATTTGTTTTTCTTAGGGCAAGATAATTTCTAAGAGGGGTGTGTGTGTGTGTTTTGGGGGGCATCTTTATCTTACCCTAAAGACAAGGAGGCCTAGATTACTTTTTTCTTTCCTTTAAAAAAAAAAGTTTAAAAGAAGTTTTGCCAGCTACAAGTGGCCAGTGAGTCTTTCATGTCTTGGCTGTGTTCCGACTTCCTTCCACTATGTTCATCTTCCTGTGCCAGCTCACCATGGAAATAATGCTAATGCTAGCATTGTTTCCATGGTAATCTGGCACAGGAAGAGAATGCAGTGGAAGGAAGTCAAAACACTACTCACAAATCAGTCTTCCCTCCAAAGCCTCCTGGACCTTGTGATTATCATCAGAGGCCCTTCGCCATGTGACTCCTCTGAGGGAGGTTGCAGAGGGTGGCAATCTGAAAACAAGCTTTTCCAGTGGTGGTTTCCCCATTTGTGGAATGATTTCTCTAGGGAAACACACCTGAAACAATGGTTGCCAACTTCTAGGTGCCAGGTTAAGGCATTCTCATTTGCCCATGCTATGGTATGCTTTCTGCCTACTTTTGTGATTGGTTAGTATTCATTCTTTTTACAGTTATTCTTGGATTGGCACTTTTAGGAATTTGGTTTCATTGCATTTTCCCTAGAGTATTTGGTTTCGATTATCAGGTTGTTCTACCTTCTATAGATTTGTAAGGTGCTTTGAGATATCTTGTCTCAGACAAAGTGATGAAAAAAAGTAATAAGTAATTCAGATTTTCTTCCACACACATTGGAGTTAATATTACTTCTGGTAATTTAATCTCTTGTCAATTCTGTTCCAGGCATTCCTGCGCATTAACAGTGGGCAACAGCAGGCACTTTAGAACCCCCTCCTGGTGCTTTACTTTGTTGTTCCTGTGCCCTACAGTATCATGGAAAGTATATACGGTCAATACTCTTTTAAACTGTGTTTAAAAAGGGAGGAGTGGAAGGCTACTTTCAATGACATCATCTATATATGAAATATAGTATTTAATACTATAAAAAGGTAAAGGTACCCCTGCCCGTACGGGCCAGTCGTGTCCGACTCTAGGGTTGTGCGCCCATCTCACTTAAGAGGCCGGGGGCCAGCGCTGTCCGAAGACACTTCCGGGTCACGTGGCCAGCGTGACGAAGCTGCTCTGGCGAGCCAGCACCAGCGCAGCACACGGAAACGCCGTTTACCTTCCCGCTATAAAGCGGTACCTATTTATCTACTTGCACTTAGGAGTACTTTCGAACTGCTAGGTGGGCAGGAGCTGGGACCGAACGACGGGAGCTCACCCCGCTGTCAGGATTCGAACTGCCGACCATACGATCGGCAAGTCCTAGGCGCTGAGGTTTTACCCACAGCGCCACCCGCGTCCCATTTAATACTATACTTAATATTATATAATATATATTAATATAATACTATACTTAATATTATATAATAAATATAGCAATCCAGCCCCTAGTCACCCTCTACCCCGGTATTCTCAAAAATTCTTCCTAGTACAGTTAATGGCACATTTTCTCTTTGGTCCTTCCCATGCAAACGAACAAATTAAATTGTCCCGGGAAAAAAGAAAGTATCTTAACTAAAACACATGTTTTCAAAAAAAAAGACAAAGGTGATTTTCACATATAGAACACTTTTGAATTGTCAACAGAGTTCTTGAAAGCATCAGCAGGCAATGCCTTCTTTAGGCTGTAAGAAAACAGATTGCATATTTATCACTTATTACAGAAGCATTTTCAAGATAACCACTTGCACCACTGATTCCAATCTCTGTGAGATGATTCAGTATAATTGATGTCTACAGCTAAATTGCTCCCTAACCTGTCTGGTGCCAGATATCTGAAATAGGGCAAGGAAGTAAAACAAGCATGGTTGTCAGATGTAAGGCAGCTACATCTTCCACACGTTGCAGTTCCAGATGCACTGACAACCTGCCCATCTATGTGACATTTGACAATATCAGCCAGCTGCTAGTGAAGCTGAGTAGGATGTTCCAAGAATTAGTCACAGGAAAGAGACCTTTGTTGGCTGTTCTTTTATGCCTGGGAGCAGGAATTTAATGATATTTTGTCTTAATTCTCTCACTATATAAATCAGGAGTAGGGAAACTTCAGGCAGTTGATGTTTCTCTTTTTTAAAAAACAAAAATCTTTTTTTATCAATTTTCTCAATAAACAATCATGACATTGAAAAAGAAAAAGAAAAAGAGAGAGAAAGAAGAAAGGGGGGGAAATACACAAAATAAAACAATTAAAACATCTATATTCACTCTTAGTATTAATCCATATTTTGGGATTCATCGAATCCCCTGACTTCCCTCCACTGCCTCCCCTGGTTCCTTTGTGTTATTCTCATTTGTGCACGTCAACAAAAAATCTTTATCTCTAATTACTTCCTTATTTAAATATTCTCCATAACATTTCAAGTATTGTTGTTTTTTTAAAAAAAAAAATCCTGCTAATATATTAACTTCCTTACATTGCTTTTGTATATATGCAATAAACATTTCCCATTCTTTTTTTTATTTGTTATTGTCTTGATTTCTAAGTTTCCCAGTTAATTTAGCCATTTCAGCATATTCCATTAGTTTAATTTGCCAATCTTCTTTAGTAGGGACTTCTTCTCCTTTTTTTTTTTTAAATGAATATTTATTAAATTTTCCAATTTTATATAAACACAAAAAGAAAAAGAAAAATATTAAAAACAATTCAGTTTCAGTAACAGTTTTTCAGTCACGTGTTTCTTTGACTTCCTCATACCTCCCCTTCTTGTTCTCTAGTTCAATTTGTTAATTCAGCAAATCCTAATCTCTTAACATTCCTTTTAGAATATCACCTTATTTTCCACTCAACTTTTTTAAATTTAATAACAAAAACAATTATAATCCCCATTATCTTTATCATAACAGCTAGAGACCACCAAAGTTCAAATCAACATCTTTTCAAAGTTCATTAATTTTATAATATTTCTGTAGATATTCCTTAAATTTCTTCCAATCTTCTTCTGCTGACTTTTCTCCCTGGTCGCGGATTCTGCCGGTCATTTCTGCCAGTCCCATACAGTCAATCAACTTCATCTGCCATTCTTCCAGAGTGGGTAAATCTTGAGTCTTCCAGTGCTTTGCCATAAGTATTCTCGCTGCCGTTGTAGCATACATAAAAAAAGTTCTGTCCTTCTTTGGCACCAAATGGCCGACTATACCCAAGAGAAAAGCCTCTGGTTTTTTCAGGAAAGTATACTTAAATATCTTTTTCATTTCATTGTAAATCATTTCCCAGAAGGCCTTAATCTTTGGGCACGTCCACCAAAGGTGAAAGAATGTACCTTCAACATCCTTACATTTCCAACATTTGTTATCGGGCAAGTGATATATTTTTGCAAGCTTGACTGGGGTTATGTACCACCTATATATCATTTTCATAATATTCTCTCTTAGGGCATTACATGCTGTAAATTTCATACCTGTGGTCCATAACTGTTCCCAGTCAGCAAACATGATGTTATGTCCAAGATCTTGTGCCCATTTAATCATGGCTGACTTAACCGTTTCATCCTGTGTATTCCATTTCAGCAGCAAGTTATACATTTTTGACATAATTTTAGTTTTAGGTTCTAGCACTTCTTTTCTAATTTAGATTTTTCCACCTGGAAGCCAATTTTCCTGTCCGAATTATATGCCTCCCTTATCTGAAAATAATGTAACCAGTCTCGGACTTTGTTTTTTAATTTCTCAAAGCTCTGCAATTTCAGTCTATCTCCTTCCTGCTCCAAAATTTCCCGGGACTTCTTCTCCTTTCCAGTGCTGGGCTAGCAATATTTGCACAGCCATTGTTGCATACACAAGCAGAGTTTTGTATTCTTTTGGTAGATCAGTTCCTCTAATTCCTAATAAGAAAGATTCTGGTTGTTTAACAAAGGTTATTTTAAACATATTTTTTTCCAATTCGTTATATAGCATTTCTCTTTTATATATATATAAAACCTTACATTGGCACCACATGTGATAAAACATACCTTCCATTTCTTTACATTTCCAACACTTATTTCCCCTTGTTTTATACATTTTTGCTAATTTAACTGGTGTTAAATACCACCTATACATCATTTTCATATAATTCCCTTTAAATATTATTCATATTATTTCCCTTTAAGTAATGTACACGCTGTAAATTTTATATCATTCTTCCATAATCATTCCCAGTCTACCATCATATTATATCCCACATCTATTGCCCACTTTGTCATAAAACACTTGACCTCTTCATCCTTAGTTTCCCATTCCAACAATATATTGTACATTTTTGATAACAATTTATTGTCATTTTCTATTATTTTTCTCTGGAAATTTGAAATTTCATAATTAAATCCTTCCTTTTTATCCTCTTTGAATATACTGTATCATTCAACTGGAAATATTGTAACCAGATTGTTACCTTTCCTCTTATTTTAACCCTCTTATTTCTTGAAATTTCTTCAATTTTAATTGGTTATCCTTTTCTGCTAACAGTTCTCTGTATGTTGCCCAATTAGGATTCATATTTAATTTTTTCAAGGATATTGCTTCCAGTGGGGAAGCCACCATGGTGTTTTTTTGTTCTAACAAGGCTTTATATTTTCCCCACACTTTAAAAATCACATTTCTTATTATATGGAAACTTTTATGTACTTTTGCCTTCTGATACAATAAATACGCATGCAATCCAAATCTACTATCATGTCCTTCTAAATCCAATAAATCTGTATTTTTTTAATATTAGCCAATTCCTCATCTAGCAAATGCAAGAAGCTTCATAATATAGCCCTTGATGCTTCTTCATCCAGCCTTCAAGAATTCTCCAGACCATGTCCTTCATAAATCCAGCAATATGCTCTCCTTCAGTGCTTTTTCCTAGTTGGGATGTGTCATTGAACTGTGAAAATGCTTCCTACTTCCTTGAATAGAGGGTGGAGGTGTGTGTGTGTGTGTGTGTTATATGTAGCCTACTGTACAAAGGAGACACACTCATTGCTCTGCCTAGTTTTGTCTCTGATCCCACTCATCTTTTGCCTCTGGTTGTGTGCACCACTGACATATGGCCCCAAAATTGCTGCACACAAGGGAATATGGTTTTATGTGGAATAAATAGCCCATAAAAGTTATGGTACCATATGTGCAGGTGGTACAGGAAGGAAATTCATAAGGGCCAGTGGAAAGCAACTAGATTCATCACAATGATAGAGGCTATATTAGCCAATAGTTCACATCCTACAAATATAATGCAATCTCATTGACCTCATGCTGCCTGGATCAGGGCTGATGACACTTATGGTCCACCTTCAGCACACTTTTAAATTGGTTGGACAGTACAGTGTAAATATCAAACAAAAGTAAAGCAAAATTACCTACCTGCATTATGATTCAGTGATGATAATGCTTTAGGTTTTCATGTTGACTTTGGCATTATTAAAATTGTTTCCATTTCACTGCTTTCAAAACAGTAAAAGCAGTAGAGTTCCTATAGGCAGAGTCAACAAATTCATACTTGCTGTTTCAGTTGAATTACAAAGTATGACGTTGTAAAGTGTTTAGCCTGGAGAAGAGGAGGTTAAGGGGTGATATGATAGCCATGTTCAAATATATAAAAGGATGTCACATAGAGGAGGGAGAAAGGTTGTTTTCTGCTGCTCCAGAGAAGCGGACACGGAGCAATGGATCCAAACTACAAGAAAGAAGATTCCACCTAAACATTAGGAAGAACTTCCTGACAGCAAGAGCTGTTCAACAGTGGAATTTGCTGCCAAGGAGTGTGGTGGAGTCTCCTTCTTTGGAGGTCTTTAAGCAGAGGCTTGACAACCATATGTCAGGAGTGCTCTGATGGTGTTTCCTGCTTGGCAGGGGGTTGGACTCGATGGCCCTTGTGGTCTCTTCCAACTCTATGATTCTATGATTCTATGAGAGTATTAAATTACTTGCTTTCCTATAATAGGCAATTTCACAATCTGCCCCTCCAGATTCTCTTGGACTCCAGCTAGTTTTGCCAGTGGTCAGGGAAGATACCATCACTCTTGGACAATACTGATTATTTGGACCCATTCCAGTATGGATTCAGGTGCAGTTATGGGGCAGAACTGGCCTTGGTCACCCTGATTGATGACCACTATCAAGAAAGGGGCTAGAAGAGTGTAATCTTTCTCCTTCTTATTGATCTCACCAAGGCTTTTGATACCAATCATCTTCTCTACCACATTCCTCACTTGGCTATAGTTCCCTACAGAGGTAACCTTCCAGCAGATGACTTAGGGAAAAGGTGCTTCAGTTACCAAGGCATCACTGGAGCTGTCCATGGTCCTGTTCTTGTTTGCTCTCTGCTTTGCTTTGCCTTGCCTTCACAGGTTTCTGCTTCTCCTATGAGCCTCATGTTCTCAACAAGCAGGACACTAAGGAGAACTAGAAGACACAGGGACCTTAGTCCACTGCTTCCTTTAACAATCTTAAAATAATAAACAATATTAAAACTGAACCCACAGATGCATCCAACATTCATGGATGGAGAAACAGGAGTGGCTATTTCATGAAATATTCTCCAGGGAAGGAATTAAATTATCCAACTGTTCAGGAGGAGCTCCAAGATGAACATTTTCAAATATTTGTCAGATAATAATAATAATGAGAAATGTAAGCTAAGTCTTGGTTAGAGTGTGTGATTCCAACATGTCTTATACCCCACAATTGTCAACTACCTTTAGGGCACTTTCCACAATTTGAGAAACTATGCTATAGCCAGACAAGGCCTGCTGACTCAATTTTCATATGATGAGATGAATAATTGTGTTCTAGGTTACACAAATTAATGGAGGATAGATCTATCAAAACGCATTAATGAGGAGCAACCAAACATTCACTACACGTCTTTCACTACCTCTTCCACATAAGGAATACACATACATATGAACAGTTAGCTTGCTTTCCAGAAGGAAATCCAAAATCCCATTAATTTAACAATATATTTCTCTATCAAAGTTTGTTCAGATTGAAAGCAAAGTTAATGTTGAAATTTTCTCTTAATACATCTTATTAGAGGAGCATTTATTTTCCAAAGAAAAGACCTTTGGAAAATAGCTGTTTTGATGTAAGTTGAAATGATTTTATTCTGATGTATTAAAATGCAAATAACCTTTCCAATAAAAGGCAGCTGCCCAGTGTTAACCGAAAGGACAGTGTGTGAAGGCCAACTGTTTAACATTTACTGCAGAACGTCTGACCAATATGGCTTCAAAAGGCTGAAGAATAATTGGAAATTGAGGTTTCTAGTTTTATTTATTGGACTTTATGAGCTTTTTATGTATTTGGGTTAAACAAAGATGTAAAACCCTGAGGTTAATAATGTGCAGAAAACTGAAAATATTTGAGTCCCCACTGATCAACAGGTTAATGACACCAGTGTAGACATTAAATGTGCAGATAATTTATCTATAACACATTTCTAAATATTCTGCTATAAATATTTTATTTTAGATTTCATTGCCTACATTTTTGTGCATTTGTTTAAAAAACATATCGTATTACAAGGCCTCTAAAAGTCTGCATGTAGATGTCTACATCATTCTCCAATGTTGTGCCCTCCAGACATTTTCGATTAAAGCCCCAGTTAGCAATGTGAATGGTCAGGGATGATGGGTGATGTAATGCAAGCACTAGACTGGGGAAAATCTCTCTTGTCGTCATGTTCCAACGGTGTAAGCAACCCTTATTCAGGACAGCTTAATTTTAGAAGAAATCAATCAAGCATTTAATTAAGCTTTATTGAAGGCAATGGAATTTAAGCAGCCACTCAAAATCAAATGTTTCTGAACTCAAAACCTAATTATGTAATTTCAGATTTGTAAACAAGGAGATGTTTAGTTGATTTCAGATGTGCTTGGAACAGGTTTGTTGTTGGGGCGTAGAAGAAATTCAGTACTGGATGTTGCTTTGTTTCCAACTCCATAAACTTCTTTTCCATTTCCCCCTACTATCCCACCAAGCAAAGTACATCACCAGGTGTATCAAGAAACCATACTTTATTAGAAAATACTTCTTTTACATTGCCTATTTACCGTAATATGCCTATTTCCTTTGCCAGAAGGTGGAAGAAGCAACACGGGACCAAACTGGGACCTAGTCCTCACCAACAAGGAAGAATTGATTGATGAAGTGGAAGTACTGGGAAACAGGAGAAAGTGATTGTGTCCTTATGGATTTCAAGATACAGAGGCAAGGGAAAGCTGAATGTAGCCGGAGATGCACTCTGGGCTTTAAGAATGCCAACTTCAGAAAGCTTAAGGAACTACTGGTTGAGGTCCCACGGTCAGAAATACTCAAAGAGAAGGAGTTCAAGATGGATGGAAGTTTCTTAAAGGTGAAATATTGAAGGCACAAAGACAGACAATTCCATCAAGAAAGTAAAGTGGGAGGCAAGCAACTAAATAAACCAGTGTGGCTGCATAAGGAACTTGCAGATGAGCTGTGATTTAAGAAGACATGCACTGTATAAGAAGTGAAAGAAATGGGAAATCAGGAAGGAGGAGTATACATAAGTAGCCAACAGTTGTAGGGTGAATGTCAGGTGGGTCAAAGCTCAGAATGAGCTCAGGCTTGCAGGATTGGTTAAAAATAATTTTAAAAGGTTTATTCAGCTATGTTTGAAGCAAGAAGAAGAATAAACAAGTAGTAGGACCTCTAAGTGGAGAAGACAGAAAAATGTTATTGGGTGACAGAGAAAAGGCAGAACTGCTCAACACCTATTTTGTCCCTGTTTTCACCCAAAAGGAAATCAATGCCCAACCAATAAATGATACAAGAAAGGGAGCTGCAGCCTAAGATAGGTAAAGAGGTGGTAAGGGAACACCTCAATATTTTACACACATTCAAAAATCCAGAACCTGATGAGCAGTACACAAGGAAGTTAAAGGAGTCTCAGACCCTCTGTCTATAATCTTTGAAAATTCTTGGAGAACAGGTGAGGTCCCTGCAGACTGGAGGCAGGTAAATGTAGTCCCCATCTTCAAAAAGGGGCAGGGGAAGAAGACTCGGGTAACTACCAACCAGTAAGCTGGACATCAATACCAGGAAACATCCTAGAACAGTGGTCAGGCCACTGTGTCCAATTCCATCACAGAACAAAAGAAGGATATTGAGAAGCAAACCGTATGAGGAATGGTTGAAGGAGCTGGGCATGTTTAGGTTGGAAAATAGGAGACTGAGAGGAGATATGCTAGCCATCTTCAAATATCTAAAGGGCTGTCACATGGAAGATGGAACAGGCTTGTTTTCTCCTGCTCTGAAGGGTAGAACCCAAACCAATTGATTCAAGTTACAAGAAAGGAGATTCTGACTAAACATCAGGAAGAACCTTATGACATTAAGAGCTGTTCAACAGTGGAATGGATTCCCTCATGAGGTTGTGGACTCTCCTTCATTGGAGGTTTTTAAGCAGAGGTTGGATGACCAACTGTCATGGATGCTAATGTTGAGATTCCTGCATTGCAGGGGGTTGGACTAGATGACCCTCATGGTCCCTTCCAACTCTATAGTTCTATGATTCTATAAGGTTGATATCTCTAGCTATACAAAGTCCAGTGGGTCACACTTTGATGCATACAAAGCCTACAACACTTCAAATATTCACAGTTTCTGGAGAGACTCCATATTACTTCCCACTCATCTTCATCTGAGTGAAATAACATAGAAGCATCACTGTGTTTCTTCACAGCATACCTTCATTTTGTCCAGGTCCTTATCAGGACAGCTTTTTTCCCCTAATCAGTGGGCTGTTGCAAACATTATGGATCAAATCTGAGTGCTTTCAGAATCACTTCTATATGCCAGTACTTTGTACAGTGGTTGTAGCTTGTTCCTGTCTATGCAGTAGTCCTGAATCCAAGTTCAAGACTACATTATATGTATCACAATGGGCAGAATTCAACAATTCTCAATGCTGTGTTTTGTACGTGCCTAAAATGTTCAACTCCAAGTCAGTGTTACTGAAAAAGACTGATGATCAATGTGAGTTACTTGGCTAAATTCCCTATGGGTAGGGTGCAGCACATTAGTATTTTTGGAGATGGCCCACTGTACTATAAGGATAACTCTGGGTACCTCATTACTGCAGCAACAACCTTCTTAAATAAAGGAGAATGTTTTCTGTACATGACATTTCAGAGAAGACTGAGTAATTTGTAGACATTATTAGACTGGGACTGACTTACTAGTCTGACTTGCAAAGCAGAGCATTGTGGGGATTTTCATAGGTCTACTTTATAATCCCCTTAAAATGGAAGCCCATGCATGACTAGACAATTAATTCTCAGAGAACTCGAGACACATTCCCCTCATGCTCTGATTATGAAAACTGAGCAATTGACAGTAAGTGAGCCAAAAAGACCCCACATGATTGGTCACAAGGAAAGCTGCTTAGGACGACAGAATGAGCACGAGTTGGAGAAAGCTCAGCACCTCTGTGCTAAACAGATTTATCCAAGGGGAAAAGAGGAGACAGCACAGTTGAAAGATTACAAAAATGGAAAACTTCATGGTACTGTGCTAGAAGTGGCATTGGTGAAGTCTATTTTAATCCAAATGTCCAAATTGTACTAAAGAAAATGTAACATGGCAAGAACTGGTTTCACACTTCAAAATTCAAATAATACCATTTAACTCATGTTTACAATTCCATTATATAATTCTATAAGCAGTCTATATTCATAAACATTGCATACATTTGCAGAATCACACTGAATCACAATGAATCACACTGAAGTGAGACAGCAGTATGCCCCCTTTTTCCTTTTGGAAATTATGTATAATTTATGGCTTTTAACTTCATTGTTCACCTTGTCTTTTTGACTAAATGCTGAAGAAAGTAATAAATTCATACCATAGTTTCAAAACCTCTACCTAATGCTGGAGGTCATTTGGATATGAGACTGCCAACATTGTCCAGAAAGACAGATTCTTTGTTGTCCCAATGTCAATTAAAGTGAAATTTATCAATTAGTCTGTGTAGTACATGGGTCCATACTAATTCAGCATGTAAAGGAATACCAACCTTCCAATACGTGCTGTGAAAAATTCTGCATGGAATTAATTCACTAATAATTTTTTACGTTGTATTTTTACTACATTATATATCTTAGCTAAGACGGCTTTAACCTTCCAAACTTCATCAGTGAATATAAATACATTTGCTTCCATTAATATAAAAATGTAATAATTAGTTCTCCACTGTCATGGAAGCAATAGAGGTTCACCTTGAATTAAGGAACTTGATTAGTTGGCTCAGAATGCCCCATAGTATGTAAGCCAGATAAGTCACTAAGAATGCTCTCGTGCCATATTGAACGTTCTAAGACAATGTCACTTTAAGAGTTTTAAAAGTAGGTTAACTTCATTGTTTTGTGATGGCCACAGGACAGACCTGTGGCACACAGAATAATATTTCAGCAAGCATTCTACAGTCATACACCTGTGGACACTGCGACATTAGCGGTGTGCATTGGCTCTCTGTGTACCCCCCAAAGAAGCTGAATTGGAATGATTTGAGGTAATATTTCACAGCACCAAGTTGGATTGCGCTGTTAACAGGGCATGCTGTAGCAGAGCAAGGGATGTCCAGTCTTCCAAGCAACTTGGTTGCCTTGGTTTTCCTATAAAGGCAAATGCATAGCTGCCCCCTCCACTTGATTTAGTGAGAAACAAATCCAAGCTGACTGGGGAAACATCCAGAGTTCAAGAAGGGAGGTGGCACAGAAGAGACAGCAAGGGTGTAAAGTAAGGTTACCAGATTTTTTTTCAAAGAATCCGAGGACACGTTTTTGTTTTTGTTTTTAAAAGAGGGGGAAAGTTATTTTTTAAAAAAGAAGAAGTAATATCTTCTCTTCTGTGGTCTCCTCTGTCGCACGGCCTTCCTCTGGGCCCCAACCTGCTCTCTTGGAGTGCTAGCCGCTGTGGAGTAGGCTCAGGTTGGGCCTGGGCTTGGCCACGTGTCCTTGCCCTCCTGATGCTCTCCTACTACTCTTCCTTAGCGGCGGCAGCAGCAGCAGTGCAGCAAGTCAGGGCTTTCCACTTTTTTTCTCCTTCCTCTTTCTCTCTTCTTCTCCTCCCTGTGTTGGCTCCAGGGTTTTCCGGGGTTGACGCGCCGGGCGTCCCTGGTTCCCCCTCGGCAGTGGCGGTGGCAGTAGCAGTCTCAGCAGCCCAGAGCCAGCCTGGTAGCACAGCTGGCTCTGGCTGGATTCAGGAGCTGCTCGCTGCCATGGCGTCTGCCATTTTGTGTCACCGGAAGTCCCCATATGATGTGTCTTGTGCCGTTGAACCAATCATGCAACATTCATTCCCTACTAATAAATCTACAACACTTAAAATATAAATCCTGGGACATTCAATGAAATCCGGGGACATTCCGGGGATGGATTTTGTCCAGGGACAGATTTGTAAATCTGGGGACTGTCCCCAGGAAATGGGGACGTCTGGTAACCATAGAGAGGTGGGGGGGGGAGTTCTTTCATTTTGATGGACAGGTCTAGCTTTTAATCACAGTTGATTGTTTTCCCAGTGCACTCCAATCACAGTGATTTGGAGGAGGAACATTGAAGTAAACACACTGGTCATCCTTTTCCTCTCAGTATTGGCTATGGCAACAGGGCACAAGTGACAGAGTTTGACTATGGAAGTGTCTTATACTGAATTAGGCCACTTGATTATTTGGCTGAATGTTGCCTACTATGACGGGCAGCAGCTCCACAAAGCTCTTTCCCAAACCAGCCATTGGAAAAGTTTCTTAACTGGAGGTAGTAAAGTTTGCATCTGTGATCTCCTACATGAAAATATGTGTGTGGCCACTAATCTAGGTCCCCTCCTATATTTCTCATAGCAAGACATATCTCCACAGTGACAAAGTAGCTCAATTTTTAAAGATTTGAGGAGCATGCCTAAGCTGTAATGGGGAAAGTGAACCCTAGGCCAAATACATATATCATTTTTTTTCTTGATAGTTCAGTAAAGTACTACCGTATTTCATCTGTGAACTGATGATGGGCATGTTAATCTAGTTTTGAGGAACAGCAACAAAGAGCTTTCTGCTGAGCATCTTCCTATATTTTTGGTCCCCAGCTGGGCTTACCTGTTGGTGGGAGGGGGGGAGCAACACTACAGTCTGAAACAGGAACCTATGGACCACCCACCCTCTAAATGACCTACAATGCCCAGAGCAATTTACATTGGAGCACTTTGGGTAATTGAAATGAGAGGTGGCTTAAAACCCAGACACCCTGTGTCCTTCTATGGACTGTAGACCTTTAGTGGGATTTGACTGAGTCTTAAGTACTTCATTTGTGATCTGTTGTGGATAGAATTAAACCATCTTTTCAAAATAGAGAATATAATGGTTTGTATTTTTCAAACTATACTTACCATGCAATCCTAACCATATCTACTCAGTTGTATGCCCTGTTGAATTTAATGGGGCTTTCTTCGAGGTAAGTGTGGTTAGGATTGTCATTTAAATTGGTAAGACTTTTTAAATAGGCTGTGCATGCAATTTTCCAAACAGTTTTACTAGGAATTACTGGGCTGTAACTTTCCTAACCGTGTTTTATTTAAAAAAGAACAAATCACAAATTGTCAAATAAAAAAATATAATCCAAAGGTAACATTTTTAGAAGTGAAGTTATGGATATGTCCCTGTCAATCCACCCTTATTTCACAGACCCACAATTTCGAGTTGTTATGCATTACACTACAGGAACAGCACAATCAGTCCGAGACACTATAGTCTAAGACAATGCAATTCTTAAATAAGAACTATTGATCTGTGACAAACAGTCTGGGGGTCTCAGAGCAAAAACTGAGACTGGTAGAATATGAAACAGCACTTAACTTATCTCAGCTTCTCTTTTTAGCCTAAACTCACTCTTGAATTCTTGAGACAGTGAAGTTGTGGCTACTTCCTGAAAGTAATGTACATATTATTGAATCCAAGTGCTGCAAAACTGCAACAAGTGTGCAAAAATGAAACGTCCTGCTGGAGAAGGTAGTAAAACATCAGAATCCGTCTTCAGTTCATATAAACCTTTTAAGACTGAGTACTGTATTATATATATTTTTTCCTTTACAGCATTGGACTTTCCTTTCACTTCCAGGCATATCCGCAACTGAGCGTCATTTCGGCTTTGGCTCAGCCACTTCATCAGCTCTGAATCTACTTGTACTTGTCCTCTACTCTTCCTCAGTAGCATGTTGGATGCCTTCCGACCTGAGGGGCTCATCTTCCAGCATCATAACTTTTATATGCCTGTTGTCTTTGTCCATGAAGTTTTCTTGGCAGGGATACTGGAGTGGCTTGCCGGTTCCTCCTCCAGGTGGATCACGTTTGGTCAAAACTCTCCACTATGACCTGTTCATCTTGGGTGCCTGTTCATCTTGGGTGGCAGAAAGTGAGGAGGAATTAAAGAACCTTTTATTGAGGATGAAAGAGGAGAGCGCAAAATATGGTCTGAAGCTCAACATCAAACAAACGAAGATCATGGCCACTGGTCCCATCACATCCTGGCAAATAGAAGGGTAAGAAATGGAGGCAGTGAGAGATTTTACTTTCTTGGGCTCCATGATCACTGCAGATGGTGACAGCAGCCACAAAATTAAAAGACGCCTGCTTCTTGGGAGAAAAGCAATGACAAACCTAGACAGCATCTTAAAAAGCAGAGACATCACCTTGCCAACAAAGGTCCGTATAGTTAAAGCTATGGTTTTCCCAGTAGTGATATATGGAAGTGAGAGCTGGACCATAAAGAAGGCTGATCACCGAAGAATTGATGCTTTTGAATTATGAAAAAAAAAATTTCCTTCCAGTAGCACCTTAAAGACCAACTAAGTTAGTTCTTGGTATGAGCTTTCGTGTGCATGCACACTTCTTCAGATACACTGAAACAGTGTATCTGAAGTGTATCTGTTTCAGTGTATCTGAAGAAGTGTGCATGCACACGAAAGCTCATACCAAGAACTAACTTAGTTGGTCTTTAAGGTGCTACTGGAAGGAATTTTTTTTTTTTGTTTTGACTATGGCAGACCAACACGGCTACCTATCTGTATTTTGAATTATGGTACTGGAGGAGACCCTTGAGAGTCCCATGGACTGCAAGAAGATCAAATGTATCCATTCTTAAGGAAATCAGCCCTGAGTGCTCACTGGAAGGACAGATCCTGAAGCTGAGGCTCCAATATTTTGGCCACCTAATGAGAAGAGAAGACTCCCTGGAAAAGACCCTTTTGTTGGGAAAGATGGAGGGCACAAGGAGAAGGGGACAACAGAGCACGAGATGGCTGGATAGTGTTCTCGAAGCTACCAGCATTAGTTTGACTAAACTGCGGGAGGCAGTGGAAGACAGGAGTGCCTGGCATGCTCTGGTCCACAGGGTCACGAAGAGTCGGACACGACTAAACGACTAAACAACAACAACAACAACAACAACAACAACAACTGTATTATAATCTCTGCCTATTTTTAAAACAGCCCACGACAAGTCCCCGTCCAACCTTTCTTTTCTGGCACAGGCATCTGTTGCCCTGATGGTCAAAATTGAAAGAGGGTTGTTGTTTTTTAAGTTGTCTACTATGTTTATGGTATTCCATAAGGGTGGTATGTTAATTGGCCCAAGCATCAGCTGCAAAGTAGGCATGCCAGGCTGGGGACTCCACTCACCTGAGCAGCTGGAAATTGACTTTACAAACTACTGTATTGCTGAGGTTGGGCGAAGAAGTGTGTGAATGGGGGCCAGAATAAGTCCCTTCTTGGTTTCCATAATACTTTTACTAGACCATATCTAAAGTTAATTCTCTGACTTATTCCACACATGCCTTCTAGAAGACAATTTATGTGAAAGAGTGGGAATAAAATAGGGCTAGGGTAATATTTCCCAGAAAAGATTTTTCTGATAGATTTCTCAATTTCCTTTTTTAAAGCTCCTACATGAAAAAGGAGAACATTTGGTTGTGCTCCCACCTGCACCCTATGCAAGACTGCATTCAGCAAAATGGTTTCCTAAATTTTGCTGCTTGTTGACAGGGTAAATAGTTTCAGCCACAACTGTGGATCCATTTGTTTTTTGTTTTTTATGAGGGAAAACTTGTCTCTTTTTTATTAAAGATTTCTTGGTTTACAAAGGTATGCACAATGTCTCTTTTTTCAAGTTACATTTCCCATACGTCAGTTTCCATTTTAAAATACAATTTGATTTTCTTTTAAATGTTGTAGAAGTGAGCATATGACTTACCCCCCTTTTTTATTACTTTTACCAGTCAGTGCAAAGTTCCAGTTTCATCCAATCTGGTTTGTCAACATTCTTTTAGAACTGAAATGCAGCAAGGCACACCAGATTGGTATTGGTAATAAACAGTATCACCAAGGGCCAATCTATACAGCTTGCTGTCCAAGGTGAAGCAGTAAATGTTATACCACTGCCAAGTTAAGGTATATAGTACTAACTATTCAAATTATTATGACCCCTGAAAATCACAGATATGCGTTCCCATGCCAGCATAAAATACAGTAACAACAAATTGAATAATGAACACTTTGTTGTCCTTACAGGAAACTCAAAATCTGCTGCCCAAGGCAGCTGCCCAATTCTAATGGTAGTGTGGCCCTGAATTAGATAATGTGAAGTTCTGAATCAAAGGTAATGTAGCTGCCACCCTGACTAGAAGAAAGACCAATGAAAGACTCTGTTCATTTTCATTACAATTGTGCTTAATTATCCAGTTTCTACTTGCATGTGTATTTTTGAAAACTTTTGATTTATTTTTTTAAAGAATAACTTAGTTTTTGTGAAATTTGTGTCATATCCATCAACTACGGGAGGAAAAGAAATGCAAAATAAGACTTTCCTTGCTCCTCTTTTAATTTTCCAAGCTTCATTAAATTTGGTTTATCTATTCCATGGTAAGAAAATGCATTCTTTGAAGCAACATCTATCATCCAAAGAGTTTTTATAAACAAAATATATCCACATCTGTATTTCAGTTTCTGTCAATTTTAAATGGAGCTTTGCATAATTCATTTGAATATTTTTTTCTTAGAGGCATAATGTTTCAATGCACCATCGGAGAATGCTATTTTTATTGCCATCAAAAGAAGGTAAAACATGTGAAACCATAGGAAGACCGGCATGGGCATTTAAATTGCTCCAGCTACTATGTCTCATTAGAAAAGTTTCCAAAGTAGATTCTTAAATTCCTCATATTTTCTGTGCAGCAGCGATAGTCAATGTGCTGTCCTCCAAATGTCATTGGACTACAACTCCCATCAGCCCCAGCTAGCATGCTCAATAGTGAAGGATTATGGGAGTTGTATTCCAACAACATCCGAAGATCACCATGTTGACTACCCCTGAATGAAATGGGACTGTTCAAAGGCAGAAGAAAATAAAAATAGATTATCAGTAAGATTACTGATGGAAGTGGTGACCAAATTCTTTCCCAGTCATTGCTTCTGTGAACTGAAAAGGGAGCAAGATTTGCAGCTGTACTCTGACATCATTCCCCCACAACAAAATCTTGTATGAGGAGCTGACCTTGCACATTATTGTGTGTGGAGCCAGACACAAAACTCATTGCTAAAAGTTTCTCTAAAATTCAAGGGGGTGTCTCACATGCAGGGGTAGAATGGCTACCTCTATGCCAGTCCTTTGCATAATTATCCACAAATCCTATGGGCAGGAAAGGCAAGTGGCTAGAAAGAACCCGACCTCCCACATCCCTTCAACTTTCCACGCCATGGAGCAATGCTTGCATAGCATAGCAGTGTTCTATCAAGAGGGAAAGTCAGGCTTGGCAATCTGGCACTGATGGCTACCCTCAACGTAAGCCAAGGGGTTGGGTGCTGGAAAATGTATGCAGGATCCCACAAGCCATTGTACGCCACTTACAGAATAGCTCATGAGGACTGGGTCTTTAGACACAGACAGATTCTAAATAAAGTAAGGCATTACTTCAGTGTCACACAATTGGTGTTTCATGTCTAATTTCCATAAGCTTTCAGGTTGATGGATCAGTCACAAGCTGCCAATTGACCCACTGAGCAGCTTTATCTCCTTGATGTCAATTGGCTTCTGCTGCAATTGAGCAATATTTGTGCAGTATCATATATCTCCATGATGATTCCCATGGAACACCTTAACTAGATTTATGGGAAAGGGCTCTTTCTCAGTAAAATGACAAGGTCAGCAATGAATATATGCATGTTGTCTATATGCAGTAGAAAGGAAAAGAAAAGAAAAATCACTCCAGAAGAACTAAATGTAGTGCTGAATCAGTTCTGAGGGTGCTGATAAAATACACTGTATGCAAAACATTTTGTTTCTAAACAAGGTAATTCCACAAATAATGTGAAGCACAAATATTTCCTTTCAAGATGCTTCTACTCAAATTTCCAATTGCATGCTCTTATGACAGTGTTCTGGTGTTGTGTATTAATTAAAACTCAACCATTCTGAAGAGCTTGGCACCATCTTAAATTGACCTGCTTTACCTAATCAAAAACCATTTTTACTTAATTTTAAAATGCTTTTTTCTAGGCTGTGGGTGGTTTTCAACTAAGTTTAATTCAGAGTCAACCTGATGAAATTAATGGACCTAACTTAGTCATGTTCATTAATTACAATGGGTTTACTCTGAATAAAACTTGAATACCACAATGTATTCTCTACAGTGTGTGTGTGTGTGTGTGTGTGTGTGTGTGTGTGTGTGTAGGGGGTGCTAACTTGTGACTCTCCAGATGTTGCAGCCAATTGCTTTTAATATTAGCAAGATTTTACAGTGAGCAGGGTTCTAAGCTTGTAAACCTGAATGTGTTTAGAAGGCCTAACCTGACCTCCTCGCTCAAGAGCAGGGCTACTGTGCACCTCCCTACTCATGCTGCCTTTCTCTGTTGATGAACAACACCTAAACAGGGCTTGAATTGATTCGGGAGGTGGGTGAATCTGACAACTTCCATTCCTCTCAGTTTAACTTTTCCAATCTTAACTCTGGTTCACATTTTCACATCAGTTTGCATTTTTATGCCATCCTTGTGGAAATTCATCAGCATTTTAGTGCGCATTCTCCTAATATACCATTTTGCAAGCATTTTTGCATTTTTACTGCTATTCTCACAGATGTGTGCATTTTTATGAACAATTTCACACGATATCTACATTTTCCTGTAAATCATTTTCCTGCTTTTATTTCTAATTGTCCCATTTTCCTTTGAAGTCAAATAAACAGGTTTAGCAGGATAATTTCCACCCTGTTTCAATAAAGAGTACCAGTTCTTCACATATTAACTCTCACCTCCGAGTAAATTGGTTTATTAAAATCTTTGCTATGAATTTGTTTGCCAGCCTTTTAGTACTCTCAAAGTGAAATTATCCCGCCTTCCTCCCTTGACTCTTTCCCCAGCCACTCAAGTTGAGTGCACGCAAGTTTTGAGCTTCATTTCCGACTCAGGTGAAGTGTTACACATTTACAGTAATTTGCCTTGAACATTCTGCTATCTGAAGGGTCTATAGCTGCCAAGCAGCTCAGTTGGCACCTGTGATCAAGTTAAATTAGTGAATCATCTTGCAAGCAGGAAGTATGCCATCCTAACAGATGGTTACGGTGTGTAGTCACAGCCAAGTGATCATGTATGTACATCACTTGCGCATGTTAAAGACAGCAGCCTCCACAGCCAGGTTAACTGACAGTCTATCAAATGCTTTCATGCATAAGATGACAAAAACATGGCTTTCCATATGCTGCACCTTGCTATTGCTCAGCTATATCTCACTGTGTACGTTTTCATAAGTTTCTATGAAAACAGGGCACTATAATACGAAGGCATACCTGCATCACAGCATGGATCTTGGAGACGGGCACTTAAAGGCATTTTACTGAGATTTCCATTTTAAAAGAAAGTTGAGCATTGATAAGGCAAAGTATTATCCATTCAATCTCAGTTTTCAAAGCCAGACTGAGCTTCCATTCCAAAGCTTTTGCAAGATAACTGCAAAATGATGTTTAGAAACAACATTAAGCCCCCAGGAACAGCAAAGCCAGAATGACACCTTCTGTGTGGATGGCACTTTTATCCATGAAAGGCTTTTGATCCAGCAAATAGATACTTCTGGGGGAGGGGATCTGCCAACCCTCAAGAAGAATTGGGAGAAGCAGCCCAGTGAGTTACAGGAGGGGAAGTGGGCAGAAAGCCCCTTTGGCCACTAGCGGTAGTGTCCCCTGGTCCCTGGTCCTGATCACGTTCAGGAGCAAAGTTTGGATCTAAACTAATGGATCGTCTCTTGCTTTTCTCCTTGTGTGCATCTCACAATGAAGAAAGCTGAAATATACTGAGCTTGTCAACTTGTGCAGGTAAACTAAAACCAACATCAGCTACAGGACCCCTGATGGCACCTTATCCAGGAAAGGCTTTTGATCAAGCAGGTGGATCTCTCTCTCTCTCTCTCTCTCTCTCTCTCTCTCTCTCTCTCTCTCTGTTGTATTTCATTTAGATGTCATTTTCATTTAATCACTTGTTTAAGAAAGCATTTAAATGTGTAATGTAGCATTCAGTAGAAACCATTAGCTATGTGTGCTTTAGGATTCCTCTACTCATTTTAACATGACTGTAAATACAAAAACAAATGAAATGGCATTTGACCTTGAATACGAATAGCCTGTTCCACTTAACTGTTCATTGCTGGCCCTTGGAATGCTGATCACATACAGAAGGGATTTAGACAAAATAGATTTGACTTTTTCAGTAAATTAATTTTAAACCAGCTTAGACATTTAAATAATGAAAAAAAATTCTAAATGAGAATTATGAAGGGAGATTTAGCTCACCCTGGTTAACAAAATCTCTCATCATGATCTTCGTTTAGCCAGTTCATTTAGAAACTCTAAAAATCCCCCCTCCTCCAATGTTTTAGTAAAATAGTTGAAACAGCCAGAGGACTTTTTTTAAAAAAAAACCAAAAACTGCAAATAAGCATTTTTTAGGACAATTTGTTCATTTTATCCATTAAACAGAATTATTAACAATGCAAGAACAGGAATAACCAAGTAGAATAAGCACTATAATCTAATGAATTAAGTATTTGCAAAATACAGAGGTTAGTTACTAAAATAAGTCCTAACAATTAAAAAAAGCACAAAGAAGTTGAAAGGTTATGCTATGCAACACTTTTTATTTTATTTTTCCTTTTCAGACTTTGTTGTGTTATAGACAAACCCACAGCCCAACCCTAAGATTTACTGCCACAGAAATAAAGTATTGGTATGGACTGTTAAATGCATTGAGTGGTACTCAACTTACTTTTACTCAGTGTAGACCCATTTGAATTAATGAGCCAGCAGGCAGAGGACAAGGTGATGGTGAGGTTGGTGTGGAACAAGAAATTGGCTCCGCTGGTGCATTTGCACTGCACAGCCCTGCCTCACCCCTTACCAATGCAACCAATTGGAGGTCAAGTGACCAGCAGTGCTATAATATTTTTAAATGGATGATCAAATCTTCTCACATGTTTCTTCCAAGCAGAAGTTTGAAAATATCCAATTTCACTGTAGACAGAACTTTGTAGCAAATGTTGAAAGCTTGGGGGCATACATCTTCTAATAATTCCACTAGTGGTTTTTTTTGGGGGGGTAGAGGTAATTCTTTTTGTTTCCCTTGAGATTTCTTCAGTATTTTGACCAAGCAAAACTTCTATTTCAGAGAAATTCAACGGCAGTTCCTGTCTTATTTTCCCTGCTTCCTACCCTGGAAAGAAAAAAATAAATAAATCCAAGGAACTGAACATCAAATGGTGGGGAAAGCTGAAGTAAAAGATTGGATAGATGATAGTTAGTTAGATAGATGATAGACAGATAGATGATAGATGATAGATAGATGATAGATAGATAGATAGATAGATAGATGATAGATGATAGATAGATAGATAGATAGATGATAGATAGATAGATAGATAGATAGATAGATGATAGATAGATATCAATAGGTAATAGATCGGCAGAAAGACGTCCCTGCATACCAGTGCCCTGTGTGATTTTAACAGAGAAGGCTTTTTTAAGCAAATGCAAGATGCACCACCTTAGTGGGAGTGCTACTTCATCCTTGCATCTCTGGAGAACTTCATTATGTGTGCACCATGGGAAGACTAGCTTTTGCTTCCAATTTATTCTAGGAAGTAGAAACATCCAGCATGAAAGAGTAAAGAGCAGATTACCCTGTAGTTCATCTATATTTGTTTCCTATATCCTATTGTTTTCCATCTGTTAAAAACTCAATAGACATCAGCCCTCTGGAATTAGATAATAACCTCGCTAAGCGGCAGCATAATGGGTTAATCAGTCAAGCAACGAGAAGTTTGTACTTTGAAAAGTCATAAAGAAATACTCCGAAGAGAAGCACAGCTGAGCGAGTCATTAAACTTAATGCAGATGTGTCGATGAAAAGTACAAGACAAAGGTACAACAGTTCATTAAGTTCTCTGCAAAACAAAAGTTGTACTTAAAAAAATCTACAGGCTATGAAGGCATATATTTGCACACGTTTGACTAAGGTCATAGGCACAAACTGATTCAAGCTAGTGGCAGCATCAGATTTCAAAGCAGGGGCTTGGAATGAGCATGCACATCTTCCACCTTTCCAAGCCTTCAGACTGGAGCCAAACAATCTAAGTGCCATGTTCAGCTGCAATGGGGTGACCTAGCGATGTCCACCCACCCTACTACTGTGCAAACATTTCTAATCAAACCTTACAATACATTGACTTTATAGAGGGATCATGCAACCCTACAAGGTTGTTTCAGCAGCATCCCATTACCAGAATCCCCGGGGAATAGTCTTACTATACAGACATTAGGATACATTTCTAGGTTCCTGGAGCACTGTCAAAAGCATGTACATCAACATTTCAAGTGCCATGAGGCAAGGGAAACATAGTTCGCAGGACTCCTGTGATCCCTAATGAGGATATCGGATTCTGTGGAAACCTCAGTGTCCACATTTCTTGGAAAATATATTGCTATGCCAACCACTTCTCAGTAGAAAAGTAACGCAATATACTTGAACACTGAATGTGTAAGCTTATGTCTAAAGTCAATGGATGGAACAAATGTCACTAGATATATTGCTGGATAAGTGTTTAATGATTCTTGTATTTGTTTAAAAAACAATAAAAATTATTGGGGTGGGGGTGGGGGTGTTTAAACTCATTTCACAGAGATTTTGATGTTCAAGCTGCTTCCAGAGCAGTGATCTAAGGCATAATTGAGGTCCAATTCTAAAGTTTCTCCATTCCAATGGTATTCAATTGTCATTGTTTCAGAGAAAGTTAGGAATTAAGATACTCATTTATTTCAGTGTGTGTGTATGTAAGCTAATAGATGCAAATTAACATATATATCAAGAAGGTTTTGACCCCCAAGTGTAGAGATGGGGCTTATAGCTTGAGTTTGAATGAACAAGAACTTTATTGAAATTGAATATAGATGAAAGTGTTTTCCTTCTTCTGCAGCATTTTGGGGGAGGATCAAGCCCCCGGCTCAGGGTTAGTAGTTCACCTCTGTCCTATATATGCCCCTTCAAAGCCCTCACCACCACCACATGAGTCTCACAGCTTTGCATGAATGAGCCAGGAAGACCACAAGTTGGATTCATGCCCTTCTAATCTCATAACCTTGATGGGGTGGATCTGAAGAAGTTTTCCTTCACCTTAACACTTGCTTAAGGGTGCTTACCTGAGGATTCTCTTCATTTCTGTTGCACATATACTGCATCAGCCAGCCTATACAGCTGTGACAACCAATCGTTAACCAGGAGGACCAGCAGGTCATTGTAGCATAAATGAAACCTCCTTCGCCAGCAGCCACAAAACTGTACTTGGTCTGTCAGTAAAAACAACAACAGCTATGTGGCAGAAACCAGTTTAACTCACATTGTATTCTGGGTGGGGAAGTGGCTGCCAAGCTGAATGCAGAAGAAAAAGTCTTGGAATATAATTGTATATCGTCTTACTCTGACTTTTTTTTAACTGGCTCACCAATTTACTCAGCTAGCCATTCTTTTTCCTCACCAGGGGACTAAGTGCAAAGATGCCTTTGTTTTGTTTTGCGGATTGGTTTTTACAAATGATACTTCACATTTCTGCCTAATGTCTCCTAACTTGTGAAGACTTGACTTAGTTAAATCTTAATTGAAAGATGCACAGTTGCTGCATACATTTTTAATAACACTCTTTTCATAAGTCCGGAATTGTGATACATCATACAAAATAATACATTCTGATTGCTATTTGTTGTTGAGCGGAGTTATTTGGCCTTCAAAATAGCAAGAACAGCCTGCCCTTCTTCAAGTTGACACACACACAAAGCTAGAGCTGCAGTTCCCCTTTTCTTCCTCTTTTACCTTTCCCATATCTTCTAATTTGTTGAGGGAAATGGTCTGACACACCAAGTTCTTATGAATGCTTTTACATAGTCACTCTCTGTTATAAAATTATTGACTAAAACATATCCACTCCAGTTCTTTTCTAACGTTTTAGTAAGTAGTCCCAGATTTCTTTTGTCTGTTCCCTTAATAATGTATTCTGAAAGGAATGGAAAGAACATGAAGGAAGTGACTTGATCAACAAAAAGAAAGACAAACTGTTCTAGGTGCAGGAAACCACACAATGCATGAACACTCAAGGATGTAAGTGGGAGAGGGTAGCAGCACTGAATTATAGTAAATCGACTTGTTTAGAGCAATAGAATAAAGGAATGATGGGGCTCACAAACCAGAGTGTTCCTCTAGGCTGGCTCACATCCAACATCATTTTATTTTTCTGAATAGCAGCTGTCTTTCCTGTGAGTCACACACTGGGTTAAAAAATTAATGGTGTGGCAAATGAGACTACCTATGTTAGGGATACTATTTGTGGTGGAACCGTCTAACTTCAAAGCTCTAAGAATCAAGGATGGCCCTACCATAAGACAGAGGAGGCAGGCACGTCAGGCAGCAAATGCTGAGGGGTGAGGAATAGAGCTGTGTGTGCCACATGGCTTGGCCTGTACTCTTTGTGCTGGATTGCTGCCCTTAGGTGGATTTGAGGATACTGTTCCCATAGCCAGTGTAAAAAAGGATTCAATTGCCAGATTGGTTAGCTTCTGAAGATTAGGGCTGCCATATTTTACAGAACAAAAAAGAGGATGCTATGACAGCCATTCAAAGCAAATAAATGCAATTTGACTCAAAATTTACCCCTGAAAAAGAGGACATGCCCTGAAAAAAGAGGGCACATTGACTCAATATCTTGTTCTTTGTCTCAGGCAGCAAAATGTCTTGGGCTGGTCCTGCTTAGAATCATAGAGACTGAATAAGAGACTGATGGGCTTACCCAATGAAAGAGAAGGTTGAGTCTAGTCAATGAATCCTGGGTTAACTAAGAAGACCATTGGGAGAGAAAACAGCACGCAGAAGAGTCTGAGTGTTGATCAGAGCATGGATAAGGACTTGAGAGATAAATGGGATCCTCCTTATTGAGGGTCCTGGTTGCACGCGGGCCCCTAGGACACCCCTGCAGGGTTAATTATTTAGGGGTGTAGCCTAAGCCTTAGCATTTTGACCCCAGGATCACGCCAGACTGTTTGGGCCAATCGTGTGAGGCAGCGTGATTCCCGGGGTCTATAAAAGCGGCAGCGTGACATGATTTGGGGCACTTGCTTTGCACTGCTGGGCACTCATCCTCCCTCCTTAATGTTAGGTGTTGCTGCTTTGGCCTTGCTTAGGATTGGGTCGTCTGTTTTGGAACAGGGGCTGGGTAGGAATTTTCCCATTTGGCAGATTGGCTCTAGCCACTTGATTTTTGCCTACCCCCTCAGCAATCGTCACAACTTTGTAAGGTATGGTGGTTAGGCATTGGCTTATTGAAATGTGGGGGAGGGGAGGTGCGGTCATCACCTGCCCCTCCAGGAATAGGGTATTCTGGTAAAGGAATCCGAGGGTCCCGGATCTCGTCTGAAGTCTGCTTGAGAGGCTAGGACCATGCCAGGACCACAGGAACCCTGGGGTGAGCTTTGGTTGGTCTTCATCGATGTTGCTTCCTCGTTTGGTGTTTACCCTTTCAGACTGCCAGTCAGAGAGGCGGGGAGTCAGTTATAGTCTGTTGCCAATGCCTAAGCCAATACCGCTCACTTTGCTGTAATCAATAAAGTTGTGGCCTAAAATTTTGCCCAATAACGTAAACTAAAATATGTGTCCATGTGAAGTTATTTACAGGGGAGGATCTTGGAGGCCTCGAAGCGCTAAAAGCCACAAACAAAAAAATGGAAGAAGAAAGCAACCCTTCTAGTGGTAACACTACAATGGAGCAGAACTGGAAGATTATTGTAGGTATTCTGAGACACTGAGGTTGATCAGCCTGTGCGCACATTCCTTTCTATCACTATTGAAAGAGAGTGGGTGCTTTTTTCTGTTTATTATGCAGTGATTTATTCTGGGTCTTTGACTCAGTCCTAGTAAAAATATGGTAAAGAAGGTTAAGGTTTCTGCCAGTGCTGTGTCTTTGAACATAGGTTGATGAAGGTTGCAGTCCTAAGCCTCATTGAATCCCATAGTCGTTAAAAATGAGTAGATATGGTAAGAATTGTGCTGATTACTTAGAGTAAGAATGTTTAGACTTGCATTGCAATTCTTGTTGGTGTTGTTTGTTTTGGCTTGAGGCTGTAAGATGTGAGTGTACCAGAATTCAAACACACCCACACCCACCCACCCACCCACTCACCCATGTGCTTCAAAAAATAAACAGTTCTGTTTTCTCCATGTTAGATTTCAAGTGATGTGTTATTAAATGGACTAAAATAATGCAAATGTAGTGGTAGAAATTTGTACATATATACTTACAATGCCTTTTTAAAAATCCAAGTTTTCACATGTCACCTTGCTTCTGATATTCTGCAAGTATGCCATATCCTGGAATGCCTTCTCCTTAAAGGGCACATGTAGGATTCATTTTCCCATGTAATCTGAGCTAATACATTCTCCAACATATTTACACCATTTTTGTCAATATGTGAATAATATTTCTGTGTTTATTTAGTTATAATGCAATTAGCTGATAAAGGCTTATTACCACTAAGACCATGTTTATCGCACTAGTCCTGAAAGTCATTCAGCTCAGCTTTCTGTTTATAGTAAATAAAACTAGCTTTAGCCACACAGGAAATCACTGCCATCTTCTCTAAATGACATTTGAATGCTAACTGTGATCCTCATTGGCAAACTTTCTCCTTCCCTACTGCTGAGAATACAAACCAGATAGAGTTAGAAATTATGCATGTGGACTTTGAAGAAATTCAATGAGCCTGTCTCCCTTGAAAGACTTATAGATTGATGGCAGATGGCACTTTACTGCCCTGCAGCAGGCAAGTAACATGCAACAATACAGAAAATAATCATATATGATAAACAATCTTCCCATGGAGGCAGACTCTCATTTCTCCCCCAAGTGATGATTTTGGAGTATCAAAATGGTGCATTTAGGGGAATATGACTGGTTTGGTTACCCTGGGCACAGAACCTCAGGGGCGTCCTAGGGGGAATCACAACTATGATCCATAATAGAAGGTGAGAGGCAGGTGCCACTGAATTTTGGTATCACATGGGGCATCAACGACATTTGAGACCCTGAGATTCTTGTTTCTGGAAACCAAGCCTTATGAGGAAAAGTTAAGGGAATTGGTATGTTTAGTCTGGGAAAGAGGAGACTGAGAGGAGATATGATAGCCATCTTCAAATATCTAAAGGGCTGTCACATGGAAGAGGGAACAAGCTTGTTTTCTCCTGCCCCAGAGCCTAGGATCTGGACCAATGGTTTCAAGTTACAAGAGAAAGGGGATTCTGATTGAACACCAGGAAGAACTTTTTGACAGTAAGAAGCTGTTAGACAGTGGAACGATCTCTCTCGGTTGGTGGTGGAAATTTTAAAGCAGAGGTTGGATGGCCAACTGTCATGGATGTGAATGTTGAGATTCCTGCATTGCAGGGAGTTGGACTAGAGGACCCTTGAGATCCTGTCCAACTCTACAAATCTATGATACTATGATCTAGACTTCAGTTTGTTTATCTGTGTTTAGTGTTTGGTCAGGGATCACATTCTTCAGATTTGGTTTTCTGCCTTTTCTAGTAAGGCAATGTCAGGGAACTGACATCTGAGACGAAGGAGGTGAAAGGGCTCATGGAGGGTGAGAGAGACCACTCAGCGGAGGAGGGGACCAGCAGGGGGAGAAGTGGAGTTACAAGGGAAAGTGAGTCGGAGGGAGAGCTCAGAGATACTTCAAGCGGGAACAGTGGAGAGGTTTCAGGACCTCCCGTAGGCACACCCACTCCTCGGCGGAAACTGTCACGCCGAGAGTCCAGAAGACGCGTTTCCGTCAAGGAGCTTTTATGCTGGAAGAAGTTCCGTAAACGCCCACTGTCCGATTCAACGAGCGATTGATGGAGCCATGCTTAAGGAGCTCCATCACAGACAGAGGTTTGGGAACTTAGCCAAACTCTGAGGGATCAGGATTTTACGCACAAGCAGCTCACCATCCCATCACAGCAATCGGACAGTCCCTGAAAGCAGCTTGTGCAGAGAGGCATCATGAGCAACCCAGCTGGAGCCGGAGGAGCAGCAGGAGCTGGAGAAGGTCCAACTCTGGAAGAAAGGTACAGAGTTTTGGAACTCCAGCTAGCAATGCAAACGGCGAGGCTAGAAGAAAGGAGGGCGCAGGATGCAGAAAAGGCAAAAGGCGCTACACTAGCAAGAAAGATGCCAGGAATGGTGCAGAAGTTTGGGGGGGACCCCAGGAACTACCAAGCCTTTAGGACAGAGATGCAGTATGCTCTTGAACTGCAGTTTAATGACTTTCCCGATGAGGCATCGCGAGTGGCGTTTGTGATTGGCCATCTCGAAGGGGGGGCTAGAGACTGGGTCTGGCCCCTGATGGCGGGGAATAGTGACATGCTGAAGGACGCGAGGAAGTTTTTTCGCGCCATGGATTTGATGTTTTCCAGTGAGATTGAACAGGGACTGGTGCGCAGACAATTGATGGCTTGCAAACAGGGGAGCCGATCGGTTCGTGAGTACTGGACTGAGTTTACAATGTTGATACATAAATTGGGATGGGACCTATCGGCGGAACCCATTCAAATGCTCTTTGAAGAGGGGCTTTCTTCGGCGGTAAAAGACGAACTTTCCCGGGCGCCCAGGGCGGAGTCTATGGACCAGCTGACCAAATCAGCGCTGACCATTGGAGCGCGCCAGGAGGCAAGAGCCTTGGAGAAGCGGGAGGGGAAAGGAGAGCGTTGGAGGGATTTCCGCATTCCAGAGATTCCAGAACCCAGTTTCCCGCCCGGAGAGCCGATGGAAGTTGGAACAGCGCGCGCGCGCGCAGTTTCAAATCTCAGTGAAGGGAGGAAGAAGGAGGGAAAGAGCGCCAAGAAATGTTACCTCTGCCAGCAGCCAGGTCACTTTGCCAGAGTCTGCCCACAAAGAAAGGAATGGCAAGGGATGGCGGGAGCTGTTGGGGGGAAGGAGGAGGAAGTCCAGGAGCCAGTAAAAGCCAACGCCTGTCTGCCGCTGTCAGGGCACTGCAGACAGGCCAAGGAGCAGTAAAAGTGCCCACTCCGGAACCTCCAAGACCAGCTCTAGTAATAGAGGTGCTGCTAGAGCTGGCAAACGGATACCCACTAAAGACCAAGGCGCTGTTGGACTCAGGCAGCTCCTGTAATTTTATGAGCAAGGAGTTTGCAGCTGAACACCAGATACAGACACTCCCTTTAAGCAACCCCCTGCAGGTCACCGCGATCGATGGGAGGGAGCTGTTGGGGGGAGAAGTTAGCCTACAGACCGTCCCAATGGTTATGAGGGTGGCAAGGCACACTGAAAAGATAGCGTTCAATGTAGCCACCCTGGGAGGGGCGCCAGTCATTTTGGGAATGAGCTGGCTAGCGTTGCATGACCCGCTAGTGGGCTGGCATCAGAGAGTGGTCTCCTTTGGGTCAGCACATTGCCTGGAGCACTGCAAAGAGGGAAAGGTGCCAGAAGGGGCAAAAGCCTCCCTAGCAGGGATGGAAGTGGCGGACAAAGGGAAGGTGCCCAAACAATACGCTGACCTGAGCAAGGTCTTCAGCGAAAGGGAAGCAGATAAACTACCACCGCATAGAGACTTTGACTGCCAAATTAACCTGGTCCCTGGGGCCCAGCTCCCCGTGGGCAAGCTGTACGCCATGTCAGACAGGGAAATGCAGGAGTTGAGGGAGTTTATTGACAAAAACCTGAAGAGAGGTTTCATCAGAGAGTCCAGAGCGGTGGGGGGCAGCCCAGTGTTTTTTTGTGGACAAAAAAAACACGGATAAACCGAGATTGATCGTGGACTACCGGCGGCTGAATGCCGTGTCAGAACCAGTGACTTTCCCCATGCCCAGGATTGATGACATTTTGACCAGGGTGAGGAAGGGAAAGATATTCACAAAACTGGACCTGAGAGGAGCGTACAACCTGATACGAATAAAGAAGGGGGATGAATGGAAGACAACGATGTTCACCCCCCTAGGGGCTTTCGAATATCTCGTTATGCCCTTTGGATTACAAGCAGGCTCCGCCTGTTTTCAATCGCTCATGAACCATGTACTGGGACCTTTGCTCTACAAGAATTGCGTGGCGTTTCTCGATGACGTGCTGATATATTCAGAGAATGAGAAGCAGCATGTAAAGGATGTCAGGGAAGTGCTGAGCCAGCTGCAAGCAAACCAGTTGTGGGTGAAATTGGAGAAGTGTCAGTTCCACGCCAAGGAGGTGGAATTCCTGGGGTACCGCCTATCAGACAAGGGATTAGCCATGGATCCAGGCAAGGTACAGGCGGTGCTGGAATGGAAGACACCGAAAACGAAAAAAGATGTGCAAAGGTTCTTAGGGTTTGGGAACTTTTACCGTAAATTCATCAAGAACTTTGCCCACTTAACGGCTCCCATCACGGACTGTCTGAGCAGCAAGAAGAAATTTGTTTGGACGGCGGAGGCGGAGCACGCTTTTGAGGAATTGAAAAAGGCATTCGCTTCGGAAGAACAGCTCCTGCATGTGGATTTACAAAAACCCATGAGAGTGGAAACTGATGCCTCAGACCGCGCGGTGGGGGCGGTGCTGCTTCAGCCAGGGAGCAATAAGTCGGAATGGAGACCGTGTGCCTTCTTTTCGCGTAAGCTGAACAAATCCGAGAGGAACTACACGGTATATGACCGAGAACTACTCGCCATTCACGAAGCGTTCCGGAGATGGAGACACTTACTAATTGGTGCACAGCATAAGGTACAAGTATGTACGGACCACAAGAATTTGGAGTATTGGAGAACGGCACGAGTGCTCAACCAACGACAAGTGAGATGGGCCCAGGAGTTCTCCAAATTCCATTTTGAAATCTGCTATGTGCCAGGTCCAGAAAACATCAGAGCGGACGCTCTCTCTCGCAAACCTGAATATTTGGAGGGGGAGGGAGCGCCAGAAGAGAGACATATTATCCCAGAGGACCACTGGGTGTGTGGTGCGGCCTGGGTGGGGCAAAGAGAACTGGTAGAGGGAACGGTAAATGATGAGTACGCCCAGGATAAGCTCAGAGGTTTAAGGGGAGAGGGAGAAGACCCCGGAGGTTTTGAAGAAAGAAACGGGGCGTTGTATTACAAAGGGGCGCTATATATACCCGAAGGGGAATTGAGGGGGAGAGTACTCAAACAGCTGCACGACAATCCCACAGCGGGGCATTTTGGGCAACACAAGACCATGTGGTTGGTGACCAGGGAGTTTTGGTGGCCCAAGGTGAGGGAGGATGTACGGGAGTATGTGAGAAGGTGTGACCAATGCCAGAGAGCCAAAGGAGAAAGGCGGGCACCAGCGGGATATTTAGAACCGTTACCCACACCAGAACGACCGTGGGAGGCGGTGTCGATAGATTTTATGACTGATCTGCCCAAATCCCAGGGGAAA
This sequence comes from Podarcis filfolensis, assembly GCF_964270895.1. Lineage (NCBI taxonomy): Eukaryota > Metazoa > Chordata > Lepidosauria > Squamata > Lacertidae > Podarcis > Podarcis filfolensis. The sequence continues at coordinate 55,794,897 of NC_139607.1, read as the reverse complement.
ACCGCCATACTAGTCGTAGTAGACCAGTTAACTAAGATGGGTCACTTTGTAGCTTGCTCACATGCAGTCACGGCGGAAGAGACAGCAAAATTGTTTGTAGAACATATTTTTAGGCTGCATGGCGCCCCCTTGAGGCTGGTGTCCGACAGAGGGAAACAGTTCACGTCCAGGTTCTGGAGGAAGCTTATGAGCTTGTTGCACGTAGAGGTCAACTTTTCGACTGCCAGGCACCCTGAGACCAATGGGCAGGCGGAGAGGGCAAACGGTATCCTTCAACAATACCTGAGGTGTTATGTCAATGACAGAGAAAACGATTGGGTCGAAAAGTTGGCACTAGCGGAATTTGCTTACAATAATGCAGAGAATGTGTCCACCGGGATGAGCCCCTTTTTGGCTAATTATGGGTGCCACCCCAGGGCGTTTCCAGGGGAAGGAGGAGAGAGATGGAGTGTTCCGGCCGCTGAACTTTTTGTAGAAGAAATGGAAGCGATCCATCGTCAACTCCAACACAACTTAGAAAGGGCCAAAGAAGAATATAAGAGGCAGGCAAACAAGAGCAGAAGGGAAGGTGAAACAATTAGGGTGGGGAGTCGGGTCTGGCTATCAACCCAAGGGTTGCCGTTCAAGGGTAGTTGCAAGAAATTGAGACCCAAAAGATTGGGACCATTTGAGGTCATCCAACAGGTCAACCCAGTGGCTTTCAGACTCCGGTTACCGAACCACATGAAACTGCACCCAGTATTCCACAGGTCATTACTGTCACCATACAGGGGGGTAGGTGAAGGGGTATCCACACGGGGGCCAGCCATAGAAGAAAGGGAAAGCCGCAACTATGTGGCGGAAATCATCGACTCCAGGTGGAAGGGTAATCAGGTGGAGTATTTGGTCGCGTGGGAAGGGGAACCGGAGTCGGAAAACACCTGGGTGAAGGCAGAGGAGGTCCATGACGAGGTCTTGATCGAAACGTTCCACCAAAGGTTCCCCAGGAAACCTCAACCAGTAGCGAGGTTCCGGAGGGAGTACTTTGGCACCACCGACGATGAGGAGGAACTGGAGGGATTCAGGGAATCGGAGTTGGAAGAGGGTACAGACTCCGAGGAGGAGGAGTACTTGGAAACCGGGAACAGCAAAAGGTGGAGGGAAGTGTTCGAAACTTCGGAAGATGAGGGAGGTTCCTTCAGGGGTTTTGCTCCCTCGCCTCCCGCAGAGGAGGGGAGGGAAGGGGGTGAAGGGGGCCCTAGAGGGGAGGTGGATGTCAGGGAACTGACATCTGAGACGAAGGAGGTGAAAGGGCTCATGGAGGGTGAGAGAGACCACTCAGCGGAGGAGGGGACCAGCAGGGGGAGAAGTGGAGTTACAAGGGAAAGTGAGTCGGAGGGAGAGCTCAGAGATACTTCAAGCGGGAACAGTGGAGAGGTTTCAGGACCTCCCGTAGGCACACCCACTCCTCGGCGGAAACTGTCACGCCGAGAGTCCAGAAGACGCGTTTCCGTCAAGGAGCTTTTATGCTGGAAGAAGTTCCGTAAACGCCCACTGTCCGATTCAACGAGCGATTGATGGAGCCATGCTTAAGGAGCTCCATCACAGACAGAGGTTTGGGAACTTAGCCAAACTCTGAGGGATCAGGATTTTACGCACAAGCAGCTCACCATCCCATCACAGGCAAGTATGTGGTTTTACCTTTCATGCTTTTGGGCACTGGGGATCAAATGTTGATTTGTGGGATCTAGAGCTATGTAAGTAATTTTCAGGTTCATCTGCATTGTAACATCAGCATTATCAATTTGAGAATCAGAATATGTCCAGAGTAGTGATGATTTTGATCCAGAATCTAGATAGGGTCTCAAAGGGCCCCGTTTTGGAAGCAATGCTAACCAAACAGAGGAATAAAATAACTGCCTCTCCCTAGTTCTTGGTCAAGTATTTGAAACTGCAGCAAATTCATCTGGACTGCAAAGAACCTTTACAATCTAATTTTAGTCTTGTAATTTGCCACCTAGGTTAAAATCTGGACCTAGCAGCAAAGGCAGCTGTCAGGTAGATAATGAGAGGGAAATATCGGTACAACTGGGCTAAGGTCATCAAACCATGACATAAACTGGGTTTGAAAGAAAGAAATGCCACTTAGTCTGCAGGAGCTTAAGACCTCAGTTGAAAGAGGCTTGATAGGGAAATGGCATGAATTGGGTAGGAAGAAAAAGAAATGGAAGCAAATATATAACCTCTGCTCTCACTTTGGGGATAATTATAGATCCCATCACCCAGAAAGAAGGGTGTGCTTTGTCGCAAATGTGACTCTGTAGGAAAACATATAGATATGTTCTGAGGCTTCAGTAGAAAGGGGGAAATTTATTATCCCTTGTTGTACGAATGTAAGGACTACTTGTCAGAAATCATTACAAAACTTATTTCTGTTTTGTACATTAGGAGCCAAAGCTTCTTAGAATACAGATGCTGGAAGTAAGATTCTTCCAACCCCTATTGACAATGGTCTAAGTATATAAAAAGTATATAAAAGGCACACAGAAGGAAATGGTTGCACTCAATCATAGATCAGTATCAATAGGTGCTATTAAAATCCGAAAATGCATAGTGGAAAAATGAAGATGAGAAGATACCTGGAAACAGAAAAGAAACCCAATTGTATGACCAAGTAGCACCACAAATATTGAGGTTTCTTTCTTCTGGAATGTTGGGATGCAACTCAACTTGCACTGGATGCTAATGTGTCTGCATTAGAAAGGATAGATAGAGGAACCTCCAAGTTTCCTGGCCTGCCCTTTCTGACCTAACGTATGCTGACATTCCTTTGGGTAATCTCTTAGGGTTGCTGACCTCTTTTCTTACTTTCTTCATCTTCATCCTCATCTTGGAAGAGGAGACTTTTTTTTGTATCTCCCACTGAGATGCACAAAGGAAGTTCAAGGCATCGCCACCTGAGTTAGACAGAACTAGGATCTTACCTATAAAGCATGTATTCCTTGTAATAAATGTTGTTTTCTTATTTTACAGAGTATCTCTGTGAATATATCCAGGTTAAAGTGATACAGGGATTCAATATTCATTTCAGTTTCTGCTGAAAGTTTTAAGTCTAAGCACCAACAGTTCCCTATGGGTCTGCCATCTCATCCTGAAAATCTTGTTCTATAATTAGTTTTCTCTTCTTCCATTTGCATCAAGCAGCCTAGCCTCCTCCCCATTACCAGAATTGTCCTCTCACTGTTACCTTTGACTTGAAATTTGCACTAGCAAGTGCTAGCCTATTAGGACAGCATGTCCTTTGCAGATCAAGTCAACACTTCCACTGAAATGGCCAGCCAATAACGCCAGCCAAGGACCTCCTGAAGGCATAAAAGCAATATTTCTCCTCATAATTCAGTCAAGACAACATTGTACCACTTCACATTGGGTTGATGAGAGTCTTATGTAGCTCTCATGTGATCTTGCAGGTAGTAACTAAACACACCCATCTAGAATCAAGTATCTGCTTTTAACAGGAAGTGATTATAAATTTATGTATGGAATTGAAAAAGGGAATAGAAAAAAGGGGTTTTTAAACCCCATATCTCTCTTGTAACACTAGAAGTGACGGATACCCAATGCAATTGCATGTTGCAAGATTCAGGAAACAAAAGTTGAAGTAGTTTTCACAGAGTGCATATTAAATGATTGAACTCTCTCCCACAGGAGGCCGTGATGTCCACCAACCTGGGTGGCATTAAAAGAGGATTGGGCAAATTCACGGAGGATAAGGCTACCAGTGGCAGTAGCCATGATGGCTACGCTCTGTCACCACAGCTGTACATAGTAACGCTTCTGAATCCTAGTTGCTGGAGGCTACAGGAGCGCGGAGTGCTCTTATGCTCAGATTGTGTTTGAGGGTTTTCCACAGGCATCTGGTTGGCCACAGGATGCTAGACTAGATAGGCCATTGGCCTGATTCAGCAGGCTCTTCTTATGTTGGGATTGTTTTTAAGTGCAGAATATATTCATACAAGCATATGGTCACCCAACAGTAATGCATCAAACCCTCAAACCAGACATGAAGGGCTGCAAGTTCCAAGAACCCTGTTCAAATGGCCTACCAATTTACTCCCTTCTTCTTAACCCCTGCATTCCTAATTTCTCTCCACATAACCTACAGGCATTTCCTGCCATATCAGTTTTCATTCCAAGATGTGTAATGGCAGGCTCATTCTGTCTCTCTTTCACAAGAGGAAAAAAACTACTCTCTAACAAGCTCCTGCAATGGACCCCTTAGGGTCTCATTCTCCCCTGAATCAATTTCCATGGCAAGCAAAATACTATTCAGCATGCAGTCTCTTATAATTATTTGGTTTCTCTTTAGGGCTTACTCTAGCCCAGCACCTAAACTTCTCCAAGACAAAGCAAGGGGAAAAGTGGCCCATAGGCAATATTTCACCCACCCATGTAAGACTTCCCATCGGAAATCAATTTTGTCAGTAGAAACTGGAAGCAGAGAGTTTGTCTTAACAGTGTATTTCCCCAAGAGAACTTGCTTTCCACTAAGCCAAATCATAGATATAGCATATCAGAGTAAGTATGTGTCAGAGAAGACTATGCTGGGAGAACTGAAAGATTCCTTTGCCTCCTGACAGGAGTCAGAAACATAGCAAAAGAATCAAGTGTGCTCTCGTGTCATTTCTGCAGCAATTTCAAATCGAGACTTCCTCGAGTTAACCATGCAGAAAAGTCCTAAATGAGATATACTCAACTCTTCCTGAGTATTTGCCCTTGTTCCAATACTTGACTACTCATGGCCAGTTCTGCAACACTTGAGCACAGAGTACTGTATAGTGTTTAATTAGGGCCACTGGTGAACTTTAGGCTCTCAAATTTCAGCGGCATCCGGGAATCTGATGCCTGATACTGGTCATAGGAACCTTAAAATTAGCAACTGTGAGGGTATGTTTCTGCTTTTAAATGTTTTTAGGTTTTCTAAATATTTTTTGATGGATTTAAATTGTTTTTTCTGTTTTGTAAGTATGTTTGCTGCCCCAGGTTCCTTTGGGAAGAAGGGATAATGATGATGATGATGATGATGGCTGACCCTGTCCTCTCCCAATTCCAGATCACTGTTAAGTATTATGTCAACCAATATCCCAAGACACCAAACATTTAAAAAGGAATTGAATCTAATTCCAAATGCATTGTAGATCAACAAAGGTATGACACAACGCCATATCTGTAAGCTTCTGATTCTGTTACCACCTTAATTAGTATTTGAATTTAGGCTGGAAAACCTAACCTTGAAGATCTGTAGTCTAATATTCAACTAGGAAAGTCCATCTCATAATACTTCGATGTTAATTGTTTTCAGGTCTATTTTACAAAAGTTAAGAATGCTCGCTGAGTTCTAATTAAGTATCTGCACAAGTCTTCTCTGAATCAAATTCATGAATATCTATATTTCATTTTACTTTTAATTAAAGCATAACTCCTATTTCAATAAGTTGGCTCACTTTAAAAGGTAATAGAAGATGGCTACTTTGCGATTTGTAATCCAATTTATTTGTGTTGAAAATGATCTCCTAATGTCATTATATTCGTTATTAAATGTTCTTTGATATTGATGGAATATTGTTTAAAATGTATATTTAATATTTTACATTAGACATTACCAGTGCTATTTTCTGGGGGGACGCAGGGGTATGCATAGCCCTAAATATTTTTTAATCTAAGTTTGGTTTCATTGAGGGACAGTATTTCAATATGAGTAGGAAAATGAGAGTACCTCTAAACATTTTTTTTAAGAAAAAAAAGCACTGGGCATTACACATCAGTGGTGACAATAATGATGATGTTGTAGTCAACTGACTTTTACTCAGTGTAAATCCATTTAATTTAATGGTGATGACTTAGGGCTAGTGATTTTAGTGGGTCTACAGATGTTTCCCAGTGGGGAGGGCAGTAGTAGGGGGAGTGGCACTTTCCTGTTTCACCCCGGGCAGTGAAGCAGGATGGGCCACCCCTGGTCATTGGATGCAAGGCTTTTGCATGTGCTGATAGCTCTTTCCACCACATATTTCTACAAAAGATATTGATGGGTTCCCTTCAGCTTGGATCTAGTGAATCATGAAGCTGGACTTGATTCAGAACAAGGGAGGTGCCATCAGTCTTTAATCACAGGAAGTGTGGGAATGTGAATATGTGGCTGGCCCCCTCTCTAGATAGCCATGCATTGGCATATACATCTACACTGGCAACGTCTACAAGTGAGCAGCTGTTCACATGCCAGTTTCCATGCTATTGGGAGCCAGGCATGATGAAGAGGGTTGCCTCAGTATTAAGAACCATGCTGGCATATGGATTATCCCTGATAAAGCACTCTTCACGTACCTTTCCAGTGAATAGGGGCAACTGATTAAGGGCAATCCAATGGTGTTTTGTCAATGGGTTAGGTCAAGACCCTGTTGTTTCCAAATATTCACCAAATGCACTGTTTTTACACACAAGGTGACAAACCTCGCCCAAATAGTCTTATAACAGAATAAAAACAAAACAAATTCCAAAATACTTATAATCTGAAGCAAAAAAGGAGAAAATTAAAACCATAACAATGAAATCATAAAAAGATGACAAAGTGAGACATACACATACAGCATATAGATACATTATCATTTTTATTCTGAAAGTTTTGATTATGAGTTCTACCCCACCCACCCCCCACTAACAATATTGGGAGAGGGGAATTTGATTTGGGTTATATTTTCAAAGTTTAGAATAGCCAAAGAGTAAAAATCTTAAAAGATCAAGATATTGCAGAGTTCCTCCCACTACTTTCCCTTGTTTTCGGCAGAAACAAATGGGATTTTTTCTTTTTCTTTAAGAAGCGAAAAACAGCAACTTGTTTGTTTTATAAGGTCACGGAGACAAATTGCCCTTTCTGCAGTTAAAGAAACCAGCTTGAATCTTCCCCTTGCAATTTGTCCTGGGTACTGAATACATTGTGTTTCCATATAAATGCAGTTAATGGACTTTAAAAAACACAAGATAAATGGCAAGCTTCTGAAGTAAAGTCATGGTGCTATCAGGGGTCCTATAGTGCCATCATACTGATTACAGGTGAGTTACAGGTAGCTGAGAAGTGAGTAAAATGTTCACTAGGTGCCAATCACAAATAATAATGTGTCCTCAAATGAAGAAGTGCTCTATCACTAATAATACCTTGCAATTTGCATATGTTCTACTCAACTATTTAGGGTGCTGGTAGGTTTTAATTATGGCTGTTTTTAATGCTTTGATGCAATTGCTTTATTGTGTATTTCAATTATGTATGTTGTTACAATTGACTTTATATGTGTAAACCGCCTGGAAGCCATTTTGGCATGCACATAATTAATATAATAAAACACAATTAGTATTGATGATAATGATGGTGGTGAACACCATGGGGGCAGGTCTAGCCCAAGCTCGGCATGCTCATTATAATATACATGGAAAGCTCTCCACATAGACGGTACTTACATGCACTAGTGACTGGATTCTGTGTTTCCCAGTTCACACAACTCTCAATTTCTGGCACAGTGCTCTGCTTTCCTATTTACTTCATAAAATTTACATACGGCTTGACTGTAGAAAAAACCCTCAAAGAGGTTTCCTGTCACAAGATGTAGCTCAATCTCCCAGGAACCCTAACATGCAACATTATAGAGCTTCAAGCTTGCGTCTCAAATGAGAAACTTGGAATAAAAAGTATTTCACATGTTCAGCATTGTCTTAGTGCACCTATCTAGTTGTTTCAAATTTTAGTTTAATATCTATGCAAAAGCAACCTTTTTTTCTAATACCTGGCATGAACAGATAAATCTTTCCTGAGACTTGTATTTTCTTGACTATAATACAACTAACAGATTTATACTAGAAATATATAGCATCATAAATTCCTACCTTAAAACATCCTGCTTCTGACTCTTCTTATCAAGTTTGATATAACATGAATCAGCACACACAATAATCTTACATTCCCACCCCCCAATAAATTTTGCCCTGCATCTGTGCACTTGCTGATGCTTAGTTTAAAAATGGTATTTCTTGAAAGAAAACTTCATACTTGCTCTCTAGAACTAGTCTGTCAGGTGAAGTCAATGGAAAATAACTAGAATCTTTTTCCAAACGGTATTGTTAATCAAAGGAGGATACAGCTTTATCACAAAATAAAAAGGGGGGGGGGTGCCAAAATAAAAATCTGGGTAACTGCCATCAATGTATCAGTGACAATAAATTTTAAGCCTCCAAATGAGCAGTGTTTTTGGTTGCTGACAGGAACAACGTCAGTTTCCCCAGGGACACAGAACACAATATAAAAAGCTGGCTGCTGAGTAACGCTTCAGGAAGTAAATGTGAATTCAGAGAATGTAGGCTAGAAACAGCTCCGCATTTTTGCAATACTATGATATAACCTAACTGTGGAAGGGCAAGAAGGCAGAAGTAGAAAATCCATACTGGGAATGTGCTGCACATGTGAAAAACTGCTGTGAAGAAATACCATATGTTCTGATATGGAAGCAGGTAGGACCGAGCTGGCAGGTGAATTTGTTATTGCTTTCCAGGAGGGAAAGGAGGAGGGGACAAGTTGTGGGGAGCTTGGCATGGTGCAAATGTACTAGCTGAATCAATCCAGAGTTCCTGCCAGTGTGTCTGCACCCTGCTGACCTCTCCACTGTCTCACTCCTGTCCGACATATGAAGTTACTTTCATTCTAGAGCAAATCAGCTAAATTCAGTGTGTCTCAGCAAATATGACCCAGTGCTAAACTAACATATGGTTAAATCCACTAGCAAGTCATTGGTTGTGCTGGGAAGAGATTCAAGGTCCCTTCACATCTGTCAGCAGCATGTCTCAGTTTCCCCAAGTTGTTATTCTCAATTATTTTCATCACCTCCCCAGCATACACAGATTGTAAGACTGATTCCTGGTGCCTTTGTTGCACAGATGGCTTCAATGCCTACCCAACATGAGCTATTCAAGTTGCTTTTGTTGTTACGCTATCAGTATACAGAGTGCTTTACAGAGTGAAATCAGGTAAGCTCCAAGGAGCTTGCAACCTATTTGTTGACACTACTGGTGACATACGGGGGAGGAGGAAGGAAGACTTAGGAAAATGTGACAAGCAAATGGAGAAAGATAACAAATGAGAAGGGTAACAAGGAACAAATTGTTCCTTGTTGAGTCATGAAGCCAATATTTCTGTTGAGGATGAGTATTAGTTTTGGACTACAACTCCCACCAGCCCTGGGCAGACCATCTTGGCTGTGAGGCTTGAAGGACACACTCCCTGCTTTGCAGGCCTTTTACCATCTGACCTGGGAGGGCAGGGCCTGACTGATTCTAGCTACAAAAGCTAAGGCTGTTAAACAGACTTTTGTCCTGGGGTTTTGCTTAGGGCGGAGCTTTCCAGACTTTTCATGTTGGTGACATGCTTTTTAGACATGCATCATTTCATGACACAGTATTTCAGTTTTACTAGCAAACCAGATATTAAACTAACCCCTTTCCAGCCCCAGGAGGAGTGCAGGAAGCATTCACGTGACACACCTACACACTACAGTCAACACACTAACATGCCACAACACAGTTTGGAAAGCTTTGGCTTAGGGTTTTTTTGTGGGGGGTACTGTTGCTGTTATTGATGTTAATTTTTTGTGGAGGGGATATGTATGCACTGGGTATGTGCATATGACTGTGTGTGGTGACCACATTCACTGCTGGGAAGTGGCAAATGGTGAATTTAGCCCTTGGACAAAAAACGGTTACCCCCCTCCGACGTACCACACATTAAAAATATTTTTTCACTGCCCATACTGTGTATAAGTAAATGTTTCCTATAGCTTCATATGTACATTAAAAGCCTCAACTATTCTTTGTGCTTAGAAGACTGGAGAGACAAACTGAAAATAAACGTTTTCAGTTCTAAGCAAATCATTCTTCTTTTCTGACAGTGTAATATTGCTGCAGTAGTATGCCCCTGATGCCTAGGCTACATCTAATTGAAACACCACTTTTTACTGTCAAGCTGAGCAGAAGTCAAACGCATATCATTTGTTTCAGTTCTGTCATGCCACACAAGTGTTGCATATGAAAGTTAGCTTCTAATGGGGGAAAATGTAAAGCAGATTATAAATAACTTTACAGGACTTGCATTATTAATATTACATTACCAAGCAAACTCAAGGAAAATCACATTTGCATATTGATACTATAAGTAAGTTTGGAATTAACAAGACAGCAATCAGGGTAACACAAATTGTGCAGCGATGGGAACCTTCAATCACAAATCATATGCTTTGCCTTCCCTTTGTATGCCTATGTTGATGTTTCACTCTATACCCCAAAGCATGTCCCCTCTCTGGTTCCATAACCCACTTTTGGAATCACTATCACCACCAAACTTAACACATTCATCCATTCATTCATTATTTACATCAGTAATAGCAGTTAGCAGCCAAAAGGGTTCTTAGATTCGGGTTATATGAAAACCAATAAATTAAAACTAAGCCACCACTGCCCACAGGCTTACAACCCAAAAGGTTCAACATAACAGGAAAAAATGATAGGGAGGGGAAAAAACAAGCTGAGGCTTAAATAGTAGTTCTCATGTAGAACAGATGCAATGGAAACAATTATGGGACTAAAGGAGCCTGGTAGAGCTGGTCTTTCAGCAGATCTGATGAAACAGGATTGCTTCCTATCTCTCTTGCTCAACATGAAAACAGGGAAGGTATCAGATTTGTTTCAGAAGACAAGTTTAAAGGCTTGGGGTAGGAGACACCACCAACTGGTTCTGAAAAGAACCCACAGAAGGGACAATGCATAATGTAGGTGCCACCATTTGTCTGCAGACAAAGGTTTCACTTGACTTGGTGGTGGCACATGGAGTAGGACATGCCTCTGAAGAGGATTGGTAGGTAGAATAGAATGGTCCCAACCTTGTCTTTACACTTGAGGTGTATAATTTTATGCCCCACTTTCTTATAAGTTGATTTAAACTGTTTTCAGTTTTTAAAGATGTTGTAACACACCCGGGTGACCTTTAGAGTGAAAGGTGGATAATTAATAATAATAATTAATAATTATAAATCATTTAGGGCTAACATCAGCTGTTTAAAATTGGAGCCAGATGGACTAGCCCAGTTTTAAATACTTCAAGCCTGGCACAGTCCCATGGACTAGATCATATGCCTCCTTTTTGCCCTCGCCAAGGTTGGAACAATAGTGTCAGTTGACCTTTCTATAGCCTCACAAAGCAGGCTTGTTATGTTGGGTTTACCTCTCTTAGGGACAACCTCTCTCTGCCCACAGAAAGGGAAAAGTCAAATGATCCTACACCCCCTGAGAAATCTTCCCAGGTACCATAGAACAAATATGTATCCACAAACCAAAACTAAGTCCATTTGAGGCAGACTCATTTCCCTCAAATTTTCTGTTCTCAAGATATGCTTATTTGTATCCAGCTGCCCATGACTGTATGGATTGCATGTATGAATAAAATGGACTTTGTGCTTCTTGTTATTAATTCAGGTGCCCTTCTTTTCCCTCTGTTTAAGAGGAAAAAAACAAAACGAGGAAAGTTTGTTCTGTGTTTTTTTGCAAAGCAACAGGAATAGCTCTTAACACTCCATTGCTGACTGTTTGTTCATTATAGACTGTACATAAAAATGGATAAAGGAAGAAAGGTTTCACTAAATGAGAATGGTTAAGAATACACACAAAGGGTTGTCTTCAATCAGTAATAACCTGATGTCAGGTGACATGTTTATTATAGTACTTAGTGCCCTGGCAGTGAAATGAGGGTGTACCTGTCAGAGATTACATACTTACAATTGTCAAATCAAGTCATTTAGTTACTGACATCATGACAGTAGTCAACGCCAGTTTATTTTTTCATTCCATTGTACCTGATGTCACCAGCAGGAGAAACATTTCAGTTTTTCTTCCACTCTGTTCACATGTTATGAAAAACATTGTACAATGACACAAATATGCTTGCACAGTCCCAGCTTTAATTGCTTAATTCTTGAATTTCAAGTACCTCAGAAATGATGTTGAGGTTTGGTTTCTCTTCCTTGCTTTTCAAAGAAGCTTTGTGACCCTCTACAGGTATCTTTGTTTCATAAGATAGAAGTGAGAAGGCAATACACACACACACACACACACACACACACACACTAATGTATCTGTCACTCACCGTACTTTGTTTATCTTTGACTTTTCTTTCAACTAGGATAATGAAAATCAATAAAGTAGTTTCACTTCTACGCATTCACAGTTTGCAAGCTGCTCTATATTATATCTGAGAGCTACGATTCTGCAAACTTGCTTAACCCTAGGCTTTGCTGGTCAATAAGAGACCATTTTCAATTTTAAAGCTGGTATGTATGGTTGGCTATATATTTCTGTTTTTAGAGTGAATCGCTTGGCTATGAAGTCACTCTGTATTTCCATTATGTGCCAACCTTTCATATACAGTTTCATTACAAGTTTATTTCCAAGAACTATTATTTATCAAGAAGGGTATTATAGATGGATAGGCAAATGCATCAATTTTGGTTTCTCTAAGGGTATAATAATAATAATAATAATTTTTTATTTATACCCCGCCCTCCCCAGCCAAGGCTGGGCTCAGAGCGGCTTACAAGCAATAATAAAAACAAGATGAATGATTACAACTTAAAAACAAAAATAAAAAACAACATTAAAATAATGGAACATTAAAATATTAAAATGTAGCCTCATCGCAGGAGGAGAAGGAAAAGAAAAAAGAAAGGGCGGGAGGGAGGGAATCAAATTGGCTCCAAGCCAAAGGCCAGGTGGAACAACTCTGTCTTACAGGCCCTGCGGAAAGAAATCAGATCCTGCAGGGCCCTGGTCTCATGAAGCAGAGCGTTCCACCAGGCCGGAGCCAGAGTTGAAAAGGCCCTGGCTCTGGTTGAAGCCAATCTAACTTCCTTAGGGCCTGGGACCACAAGGGTGTTGTTATTTATGGACCTTGAGGCTCTCCATGGGGTATACGGGTAGAATTAAATGTAGTGCTAAGTATTAGCACAAGCATTTCTCCCCTCCCCTCTCATTGCACACTATTTTGGGGAAATCTCCTGAATCTCCAGATTTGAGGGCAGTGCAGGTGCACAGAAGGAGGAGTGAGCAAAGTCCCATTTTGCGCTAGCATAAGTCTTTAAGCTGGCTTCTGCTACAAGAGCTCAGTAGTTGAATCTGACTCTTAGTTTCTCATTTACCCGACTCCCACGCCAATTTGTGAATTCTTTTTTTTTTAAGTCCTCGTGAAAATTTATCAGCATTTTAGTACACATTTTTCTCCTAATATACACAATGTGCAAATTTCCTTAATGTACACAAACTTTCACTAATATGTCCCTTCCATGCACTGTTTATATACTCTGTGCATTCCTGCACACACTAGTGGGCTGGAGAATTGAACTGCAAAATTCAGAGAAATGTAAGTTCTGAAGGATGACTGTGCTTCAGTTCACATATTGGTACAGGCAGAAAAGGGTAAATTGGCTAGATTCATCTTTAAATGTGAGCTCTGCCCAAGTGAGCCGAATAAAATGTATGCTGGGCCCATCCCTAACTTATACCTTGTTAAAACAACAAAGATGACAATGCTGCACACAAATGTACTGGAACTGTCAAATCAGGATGAATGCTTATGCTCATTCATCTCCTCATATAACCTTCCTACAAACAAATGCCCAATAAAGACTTTGTGCAGGATATTCATAGAATTGTAGAGTTTGGTGGGACACCAATGGTCATCTAGTTCAACCGCCTGCAATGAAGGAATCTCAACTAGATCATAAAAGGCAGAATTCAGGATGAATGTTTGGTAATCTGGAGGAGCCCTCCATATGGTGAACATTTCACTTGCCTACAAAAAGTCTGGACATACAGTGATACCTCTGGTTACGAACTTAATTCGTTCTGGAGGTCTGTTCTTAACCTGAAACCGTTCTTAACCTGAGGTACCACTAACTAATGGGGCCTCCCGCTGCACCTGTGCCGCCACTGCATGATTTCCATTCTCATCCTGAGGTAAAGTTCTTAACCCGAGGTACTACTTCCAGGTTAGCAGAGTCTGTAACCTGAAAAGTTTGTAACCCGAGGTGTTTGTAACTCGAGGTACCACTGTACAGCCTAAATTTGCCCATGGAAACTTGAATTCTGTTTACGATACAGCATGAATAATAAATTATGGTTCTATTACAAGAAAATCTTTATCCAACAGTATCACATAACATATATACATATGCGTATGTGTGTTAGATACTTGTGGGATTAAAATGCTTGTCCGAAAATAGCAAATGTCACCAGTAGTTATTTATTTGCTTGAGGTGAAAGAATAAGATTAGTCACTTGACAAAATTGTGGAGCTCCTCTTAGATAATAGTACAAAAGGTCAGAATGCTGTATGTCAAGAACAAATTTAAACAGTAAAAACACAAATACTGTACATTGCAAAACAAGCCATCTTTACAAAACATAGATGAAAGCCCATGTATTGATATATATAGCAAGTCACAAAGGTTAGGAAATAACAACAGTGATGGCAGTCTTAGACCCTTCAACATTTTCCTGTGAATATCCACTTGGAATGGAACAAAATTATCAGCAGCAGATATGGGCATCTACTTCCCTAATCCAAAGCAGTGAGGAAGAAAAGTACGAAGGACAAAAGCGGTAGGCAGGAGTGGTGCTCAGCTTTTCTACTTCCCCCCTGTAAAACTCAATCCTGCCACCATCACCACCCATTTGCAAATGTATTATGACAGGGTTATATGAAATTAACTTAGATCCATTAAATTAAACATGTCTATGCTAAGAAAATCTTATTGGATACAACCCAGATTTTCCAGTGTTTTAAACAGAAGACATTCCCAGGCCTACCTAGAGATGCTAGGGACTGAACGTGGAACCTGTTGCATGCAAAAACATGTGTTGTACCTGAGCAATGGGCTTTTTGATGATTATAAATGTAGTAAGCACAATCTGGCTTTCTGGTGCACACACAAAATGAATGTAGTATTCACGAATGAAAAAAAGTAATACTTTTTTCACACAAGTTATTAACAGTTAACAGCCAACTGAAATTTAAAATATGGTAACTTCCATGGTATAATTTGTTAGCAATTTCCAAACTGTGGAGAAACACCACCATTTTAGTAGATCAGTTACTTTGTCTGAAAAACATACTTTTTATTTAATTTCTTTCTTCTTTTTTAGATGCAAGATGTCCTGACAAACAACATACATTTGACTTTATAGAGCCAAACATTTGGAAATTCAGACAAATGATCAAACATTTGAAGACCAAAGCTAGCATTCTTTATAATGTGCCTGCCCTAGGCATCTGCCTTGGCTCTCTAAGTAGTAAGAGCAGACCTGATTTTCAAATATATTTCATAGACTTGATGAAAGCGTAAAATGTAGCTAGATTAACACTGAAATGAAAAATACATGTGAACCTAAATATTTTAATTTTGACTCAGTGAGAAAACTGAAGCTGCAAGAGTGGTGCAATATTTTAAAATATGAAAGCAACTAATACAAAAATGATATTTAAGAAGCACTTTTTTAAAAAACATACACTTTTGAAATGGCCTAATGGGCAAGCTTGTTGAAGCAAATGCAGAAATGTAATCAAGAAGCAATTAGAAGGAAATGATGTATTAAAATGGATAAACTTCAACAGACTAAATAGCTCTCATTTTGAATCATTTTTACAGCATTGTGAATTTAAAACGTAATGGGCAAAAAGGCAGCTTCTGCCTCTTCAAATTCTGGCAAGCTAAGAGCATTTTTTCCACTTGATTAAATCACTGTAGGAAACCAATATACATTGATTAACTTTCATATTTCTTCAAAGGAAGGGAATGTTGCATATGTGAAAACAAAACCACGTGGGCAGAGTTAATTTGAATACAGTTAACAGACATAGATGAAATTTCTCAAATCTAAGATCTGAAATGCTCTGAGCATATTTTTTTCCAGAACTAGAACATTCACTAAACTTGATGAAGTCGGTTTCTGTCTTCACAGAGACTTAATCCAATGCCCATGGCAATCCATCAGAAGGATAAGTCCCTTTGTAGCCAGGTCAGAAAATAAAGGAGACAGTTTGATTTAACATGGCATTTATAGTTAAATTACTTTTCAATTATATCCCTGTGGTTTGCAGACTAACAGACAACAAAATTGGGTTCTGGAAGCCATTACAGTAGCCAAGATACTAAGACCCCATCAGAACTAGACATTTAAAGGAGAACCAGTCCTGACTACCCCCAAAATCCTAGGAATTGCAGAATATTAAGAGCATGGGAGTTGTTAGGACACTCATATTTCTCTCACAGAGCTACAATTATCAGAGTGGTTTAACAGTCAATTCCTCTTCCCAGAGAATTCTGTCATTGTAGCTCTTGGAGGGAAATGTTTCTTACTTAACAACTCTCATCAGCCTTAAACTACAGATCCCAGGATTATTTGAGGGAAGCTACGGCTGTTTAAAGAGGTATGATACTGCCAGAGTTGGGAGGACAAATGCACATCATCTACAACTCAATAGTTTCACATCCTCTCTACCCTTTGCACATGGTTTATAGTGATCTATCTCATTTAAATATGTATTTGCACATATAGACTGCTCATATTAATCTATACATTTAATGGAACTGAGAGACGTTTTCCATAACTCACTTAACGTGATGAATATGACTTCTACCACAATAATCACGAGAGTCCGTCTGCAAAGAAATATACATTAACGTTTGAGAGGAAATGTAACAATCAAAGGAAACATCAGCAAAGATACCACTGAGATGATCCATCTACCATCTGAATCATCACAATGTAGCTTTAAAATTCCTAGGAACTAACAGATAGCAGAGCCAGAAACCCCCAACAGTCAGGATTCTACTGTCATTTACTTTGTGATACCTGTGATACAACAACCCAGCAGATTGCTGAAGAGCACTTGCCTCCTTTAATAAAGTATTATAGGCAAGTGATTCAATTAGTCATCTAAGCTAACAGTATGCTCTGCACTGAGATGTCTTGAACCTAAACCATCAATACATCAGACATCTGCCCAGTCTTACTAGGAAAATCACCAATGGAATAACTTCCATTGCTGGTCAAATATGCTTCTTGGAATCCATGCATTGTTCAAATAAGAAAGAAAGAAAGAAAGAAAGAAAGAAAGAAAGAAAGAAAGAAAGAAAGAAGTATGGAAAGCAAGAGTCACACTTCTGCATTTTCCCCATACGGGAAATGCAAGAGATATCATTTGTAGTTCAGGGATCTCACAAAGTATGAGCTGTTCTAATCACCACTTGCCCACTTGTGACTGGGAAATCTAGATTATATATACTGGTTGAGCTTATGCTTTATTTGCCTTTTTTCCTTCAAAAGGACTGATTAAAATAGTTATTTTAAGTTTTAATGTTATTTTGCATTCATAAATCAACTGAATGGTGCATTAATTTGAAATTACTTGGCAAATGATTTACAAATGTCTAACACTCTGAGGCAGAATTTATGCAAATGGATTAACTGGGTATCTTAGTAATGCAGATGACAATTATTAATGTTTTTCCATTAGTACAGTTAAGATGCATGAAGTCAGTGGTATTTATGAATCCTAATGCATTCAGTTTGCAACCTATAGTGCTTGGTAAAGGGAAAAAACAAACTTGCTAATAGAAATGCTCTTTTTATTAATTAACATTTCCAAGTGTATTATAATAAGTTGCTGATAACAAAATCTAATTTTAAATAAAGAATTAATCTGATGTCTATCTCTCAGGCTCCCACTTCAAAACAGCAAGCAGGTTTCAGCAGGTGTTTCTTCAATGTGTTTTAAGATACCTGGTTCCCTACCCCACCCACCCACAGTTTTCACTTCCCCTGATGTACAACATTCCTTCACTGCAAGGATGTAGGGAGTGGTGGCCACAAGAATATCAGAAAATTGTATCAACCTGGTGCACAAAGTCACTCTTGTTTTGTGTTGTATTCTGTTAACCTTGAGTTTTAGTTTTAAGCAGTGTGTCTTTAACAGCATCCAGTAGTTGAGGGAAAAAAGGAAGGGGTGAAGAAGTAGGAAGACTATTCTGAGAATGTGATGATTGGTTATGAATAGAGCTCTGTTTGAGCATTATTAGAATCTATTTCTTATAGTTGAAAGGGTAGATACAAAACCTCGCCTCCCAGTTTCTTGTCAACCTGCTGCCATGTATTTTGCTGAACTGTTCTTTAAGGATAAAGCATGGGAAAATAGGACCACTGTGTTGCACTCCTAAATATAGGGACGTGGGTGGCGCTGTGGTCTAAACCACTGAGCCTCTTGGGCTTGCCAATCGGAAGGTCGGCGGTTCGAATCCCTGCGACGGGGTGAGCTCCCGTTGCTCTGTCTGACCTACTACCAACCTTGCAGTTCAAAAGCACACCAATGCAAGTAGATAAATAGGTACTGCTGCAGGAGGAAGGTAAACAGTGTTTCCATGCTCTCTGGCACTCATCATGGTGTTCCATTGCGCCAGAAGCGGTTTAGTCATGCTGGCCACATGACCTGGAAAACTGTCTGTGGACAAACGCCGACTCCCTTGGCGGGAAAGCGAGATGAGCGCCGCAACCCCATAGTCGCCTTTAACTGGACTTAATTGTCCAGGGGTCCTTTACCTTTTACTCCTAAATATATAAATTCAAGTCTGTCAAAAGCCTGACAGACTTAGAATCTGAAATACATACCACAAACCTCTTTGGGCAGGAATAGAGAGGGCTAGTGCAGCCTCTGAATCTCTGCCACACAGGGCAGGCAGTAATTCCACCACTCTCTAAGTATCTTGGAGGCCTTGATGCTACCAAAGTGCAGAACACGGGACGTCTTGCTACATGTATTCCAATGTCTATGGAGTGCCAGGGGGACAGCAATGCTCTCTTAACATACCAGAGGCTTCCATGCATAGGTGGCAGTTTCACACTGGGAGTTATTTGAATCTGTTGATTCTCAAAGGTTAGCCTTCCATCGTACATAATTAAATGGCATTTGAGCAAAGTAGTTTCTGTGGGATAACCAGCCAAATAAAACCAACATGCTTAAGTCTAATTAATGAATGAAGGGGTTAAGACCATAGAGTAAGCTGTCCTGCCAGGCTTAGCTCACCTTGGGAAGGGCTTGGTAATCAAGCCTTTGTTCTCCTCCCAGGGGTCAGCTACACTGGTGAAGAAAAAGTGCTTTATATGTGTAGTATATGCATTATAACACTGTGACACCACATGGTGCTGTGGAATTCTGTTTTTGCCAATATGATTTCTTATACAAAGTTTACAACACATTTAACTGAAATGCTTCTTTGATCCAGCCACTGTCTACCAAAGAAGCTCAATGTGTAAAGAGGTTTTGAGCTTGTTCATGCAGATCACACTTCATGGCTCTTACAGTTGCATGTGTTCCCATACCAATAATTTAGGAACTCACCACTGAAGCTAAAGCCAAATTTTACTGTCTGTGCAACCTTTTCTGAATACTGTATGGAAAAGCACATGAATTTGACCTTTGGAGAGTTTGTAAGTAAACTATTTCTAACTTATCAAATGTGTGGACTTTTACTATGCTAACGGAAGAGGGAAACTTTTGAAGGAACTTAGAAGGGCATATTTTAAAGGTCTATGTCTCCACACTTTAATTTCAATCTCTATATTTAAATCTCTGTTGGGGTTCTCTCACCAAAAAGTACTTGCCCAACTTGGGTCTTTGCATCCAGGAATTCTCTTTTATACACCTATTTTTCCTTGCCACCAACAGTTTCAGGAATAGCTTGCAATATAGTATGAGTGCCTGCTGCTCAAAGAATCCAGCTGGGTACATACAATTCCATGGGAATATTTAGAGTAGCTATTTGGATGCTATCCAGTCTTATTAAGTGCTCCAGAGTTGCTAATTTTATTTCTAGTGCATATATTTCAGTGAAGTGATGAACCTTGTCCAACAATTTACCTAAAGCCAAACTATCTCACTGTATCCAAGCAAATTGCTTCCATATAATGACAGTTATCCACTGAGACAGAACCAGCATCACATAAATGCTTGTTTTGGCATCTTCTGGGGCTCTAGGATGTCCACCTCTGATACTCAACCTTTAGTTTAAAAGACAAAACAAAAACCCTCAATTAAGCCGTTTGGAGCTGTGGCCTTTTCCCCCTTTTCATGATTGACAAATCTATCAATTATTGGTTCTCTAAGTTGTTCATTGTTCCAATCTTAAATTGTGAGATGTAACAAGAAACCCCAGGGAATGAGAAAGAAGTTTTATGGGCTCATCAAAGTTAGCACACCAGGAACATTGAATTGAGAGGTTTAAACTTAAAGCTTTAAGAAAATAAGCTCTGTTGAAATACACATATTCAATAACTGTACAGATTTTAATGACGTACCCAATTATACGGTACTTCACCACAGTTCCTTTTCTTTATAAAAAATAACCAAAAATGGTTATTTGCCTTCTCCGTCATGCTTTCATAAAGCACAAATATGCAGTGTATTTGGGGGTGATACAAAAGGTACTGCCTTTTACATTAAAATAATTGTATACCTATGTGCGGTCAATTTTTGAAGGACCTTTCAAGGGAGAACATTAGGCCCTTATATTTAGCTATGATGGATTATATCTGGCTCACACAGGAATCAAAAAACAGCAACTGACGTGCATTCTCAAGCTGGTAGAGACACTAATGGCTAGCTTTGCTTTTTATGCAATTTAAATTTGCCTTGTATTTGTCCATGCTGGGAGAGACCTGCCTCTGAAATCTTGGAGAGATGTTGCCAGTCAGTGCAGATAATACTGTGCTAGAGGGACCAATTGCCCAACACATTATAAAGGAAGCCGTGAAAGTTGACAGTTCCCTGTAGTTTCTCATAATAAATTCAAACCTGCACAGGAAAAAGGATGAAGCCTTGTGAAATTGAAAACAAGTGTCCAATATGGTCTCTCCCTTGTGTGTAACGTTGAGCACATGTTGCCCTCCCATGAGCCTCTGCATATGTAGATGCAGGTGACAGGAAGCATGCAGTAAGAGGTTGGGTTGCCCTTTAACCTTCCATAATCCTTGGCCAAATTTCATTTTTATCAGAGATAGGAGCTGTCAGAGACCAGGCTGAGGAGAGCTACTCTGTTGAGGAATGGTGGGGGCCTCCCCCTCCCCCTGCTCCTGACCAGACTCCTGCAACTGCCCAGGAGCAGTGGAGCAGTATAGATTTGGAGCAGTGGTTTGCAGAGTAACATAGTTTGGAAGACAGCAGCTGGGCAGAACTGAGTGGGGAACAGCTAGGAGAAGAAGAACAGGGAGAGAGAGAATTAACAGACTCCCTTTTGCTGGAAAGTGTCCCAGTGCTCAGTCCAAAGTCAAGGAGAGCAGATAAGGTAGCTACACAGAAGACCAAATGGTTGTGAGATCAGGTTACCAGACAAAAAGTGATGGGGATGGCCGGGGGGGGGGGAGTGGGTGGAAACCTTAATTAGGAGACCTTTCCTCTGAGAATGGAGTCTTTGTTCTTTCACTGTGAACATTAAATATCTCTTTAACTGGTAAGACTAATCACTTTGTTCTGCTCATCCACGGGCAAAGGGAGGGAGGAAGCCATTTCCCCGAAGCCTGGCAGGAGCACTGGGGGGCTCAGCCCCCCCACAGAGGGAGTTCCACACCTCCTTTCCCTTTTTGGTTACTCTCAGTTCCCAAAGTGGGCAATATTGGACATGGCTGTCATCAGGCATGGGCCATGGAGTGGCTTTTCTGTTCTGTTCCCTTCCCTTCCCTTGACAATCATGCAAGTCCTATATTGTCACATGGCACTAAAAATCCTCCACTCTGGGCTGTGTGGTGGTAATTTAGTGGAAATATAACAACAACATAAATTCCTATAAGGAAGCAGCCTTATCCTGAGACAGAACACTGGTCCATGTAGCTCGGTATTTGACACACACAGTCAGCATCTCTCTAGAATTTCAGACAGAGGTCACTCACAGCTTTACTGGGGCTGCTGCAATTTTAACCTGAACATAAGACCTTTTGTATGCAAAGCAGATGTTTTATCACAAGAGCTATAGTGCTGAGTTCCTATAGTGCTGAGGCTGAATAGCACTTGATAGCAAACAGGATGCCGATCTAGTTCCTCTCTTCTGCATCTTCAGCTTGTCTACCATCAGGCGGTGATAACCTAGATTGGATCAACAAATGTTTATTTATGGATTCAGTTTTATACTTCTGTTGCAGCTTTTTTATTATTATTTGTGAAGAACTAGGTAATTTGCTTCTGGAAAGTGCTAGAGTTAGCCATAGTAAATCTTTCACCAGAGTAGAAAAGTAGTTAAAATCAAATGAGCTGGGAGCCCATAATTATTTTATAGAAGTCTCAATAAAGACACAGATCCTGAAGGACACACTGGGACAAAAAGGTCAAATGTATAATGAAAACTATTCATTATAGTGACAAAACATTCTCTTCTAACATGTCTTGACAGAAGCCAAACAGCTTTGAAATACATCACATATAATAGTTATTGGAATGATTACCTTTCCTGTTCAGAGTAAGCCTTGTATCTGGTGTCTATCATCTTAAAATCAGCACATGGATCAGCTAATCCAGTCTTGAAGCAAATGAGAGAAATGTATATAATCATAACTTTCTAGTATTAGTAGCTGGAATTGTGGTTGGCAGTATGTATAGATAGGTCAAGGTTTAATAAACAACGCAAATAAAATCACTTTTTGGGTATGGGAATGTTGAATTTAGCTTCAGCTAGATTTCATCTGGTGCACTTGAATCCTTTTTCTGCATGGTTTTTAATATTAGAGAACTCTAAGGATCCATGTAAACAAAATCCATGTAAACAAAATAGAATGTGTAGCGTTTGATTTTCTTCCAAGAGATACCTGTCCCATTTCCAAATTCCTAAATGCTGCAACAGGTTGTTTGAGAAAGATAATTTAGCCTTGTCTTGTCACTGGGCAGTACATCCCCTGCAAAGCTAAAAAGGACTGGCCCACAAGGTGATACATTTTAAATCCAATATGTATATTTTGTGATGCACCAGAACCTTGGATCTTAGCTGTCAATCTTGCTTCCACAGACAGAAAAAAATCTGCAAGACCCACAGATTTAATGAAAGGGGGGAAGAAAGGATACTTTGTAAAGAGAGAAAAGAAAAATGAAGGGACATTTTGCACCATATTATCCCATGGTATTTCATTCAGTGCTGCCAACAATATTACAAAAATGAAACTCTTGTAAATTAAAACTGCAAGGATGCTAGGGAAAAAATTCAACAATGAGAGCAATAAGCACAAAGTGCCCCCATTTCTCATCAACTATAGCCTTTAGAAATTTACCACATAATGCTAATGCTAGTTAATCAATATTTCATTTTGGTGCTCTAAAATGATGAAATCTTTGACCATAGATCCTGCTAGATTGAGAGTTACTCAGGCTATGAATGGAGGTCTGCCTTCACTCTCCTAATTGCTCCTTTATTTAACTACATCAGATGAAATAGCTTTCATACTTCAGTTTAATTCAGAACAAATCCTTTTTCCAGATATTCTGAAAAATATATATCAGAGATTGGGTCTCTATTACTGTTTAGCAAAGGGATGGGAAACATGTGGTCCTTCAGATGTTGTTGGACTCCTAACTCCCATCAACACCAACAAGTCTGGTCAAAAGTCAGAGATGATGGGAAATCAGAGACCTGCAGTTCCACATCCCTGATTTAGCATAAAACCTACCTTGTCAAATGCCACATCACTGCAGTTTAACAATTGAAATGGGGATTTGTGTTTTCCCCCATTCTGTTCTTTTATTGCTTCTTTGCCGTCCATAATATTCTTCTGGCATTTCTAAACAAAGAGAAATTCTAAAAGCAATTCTAGATTTGGAGCATGCAGAGTTTGCTACAGGCTTCAGTTCCATCAGTACACTTACTCATTTCTTAACCTTAATGATGCATTTCTAAAACGCTACATTTCTAGGGCACATATCTGAAATGTTTATATAACCTTGCAGGATAAGAGAGGGGGTTGGTATTGTTAACTACAACTCCCAACATTCACAAGTAGGTTTTGTTGATTTTATTGTGAGGAAAGGGAGTTAGTGCAATATTGTTTATGAAATATATTAAAGCAATTAGGACTAACAAATTAAAAGAAGTTTGCTTTTCTTTTGCTTCTTTTGCAAAGCAAAGATTTTTCCGTAGGAAATAGATTCTATAGGGTCTCCTCAACAGTATATTATCAATGTAGAAACTGTTATGAGTTTTTAGGGGAATTAGGCTGAATGCCTTGGCCCCCTTCCACTTCTTGGAATAGCCAGGCTACCCTTCTGGTGAGGTGATAGCCTGGATAATGGGCCATTAAGGGAACAAAGGAAGTGGATCTATGCCAGACAAGAAATTGGTAGGGCCCCCACCCTTAACTCACAGGCTCAGTTTGTATATATAAGTATGTAAACCATTTATCATAAAGACACTACAGTCTCCACTCTCCATCATTCCAAAGGAAACACAAACCATGAGTAAGTGCTTGAAACCCCTGGAATCAGAGATTGGGGTTGTGTGCAACATCCATTTTCTCCCAGCAGTTCCCAATGCAGCTGGGCTAGTATTTAAGGTAAAGGTAAAGGAACCCCTGACCTTTAGATCCAGTCATGACCAACTCTGGGGTTGCGGTGCTCATCTCGCTTTATTCGCCAAGGGAGCCGGCGTACAGCTTCCGGGTCATGTGGCCAGCATGACTAAGCCACTTCTGGCGAACCAGAGCAGCGCACGGAAACGCCATTTACCTTCCTGCTGGAGCGGTACCTATTTATCTACTTGCACTTTGACGTATTTTTGAACTGCTAGGTTGGCAGGAGCAGGGACTGAGCAATGGGAGCTCACCCCGTCGCAGGGATTCGAACTGCCGACCTTCTGATCGGCAAGCCCTAGGCACTGTGGTTTAACCCACAGTGCCACCTGGGTAATACTTAGATGATTCTAAATAGGCTCATCTCTTGGGTCCCTGGATAACAGAATCTGCACTCTGCTGAGAGATGGGACACACGCCAATTTCATGGAAATGGCCTACGAAATTGGGTCCCAGCTATAACATTTTGTGATTTACATGTTACATTTGTCATGCAGGAGCTACTTGTAGGAAAATAGCAAAGATGTGACAATGGTACAATGTATAGGTCTCTAAATGAGTTAATGAACCACTATCAGATTCTCACTATAGCATGAGTAATCAAGCTGTGACTTCAGAAAATTCCCCCGAAAAGTATACTGAATTTTAATATATTATTCATATATTTAACAATGTCTGACTGAGACAGATGTTGGTAGAAATAGTAACAGATGCTAAATGATTCTCTTTTTATAAGACATTTATAAAAGAGAAAAAAAAGTAAATGTCAAAGTGATAGAGGTTGCTCAGTACAGAGATATAAACCTCCTCAAACTCATTAAAGTCAAAACAACATCCAGAACAGGTGTGTGTCAGTGGAAACTTAAATTTACCATCTTTGAGGGGTGAAAATGGTGCTAGAGGACAACCTTTAAGCACTAAAGCACTTGCAGGTCCAAGCATTGTGCTCCCCATACCCCAACCCATATACCGTATTTTTCGCCCTATAGGACGCACTTTTCCCCCTCCAAAAATGAAGGGGAAATGTGTGTGCGTCCTATGGGGCGAATGCAGGCTTTCGCTGAAGCCTGGAGAGCGAGAGGGGTCAGTGCCCACCGACCCCTCTCGCTCTCCAGGCTTCAGGAGAGCCGCAGCGCCAGCCCCACAAGGTCGGGGGACAGTGGGGAGGCGGAACGCCGCCATCCCGCTGTCTCCCGATGTGGTTTGGAGGCTGACGGCAGGGAGATGCGTGCTTCTCCCTGCCGCCAGCCCCGCAAGCTCCGGGGACAGCAGGGAGGCGCAGCGCGTCTTCCCGCTGTCCCCGGACCTGGTCTGCAGGTGGGCGGCGGGGAGAAGAGCGCTTCTCCCCGCTGCCAGCCCCGCAAGCTCCAGGGACAGCTGGGAGGCGCAGCACGTCTTCCCACTGTCCCCGGACCTGGTCTGCAGGCGGGCGGCGGGGAGAAGAGTGCTTCTCCCCGCTGCCTGCCCCGCAAGCTCCGGGGACAGCTGGGAGGCGCAGTGCGTCTGGGGGGGGGGAAATAAAAAAAATTTTCTTTATTTCCCCCCCAAAAAAACTTGGTGCGTCCTATGGGCCGGTGCATCCTACGGGGCAAAAAATACGCTAAATAAGAGACCAATAAGACTGGTTTGGATCAAATAGGCCACAACTTTATTGAATACAGATGAAAGAGGTTTGGCTTGGTCATGGGAAAATCAAAATGCCTCCAGCCCGCCCACATAGTCAATCCAGGTGGGGGGGTCCCTAAGACTTACATCAAATAGGGTGACCCCCATGGGGTCCACCATCTGGGGGTGTGCCTTTGGCCCTGACCCCGCTTCGGCACACAGACATGACTACTCCCACCAGGTCCCTTTAACACAGCCTTTCTCAACCTGTGGGTCCCCTTATGTTTTGGGAGTACAACTCCCATCACCCCTAGCTAGCAAGGCCAGAGCTCAGGAATGATGGGAGTTGTAGTCCAACAACATCTGGCGACCCACAGGTTGAGAACCACTGCTTTAATGGGATACGCCAGCGTTTGGAGGGGTAGGCAGAGACTGCAACCTCCTCTCCATCCAAGACAAAGGACTGCCCCAATGCCCAACCAGTTGTGACAATTGCTATGAGGTAGGCAAAACCACAAAGTAAGAGCCCATTTGCCTGGTGGACAAATTCCTACCCGGCCCCATAAAGAACGACAACCACCATAGCCACAGCAAAGTCATTGAAAATCAGCTTAAACCAGGGTTGGGTGGGCAGGGAAACCCGATGAAGGAACAAACAGGTAGTGCCCCAGGTGCAGGTTGCTTAAATGGCTAAGGGGCGGACCTGAGGGAAGCCTTCCGGCTCCGCCCCCTGCCACAGCCCAAGTCCCAGCTTGCATCCCCATTTACCAAAGCAGGGTGCAGGCTAGGATCCAGTTCCTGATAGGTGGTGGGGGCTTATGTCTCCACAGCCTACCAGGAAGGGCACTGAAATCATGCTTCCCTCATCAGGGCCCCAGAAGAGCCTCTGCTGTCCTGTAACGCTGCCGCAGCAAAAGGGGTGAGCGGACTTGGTAAATTGTTTGTAATGTATGGCTGGACCTTTGCAGGTTACCATGAGACTCCAGCCAAAAATCCTGAAATGTAAGGGAAGGTTGCTTTTCAGTCCCGTCCTGTCCGTCCCATCCCCCGTATCTATATATCTACACTCATCCGTTCACACACAGGCGTTCACATAGCCAATAGATGGCACTGGAAACTACAACATGAAGAGAGGTGGTAGATGTGTAGTTAAGGCAAGCCATAAAGGAGCAGGCAGTGCCAGCCCCCCAGATCCCTCTTAATTTTATCCACAAATCACCACCACCATGTTAGGGGCTAAAGGTGACTTGCCCACAAAACAGGAACAAGAGGGGGGACCCAGCCATTAAAAACTGAACGCTGGACTAAATTGGCCTTTGGTTCGATCCATCAAGTTCTTATCTTCATGTAGCCAATGAGTTTTCTTTGACATAGGAAATTAAATTAGAGTAAGGACAATGCTTCCTGACCTGACTTCGGTTAACTTATGGGTAAAAGTGAGCACAATCATCATCACTACCTAGAAATGGAGAGAGCTTAAGTGTTTCCTGAAAAACCACCAAAATGTCTCTCTCCTGACTTCACAGCCTGTAAACTGAATAATGAACTTGTGGGTGCCATTTTTAACTCTGTGCTGCTCTTAAGTCACCTGAACTAGCTCCTCTTTCTTTATGGTCTCTCTTGTTCACTAACTCAAGAGGATTGTGTTAAGAGTTGTAGAGCAAATATCCCTGGTCTGGACCTTCTGTAGAAATTAATTCTCTCCACCACAATAATGAATTTTTAAGCTTTACTGCAGAACAGTCTTAAACACTTAGGTTACAAAAGAAAATGTCACAAAATAAAGTAATAAGTTGCCCCCCACAAAAAACAATGAGTTTCAGTTCCATAAAGTTACCATCTCCGCTTCATATTTTACTGAAATGAAGTTTCTTTATCTCGCCAATAATACACTGTATCTGCCGTTCTGTGTTGCAAGAAACCTTCAGGGAAATACATTTATTCAGGTTCACAGGTTACACCCTCTGTTGTGCTTTGTGACTATCTTGTGATGGACCATGAGATTAGTCACGAGGTGTTTAGCTCATTCACAAAAGAAAAACACTAGCTCTATGCTGAAGGTAAACAAAAACAACCTTCCTATACAACATTTCTAAACATAATGCACTTAAATACAGCATTTTATATACATTAAACTTAACAGATTGCCCCCTATCAGTACCTTCTTTCTTTTGCTTCAAGGTGTGAAGCAAAAAAATGGTGTGCAAAAAATCAATGAGACTTGGAAATTGGACTTTTCACAATCACACCACTCCAATGTACTGGCCTCTTAGCAAAATCTCTTGTATGTTGCCCTTTGTTGGCATGGAGGTCTTAGGTTCAATCTCCAGGATCTTCAGGAAGCAGACGGTAGAAAAGACCTACTAAAACCTTTGGAGCCACTGCTGGTCAAAGTATGCAATACAGGTCAATTGTTTTATTCAATCCATTAAATATGAAGATTAAAGTCAGTAAAAGTCGGCAGAATAATCTTTTGTATTTCTGGAAACATGTTTCCCAAAGAAAAACTCTCTTATAATACATGATTAATTACCTGTTGGATTTAGGTTTTAAAAGAAACTTATTTAACTGAAATGACTCCTCTAATCAGTAATTAATATGCACTGCTCAGTGTTCTGCTGAAGTATTAACATACCATATTTTCAATGTACTAAATGTATTTAAAGGGATTAAAACTTGATAAATAAAATTATAAAATTTAAAGACATTATTGTTGAGGCAATTTGGTAACAAGACAGACAACAACGGTACTCTTGAAAAACATGTAGCAATAATTACTTCGGTTACTTAATGTATTAATTAAATATCGTTACCAGTCATTAAAAATGTAATTCTCTAATAGGACTTTAAATCTGAATTTATTACTTGCATAAATTTGTGTTAAAGGCAATGCCATTAGATTCATATTTCACTTATTGAACTTTAGAAAATGTTCAGCTAAATTATTCATGATGGATGCCATATTGAGAAAAATCTGTGCTTAAAATGGAGCATCATATTATATTTCTAAAAGAGGGCATTAAGACAGGAGTGGAGAACCTCAGGCCTAGAGGTCTAAGGCACCCCTCTAAGACCCTCTATTCAGAGCTTGTTATTCTGCTCAAATCATGCCCCATCTCTTGACTCCACCCATCAGTGGCCTAGCTCTGTGCTGTCCTCTGGTAGTTTTACCTGGTTAGAATGTATCCTTCAAACTGATATAGTTCTTGCATGTCACACTCTGACATTCCCTTTTCAGCATCTGCTGTCATGAGAACACCAAAGGCGGTGGACTGAAAATGGTGGAACTTTCTACTGCCACATGCTTTTAAACATTGAGCTTCTCTATCCTAAGACCTCTCCAGTCACTATCTTAAGGAGCATGGACCTTCCAGAATATTGCCTATTATTTGAAACAACAATGGAAAAATAACTATAATTTCTGATCAACTTTTCAGTTGCTTTCGTTGCACATCCTACACTAATTATTTAAATGCAGCCAATCTTTTAAGACAACAATGACCAAAAGTCTAAGTTTGTTCTCCCTGAGAAACTAGGAACAGATAAAATATATTGGTAATAATGCAAACTTGTCTTATCCTACAAAAGGGAAACTGAAAATGAGATAAATGAAATATTAAAGCAATGTCTTTTCCATATCCTTACTCCATATTTTAAGCTAAAATCACTTGCAGCTAACAGAGGGAAATGAGATAAATATTGCAATCCACATGAAATATTCTAAATGCATGAGTAAAATTATTGTGTAAGGGCATTTGCCCCTTTTGCTGTAATATTTTGACTAGAGACACTGTGACGGACAGCACAAGAATTATAAATTTCATCCAAAGTAAATTCCTCAGGTGTGTCTTTTTGTCACACTCTAGCATGACTAAGGAGAGCAGAGGTGTGCAGATTAAAGGGTGGAACAATGCAGGTAAGAACAGATTCTTTTACTGAGACAAAATAAACAGACTGCAGTCATTAAGACTACTGACAAGAGACCAAAATCTGTTCATCCAAGAAACCACCAAGGCTAGATGACAGATTTCACCCATCCCCTCATTGATTGTCTTGAATTTGCATGTTTCCCTTCTCCCATATAAGGGGAAAGTTGTCATTATGGTAGACATACGGGATCCATCTAGCTCATGAATATTGCAAGATGAAATTTCTGTCAGAAGAGGCTAAGCTTACCAGTGTAAAGGCTGAGGATTGGCATTTTTGTCATCACCTGTGCTCAAGTACAGTGGTACCTCTGGATACGAACGGGATCTGTTCCGGAGCCCTGTTTGCATCCAGAGCAGAACGCAACCCACGTCTGCACGTGTGCGGGTCATGATTTGCCACTTCTTCGCGTGCGCATGATGTCATTTTGATCATCTGCGCATGCGTGGGCGGCGAAACCCGGAAGTAACACATTCCGTTACTTCCGGGATACCGTGGAGCGTAACCTGAAAGCGCTCAACCTGAAGCAACTTCGACCCAAGGTATGACTGTACAGGACTGAATATTTCTCTGCCCCCTGATAATGAATGACAGCCATTTAATTATGTGGCAAAAAGGTAAAGGTAAAGGACCCCTGAACAGTTAAGTCCAGCCAAAGGCAACTATGGGGTTGTGGAGCTCATCTCGCTTTCAGGCAGAGGGAGCCGCCGTTGGTCCACAGACAGTGGACTATTCTGGGTCATGTGGTGATAGGTGAGAGAATAGGTTTTGTCATCACTTGAGCATGTGTATTTTGTCCCATAGAAGTCTATGGGGTTTTATGGAAGACACAGATGGCTATATTCAGGGAAAGTATCTATGTGGGTTTTGTAATCAGCTGAAAGAAAAATGTCAAACAGCTATTGGGCAAATTAAGACTATTGCATTTTAACACTAAGGATATTGTGAGAGGGTGAGAAAATCATCTACCTATCCACATTCTCCACTCCAGACATGACTGTATGCATTCCTGCTTACTTTTTTAATTCCAAGCTAAAAAAGTCCCAAATGTTGTATACTTTTTTCATAATGGGGTAGCTACATTCCTTTGTAAATTTTGGTTGCTATCAAAGGGCTGTGATCACTTTTATATACAGTGGTACCTCGGGTTAAGAACTTAATTCGTTCTGGAGGTCCGTTCTTAACCTAAAACTGTTCTTAACCTGAGATACCACTTTAGCTAATGGGGCCTCATGCCACCACTGTGCGATTTCTGTTCTCATCCTGAAGCAAAGTTCTTAATCCGAGGTACTATTTCTGGGTTAGCGGAGTCTGTAACCTGAAGAGTCTGTAACCCGAGGTACCACTGTACTCTTATCTCACAAGGGAGAAACATGCTAAGAGGAAGGCACGCTTGGCAAATCCACATCATTATCACCTCCTGCCCAGAAACCAATGTCCCCACTGTGGAAGGACGTGTGGATCCAGAATTGGCCTCCACAGTCACTTACGGACTCATTGTTAAAACTGTGTTTATGGAAGACAATCTTACTCAGCTACGAGTGATCGCCCAAGACGACTGTTCAGACACAACGTGCGACCACTAATCTTTTTATGCTGTCCTTCCTCTTCTTGAAGCAGACACAGCAGCACACATCCAGTAGTGGAACATGGATGAAGATGCATACCAGGTATATAACAATTACCCTTCACTTTGGTGATTCAAGTCTCTGTAATGGAGGGTTGGTGGGGTTTTGTTCACCCACAACTATGCTCTGCATTTCCACCCCTTTGCTTTATTAGTCAAAATATATGAAATCTGGATTTCAGTTATTTAAACTTGTATTTGTATACTTATACTCTTTTTATATTTATCATTTGTTTTCTGCACTGTTTCCTTTGATGGTGATCTCACCCTGTCATTTTTAAAATTATATTAGTTGTGTTGCACACATGGCTGGTGGCTTTCTCCATCAGGGCAAGTTGCTGAACTAAGACTGAAGCAGATTGAATTTTCTCTATTACAAACAATTATAATTAAGCTATAATGACTGCATGTGGGTCAAATTCTCATTTAAGCCAAACAAAAGGAGGACAATAAGATTACCCAAAAAGTCAGAGCATGTCAAATACACTATATGGATGTTTGAATGTAAAGGTTTCTAATAAAATACTGCTGCAGCTACATTTAAGATTAATGTCAATGTCTCTTCTCACTCTTAGTGAGCTTAAAAGCATTCCACGAAGGCATGAAATTATAGCGTACATAGCATTTCTAGCCATAAACTATTTTGACGAACCATTTACAATTCTGACTACAGGTTCAGAATCAAATTGGCTTATTTTTAAAAAAATAAAAAATAATACTTTTACTCCCACATGCCATCTGTTCAAAAAGGAGAAGCAATAATTTTATGCTCAGACACATATTTTTTTTTCTCTGATAATGTTGTATGGACTTTTGCAGGAGAACAGTGCACACTGTATTCACAACAGTGTACTTTCCTGCTTCTCTGGACTTCATATCCTATTAAATTTGGAGAAATCCTTATAAGCCTCTAGGCCTTTAATATGGCTCCAATGCTACTCGTCTCCTCTCCAGCAAGTCCTACAACACTATTAAGTTCCATTGGAGCACCTGTAATGTTTACTCACACAGTAAATAGCAGCTTTATGGAGAGCATTTTTCATGGTGATTAATGTGAAAAGGTTAATCCCCTCCCACAGGGCTGCATTCCTGCTTAGAGACCTGATGTTGCATAATGGCTAGGTCACCATACATTTAAAGCATTCTTACACCCCTAACAGTCATTGCTTTCCACAGAATCCTACAGAAGGAACTGTAGTTTCTTAAGGGTGTTGGGAGTTGTAATAGGTCCTTTAAATGACAGTTCTCAGGATTTCTTTGGGGGAAGCCATAACTGTTAGTGTAAATAAAACATAAGGTGTGGTGTAGGACCTAAGACAATGAGCTATGACTCAACAAGTGTCTGGTTTGATCTTTGCCTCTGCTGTACATAAGAGCCAGTGTGGTATCTAGAGGTATAAAGTGTTGAATTAGGACCTTGGAAACTAGTGTTCAAATCCCCACTCAGCCTTGAATCTCACTGGGTGACCCTGGGCCAGTCACTGCCTTTCAGTCTAACCTACCTCACAGGGTTGTTGTGAGGATTAATTGAGAGGGAGAACCATGTTGAGCTCCTTTAAGGGAAAGGTGGGGTAGAAATTCAATTAGTAATAAATTTAATCCATAGCCTTATGTAAGCACCCATTCTTGGTCTCACTTCCCACCATGTTAAGTGTTCGGAACACTTGAAATGACTGTAGAAATATTATGTATTAGATTGGGGGGGTGTCTCTTGAGGTTCCTATTAAAATTCAAAAAATTAATTACATTGGGGAATTCAGCATGAATCACCTTGTGTTATATCTAGCTGCAACCTTAGAACAACCTCATCAGTTGTTCGCTTATTAAAGAAACATGGATTGTTCCATTTCACCTTGGAGAGGTATATTCCTTCAGATATACATCCCGAGGCAATGATCCATGCCATCACTCTCAAATGTCTGCCATATGTCCAATACAGAAAAAGAAACAATAGATGGCATTTCCTTCAACCACCCTGTCCTATTATTTGTACATAAGCCTGCCCCAGGTGACATGGACCAGGATGCAAGTTTAGATTAAAAGAGTTAACTTGATTCCTGTCCACTGAAGTTCTCTGGATTGTTCTCTGAAGTCAGTTTGTCAAGCATCCTGCAAGGCACCAGGACTCTGCAGAATGTCAGGAAGACAACAGAATCTGAGATTCTCCATTCATTAGCATGGCAGGGAGGAAAAATTGATCCGTAACTTTTCAAAAACAGAGATTTCTCCCTTTGGAACCCATGAACAAGACATGTGTAGATTAGCCATTTTTCTGCAGCACATCAACTCTCAAATAGTATATGACTCCCCTTAAGCTAGAGTGACAAGAATACAGTGGTACCTCAGGTTAAGTACTCAATTCATTCCGGAGGTTCGTACTTAACCTGAAACTGTTCTTGACCTGAAGCACCACTTTAGCTAATGGGGCCTCCTGCTGCTGCTGCACAGCTGCTGCACGATTTCTGTTCTCATCCTGAAGCAAAGTTCTTAACCTGAAGCACTATTTCTAGGTTAGCGGAGTCTGTAACCTGAAGCGTATGTAACCTGAAGTGTATGTAACCCGAGGTACCACTGTACACCCTTTCTCAACAGAGAAGCAGGACAGGTTGAAAAGTCAACTGGCAGTTCCTTCAAAATGGTTAAAGAAAAGTTAAGATGACAAACAACCTTACAATATTCTGCATTTATTGCTTGCTAGACCAAACATCATCAAAATAATTACATGTTTGATAGCCCCAATTTTCAAAATGTAAAGAGAAAAAAGCCCTGTAACAAATTTATGCCCATAAACCTTCATTGACTAGAATCCCTTTTTGACTCCTCACACACAAAGGAAAATTCAATATCTTGTCCTATATATCTCTCTCAGCATTTTTAAAAACAATCATTTAAAATGGCACTCTTATCTGGAAGTAACTTCCACTGAACTCCACATGACCAGTGGCGTAGCGTGGGGGGTGCAGGGGGGGCGGGCCGCACCGGGCGCAACATCTGGGGTTAGGGCAAATCCATGGGTTAGGGGGCACAAATCCACGGGTTAGGGGGCGCAAATCCACGGGTTAGGGGGCGCAAATTACTTGCCTTGCCCCGGGTGCTGACAACCCACGCTACGCCACTGCACATGACTTACTTCTGAGTGCCTGTGCGTGCTCCACGATAACCTGTGTTGGGGACTGCAGCACAAGAAAGCTATAATTATAGATATCATAACCATAGTGCATTGACTGTGCTTTGTTTCACTGCTTTGGAAAAAAACAAAACGCATCTGCTCCATTTTAATCCTTCAAGAGTTCATCAGCCCACATTTTTCTCCCTCCTATGCTGAGAATTTCTGTATGAAAATCTACAGGGAGATGTCATATCAAAAGTATAGGGTTACATTCAGTTCTTTGTTTTATAGTATCGTCCCTAATAAATTATAAATGTTTATCCCCATGTGACACTTCTCTCCCTCTGATGAAGCTTCTGCCTCTTTTGGAAATGTGTTTGATCCCTTCCTCACAACACATCACTTGAGGATTTAATATTCAACAAAAGTTGCATTGAGTACCACCAGTCTGATGCATTCCCAAACAAGCTATAATTCTCCAGGGATTTTAATTACATAGCTCTAAACTACCCAAAATAAGGGAACAGAAATCCATCTCTGCAAAATAATATCCACCATGTTTAGGGCAGTTTTATATGCAGTCCAAAACACTATCACTATCACATATGTGGAATGGCCATAGTTTAGAGGCAACATTTCCAGATGGGCTGGGAGAGACTTGTGTCTGAATTCTGAAGAGTCATTGCTGGTCATTGTAGACAATACTGAGCTAAATGGACCAATGATCTGACAGAAACCAAGAGGCCTCACTACATTACTGGCTTATTGTAGGTTCTCTATTGTAGGACACTTGATTTGTACCTCCGACTTGTGTGGATCAGAACTTAACCAGCCACTGGTTTTTATGCCTCCCAAATATCCTACACAGTTCTTGGCTCAAACATGTGTTAAACCCGATTTTGAATTGTTGAGAGAAAATATGTGTATATATTAAAAATCACAGATCATATGGAAAGAGGATGGAATGAACTTAAAAATTAACACATGCAAAACAGGAATGAGCCAGAAATAGACTGATTTTTCTGTCCTTATTTTCAAACCACCAGCTTCTCTCCAGCCCTCACCCAAGTGGACAAGTTGTGTCTAGGAACCAAATGGCAGCAGCAGCAAGACCATCAGAGTTGATTTAAGAAAAACATCTGCTTGCCATCAATGCCCATGAAGGCAGCATAATTACCAATTCACTATACAAGAGACTTAAGAGGTCATTTTCTCTTTGGGTAGTCTTTGATACAGTCCATTCTTCCACTAAATCATGAGAAGCTCCTAGCAGACTTTTTGAAAAACAAGTAGCAATATACTAAGCCTTTCCTTTCATACATTTATTCTATTCCCCCTGCTATGGACTGCCTTTTTAACACATCAGTTATGGAGGAAAATTGAAACAGCAGATAATGTGTGTAAATAGAGTACACTTGCTTGCAACCAGGAATTTAAGCTTATTCACACATTATGCTGCACAGATATAAACTGACTCTACAAATGTAGAAGTGTTTGTGTGAAAGATTATACAGCGGTACCTTGGTTTTCGAACGTGATCCATTCTGGAAGACTGTAAGAGTTCTGAAACATTCAAAAACCGGAAACTCAGTAGCCGACAGCTAGGCCTCAGGATCTTGTACTCAGCTGCGTGACACATTCAAC
The DNA here is from genome assembly GCF_964270895.1 of Podarcis filfolensis. Taxonomy (NCBI): domain Eukaryota; kingdom Metazoa; phylum Chordata; class Lepidosauria; order Squamata; family Lacertidae; genus Podarcis; species Podarcis filfolensis. The sequence continues at coordinate 55,758,274 of NC_139607.1, read as the reverse complement.
TTCTGAGGCATGTTCGAAAACCAAAATATTTGTGAATGGACATGTTCAAAAACTGAGGTATCACTCTACACTTTGCATAGCTCAACTATTGTGTATACAGTTATGCAGACTGTACCCTCACTGAATGCAACATTTTAGATGTAGCTTTTAGATGGAGTACATAGTAGCTATCCAAGACAGAGGACGAAATAGCACATCCCTTGCCCTCATACGGAAAATGATCATATTGGCAGTTGAATTTTATTTCAATATTTGAAGCAAGGTAATGTCTGTCACCACATCTGGGGAAAGCAGGGTACCATAGATGGCACAGGACACAAGACAGGCCATGTAGCACACAGGTTCTGTCCTCTGACACTTCCCATACCTCAAACCCTTTGCCACATGAGGTAGCTGCCTTATTTTGCCTAATGGTTGAACCGGCTTAGACATGCTCCCTTCTTCGTCTCATTTCCAAGGTTTGTATTTGTTCTAATAGTGTGCTAGATGTCATTATTGTTCTAACACCAGATTTAGGGCAATGTGGGTGGTTCCCCTGCACAGGGCACTGAGCCAAGGGGGCACAAAATATTAATAACTGTATTTATACAGGTACCTATTGAGAAGATCCATAAAGAACCAAGTGTACCAAAAAGAATTATTGTGAAAATAAGTATTTAGTTGGAGGGGTACAATTCTTGTCTTCTCTCAGGGTGCAATATTACCAAAGTCCACCCTGATTGTCATCATAAACAGGACACATTTTAGCAAAACAGTAGTTTATACCAATTTGAATTCAATACATGCTCTGCAGTCTAGAGGAAGTGAAGCAGACTGGAGGAAGTTTTCCTTTTCCTTCCATGTAGAACTCCAGGCACACAAAGATAAAGAAGGATTCCATTTGTCTGTATACTTAACACCCTTTACACTGTATTTAACTATAGTCAGTGAAAGGGGATTTTAAAAATAGAATAGAAAACATATAGTTAGCTTAGCCGGATTCATACATCAAATGCTCTTCGGTGATAGTGACAGGGAGAGAAAAGCAAAACTTGTAAAGAAGACCATTATTTTAGTGCCCATTTTTCTTTTGATTGATATTTTCCTACACATTTCATGTGAGTAGTTAATAACAGCTTAAGCACACACTGAGCATTCCACACAATAAAACTTTGATTCTCAAAAAAGCTCATTTTAAGCTTATATGAGTGGGAAGAAAACTCGAGCAGTGGACCTATATTATGAAAATTGCTTAGAGGATACTCTGGAAGGATGATGCGGATGTGAAAGATGTGAGATAACCATTGGTAGCATAAGAAAGGTCAATGCAATGATGAAAAGAAACTTTTCCTTCCTTCCTTCCCCACCCAGTCATTTCTGTCCTCCTTTCATTCCCAGACCCTGAATAGAAATGTATAGGATTACCCTGTGAAAAGGTTAAACCAAAAAAGGAAGATGTATACATTGTTGTTCGTTGTTTAGTCGTGTCCGACTCTTCGTGATCCCATGGACCAGAGCACACCAGGCACTTCCATCTTCCACTGCCTCCCACAGTTTGGTCAAACTCATGCTGGTAGCTTCGAGAACACTGTCCAGCCATCTCGTCCTCTGTTGTCCCCTTCTCCTTGTGCCCTCCATCTTTCCCAACACCAGGGTCTTTTCCAGGGAGTCTTCTCTTCTCATGAGGTGGCCAAAGTATTGGAGCCTCAGCTTCACGATCTGTCATTCCAGTGAGCACTCAGGGCTGATTTCCTTAAGAATGGATACATTTGATCTTCTTGCAGTCCATGGGACTCTCAAGAGTCTCCTACAGCACCATAATTCAAAAGCATCAATTCTTCGGCAATCAGCCTTCTTTATGGTCCAGCTCTCACTTCCATACATCACTACTGGAAAAACCATAGCTTTTACTATACAGACCTTTGTTGGCAAGGTGATGTCTCTACTTAATATGTATTTAACAGGTTGCATTCTACTGGTTTACACAGCCTAAACATGGTTATGGTCTGAAATAGGGTTGCTAGGCCAGAAGCATCCTGACCTGGCATCCAAACCAGGATTTCAGGAACCCCCAAAGGATTACATAGGAATCTGAGGTTACCCACAACTAGGTAAAAGGTAAAGGTACCCCTGGACGCTTAAGTCCAGTCAAAGGCAACTATGGGGTGTGGCACTCATCTCACTTCAGGCTGAGGGAGCCAGCTTTTGTCCACAGACAGCTTTCCGGGTCATGTGGCCAGCATGACTAAACTGCTTCTGGTGCAATGGAACACTGACAGAAGCCAGAGCACACGGAAACACCGTTTACCTTCCCATCACAGCAGTGCCTATTTATCTACTTGCACTGGTGTGCTTTCGAACTGCTAGATTGACAGAAGCTGGAACAGAGCAATGGGAGCTCACCCCGTCACAGGGATTCAAACCACCAACCTTCTGATCGGCAAACCAAAAAGGCTCAGTGGTTTAGACTACAGCACCACCCACAATTGGAAGCATTCCAAACAATCAAGCACATATTTGTACCATCTTTACAATCCCCACCCATGCAGAGCTCTTTCCCTTGCAATATTTAACATCTTACAAGATAGATTTTCAAAAATCCCATACTCTGAAATATACTGCCCTTGGGCACAAAACAGGTGGAATCCATCACACACGTTTTACTTTATTGCCCATTTTATGTAAAAATATATGATAAGTATTTGTCCCCCTTATTGAAGGGGATTTATTGCAGTGACTCTTCCAGGGTGTCTTATCTGCTGAATAATTGTAGGAATGACATTGTGGAGAATGTGGCAAGATTTTTGAATGACCCCATGAAATGATATCACTAGAGGTCCTAAGAGCCATTTTCATACCTCACAGTGTCTGGTCAGTTTTATCCTAAAGTATTTCCTATGTTTCATTCTCTGAGTTGTGTTCTGATCCATGTATATGATGCACTTTCTCTATGCCAATAAAAGAGGCTGACTGATTAACTGAAGTTAATTTGGAGTGGGGAGCAAACGAGAGTAGACCCCCCCCAGCAGCGTATCAATGCTAAGTGAGCTCCCCCTCCCCCTGGAGATTCATGTCCTTCACCTGCCCACCTGGAGGGGCCAGGCAAACCTGAAGACTTCAGGTCAGATCTGAAGCTCTGGCAACTCTAGTCTGCAATACGAAACCTAATTTTTAAGTTTCTAATGCTAAGGCATGGTGGCCAGTGCTTAGTTTTTATAAAACCTTTTTTCAAAAAAAAAACAAGCAGCCAAAAATAATGATAAGTTAAATATCTGTCCCTACAGCAAGGGTGACATACAAATTGTTTCATTTAAAGAAATACAATTCTGGAACATGGAAGATTACTACCTTGTTTTTCTAATTTGCTCTTTAGGGAGAATAATGTATGCTGTTCCGGTTTCAGACACAGGACATAAGTGAAATTATAATCTTAAATACACAAGTGGTTATGGATGGAATATACACTACACACACACACACACACACACACACACACATCTTCAATGAGTATTAATGGGCTTTTAGTACAAAGCACACACTGAGAAGATAATTTGCCTACAATCCACATTACACATTATGCTATTTGTCTAGCTGTGGTAATGCTGTGCTATGGCATGGACAACCTGACCACATTTTTAAAGGATGTGCATACTGGAATGTAAAAAAGGCTTCAGCTGTTGGAGAGAGAAAAGAAGAACTTGTGCTTTCTACTTGTGAACATCTCTCCCCATTATCTGAAATACATCAGGAGCTCACGTATAGTCCAAAGAAAGCAGATGTGTGTCCCCATTTAAGACACTGCAAGAGGAACCAAAGTAAGAAATGCAACATATTCATACTTATTGCCCTCCTTGCAACTTTAAACAGCTTTAATTACTTACAGAAATCACGGCTACAGCATATGGGTTATGAGTGTCACCCTGAGCTTCTATGGAAGGACAAGTTAAGGGTGAGAATCTGATTATTGTGATGAAAGTTTGCCTGCAAACAATGCTTGCTATCATGAGTAGTACTTTGACTCAATACCACTATCTCTGTGTGCCACTTATCTCCACTGAACTGAGCTTGCAAACGGATAGCTCACACCAGTCAGAGGGAAGTGGCACAAAACATATGTCTCCCAAACCATGCCCAACCACCCCTTCCACACAGGAACAAGGATTATGCTTGTACACGTCACACAAATTACCGTATTTTTCCATGTTTAAGACTGTATTTTTCCCTAAAATTTTGAAGTTTAAAATAAGCAGTCATCTTATACACGGATAGTGCATAGTTCATTTTCTTAATTTTGAGTCCCAAAAAATAGAGGTCGTCTTATACATGGGGGCGTTTTATACATGGAAAACTACAGTAAAATACTGAGGATTGATTCGAGAACTTTTACAAAGGTCAGATTTTTTTACAGTGGGAAAAAACAGATTTTTAAGTACATTATTCTAGAATTCTAGCTGAATACTGGCAAGATAATGCGGCAACATCCCAGCAACTAAACCACTGTAAATAGTGTTATGTACTGAGTTGAATAGGATCTAGAATGCAGCAGTCTGATTGGTCACAGGAGCCACCCAATCCAGCTCCAGGTAGAAAAGTCCAAGTAATTTCTTTTGTTTCTCCTGAATCTCTCATTGTTTGGCTTAATTGGACGATCTGCCCCTTCCCCAACTCAGCTTTCCCCACCTGTATTAGAAAGCCCCAAATATTGAAACCTTTCTTCACAGGTGTGTTTTCTAGTAGTGTTAATGATACATATGTACTCTAAACTTGGCACATCCTATAAGAATTCAAGATGCTGAAAGGTTAACCTTGTTTAATTCACATCATCAATCCATGCTCATTCCTCTTGCCTTGATCATTTCATGTCTTTCACATGTTCTAATGTGAATTTGCAGCACCTGTTAATTCAATTATGACCAACTCTGCATTCACAGAACCCACTGGCATCCTGTCAGAAGCAGTTTTAGGCTGGAACAACCAGTGCAGCCACACTGTGGGGGCACCAAAGCAATGATGTAGAACAGAGTTCAAGAGGTGGGGGCACCAAATTTTAGCATCTAATTTCAGAATGTCTGTTCCAAGCATGACTAACATCTGGATCAAGCTTATATTCTTGGAGGCATTGTATCATAATGCTTAAATGATAATGAAGATTGCTCATCAAGATGACTTTGGTTACAATCTCTCATTCATCTATTATAGAGATTGAAGATTTGGTACATCCATGGATGTGGGTGGCGCTGTGGTCTAAATCACTGAGACTCTTGGGCTTGCTGATCAGAAGATCGGTGAGTCGAATCCATGTGATGGTGGTGAGCTCCAGTTGCTCTGTCCCAGCTTCTGCCAACCTAGCAGTTCGAAAGCACACTAGTGCAAGTAGATAAATAGGTACTGCTGTGGTGGGAAGGTAGACAGTGTTTCTGTGTGCTCTGGCTTCCATCATGGTGTTTCACTGTGTTGGAAGCAGTTTAGTCATGCTGGCCACATGACCTGGAAAGCTGTCTGTGGACAAACGGCAGCTCCTTTGGCCTGAAGTGAGATGAGCGCCACACTCACTAGTCACCGTTGACTGCACTTAATCATCCAGGGATCCTGTACCTTTTACCTCCATGGAGACAGAAGATCCTGAGGCTTTTTTTTCCCACTTAGCTTTACATAATTAAACAAGAACACCATGGCTCCAAGTCATCCACCTCCCCTTCGCCCACCAAATAACTCTTTTTGGGCCTCAGAACACGAACAATGCACAAAGAATTCTCTACTATGCTAGACATGAGAACTGGATCCTAATAGCTCAATTTTTAGTCTGAAAGGTTAATTATAATTTGATTGGACTGTTCCCACATTAAATAGCTGAGCTCACTGATGAATAGCAATACATATCTAAAATTAGGTATCTTTCTGTAAAAAAAAAGAAAAAAAGACAGTTCCTTAGTTACATACATATTAGCCTGATTAGTTGTAGGGCTAAGAAATCTGAATCTATGAGCTTGAACCTTCTTTGTTAATTCTAGCTGTAATAAAAGATTGTATCTGTCCTTCTATTGTCTTCGTTTAATACAAGTAGAATCTTTACTAAGAACTTAACACACCCACAATTTCTGTATTAAAATGGATTATGAGGTCTAGGCAGTCACTATCAAAATGGTCATTTTACCCCCAAAATTGCTAGATTTTCACCCCCACCCCCAAGAGTCAATCTGTACATTTCAGCCTATTGTGCAATGACTGAAAGATAAATATTACATGGCTACTTGCGCGTCGAGGTCCCCAAGACACCCCCCCAAAGAAAAACACAATTGACACTTAATTTTTGTTTAAGGTTTTTGGCATAATTTTGGCCACAACTTTATTCAAATTACAGCAATGTGAGTGGTTGCTTAGGGATTGGTAGCACTAACTGACCCCGCCCGGGGACAGCTCTGATATTCGCACCCCCCGCGAAGTCAGCAAGGGTAAGTCAACTGGGGAGAGACACGGGACTGGGAACCATGCCTCACCTCTCCCCAGAATGCTCCCAGGGGCTTGCGTGGCCCTAGCCCCTTGCCAGGGGGTTTCGGACAAAAGCATGGGGAGCCCCTGGTTTCCTTTAATGGAAAACCCTTGAAGCAGCAGCTGCAGCAGCATTTTGGAGGGGCAGGCACAGCCGAATCCATACCCCTCCAGCAACCAATTCCAGACCAATGCCTAACTGCCAACTGAGCACTGAAGCTCACCGCCAAACCACTCACAAATGCAACCCTTCCTTCAATCCCAAAGCAACCGCATCCAGCCAGGTGTCATTCCCCATAGGGGAAAGATGCACCCCATCTGCCCTAAAGAGGGCAATAGCCTTGAAGGAAATAGCAGGATGCAATATCACAGAACCACCTAAAGCAAGGACCTATTTTATTTTATTTTATTTTATTTGTTCTTTTATTTTATTTTATTTTTATTTTTATTTTTTTATTTTATTTATTTATTTATTCTATTTATTTTATTTTATTTTATTTATTTTATTTTATTTTCCACCGCCTTATTAACATGCTTTCTGGCCTGCTCGGTGGTAGTTTGTTTAGGCATTGGTTCCGACTATCTGCACCTGACCTCAGCAGGGCAGCACTGACGACTGGGCCCCACCATATCGTCAGTACAAGCAAACATCGTGGGGGAGCAATGAACCAGGATCAGACTCAAGCGCACCCCAAATGCTCCAGGGACCCTTGCGTGGCCCTACCCCTCGAAAGCATGGCGAATCCTTGGATTCCTTTAAAGGATTACCTTTGCGCATTGGAGGGGACAGGTGCTCTGACCCCCCCCCCTCCAGACCACCTTGAACCAATGCCTTAAATTATTTTGAGTCCAGGGAGAGCTGCCATCAACTCATCCAAGTCCTCCTGCATGCAGGAACACAAACTTATGCTGTAAGAAGACGGCAAGTCATTCTCGTCCAGCTGCACCACTAGCACTGCGGGAGGACCTGCACATGTCACACTTGACCGCACCAAAGGAAGGAACTCCTCCCAAAGCATTCCCCATCTGGACACCCAGTATATGTTCACATGGGCAGGAAGACTGAGATGGCGCCCCAGTCCAGACTCTTCAGCGCGCTTGCCAGCCCAGTGTACAATGCTGTGACCGACAATCCAAATGTGCACAGCTGCTCCTATGAAAAAAGGAAAAAACAGACAGGCATCAGCACAGACATCATTGGTGACACTTCCTGATGTAACCCTTGTCAGCATCAGACTTCCAATGACCCGTATTCACAATCCTGTCTACTGACAGGCCCCCAGTGTGCAGCCTTTGCAGCAGCCCTATTCGGAAGGAATGAGGCATGTTCAGCGGTAGGCAAGCCACAGGCCGTAATAACTGGTGCACGATGTAAGCACATTGATGCCTGGCTAACGGGAACCCATTTTAATGCACTAGGAGCGGGCCAGACCCCAGGGGAAGGAAAAGCCAAATATTTCTGGTATCCATAACTGGGCAAGAGCCCTCCTCACCTGTGAGGGGAAGCCTGATGGTGGCACTCCTGCCCACTAGGTCTGTTTTAGAGTTCCCAACTCTAATGACCAGCTCCAAAGCAGATAAGGAAAAGTCCTGAAGCAATAAGCCTCCAGACTCTCAGCCCTGTGCTGGCTCCAACGCCATTTCCCCAACCCTCAGTGCACCAAAAATGCAATGGAATACTGAAAGGAGTCTCGCCTTGATCTTTAACCAGCAGACAAGTTATAACTTGTTGCAGATACTGCATAGGTAAAAATTGATCGACTTCCTGCCCACTGTCGTATGAGGTTGGAGCCTATTCCAACCTTCCAAGGCCCTGCGCATGACAGACTTTATACAAGGGTCTCTGCAAATCAAAGCTTTACTATAACAGACATTGCAGCGGACTGAATACTGATAGTTTTAACAGCACCTCAAATCTGCAGCAGGTGGACCAAATACTACAAGATCTGCTCAGACGATGGGGGCCAGTTCTTCTGAATGGCCGAGGACTGCCAGCTTCAGGCTAAGAAATCCATCCAGGCCTTCTCATAAGAGCTAAAAGCAGAAGGGGAAATGGAAGCTGCTGCTCTCTGTAATTGACAACTAATTGTTGTCAAAGTGCCACAGGTGGTCTGGAAAAGTCTGGCAGTAGCTGAGTGTCTGGAGCCCAGGATCTGAAGCGTTCCATCTGAAAATGGGATAGAGTGTCAGCGACGTCATTAGAGGATCCCGTAATCAGGAGAGCAGAAAGCACAATATTAAACCTTAAGCAGCGCAGCTCGAAGTGTGAGCAGAGGGGCGGAGACTCACTGGAGCGTGAGGACTGTTTTGCCAAGACGCTCACCACTGCCTGGTTATCAGACCAAAAGCAGATCCGATGGTCACTGAACTCCTCGGGCCACATGTGAACTGCTACTAAAATGGGGGAAAACTCAAGAAAAGTTAGGTCACATAATTGCTTCACCACACCGGGCTTGAGGCCATGGCTTTGCACACCAGCAGCCCCTGAAATAAAAAACCAAAGGGCAAAGATCCAGCAGCATCAGCATGAACCTGAAAATCCCTGTGCAGGCTCAAGGTATCCTTCCATGGCGAACTACTATTGCATTCATTTAGGAATTGCAACCATCGCATGAGACTGCCTTCACCTCACTTGTTAAGCGTACACAAAGGTAAGGGGACCTCAGGCCACAGGCAGCCTGGCCTAGCGGGAATGGAAGGGGCGGCCTGGGGCAACACTATGCAAGATTAATTAAGTGACCCAGCAAGATCGGATCTGATGAAGCATCTCTTGCTTCAGAGGAAGTATTACAAAATAACTTCCTTCAAGGCAGACAGCTTCTCCATAGGCAAGTGGTATGTTTTAACAATGATATCCATCTGGATCCCTAAATAAATGTGATTGGCTTGCCCTGCCAGGCTCAAGGCTGCTGTACATGATGATGAAGGGACCCCGGGCCATGAGACAACCTGGCCAAGCAGGAACGGAAGGGGCAGCCTGGGGCAACCACCCTGCATGCAAAATTTTACTGACCTAGCAAATGATAGGATCTGACAAGGCAACACTTGCTTCAGAGGAAGCATAACAAGAATAACTTCCTTCAAGGCCAACAGCTTCACCACAGCAAGCAGATGTTTGAGCAACAATATCAAGCTAACCCCCAAATACATTAAAAGGGGGCAGTAGGACCACTGTCCTATCCACTACCAACAGAACACCCAGCTCCCAGAGGGAACAAAGGGTGTCCAGAAAGCCTACGAAGAGGCTGGTGTCACATGAACCAACCAGTAAAATAATCCAAATAATGGTACCCCCAATTAAATGAGTCTTGACTCGCACTGTTCAATCCAGAAAGGCGCTAAAGGACTTGAGTGCTGAACAGTCTATAGCGCAACCCATCGGCATCGCCTTATCAATAATAAGGAGCTCCATCCAAATTCAAGCCCAACCACTTAAAATCTCGAGGGTGAACCGGCAGCAGCCTAACAGTCAATTAAATATTGCATATTGCCAACAAGGCACCTCTTCCAGTTTGTTGGTAAGCTCAACCACCTGATCCAGAGACGCGTATTTCACGAAACAATTCTGGAAGGGTAGCATCATTCACTGAGGTGCCTTTGGGATATGATAAATAAGGGTCAGATGGAATTATATGGGGCTTTCTTAGGGACAATCCCTGATGGGGATAAATGAAGATCAGGAATAGAAGGAGGATCAAAGGGGATCCCACCAATGCAAGCTGCTTCCTAACCTTATTTTAGGCTACTTCAGGTAGGTCTCTAACTGACTTTTGATTTGCAGTATTCCGAGCCACTGGCTGAAGAGCCAGAGGAATCCTAAACCTTGAGAAAACCCTTCCCACAAGCACAAAGCTGCGATCCCAGCAAGCTGTGGGAATGATGGCAGCCCTGTGTCTAATATTCTAAAATACAGTAAGGCATCAGACATTAAAAGCTTCCCTAAACAGGGCTGCCTTCAGATGTCTTCTAGAAGTCTTGTAGTTGACATCTGGTGGAGGGTGTTCCACAGGACGGGTGCCACCCAAGAAGGCCCTCTGCCTGGCACCCTGTAATTTTTCTTCTTGCAGTGAGGGAACCACCAGAAAGCCCTTGGTGCTGGACCTCAGTGTCCAGGTAGAACGATGGAGGAGCATGTAGCTGTCCCATACAGGGACCAATGCTGCAACCTAGACATTACCATCACCACGCGCTGACCAGCTGAGCTATCCAGGATGATCCTTGAGACCTGGGACAGCCTCACCCTGACCCCCGTACAGGTCCAAGGTGATGTATGAATCATCATCAGAGCCCAGGGATGATGTACCTGCGCAAGTAGTCTGCATGTCCCCATCCCGCGAGGCAGTGTAAGCATCATCCCTGCTCCTCTTTGCCCTCCTCCTGGATTGCCACCTCCGAAGAGCTTCCTTCTGGAAGAAGGCACCTGGGGCATCAGCAAGTCATCCTCTGCATCAGAGGCAAGCTCTAGATGCATCTGCAAAGGCCCTGCCATAGTCTGCAAAAAACTAAACAATGTGAGGAACCGGTGAAACCAATGCTTCGTGCACCACTTGGGGATGCTATTCAGGCCAGAATCGCTGCCCGAGGCCATCGAATTCTAGGGCAAAGCGAGCAAAGCCTTAGGATCACCTGCTAGGCCAGACATAAATTTGTTGTTGTTGTTTAGTTGTTTAGTCGTGTCCGACTCTTCGTGACTCCATGGACCAGAGCACGCCAGGCACTTCTGTCTACCACTGCCTCCCGCAGTTTGGTCAGACTCATGTTTGTAGCTTCGAAGACACTATCCAACCATCTCGTCCTCTGTCGTCCCCTTCTCCTTGTGCCCTCCATCTTTCCCAACATCAGGGTCTTTTCCAGGGAGTCTTCTCTTCTCATGAGGTGGCTAAAGTCTTGGAGCCTCAGCTTTACAATCTGTCCTTCCAGTGAGCACTCAGGGCTGATTTCCTTAAGAATGGATACGTTTGATCTTCTTGCAGTCCATGGGACTCTCAAGAGTCTCCTCCAGCACCATAATTCAAAAGCATCAATTCTTCGGCAATCAGCCTTCTTTATGGTCCAGCTCTCACTTCCATACATCACTACTGGGAAAACCATAGCTTTAACTATACAGACCTTTGTTGGCAAGGTGATGTGTCTCTTAATTTCATGGCTGCTGTCACCATCTGCACTGATCATGGAGCCCAAGAAAGTAAAATCTCTCACTGCCTCTATTTCTTCTCCTTCTATTTGCCAGGAGGTGATGGGACCAGTGGCCATGATCTTCGTTATTTTGATGTTGAGCTTCAGACCATATTTTGCGCTCTCCTCTTTCACCCTCAATAAAAGGTTCTTTAATTCCTCGTCACTTTCTGCCATCAAGGTTGTGTCATCTGCATATCTGAGGTTGTTGATATTTCTTCCGGCAATCTTAATTCCGGCTAGGGATTCATCCAGCCCAGCCTTTCGCATGATGAATTCTGCATATAAGTTAAATAAGCAGGGAGACAAAATATAGCCTTGTCATACTCCTTTCCCAATGTTGAACCAATCAGTTGTTCCATATCCAGTTCTAACTGTAGCTTCTTGTCCCACATAGAGATTTCCCAGGAGACAGATGAGGTGATCAGGCACTCCCATTTTTTTAAGAACTTGCCATAGTTTGCTGTGGTCGACACAGTCAAAGGCTTTTGCATAGTCAATGAAGCAGAAGTAGATGTCTTTCTGGAACTCTCTAGCTTTCTCCATAATCCAGCGCATGTTTGCAATTTGGTCTCTGGTTCCTCTGCCTCTTCTAAATCCAGCTTGCACTTCTGGGACTTCTTGGTCCACATACTGTTTGAGCCTTCCTTGTAGAATTTTAAGCATAACCTTGCTAGCATGTGAAATGAGTGCAATTGTGCGGTAGTTGGAGCATTCTTTAGCACTGCCCTTCTTTGGGATTGGGATGTAGACTCATCTTCTCCAATCCTCTGGCCACTGCTGAGTTTTCCAAACTTGCTGGCATATTGAGTGTAGCACCTTAACAGCATCACCTTTTAAAATTTTAAATTGTTCAGCTGGAATACCATCACTTCCACTGGCCTTGTTATTTTTAATGCTTTCTAAGGCCCATTTGACTCCATCTCCAGGATGTCTGCAGTGTCTCATAGTCCTTCTTTTTACATCAAAATACCCTAATAAAAAAACTCTGCTGATAAATGACAATAAAAAATGATGTGTGCCCCTTGTCAACAGCTGTGTTCTCAGCAAGGCTCATTCCACACTGTCTAGTTATTAGGCAAGATCTCCTCCTCCACCACCCCTTGGCCGGCTGACTAACCAAACAGAATTAATCCTTAGGTTACTAACTACAGTGGTACCTCGGGTTACAGACTCTTCAGGTTATAGACTCCACTAACCCAGAAATAGTACCTCAGGTTAAGAACTTTGCTTCAGGATGAGAACAGAAATCACGTGGCAGCAGCGGGAGGCCCCATTAGCTAAAGTGGTACCCCAGGTTAAGAACAGTTTCAGGTTAAGAATGGACCTCCAGAACTAATTAAGTTCTTAACCTGAAGTACCACTGTAAATGGAACAAAAGGTTGTGGTTCCTGTACAAAGAAGCCATCATATGGAAGCAAGTACCTTGCCTTCAATAGGAGGGCAGTAATACAACCAGCAGCCTTTCTTGTTCAAAGCAGAGCTGTACTTTTCAAAATGCAGTTTGACTCAAACATCAGCTGCTGGGTTTCTGTATACAATAGAAATATTGGGAGTTGAAGCTGTTTTTATAAAAGATTGATTACCAACATTATCATTTTTCTTATGTAGGGAAACAAGATGTTTGTATGAAAGGTACTGAAATTAACAGTATTATTTTGTTTACTTCATTTACTATGGGGCTATTTAGATTTCTATGTTTTTAGGGGTCATTTATCTTCCTGAAACAGTTTCTGATACTGAAACAAGAACTGAACCAAAACAGTATTTTTAAAAATTTAGTGTTTCTGCTGAAAAACACCCTCATTTATCATTATGCTTTTGACTGCACCCCTCCCCTGCTTGAAATTTCACCTATTTTTCATCCAGCTTCTGGATACTAAAAGGAATTGTGCAGAAGCCTGCAAGACTGCTAGCCCTTTCCCTGATGTGTGTTAATGTTTTGTATGTGCAATGAATGTTTTCTTCTCTGGGAAGTATCCGCTCATGCAATTTCTCATCTGCAGTCAGAAATGGTATAGTTGCAGCTCATCTGCCCTGTGTGTGATCCAAGCTTGAAATATTTTTCTATGCATTCTCTACCATGAAATTCTCTGTCCTCCCACTGAAACATCATGCTGGTCTTAAAAAAGAAAAGAAAAGAAAGAACACAGTTCCAGGAAAAGATCTGAATACAAGTTGCAGTGACGCATAACCTGCCCATCACAAAACTGGATGTATAAGATTGAATTCAGAACTCCATGTAGACTAACCCTAGGTGTCTGACAAATGTAAACTCAACTACTATTTTTAATGTCCTCCCTCCTATAGTGAGAGGAGGAATTATTTTGCTTCAATGGCTCTGGCATGGATTGTCTCATTGAGTCATGTTGTAGTAACAACACTACCAGCAAAGCCTAATTTCTCAGTATCATCAGAAACATGGGGAAGTAAACACCTCCTACTGGTGACCATCAGGCCACAGTTTCCTTGATTGCTTTTGCTGAGCTGAAATGTTTCCCTGCACTAGGTAAGTATCTCCTAATAGTCTTGAAAGAAGATAGACATATGAAGTATGTGTAGAAACATCAACCTTTCCAATGGCTGGAATGAACCTACAGTGTAGATGCAAGAATCATATCCATTGTTCTTCCCACTTTCACATCTGGTCCCAACCAGCACTGGTATATGGCCACTGCTGCTTGCCAGAAATCATTACTGGAGAAAGCACCAGTCCCATATATTTTCTTACCTGACCCAGAGAACAAAATGGTGTTTTCCACATTCCATACAGAATTCAACTGGATTGGCAGTTGCTGCTGCATCATGTGTGCTGAAGTAAGATGCACCGTCCATCACCACACTTGAGGCCAACAAGCTAACACAGGGGGCCTTAGGGCCAGCTGTATAGAATAAACAGCTTCAACCTCAGCATCTAACCAAAGACACCCACAGTCTGAGGCAGCCAAGTCACTCCACCTAATAATGGTAGGGTTGAATCTGATAACTAGGGAAGCCAAGAATGCCAATGACAGACAACCATGTAGGCAAACATGGCAAAGCAGCACCCAATACAACCTGTCATAATTTGCCCACACAGAGGATTTCTGGTCATTCCCCTGCAACGTGCTTTGCATGGCAATGTCCATGCTACTTCCAGGGATCACTGCCATGAAGAATGAGCATGGAGCTTCCCCATCCCCTAGGCTGCCACTTAGTTTGTGATGCTCTTTGCCCCACCAGTCCCTGGGGATGGCCTCAAGGGTTAAGGCCAAAGGTAGAGACGATTTAAGTCTTTCACTGGATGATGGGAATCAATTCAAATCAGTTAGCTTTTAAAGGCAAGACCATCAAATCTGCACTTTCCAGGGAGAAGAGAGGAAAACAAAACAAACATCCTTCAAAGTTTGTACTTAGTGTAATTTGGTGGTGCAATTCCCCAACCAATGTTTACAAAAATGCACATATCAGTGAAAAATGTGCATAAAAGTGAACAGATCAATGAAAATAAAATACAAACACACATTATATTAAGCAAAATTGAAAAATGGTATATTAGTCAAAAATTTGTTTCATAGGAGAAATTCACACTAAAATGCTGGAGAATTTAAATGATTGCTTTTTTAAAAACCAGCTTAAGCATAATAATAGAGAACTTAATTTAAGATTGCAAAAAATTGAATTGAGAATTTACAGACACGTTCACCAAAGTACTCACCAGTGAAGACAGGGTTATAGATGCAAGACAGTCCAGCAAACCAAGGACAAGCAAAATAAGGGAGCAACAATCTCAGGACAGTATGGCAGGAAGATCACACGACATACAAAACACTAAAACCTGGGCTGTTGCCAGAAAGTAGCAGCTTTATATACTTTGGCCTCCTAAGCCACGCCCTAACCACAGCTGCTGGCAATGAAGGAGAGTCTGGGATTACTTACACACAAGTAGACCCCTGACTCATGAGTAGACGAACAACTCTGGGTCAAAGACTCATACTGTGCTGTTGTTCTTCAGCCTGGAACCAAAGCTTTTGGTGTAGCAGGGGCTCTCAGGGGCCAGAGGTCAGTTCCACACCCTCCTCTGACAATTTCAGGAGTTCTTATCAACATGCAGGGCCCTCAATGGGATCTTCAGCATTGGATTCAGAGTTTCTGCCACCTCCTCACTGTCCTTGACCTGTGTGCCGTCTGGCTTTTTCTAAGAGGAGTCTATGCAGGCTATAAAGTCAGGGCTAAATTTGACGCCACCTTATAGAAAAGCATTGAGCATCACTCTTCATAAATAGATAACTAGCATTAATTTAAGAGTTCAGTAATTTTTATCATCAGCATCAGTTTAATTCACTGCCTCTTCCCTCAGTTATAATTGCCTCCCTGATTACATTTTTTGCTTAGCTAATAATGGGCAAATATTATGAGCGATGGCTGTCAACACAATCCATTACAACTTGAATTTTCCCTTTTTAATTTCATCTCAATCATGTTAGCATGTTGTTTTCCATTCATCATTTAATTGTATTTAATTTCTGGTTATGAATTTACAATTTATATTTTAGTTGTGATCCGTGTTCTGATCCAGCTGTGATTAGGAAGACTTATCAAAGCTTTGGTGTATATTAACTGCAAGGACTTGAGTTTAGAAGCACCATCAACAGTTGGGTCTGTCGCTGGGATTCCAGACAAAAGGCTGTATTAAGAATGGCTGAGGGTAAAGACAAAGCATATAATCAGAGAGAGGAAAGGCTGGACAGAAAGTAATTCATTGTGAAATCAATGGAACTTAAGTGCTTAACTTGAAACTACAGTGCAGTTTCTGTTCTGAGCCACAGTTACACTATTATTTGCAATAACTGGAGGTAAAATAAAAATTACAGATCTGTAAAAAGCCCCCAACACTGACATCTTAACCTACCATATGACAAAGTGAGGTTACTTTGGGTGTCACGAAAGGGCAGAAAATTCTTATTTACTGTATTAGTATTGTATGCTTACTACTGGGGAGGAGAGATAAGTGCTTACCTCCAGTGGCCATGATAGGTGAAAACTTCTCTTGGGCACCCTTTTAGACACAAAGCCTTAACATGAAATATATATAACAATGAACACTGGGGAATATAGTCTGCCAGGGACTTAAGGCCCTATCCCTGGCAAACTTTAATATCCACAACTTCTCACGGTATGTATTTGGCTTCCTATGGGATGTGTGGCTTACCTCATTGCATATGTCAGGTGGGACCATGGGTGTGAACTCTAAGTTCCTGCTTTCTAGTTGTCACAAACTTGAGTCTTCATTGTGTTGACTGTCATTGTTCATCAGCCTATGATATTGTGCTGTTAGAATTTGATGCTAGGCCCCTTCATTCATTCACAAGAATGTCCCTAGTCATCTGTGGCCTACTTTACAAAGGACAGCTGTCAGAAGACATTCCTTTATTTGAAGGGGTCTGTATTTGGAGAGCTGTTTAGTCTCAGTCCACTTTGTAGATAGAAGAAGAAGAAGAAGAAGAAGAAGAAGAAGAAGAAGAAGAAGAAGAGAGCAGGGGTCTTGAAGTTGGCCATCAACATCACCTGGGCACCCAACTGAATAGGCATAAAAGCCATGTGGTCAGTCCACCCCACTATGGCAAGATGTTGTGTATTGATTTGAATTATAGTGAATTATTGTTTGTATCCATCCACATAAATTAGCATTTTGTAGATGCCTACATGACCACTTTACTATGAAATATTGAAGGGTGGATTTTAAATAGCAAGAGTTCTGGATAGAGAGAATAGACCTGGCCTTTAATATTTTCAATTCTCCATGTATATTTCCTTGCAAAAACTCACAAGAATCATAGAATCATAGAATAGAATCATAGAATCATAGAGTTGGAAGAGACCACAAGGGCCATCGAGTCCAACCCCCTGCCAAGCAGGAAACACCATCAGAGCACTCCTGACATATGGTTGTCAAGCCTCTGCTTAAAGACCTCCAAAGAAGGAGACGCCACCACACTCCTTGGCAGCAAATTCCACTGTCGAACAGCTCTTACTGTCAGGAAGTTCTTCCTAATGTTTAGGTGGAATCTTCTTTCTTGTAGTTTGGATCCATTGCTCCGTGTCCGCTTCTCTGGAGCAGCAGAAAACAACCTTTCTCCCTCCTCTATGTGACATCCTTTTATATATTTGAACATGGCTATCATATCACCCCTTAACCTCCTCTTCTCCAGGCTAAACATGCCCAGCTCCCTTAGCTGTTCCTCATAAGGCATCATTTCCAGGCCTTTGACCATTTTGGTTGCCCTCCTCTGGACACGTTCCAGTTTGTCAGTGTCCTTCTTGAACTGTGATGCCCAGAACTGGACACAGTACTCCAGGTGAGGTCTGACCAGAGCAGAATACAGTGGCACTATTACTTCCCTTGATCTAGATGCTATACTCCTATTGATGCAGCCCAGAATTGCATTGGCTTTTTTAGCTGCCGCGTCACACTGTTGGCTCATGTCAAGTTTGTGGTCAACCAAGACTCCTAGATCCTTTTCACATGTACTGCTCTCAAGCCAGGTGTGACCCATCTTGTATTTGTGCCTCTCATTTTTTTTGCCCAAGTGCAATACTTTACATTTCTCCCTGTTAAAATTCATCTTGTTTGTTTTGGCCCAGTTCTCTAATCTGTCAAGGTTGTTTTGAAGTGTGATCCTGTCCTCTGGGGTGTTAGCCAGTTTGGTGTCATCTGCAAATTTGATCAGGATGCCCTTGAGTCCATCATCCAAGTCGTTGATAAAGATGTTGAATAAGACCGGGCCCAAGACATAACCCTGTGGCACCCCACTAGTCACTCTTCTCCAGGATGAAGAGGAACCATTGATGAGCACCCTTTGGGTTCGGTCAGTCAGCCAGTTACAAATCCACTGAGTGGTAGCATAGTCAAGACTGCATTTTACCAGCTTCTTTACAAGAATATCATGGGGCACCTTGTCAAATGCCTTGCTGAAATCAAGGTAGGCTACATCCACTGCGTTCCCTTCATCTACCAGGGTTGTAATCTGGCCTAAAACTGCTGCCTTGTTGTGCAATCTGGTAATGACATTATTTTAGCAAATGTTTGAAAATGTAAAAATGCACGTGATGTGAGGTTTAAAATTAATACCTTAGTCCCATGAATTTGAATACAACTCTAATTGCTTGAGTATACAAGATTATTATTACATTTATCTTTCATACCATTCCAAATCCTGTGAAGTGTTCTTGGTAAACATGATTCAAAAATAATCTGTTAGGCCTGTAACCAATTAAAGAACTATTTGTTTGATCCAAAAGACAGATTACCTATAAGGCAGTCACAAACATCGGGATATGAAATTACTATAAATTGTGGAGTCTTTTTCATTGCTCACTAACCAGTAGAATGAATGAACGCAAAATCATGAATCACAGTAAATGACAGAATTATTGACAAAGATACTTCCCCTTGTAAATGTTATTTTAAAAAGTGTCTCAGATTGGTTTGAGGTGCAAAAGAGCATTTATACACAATTTTACAGAAAGATTGAAAACTTGAGCTTGTGTGTGTACTGCTGATGTTCTTGAAAATCTATACAAAAATTGATATAATTAAACATTGACCTGGTATCAAAGGAGAGTATCAGATTTCTTTTTCCTTGAACAAAGATTCTGAAATAAGTTTGTTCCAGATGTCAGCCACTCAATCATGGAACATGGTAAGTGATGCAATTTTGATCCGCCTGAGCCCTCTTCAGCGGTTCTGATTCTGTGTACTGTAATAATGCCAGGTGGAATTAAAGGAATGAGTGTACTAGCCCTACAATCCTATTTTCATCCTACTTGCCTCCCTCCATGAGTTAGATGCTGACTGCATGAACCTAGGAGCTCCTCTACTCATGGATACTCACTGAGAATTTTAGAAACCTAATTTTCCAGAATTCTAAAAGGATTAGGCAAGTGTCCCCAAGCAAAGCATGCTCCCCATTTCTGTTGCCTTCATGGAGGATAACAAAAATGGTCATGAGTGAAGTGAAGCTAGCACAGTCTTCCCTGAAGGACACACAAACATGATTTTGTACATGGCATAAGAAAGCTTGAACAGGGCTCTATAGCTCGCATATTTACTTGACCAGTACAGTTCTTTTCTGGCAAAATGGCACTTAATTCAGTAATGACAACTAGAGTACAACACAGAAGTGCCACTTGTGATAGGGCACTACTATCCCAGAAGGATAGGTGCATAATATTTTGGGAATAAAGTTAAACTGAAAATGGAAACAACAAATAAATTTCTAATTAAGATCCAGTTTTTAAAAATATGTAGGGGTAAATGTATATAGGAATGTAGCCCTGGAATATATTTCTGAGTAGACATGCATAGGATTGCAGTGAAAGTCTACAAAATATTGAGATGAATTAAGCATTTGAGGTTTCATATGTCCTCCTTCTGAGTACGATAATTCTTGGAAAGATCCAAAATTTATTTCCCCTCTACATTTATGGTTACATATAATCTTCAGTCTTTGGATGAGGAAATCTTACAAGCACATGAATTCAGACACCGCTCCCACAGGATCTCTTTATCTAGAAGGCAAATACTCCCCATACAGCTTCAGGCTTTATTGGGAAAGGGAGACATTCCCTCAGAAACACACTTCTAGGTCAAATATATGGTTAAGAAACAGGTAGGGAATTCTGTGTCATTTTACTGAAATAAAAGAAAGTACAAAAGAAGTATGAGGTGAAAAGTGTGTGGGAAGAAAAGAAGGAGAACAAGCAGAGAAAGTGATCATGGGAGAAAGGAGTGAATGAGTAATGACAGAAGAGATGGGAAGGTAGTCAGGTAAACGGAGAAAGCAAGATATATTTGATGTCCCACAATGATCATTTTTCTTGAGAGGGAGGCTGTTAGTCTAGGCATTCTCTAGCCAATTACCACTACTATCCATACAGTGCCACTGCCAACCAAAAGTGGGGTGAGTGGAGAGTGGGGTGGCAATCTGTTCACCCAATGCACATGACCTTTTTGGTTGTCCCAAACCACCTTCCCTCCTGAGAACGTTTATTCATGAAGCTGTCATCTGTACAGGTGCACTCATCTGCTCATGCACAATGACTGCACATAACATCCACACCATTCTGAAGGATGAAGTGAAACAGTGGTCTGGCAAAGGATTAGAGCTAGAGCCAGATTGCTGGACAGCACAGATGCAGCCACAACCAGGATGGGGATGGGGAGTGGCGATTCCCCTGCTTCACACTTGCAATCCTCTGCTGAGAGTTAAATAGATGAGTGGTTGTAATGGTGACTGTGTATTATTTGTAGAGAATATACATTTTTGTACATGAGATTATCAACAAAATGCATAGAGAAGGCATTTCTCAAATGAAGAATTTAGCAAATTTTAGAAGGCAAACCCAGAATTCTCAAATATAAAATCTGATGTTTGATAACTCATTTAGAAAATCCTGAATCTTATACTCATGGATAAATATTAAGGCAGTAATGAAGCACCTTGCATACTTACAGTAAAACACTTTGCATCCTGTTTTGCTAAAACTTCTTATATCTACCCAAACCAACATTGGAATGCTATTACTAATTCAAAGTAGAAGAATTTAAATCAAAACAATTGCAAGCACATTTGAACTGGAATTTACTTAAGGGCTTTTCACAAATTTGCTTCAGCTTTAGGTATTTATACAGCTATAATTGTAGCAAATTAGGACATCTGGGATATAAACACAGAATTGCCTTTTATAAATGGAGTAATTTAGGGTGGCATATAATGGAAATGGAAAAACAGATGCAGGAAAGTGTATAAAGCAGGTTTCATGTGGTATGATAAGTTTTTGGTTACTCAAAATAACTTACATCTATAATTGTGACATTCCATTTCAAGTTGTTTTAATGGTATGAACACTCCAATTTTTTAGAAAAACATGTTCTTTAAAAAGAATGCTATGACTTCCAGGGTGGCGCCATCGGTAATGGCGGACTCCCTCTGAATTGGAGAGACCAGCTCCGCATGAAACGGGTCTTTTCTGCTACGGCGAAGCGGGGACCCTTCTGGAAATCACAGGCGGATGAAGCCTGTGAACGTGGGACTCAGCGGGCACGCTTAGCGCCCCCCCCAACCCGCAAAGGAACCCACTAACGGGCTCCGAAGCGACGAGGGGGAAGTGGCGCGGTGCTGTGAGTCAATTGATTTTTCTGCGGAGCGAAGCCGTATAGCCATTACCGGAGAGCGCTGCCTTTTTCCTGGGACAATTTGGCATCTAAAATAACCACCCGTGAGTACTGAAACACTGAATAATTGGACTTGAATTAAGAACTGGCGAAATAGAAAGGAATTTGGACTTAAAATTTACCCTAATTTGGTACTGAAACGGGAAGGTCTAAACAGGAAGTCAGCCTTCCGTTTCCTTGTAGCCAGAACAAAGCAAAGACAATGTAAACTAGAGCTTTGAAAATCACTTTTAAAGGATTGGCTTTCATCATTTAAAATCGCTGAACCCCCCTTCGGCAGCAGGAGAAGAAGGGGGATCTTTTTTGGGCTGTTTAAACCTGCAGAAGTGAGTTTAAAGCAAAGTAATTTTCCACCGTCCTGATCCTGGAGCGGGGTGTCAGAACTGACGTTTGAAGCTCATTGACCAGAAACAAATGTCTCTGACAGATAGTTAAGAGAAGAGAAACATAGTGATTCCATTGTTTCCTTTCACATTTTAAAAGAACAAATATGGACAAAATATCATAAAAAAGAAACTTTGTTGCTATTGTTATCAAAAGAAAGAACAACTAGAAGCTTTCCCCCTAGAGGGGGACTGTGAAATTGTAACTAATTCCTTGGAGCTTGCAGCTGTCTCAGATTACAACCGTGGGAAAGGATTTGTGACCTTGCAGGACAATGTCTTCAGAAGCACTGTTGGGTGCTTTCTGTAAAATAAATGCCCTATTGGATCAGTTAAGCCAGAAGACGGATTTAATGACTAATGCGGCCAGAACCCTTGAACAGGTAGTGGGAAATTATATGGAGCCCACCCAGGAACTAAAACAGGAGTGTGCCATGACAGAACAACTGAAAGAAGAGGATGTTGCTGAATCTTGGGCGCCAGAGACGAAGGGAGCAGCGGCCCAGCAGGAACATAAATTTTTGGAGTTGACAAATGAACTTGGAAAAAACCAGACTTGGAAAGATAAAGTTTGGTTAGGTTTGGAAATGGGGGGCTGGATAGACCCCCCTTTACAGGGAGATTTGGACGTTTCGAGTCTGGCAATGGGCTGTCTGTTGTCTGGAGCTGTGGGGGCTCTCAATTTTGGAGGGAATCTGGAACATGTTTTTAAATACCATATGGAGTCCAGTCTGGTCTATGGAAAAGGGCTGATTTGTTGAAAAGGGTCCAAAACATTAGCAAGCTGGAGTTCCCGAGAATGAAAGGAAAATATGAAGAAGAGCTGCGGAAGGGACATGGAAGAGACTTGAGGGCCTCGGATATAAGGTTACCAGGTTAATGTGCTAGATTAATAGGTTAAAAAGGACTGACAAAGCCCGGGACCAGGAGGAAGGGACGCTGGATGAAGATTGGATTGTTTTTCTCTTTTTTTAATATATAATTAAGCTTGTTCTATAAAATTAATGAATGTTAGAAAAATGTTGAAATGAAATTACTTGGCTCTTGTAAAAATGTCTAAAGAATTAGTTAAGAATGTTATGGTTAGGAGAAGTTGGTAAAAATAAGATTTAAGCTTTAAACTTTAAGGTTTCTATATGATAAGATGAAAATAGATTAAGGTAATGTAATGACAGAATATTATGAATTAAGGAAAGGATTTGCTGCGATTATTATTAATCGATACAAGAAAAGGGAGGAGGAGGAGGTCAAAGAAAGAAGGTATTGAAAGTGGGGAATTTGAGAATGATGGTTTTTTTATTTTTTTATTTTTCTGTCTTGTTTTTTCTTTGTGTGTGTGTAAATTTAAAAAAAAAAAAACCAAAACCTTTTTTCCAATAAATATCATTTTAAAAATAAAATAAAAAGAATGTTATGATACTGATGACAAAAATATACAGCTTTAGTAACTATTCTTAAGGACAATTCCACATAGAGGATTGTATCCAAACCTGCCATTGCACTCACAGTTCGGACTTCTGCTGTGCAATGGAAATTCACAGAGAGAGAGAGAGAGAGAGAGAGTCCCCGAGTCCCCCGCCTGCCCCAAGCTGGGTTCACTTTCAGTATTAGAACCTAGATGAGAGCAAAGTACTAGGGAAAAAATGTGAAAGTAAACTTTAGCAACCTTCACTCACATACCTCCTTGATGCTTTAAATCACACAATCCATTTTAGACAACACTGGGGCACACCACCAGTATAGGGAAGGAAGTTTGCCCAGTGGTAGAGTCTTTGCTTTGCACCCAGATGGTCCTAGGTTCAATCACTTGCATTTAGAGGAAGAGCTGGAAAAGACTTGTAACCCTGAGGAGCCATTGTCAGTCAGTGTAGACATTACAGAGGTAGATGGACCAATGGTCATTTCAGAATAAGGCAGATTTCTATGCTCTTATTTTCCTTGCATAAGAAGATAGCTTGGACTGTATAGTTTTGACCTAAAAGTGGTCTGTTACAAGAAGGCTGAGAAAATGATAGACTGCCTGCTTTGATTCCTCTGATGGATCAAGTTGATTCCTTGGTTTGTTGCAACCTGTTATGGGCTTTTGCTCTGAACCCCAGGTCACTGTGGTGTTACGTGTCTCCTTGTTACAGTCCCTAAGGTCTAGGTTTCCCCTAGACAGCCTGAATTTCCCCTACATAATTTCCCCTACAGAAATGAAACTGAAAGGGCAAAGGCGGGTCTGGAGGGACCTGAGGCTGGCAAGCAGCCAAGGAAACATTGCTGTGAAAGGCTTCCCTCTTGCCCATTACTACTTCTATCTGATTGATGTATCAGCTGCTTCTAGCTGTCTATAACTATCTAGAGTAGCAAGAGCTTCTCTAGATATGATACATGAACCTCTTTTGATCAGGCACATTTTGTGTTGTTGTTGTTGTTGTTGTTGTTGTTGTTTAAAAAAAGACCCCAGAGAACCTTCTAGGGATGCCAGAGGAATTCTCAGAAAATGAATTTCCTTCCATGCACCTGTTCAGTCTCCATCATGCATTGGAGTCTTGCTTTCCAGCTCTCTGCAATATATATATAGAGAGAGAGGGGGGGGGGACCATGTACAAATCATACATAAATAGATATGTAAATTGCTTTGCAATTTATGGTATTTACATATTCATTGATGTGTAATTGCTGCTGTCCCAACAGGGGCCTCATTGCTCATCTTTTTTCTGCTGTGTCGTTTGTTGACTCTGTTTGTGTATTAGTTGTTTGCTGTTATAGACAGCCTATGAGCACTATTCATGCAGATACAGACTGATGGAATAAAATGTTGCCTTCCAACATTTAGAGTGCCCGTAAAATGTTCAATATGCCCACAGGAATTCATCCAGTCCAGAACACAAAGAACAAAATACCAATAGGAAGTCTGGATTAAGTTTATATGGAACCTATATGGAACTCTAAAATCAAGATAGTCGAGCTGCAATCCTAATTCCATTTACCTGGGAGTAAACACACTTGAATTCAATGTTACTTACCTTTGAGTAGGCATGGTTAGGAGAGCAGTCTATATAGATGGCTTTGTGATGGGTCATTAGCCACTTCATTAACTTTGTCTTTCAGGTGCCACAGGACTGTGTTGTTTTTAATGCAAAAGATTATCAGGACAAACTCTCTGGGCTACTTCAAAATTGATTAGTTTTGAAAAGAAGGTAATTGATTTTTAAATATCTGTTGATTGCTGAGATATGCATATCTATCATGTTCTATGATCTATGTAAAACAACAACAACATATATTTCAACAGTGGATGACAAAATGGAGGAAAGTCTTGTGCAAAATAAACCAATTGCAGCAGAGTAGAAAATGCTGAATGAAAGTTGGAATGGACTGAGGCATGTTTGTACATTACTAGAATATTTTAAGAGTGCAATTTTATGCAGCTTATATTGATTGCAAGTCCCATAGAACTCAATGTGTTGACATTACAGGATTGTACTGTGTATAGTTATCTTTATAACATTACCTTGTCTTTATTCTTCTTCAATGTAGTCCACATTGCATTGCTCACTTGCAGGAAACCTCTTGTATCTTAATTTTCACTGGTGGTATAATCTGAATTTTCCATGCAATTAGAGGAATTACATTAATATTAATGAAATTGCCCTCTTGTTCATCTAAAGTGTGGTGCCATGTATAAACAGTATTATTGCTCTCATATGGTTATGCAGTACTTGACATGTCACCAGTATCATTTCCCAACAACTCTTCACAGAAAGCTCAACAAAGGCCGTTGGTTAAATGGGATAATGGAAGGCCCCAGGAAGTAAATTGAGGGTATTATTCATAAATTAATGAGCAGCTAAATGAACCCTAACCTGATGAAAAACAAAACAAAAGCATTGCAACAAATATTTATTTAACTTTACATTTAAATAATTGTAACCCTGAGAAACTAAAATTTGCTTAAGAAATACATACCCATGTCATGAAGTAAGACAATGAATGAGGAGACATAGAATGAACCAATTATTTAAAATACTCATATTCTTTATCTTGTGGTCAATAATGAGTTGCTTTACTAATTACTGTATTGTGATGTAAATAGTAGAATATTATTATTAGCTTTGGAAGAATCTCAATTCCAAGATGAAGATTCATGTATTGGTAACCTCACAACTTGATTACTACAATGCGCTCTATGTGAGACTATCCAGAGGCTCCAGCTGGTGGAAAATGCTGTGGCTGGACTGTTGATGGGGACAAACTCACTCTAACATGTAACTCTGGTATTCAGAGCTTGCACTGGCTGTCCATAAGCTACCAGGCCTGGGTTAAGGGGGAAAGTGATGGCGCTGCAGTATCCATTTACAAGAAAAAGGAACTGAAGTGTCTTAGGTGGCATACCTATTTCCTCAATACAGCTTTGATTTCACAAACTTAAACTCTCCTTGCCTACGGGCAGTGATGTAGCATGGTTTGCCAGTGTCCAGAGCAAGGGGGCTTACTTTTTCAGCAAGGGGACTGGTGCATTCACAGCAGGCTCCAATTAATGCAGTGATTAGGAGCAGTGTCAGAAGAGGATGTAACTGCCAATAGCTGAGGCTCAGAGGTGGGGAAGCATCCTTCACCCAACTTGCACCCCTTAAAAAAGTTGTGCACCGGGGAAGCACCACGGTGCCCCCCAAGCTATGCCACTGCAGCGGAGTACTTTGTGGGAGTTTGTCTTCTTTTTGATCCCCGCAGAGAAAAACGAGAATTTTTCACAGCCCAAATAACTATTTCTGTCACAAATATGGTTAAGCAAAGGAATGCGCACTTGTCATAGAAATGTGGAAAGAGATACTACAAGAGTGGAAGTCAACAGCTTAGCTCTCTGATGCTTTATACAGGGCCTGTATAGAAGCCTGAACCTGCTTAGTTAATACCTGTCCTTTTAGGCTGTGTCCCTTAAGAAGTTAATTGTGCTTATGACACAATTTATGACACATGAGAGTGGACAGTATGCTGTATGAGTGGGAAGATGTCTTGCTTTTCTGAAGGAGCTTTCCCGGCAATCCAAAGGCTTTCAGATACAGTGGAATCTTGATTCTCGAACTTAATCTGTTCTGGGAGTCTGTTCAAAAACCAAGGCACAGCTTCCGATTAGCTGCAGGAGCTTCCTGCACTCAATCGGAAGCCATGTCGGACGTTTGGATTCCAAAAACTTACTTCCAGGTTTGTGGCATTCGGGAGCCAATTTGTTCAGGAGCCAAGCCATTCAGAAACCAAGCCACCACTTTATCTGGTTTCTTATGCTTTGCTTTGTATCCTTCTCCATCAAATAAACTTTTTAAAGGACAACTTGTCCTTTAAAATTGTCCTTTTATTGTCTACTTGGCTCCACAAAGTAGCCTCCTACCCCTACGCAAAGCCCAGTTCAACTCTAAGGAAAGAAGTAGGCCACAAAAGAAAGTTCCTTTTTCTTGTAAATTGCTACTGCAGAACCTTGACAAGTTTTTCCCTTGACATCCTAAAATACACGCCTACACAAATCTCAACAGTTAGTCATTTGCAAAGTTGCATTTCTAGTCACCTTAAACATCCCAACCCTCTGTTAAAAGAGTTATCAGAACAAGCTGAGTACACAAGACATTCACACACCCACATGTTGTAAGAGTGAATGAAGAGGCTCTTGACGCTTCCCTCCACCACTAAGGATGGGGTATGTGTTAGATTTTGTTCTCATTCTAATAAGAAACTACCCAATTCACACTTCTGAAAGCAACATGTGAACCGAAACTGGCCTATTCTTCAAAATCTGCACTTCTCAGAATTTTACAAAGCAATTCTGACTGAGCTGTAGGCACTCCCAGGAGTGTACCAAATTGGAGGCAAGGTCCTCTCCCCAGGCCACTCCTACTGGCCCACCTGTGATAGGCTGGCACAAGGGTGGGCTCCAACAAGTCCCATGGCTGGCAGAGGAGGAATTGATGTACTCCGCTGGCAGTGCATGGCCTCCCCTGCATGATATGGACTTTCCCTGTGCAACGGTGAGCTGCACCAGGCCACAACTAAGCTGCAACTATGAAAGGTGAGTGGTGCCTCTCAGAATTTTACAATGCAACTTCCCAGTCAAATAAAGTGTACAAAAAGGCACGTATCAGGGCAGTATGCATAGAAATGCACACACTGGTGAAAATAATAAGGATGCATAAAATTAGGAGAAATTGTTTAAACCCACATGTAAAAATGTGTTTATAAAGAGATTTTTTTTTTATGCACAGATTGCTACAGAAATGTGAAGAACTAAATTTAGGATTAGGAAATGAGACACTAAGGCTGTATTCATGTGGTAGTTCATTCCATTTTCATGAATTTCCCCTGTTAATTTCCACATTTTATTTGAGCTTTCACACGTTGTAGAAGCCACTTCTGGAACTATAGTGGAATATAGTGAAAGTTTAGCACTCATTTCCACATTATTTGAAAATGGATTTTTCTGGAAGCAGATAACATGGAAAAGAGCACCAAACTTTTCCCACTATAACTCAAGATGTGGCTTTTATGTCACATGGAAGCCCAAATATAATGTAGAATGTAATACTTAGGGGAAAGTTGTGAGAACAGAATAAACTGCCGTGTGAATGCAGGCTGAGAGAAGTCAAGATTGACAGATTCATCTGTCCCTGCCCACCACTGGCATGTGCTGCAACCCCTCATCAGGAACAGCTGCTGTGCCACACACACACCATCTGTGCATTCAGCCAGCACAGAGAGTGACTCTAAGCAAGCACAGTATGAGCACAGAGCTCTGTCCCACACCAGCTGAATGACCAGATGGCAAAGTAATGGACACAAAATGCATTGGCCGCAGTGACAGCCCTTTCCCACATAACCCTCACATGTTCTTTCAATGCATGGCATGATCACCTGATCTTCCCTAATAACTAAATGTCATTAAACTGTTCCAAAAAGAACAATCCCCATACACAAGCACCCATAATAATATTATGTCTCTTTGCTATCGACATTCTCGTCGGAATTTGATGAACAAACCTGCCACCGGTGTATCTTTAGATTCTATTCTTTCAGGGCTTATCTCTTAAAAGAAAATGAAATAGCTATTTAAAATTTATATCTCTATGGTGATATTTTGGTGTTCAGTTGTGAGGCTTCTCCCCACAGCTGCTCCCATTAAAAATTAGCTCCTTGAAATGATACAATAGCTAGATAAAATTTTAACATGGAAAAATTTCTCTTCCAAATCCATTGTCTTGCTATCCAAAAGACAGCACAATATTCGCTCTCTGGCACCCTGTTAGTCAAAAAGTATCCCAATGAGATGCTGCCATGATATTAAACCTCTAAATATTTTAGTAAACTAAAATGAAGCATTTAAAGAATTAGTCACATCTGCCATTGGGCCTTACTTCATCAAAGATATTGCCTCTGTCAAAGATGGAGATTTAAATATTCAAAATGCCAAAGAATTAAAACGAAGATAATTACCTGAAATAACCCCATACAGATTCTCTCTCTCTTTCTCTCTCTCTCCAGTGGAATTAAACATACTGTTTTAATTGTTTACATAGTGACTTTCTTTAAGTAACCGCTCTAGGTGCTGAGATTATCATAATATTAATTAAGCTTTGCCTCTGTACACCAACATTCTTGCATAGAACCAAAGTTATCCAATTTCCATGAGATCAAAATTAGAAGGATTATATGCACATCAAAATATCTAAAAGTCAATACAAACTGAAAGTGTGCATGTATAATATTAGAACTGTAAAATCTTATGTACAACAAGTATTTGAAAGCAACCACAACTCAGTGATAATGAATTACAGTCAATTGCCATGCATATTTGAACTGGTCTACTTTAGAAGCTCATTCATGACAAAAAATATCTTTGGATGCCATTCACACACAATCTTTTAATCCTCTAGTACGCTAGAGCTGTAATCCTATATAGAAGTATCTGGGAGCAAGCCCCATTGAACACAGTGGGATCTTCCAAGTAAACATGCATTGGATTGTGCTGTTTATCAGCTTAATGGCTTCTTAACCTCCCATAACAATTTCCATCCTATTTCAACTGATAGAGAAGTGCTTCCCTCTGTTATGAAAGCCATTTAGTATGCCATCATATGATACATGAAAAACAAGTAGGCAGTGACAGGAAGGGAAGGCATTGTTCATATTTGCCATGGCATTGAGTATGGAAAGCTAGTGAGCGGCTCTCCAGATGTTGTGGACTACATTTCCCATCAGCCCCAGCGAGCATGGCTAATGGTCAATGATAATGAGAGTTGTGGTCCAGAACGTCTGAAGAGCACAGTGTTCACTATTATTTATTAAATTTGTACATTGTCCTTCATCTGAATCTGAAGATCAAAGTGCCTCAGTCTTATCTCGATTGAGCTTAAGTTTATTGGCTGTCATCCAGTCCATTACCAAGGAAAGACAACGATCCAGCAAATCCACTGCCATATCCGCAGATGTGAAGAAGTACAGCTGTGTGCCATCAGCATATTGCTGACAATGTACTCCAAAGCTCCAGATGACCACGCTCAATGGTTGCATGTAAATGGGTATAAAACTGAACCCTGAAGAATCTGAATATCCCTGAGAAAATTACGATCCTTGTAGCCAAAGTAGTGTAATGGTTAGAGTATTGACTTGGGAAGCCATGGCTGAAATCCCTCCTCAGCCATGAAACTCACTTTGGCCAGTTGATGTGGGGATAAAATGGGGAGGAGAGAAACTTGAGCTCCTTGGAGGAAATGGGGGCGTATAAATGTAATAAATACATGCAATGCAATAAATACCATTTGGTACAGAGACAGCAGAGCTGGTAGGGTGCTAAGAAAGCAATTCCCCCATTTCAGCCTGACAGAAATGTCAAACAAACTGATGCATCAGTAGTGACCTAGACAAAATCTTTTGGTCTGAACAAATCTGAACAGCATTTTGTTCTATTTTGTTATTCATCGTATCCATTTTATTGTTGAAAGAATGTAAGATGCAATTTAAAATACCACACTTCTTATTTCTTTCCGCAAGGCCCACTTCAGCTTAAACTGAAAGAAACCCAGACTTGTGGTAATCTTATTGAAATAAATTGTTAAGCATAGAGTTCTAGGATTATTATTTTTATTTTATCTTTTAAAAAAAGCCCTCCTAGTTGGCTCAGTTAACAACAGAATCTGCTCTATTAATGCTACCAGACTTTCCAGATCTAGAGCCTGGCATGCATACATGGACTGGTGACTCAGAAGTCGTTTAAAGCACCGGGAAAATCTGAAGAGTGTCAAGAAGTTGGCAACTATGCAGATCAATCAAAGCACTACCTCATTGCTCACGAGACAATGACAGGAGCTGATGTTGGGTTTGATCGATTCACTGACACCATCTTTTATAGATTCAAAGATCAGCACATTAGGCATTTGCCAACTAACGACATTGCTACCAGATTTGAAGAGGATAAGAAATGAATCATACCACAGCACGGAGCACAGATGGACTTTGAGAGGTTGCAGGGTGCATATAGCGAGACTGATATGCTTCAATTTGCCAGTAATTTCCTCTGTGGAAATCAACTTTGGCTTGCAGTGTGCAGCTAATGGGAAATATTGGACCACCAGAAGAAACAACTAACAACAACAAAACATGTGGTTTGAAATTTGTTCCAAATAGACTTAACATTATCTGGGCAGCAGTTCCAGCCATCTCATTAGATTCCTGGAAAATATTCAAGTAAAGGGGGAAATGTCTCTCACAGAGCTATTTTATTTTGAGAACATCGTTTTAGACTATTTTAAAGTACTTTGTGGTATTTATGACTATTTTTATTACTTATTTAGGTGACACCCCTCAGTTTAGCTAGCTTTGACAAATATAACAAAGAAACAAAACTAACTAATACAGAGGGCTCAAATGAACAGTGTAATGTTCTACAATGCTGTATAGTGCTGTTGTTTTTTATTTTTTTATTTTTTTATAATATTTTTATTTTTTCCATATAAACACAACACAACAAACATAAACATACAAAGACAAAAACAGAACAAAAAACATGTATCATTTCATATCCTAATTTCATATACCTTTCTTCCCCGACTTCCTCATGCCTCCCCTTTCTGTATTCCAAATTCTTATCAATTGTTCAGCAAATCTTCCCTTATTTTAATTTAGATTTAGACTATTCTTCCTTATTCTCCTTGTCTTAACCATTGCTAATAGTAACCATTTACTTTCCAGTCCAACATCATTCTAACTTTCATTAACTTTGTAATATTTCTTTAAATAGTCCTTGAATTTTTTCCATTCTTCTTGCGCTGCCTCTCTTCCCTGGAGTGCTGTTGTTTTTTAAAGGGGCATGCATCAACCACAATATTCAATTTGGTTCTCTGGAAAACAGCTTGCCTTAATCAAGGTGCTTCATAGGCTGTCCAGTTAGGTTCAGGGTCTGTTTATATTCACCTTGTTTCTTCCCCATTCACAAGTGGCAGATCCAAAAATGGTTGTACTTCTTTTTTCGTTTGACAGAAATGAATAAATTTGCAGACATATTAAGCCCTTCAGAGTGGACAAAGTCTGCTAAATTACCAGCCAAGACTGGGTGACCAGGAGTGCCCCATGACATCACATGCCCTATCCCTACAACTTTCTACACACACACACATTTTATTCCTCCCTTCACATCAGCTTAATATCTATATTCCAGTTTAGCTTTCTAGTTCATCATACTTAACAGGGAAAGAATGCATGAGTTTGCAGACACTCCTGGCTACCAAACTATATTTTGACTCTCCAGCCTTGTGTGTCTATGTTAAAATGTTGCTAAGAAGTAATAATATAGGAAGCCATTACAGTTATATGTTGCATGGCAATTCTAGCCATGGACATTAAATGGATATGTAACACCAAGGAATTGTAAAATTCAGAGATTTAGAGATACAGTTATTATGGTTAGCTGAGAAATAAATTCACAGCTATTATACTACTTCCTGTGCTGTGGTTAGCAATCATCCCAACTAAAGCAATGAAATTTGCATACCATTTGGCTATCAAGGATCTAATTCATTAAAAGAGACAATACTGTACCAGTATAATGAGGAATAATATATTTCCTTACAGACAGTGCCAAATTAATTAATTTATAATTCAGTGGACTTTTCAAAGAAAATTCCTAATAACCTAATACAGTGTGTTGGCCTACAGCCAAAAATGTCTTCTAATATATTTTGGCTAAGTACAAATCCTACTGCTGAAAATTAACTTCTGTCACAATGCAGGATCACTGGCAATATACTTTATTCTGCTTCTAAGGTATTTAGCATTAGCAAAATTCTTCCCAAGTGCATTGTGCTGATAAATTGTGGGGTTTTCAGTGTGCACACAACCATTCCAGTTGTGGAAGACCAAGCTTAACATGAAGTTTTCCTTTCTACTATGAGAAGTTTGCTACAAAGAGTATTGTTGCACATGTAACTTTGAAGCAAAGTTCTTTATTTCTAGTATTATTACAGATGCAGTTTTGTTATGCAACTATCAAGTTTCTCTTTGACTGGTAAATCTCTCAGATTCAAAATGTAAGTAGAACCCATTTTGTTTCATTAAGCATAAGAACATAAGAATAACCTTGCAGCATCAGGTCAGTGTCCCATCTAGTCCAGCATTCTGTTTTCACAGTAGCCAATCCATTGCTCATGAGAAGCATGCAAGCACAGACCATAGGTTGTAACTGATATTCTGAATATTCCAGTATGCATTGCAGAATACGTTCAGGAGAAAACATTAGTTTTTTTCTGGGAAAGGATGTCATGCTATGAAGAGAAATAATATTGTGGCAGTGGTAAATTACAAGAAAAAGCAACGAAGTAAATAACCAAGCCATTAGATGGAATGCTATTGATTGTTTGAGGTTCCTTACAAGACTTGACTTCTTCTTTACAGCAAATCAGCAATGAATCAATTCATTCTCTTTCCCACTCAATTCAACATCACAGACTTCACATAAGCAGAATATTTATAACTCAGTTAAAGAAAACCAGGGTTGCCAAGAACAAATTAGAATTCATGCAGCTTTGCAAAACAAGATGGGAACTGTGAGATGAAATGTAATTCATGGTCTAATGTTTCCTGATCAATCAGCTCTTGATATATAATAAATGTGGAGCCCTTCCAATACTTTGGTACAGCTGTGTAGCAATCTGAAAGGAAAACGTTGAGCATATATTCCCATACTAACAAGAATAGAAATAATTTTACTGACCAAAATTGCATGGAATGGTGGAGGGGATTATCTAACATGGATCCTTTGAAGGAAAATATCAGTCTGTAAATCATACTTTGTCCTTCAGCTCTTGTTCCATGTTAGATACTCTCTTCTAATCTCTGTGCCTTCATACTTGGCCCTGCACAGATGCTCAATGATATTGGGCTTTCTCACACAATTCTACACATTTCCCCTTGCTGTCCCCTGTGTCCCTCTCTATTCCTGAAGTTGTATGTTGTGCAATTTATTTTTCTTTGCCCAGATTCTACCTCCAAACCCAACTTTTGGGATTATGCTTTGGTATCAATGTGTTTTTATCTAAATGTATTTAATCTGAATACTCCCTGTGCTCGCTCTGCACTCGCTCCCCGGGCTTCAGGCTTCAGGCTGCTATCCGCAAGCCTTCGGAGCCCGGCAGGAACTCCCGCCGCACTCCGAAGGCTTGCTGATAGCTGCCTGAAGCCTGGAGACCCCTCTCACTCTCCAGGCTTCAGCGAAAGCCTGCATTCACTCCATAGGACGCACACACATTTCCCCTTCATTTTTGGAGGGGGAAAAGTGCATCCTATAGAGCGAAAAATACTGTATGTGCTTATGTAATTTACTAAACCTTACGATGTGCAGTTAGTAAGGATTTAGACGGGCTGTGAGAAATGTTGCTATTGGGCAATCTATTGAGCATTGTCTCCTTTAGCAAATCCAAGAGAATGAATCACAGCAATAATATGCTCAATAGCCAATAAATAAACTGGCATCCTTGGAGGTGGTAGCTTCTATCAACAGCATGAACTGACTTAAGGTTGTATATCATCTATTGATATCTCATCTCCCAGCTGCTACTTGCATACTACGCTATCTCCTGTGTCTCTTCCATATTAGACTACTCATACTTTTCTGTGTAACACCTGGAATATTTTTGAATGCTGGAATAGTAATTCTGAATTTAAAAGATATATATATATTAAAAAAAATCTCTTCTCATAATCTGGTCATGCTGTCTGACAGACCATTCTCTGAATCAAGTTCTTTCTTTTTGCATTCATGATGCAAATAGAACTCATATCTATTACTGCCACTTACAAAGAACACTTCTAAGCTTTCACGCTACAGGGAAGGCAGACTCTATTGCCTTTCTCATTTGTCCCAGATCAATGATCCATCTTGTTATGTGATTTTTCCACAAGATATCCAATTGGCCAACAAGCCTTTCATAATCTCCAAAAGCTCCCTCTTCGCTTTCTATTCTGGTATGAAGTGAAACTTTAATAAAGTCATGCATGTTCTTAAAAGGTTTTGTTTTGTTTTGTTTTCCTTATAGTAATGATGCATCTTGTAAATCTGAGTGTGTGCCTCTATTCATAACATTTGCATTTTTAATTTGCAATGTTCACATGCTTCCTATTGTTTTAACACTAATTTATTCTCCAGTGAATACTTTGCTTAGCATACTTTTCATCTTTAAAGCTATTATCCTCAAGCATAGTCTGCTCCCTGCTTCTTGGTTATTTTAACAACTTGCTTTCTGAATTCACCTTTCCCTTCCTATTGCCTTAAATATGTCATGGGGACTTGGGGACCTCCAGAAGTTGCTGGACTACATCTCCCATCATCCCTGACCATTGGCCAAAAAGAAGCCATACCCTATAGAACATGATAACTGCTGCCCAGGCACAAATACTGCTTTCAAGGAGAAGGTGATTGAGAGTGTGATGGCTGATCACTTTCAGTATTCTTGGAGAAAAACTCATTATCTGGACCTATTTCACTCTGGGTTTTGGGCTTGCCTACAGACTTAATCACCCTACATGTGTGACCCTATTGCTTCTTCTTGATCTTTCAGTGGCTTTTGTTACCATTGCCCATGGTAATTTACTGAGCTGGCTCTGTAAAATGGAGATTAGGGGCACTGCTTTGCAGTAGCTTTTTGTGGGGATTGGTTTCAGAGAGTAGTACTGGGTGATTGCTCCTTGCCACCTGATATTTGTGCAGTGGGACACTTTTTTGGGGGGGGGGGGGTCCAAGTGCTATTCTGTGAAACAAGGATTTTGACTGAAGTGCCATCCCAGCTTTATTTTCTCTGTAACATCTGAACTGAGAGAGGCCATGCAAGCCTTGTATAAGTGTATGGATGCTGTGGTAGGACAAGATGAGAGCCAACAAACTGAGCTTTTTTTCCTGGCAAGATGGAGGCACTATGTGTGAGTGGTTTCCATGCCCTGGAAATTGTTCAATTACATACTTTGAGCTGGGGTGTCCAGTGTTTTTTATAAAAACAAATAAACCAAAACTGTAGTCTTGAGGTTCTCCTAGATTTGGCACTATCACTAGGGGCACAGATGTCTTCAGTGTCTAGCAGTATCCTTTATCAATTTCAGATTGTGAGAAAACATTAGCTATTCCTAGACCACCAAAGCTTGCACACAGTGGTCCATGCATTGGTAGACTGAAGACTGGAGTACTGTAATGGACTTTACTTGGGGCTACCACTGGGCCTAGTCCAGCTGGTGCAGAACTCAGAAGTTTAATTGCTGATGGCAGTAACTTTACTGTGGTAACAGCAAGGTTTTTGTACTAGTGTACAAAGCTCTAAACAACTTGGGACCGCGGTATTTTAAACAGCAACTCACTTCCTATAGGCTGAGATTCTGAAGGTGCCTCATGCGCCAGAAATCAAATCTCTCTACACTCAAAAGAAAGCATTTTGTGAAGTAGGCTCTGCATAATGTAACACCCTCTCACTGGAGGTGAGGCATACGCCAACAGTGTATGGAGTTCAGAAGGCAGTATGCTTATGAATACTAGGGCTGCATACAGACCCCTGACCCACTCCTGATATGGGAGGCAAAAATCAGGCTGACTTGGTTTGAGCTAACTTGGGAACTACCCAGCCCAGATCTGGTCCCAAATTAGTTTGGGGGTGGAGCTAATGTTTAATAAATTAAAAGGGGGAAAACCACTCTAATTAAACATATGGCCAGGAGGGGGAAGGGGACATTGCACCTACCCCCCCTTCTTGATCATAAGTAGCAGTGGGCAAAGTTATCCGGGGTGCTCCTTCACACATGGCTTTTCTGAACAGAAGCTGTTCATGAAGGAGCACCTCATAGGATTGCTGCCTCTGGTCAACAACTGTTGTGTGAAGGCATTAATCCAGTAGGGTGCTGCTGGGAATGGGACTTCAGACAGGAAGAAGTCAGCCAGCAATCAGGTAGGTTCTAGCCTTTACATAGAGTTTTCCCACTCAATGCCAGCTTCTCCTTCCTGACTGATGCCTTGCCCCTGACAGCTTCAGAAGTCATCCAGCCCAACCTGCAGCAATCCATGGCTGTCTCAACCCAACTCAGCTGATGCTCAGATCCCCCCAAATAGCTCTGATTTGACTCAGAAAGTGCAGTTATTATCAGTGATCACTGGCTGTTTACAATAAATACAATAAAGCTCCCTCTCCCTTCCACATTTATATTCTCATTCTTTTCTTTAACAGAAAAACAATTATGAGAAATTGATCATTACTGTATAATGAAATTAGTTAAGCTTTGTGTGTGGAACAGGAGACACATAATCCTACCACCTACTATTCCTTGCTAGAGTAGTGTGAACTCTGCTCTCAATCTCTCCATTCTCCAGTTAAGCATGTAAAATAATATTCTCATTATTAGAGACCTGTAGTTGGCTATTTGCATTGCCATCTGCAGCTAGTAAGAATTACCTCCAGGTGACCCAGCAGCAAAGTGGTTTATTTCAGGCTACAAAGAATTAACACTGGTATATGTAGGCAGGTCATAAAAATAAAATCAAAACAAAAACGTGGGAAGGCAATGTAGAGATTTGTATAGATTGCTTGCCTCTGCTGAAAATTTTGAATGCTACTAAAGTCATACTAATGTTACCACTAAGTAGAACATTTATCTCGTAGACAACAGTTGCCTAGCTGTTAAGCCACCAACAGAGCTGCATTGCCCAGAGGAATTCATATCCTGTCAATATATTTTAGAACATGAAAATAAAAAGAATCGCAGAAATATTTCAAACCACATGATTAAATAGCATGACTCTGGTCATATGAAAGAATCGTGCCTTCAAAATAAGAATATAGTTGTGAGCTGCAATCCTGTGCACACTTACTTGGGAGTAAGTGCCACTGAACACAGTAAGTCTGTTCCATTCATGCACTGGCACCAGTGGAGTCAGCCCTCGGTGCTTTTGGTGTTTCCTACCCTTTGTCTTCAGATTTTCAATGTGTTCTTCACAGCTCTTGTATAAATATGGGTTGAACTCAGCAAATTGAATGAAAAGCAATGGGACTTCAGTGACCTCAGTTCAGTCAACCATATCTGGCTATAGTCTTAGGGAACCTGCATATGGAAAGGTCTGGCTTCTTGGACCATGGTCTCCACTTCCTTGTGGAAGGACATCTGGGTATGTTTATCCTGGCAAAGATGAGATTGAGAGGAGATATGATAGGCATCTTCAAATATCTAAAGAGCTGCCACATGATAGATGGAGCAAGCTTGTTCAATTTGGCTCCAGAGTGAATTGATTCCATTTACAAGAAAGGAGAATCTGTCTAAACATCAGGAATAATTTTCTCATAGTAAGAGCTGTTTGACAGTGGAACGAACTACATTGGAAGGTGGTGAACTTTCCTTCACTGGAGATTTCTAAGCAGACGTTGGATGACCATCAGTTGAGATTCCTGCATTGCAGGGGGTTGGACTAGATGACCTTTGGTGTTCTTTCCAAATCTACAGTTTCATGATTCTATTACTTTATTAAGCCAGTGTGGGTTACACAGAAAATGGTCTGTCCAAGGCATTATACAAAGCTGGAAAAGGCAACAGAAGCCTGATAGTGAAGTGTCAATCACAAACACGGAATTCACAGTATTTCAGAATTCAAGAACCACAGGAACAACACAGAAAACTACTCCATTGACTGACTTACACCAACGTACACCACACTTATTCAGACACTCTTTTCTTGGTATACCTAGCAATTGATGCACTTTCCTTGGGAAAGAGATACACCTATTTCCCACCAAAAGTAAATACATGATCTAATATTATCATACATTTAAGTAGCAAATAGAAGATTAATTAGAAATGTATCTAAATATTTTGTGTTTCTTAAAAACACGACCGCAACATCTACCTAATTAGGTTTGGTTACAATCAAGTTTGACTTTGAACAGCTAATTTTGCCTCCTGAGTAATAATGACTAGCATAACAAATGTGTGACACTTCTTTTTAAAGCCATTCATAATCTTGTACTAAAAACTGAATTATTGACATACTGTGGTAAAAAGCCATCAGAGATAACAGAGTCAAGA
Organism: Podarcis filfolensis; assembly: GCF_964270895.1. Lineage (NCBI taxonomy): Eukaryota > Metazoa > Chordata > Lepidosauria > Squamata > Lacertidae > Podarcis > Podarcis filfolensis. The sequence continues at coordinate 55,718,464 of NC_139607.1, read as the reverse complement.
GATCAGTTAAGATTAAAAATATTTTAAAAAGGAACAAATGTTTGTTGCATAACATCTGATTATCTTATGAATAAATAAAAGCAATTACTGAAATCCAGCCTTTTTGCATGTGAAGCATCAATATGCAAATTAAAACAAAGGAATTGTTTAGCTGCATGTCATGGCCTTACCCAGGGGCTCTGATGAAGATGACGATGGGAAGGAAGAGGTCATTGATCAGAGCCCTCCCACTCAAGCCCCACTACTCAGAGCCAGGGCCCTCCATTGAGACTCTCCCTCTGGTTGTCGCACAGCCCCCCATCTTCCTTAATTCATGGCAAGGAGGTGGGAACATACAATGTTAAAGAAACCACTTCTCCATCAGATGAGGCAGAGTCAGTGCCATGACACAGATTGATTTGTTAAAGTTGTTAAAGGAGGACAGCCAGACCTTGTCTTTAAGGCAGTGACAACACACCAAGAGGCAGGAGAAGACCTAGACCCCAGGAAGGAACACGTGCCTTAAGACCATGACTTATTGGCATGACACTGACATATGAATATCTGGATATTTCCTTGTCTCTGTTTAAAAGCATGGTGAATAGGTGGGGCTGATTGTTGAAGCAACTTCACACTCGTTTGTAGTTCTCAGCTCTTCTGAACTTGGAATCCGGACCCCCTAGCCTTTTCCTTGAATGGTATTTGGGAACCTCGAAGCTGAGTTTGCATTGTATTGCTGGAATCAAGCTCTTTTAACAACTGTAGGAATGGCAGGCCAACCATGATCAGAGCTTTTCTCCTTTTTGGCTAACATCGAACATAACAAAAGGAAGGTATGGGCAGAGCTAACCTGCCCTGTTCTGAGATCTCCTTGGATTCTCTGCATAGATCTCATCTCATGCAGGGTTGCATTCCTGAATATCATGTGTATAAGCAAAATTGTGTAATGCCATAACAATCCTGGGAACAGCACTGCACAACCATTCCTATCTGTCATAAGCCACTGCTGGTGGGCCTTGCCACCTGAATGCAAGGCAGAGTAGATTTTTAATCCCACCACCACCACCAGGCTTTGGAAAAGTCACACAAGAGCCCTCACAAGATCTCAAGAGGTCCTTCTGGAGAGCAGGACTCTCCCACACCTTTTTATTATTTTTGAAAATTCTTGGCAATCTGCACAAAGCTGTGAAATCCACACAAGATGTTCTTTTCTTGGTAAGGGTGAAGGAGCTATTGTAACTTCCTATCGCTGATACAAACAATGTCCGCTATTGGGAATGAGGAGCATTCCACCTTCCTCTTCATTGGTTTTAATCTAATCAGCAGTATCAGCTGGTATGCTTGAGTGGCGCCATGCAGCTTTCCTCCCAACACTGGTGTCACTGCAGTTTACCTTTGAGAGACTGTTTAAAGTGGTATGATAGTGCTTTATAGTGTGGATGTGGCCATAAAATCTGAATGTCGTGCTGTGCAGGGCTATGCTGTGCTACCCTGACTGACCCTGCAATATCTTCAAAGGTTCTTTCACTGCAAGAGGAACTTTGAGTTAACTCATCCAATTCTTAATGTGTCTGTGTGTGTGTGTGTGTGTGTGTGAGAGAGAGAGAGAGAGAGAGAGAGAGAGAGAGAGAGGGGATTATGATGAAACAGAAGGCCGCAATATTTGCTACCATGGCTGGAAGCCTGAGTTTGAAAGAGTTAACTGCAGAAAATATATTTAAGTTAGAAATAGAAGGTTCCCAATCTTTCTCAATTTTGGTAAGTTCTCTCTTTATTGTTTCTAATACACATAGTCCCTTGATATATTGCATTGCATGAGTACTTACTCATAGCAAGAAACATATGAGACAAATTAAATATTGATGTTCACTGTAGTATAGTTACAATATTTCACAGGCTTTCACCAAATAAGCAATGTTCCCAGTTGTGGTGCATTCATTGCTGATAAAAAGTGATTCCATACCTCCCACACATACAGACCAACGTTACTCTAGAGGAACTTTTAAAAGTCACTTTAGTTCTGTCTCAACAATGCTTGGATATTTTCATCTGAGGAGTGTATGGTTATAGGATTGATGGGAATTGATGATAAACCACCTTTAGCATCAAACCACTTTTGCCCCTGTCCCTAAACAATTTTGAGTTTATGGCTTTTGCTGTAAAAGCTTTATGAGTAGGATACACAGCACTGGATTCAACCTTGCCTGAACGTTTGTCTCCAGACTATGACCAGACTGTGGACTGCCTCTTGACACTGTCTATTCCTTTGCTTGAACTCCTACCGCTGTGTGCTCTGTGCCCTTGCCCGAACTACTAGCTCTTTGCTTTGGGGCCTTGGTGTAGACCCTCTTTGGGGACCTGACCTGAAATAGTTCATGGGCTTTGGGTCCAAAGCTGCCAAAGCAGCCACCACCTTGACTTTGGGGCTCTTTAGAATAAAAGCAAGAGGTGACATGCTAGAAGGGTATAAAATTATGCATGACATGGAGAAAGTAGATAGGAAGAGGTTTTCTCCCTCTGACGTAGCATAATATCATGTGGACATTCAATGAAGATGAGTGTTGGAGAATTCTGGACAGATAAAAGTCAGTACAGTACATCTCAGACCATAGAATTTGCTCCCCCAGGGGGCAGTGATGGCCACCAACTTGGATGGCTTTGAAAGAGGATTAGGCAAATGCATAAAGTTAAGGACTATCAATGGCTACTAGCTACCATTTTTAGAATGTTCCATCCCTAGTAGATAATATCACACAGGTAATTTTAAATTTGCTCCCCTCATCTCCAGCATTTTATAACTTGGACAGGAGATCACTGGCTTGCCCTCAGTTTTTAAGCTGTCCAGGGGACTGGGGTTGCTTTGCTATTTACATGGCAAGCCATGCTTCCTCACCTTTAACTTTCTGCAAAGTTCAAAATAAAGCTGTACCCAGTTCAACCTTCAAAGCATTTTGTCTTCCTTTCAACTTTTCTTTCAAAATTGCCTACCCTGCAGCTCTGGTCTAGAAGGGGAGTAAGATGAAAGAAGGGCTTCTTTTTGAAGATAAAGCAAACGGCAGCCTGATTGGGCAAACAGCACTGGTCATGTGCTGGTCTGGAATGAGAGCCCAGTTTTCATATTGGAAAGCGGGTGTTTCTAAGGAACTATTATAGTTGCTGTATTATAGATCTCTACTCTCCTGCTTCCTACCAAAAAGATCTGTATGCTTGATTCTTTGACAGTTGTAAGCCAGTGCGGAAAACAATTCCAGAAACAATCCGGATTTCCAGATTTAAAAAGTGTACAATCTTGTGTGCAATCTTTTCATCTGCTGCATTGTTTGGACTTAAGTTACACAGAAATGCTGTGAAAATTCAGTGCAAGTCTACAGTGTGTTGTGGCTTTCAATATGTGAGTGAGTGATTACAATAAACCATGACATTTTGTATTATAAAGCTTTTTCAACCTTAATTCTTCTTTATGATATACACTGCTGAGTACAACAGAGTAATATATCCAGTCTTCAATAATTATACATTGTCAGCTATTTGAGAGTGGGGAGTTGGGGTCCTTCCCACATGACAAGCAGGTAGGGTTTTCGAGTATTTATAAACTTTTTTTTTCCAAAATCAGATAGCTTAAAAAAAATTGATGTCAGCACAAAGTTTGATGAGTTGAAGCATTGTAATCAGGATAGCGATAGAGTTTGAAAACACAAGACTAAAAGACTAAAGTTGAATCTATTATTGCTGTAACAATAACCCTAGCGCACAGACATTCACATACACACCCCTGCCAGTGAATCAACAGCATCATTGGACAAATATAAGATGAGCACTTTACAGGTGACAGATATTTTCAAAATGTCACAGGAGTTATTTGTGTCTATAGTCACAGATGAAGCATTTGAAACAACCAATAGATCATCTGGCAGTAAATCTCCAGAACCAGATGGTATTCTTGAGGGACCTCCATGGCTTGCTGAAGGATTGTGTTTGGAATATACCACAGGACAGAAAGGTAGCTAATGCCATATGATAAAGAAGTTCCAGGATTTATGTTATAAACTACATTCTTCAGATTGATTAGACAAAATAAATGGATCTAAAGGTTTACACAGGTGGTGTTGAGTAATTTCTTTGTTTTTATTTGCTCAATTCTGCTTGTGCCGATTTAAAAACCTATAATTAATTGCAGGCCAACATTGCTCTTTGGAAAAAAAGAGCAACCAAACAGATTGTGTACCAGCGTGCTTAGAAAGACAGAGTGTTTGCTAATTAGAAATGAAATATGTTTGTAATTGCTCAGTTCAGATGTACCAAAAGAAGGGTTAAGACATCCCACCCATCTATGGTTTTGCATGCCATCCAGTGGACGGTCTGAAAAGGCAAGTCCTTGGCCAGCTCATCTCCAAAGACAAAGCTATCCAAACAACAATTTAGCAGCAAATATAATGGCACTTTAGCACCACTTAGGGAAGGCAGGGGATAGTACCCAGGGATTCCAGAATGACATGAATGAGCTGAAGGATTGTATTATTTGAGGGCTTCACATGGCAAGATGAAGTAGGGTTAGCCCAAAGGCTTTATATGATGGCTGAACTGGACTGGATTAGTGAGAAAAGTTGTCAGTGAATTTCAGCTGAACTGAAATACAATATGGAGGATCAATTTCAAAGGAAGCCAAAATAGATTGATGAGCAAAATATAAAAGAAGAGGTCATCACTCAATTCTATGAAAGGCAAAATTAGAGGTAAATTCTGAGGTTCTTGCTTGATGGAGTGGGTGGCGCTGTGTCTAAACCACTGAGCCTTTTGGGCTTGCTAATTCAAAGGTCATCAGTTTGAATCCATGTGATGGGGTGAGCTCTCATTGCTCTGTCCCAGCTTCTGCCATCCTAGCAGTTTGAAAGCATACCAGTGCAAGTAGATAAATAAGCATCGCTGTGGCGGGAAGGCAAATGGCGTTTCCATGCACTTTGGCTTCTGTCATGGTGTTCCATTGTGCCAGAAGTGGTTTAGTCAAGCTGGCCAAATGACTTGGAAAGCTGTCTGTGGACAAACACCAGCTGTCTCAGCTTGAAGCGAGATGAGTGCCACACCCCATAGTCACTTTTGACTGGACTACCATCCAGGGGTCCTTTACCTTTACCTTTTTTTACTAGAGAAATTGTAAGATTAATAAAAAATAGTTTGATTAGGGCTTACTCTAAACAGCTCTCCGAATTTTCCACCCCATTCATGGATAGTGAAGTAGGTTATGGCAATTTTCAGGGGGCTATGGGAAGGGGGACAAAAATGTATATATCAGGGTAAATGTACACGGATGTCATTACGAAGACAGCTGAAGCATTGTGGTGAAATGGTGGCAGCAGCAATCTAGGAAAAGGCTATAATTCATGTGCAACATTTATTTCATAAATAGTTTGCAAAATGTTTCACAATATGTACTGTTTTATCCCAAAGTCATTTACTTGGCTGAATATTGTGGTCAGGCCTAATTTAAGCTATCAAGAATGGCATCACGATATTCACAGAATGTATGAAATCTATTTCATAGCTAGGTTACCTGTCCATTACTCCAGAAGCAATAAGTTGAGACATTTCAGGCAGGAATTAATAAAGATCAAGCATTCATATTTTTGGCCCATTAAAAACAACACTATGGTAAGAGTATACTCATACAAAATACCATCTTTCATCATCTATCACAACTTTTCTGTCCTCACAGAAAGAATGGAAAACTGCAATAGCAATATGTAGTATTTATTTAACATTTTCCCTAAGTACGACAAACATTTACCTAGGCCTGCCATACGTCAGGAAAATTCCTGACAACCCTAATTTACCTCTGTTGCTGAGATGTTTCTTTGTTACTAGCGTAGTATTTTGCAATTGAAATTATTTCATATACTCATACCCTACTGTCTTTTTTTTTTGCAAATCTATGACCTATCCTAAAAACACAGCAGATATGATTGCACATTTTTATTACAAAAGGAGTGCTCTTAGAAATAATTAACACAAACTAAATGCAACAGCAGACCTTACTCATATTCAGCTTTCTAATTCTAGAATGGTAAGATTAGCTGGAACAAAAAAAACAAAAACATGTTATGTATTATGTATTTCCCATTTTAATTGCTAACAACCTTCAGTCTCTAGTAATAAATACAGCCAGGAATAATAGAAATAATTAAAACAATATCTGTTCCATGCTTCTCTGGGCTTGATGTGCATCATGGATGGCTACCATGGATTGCTTATCATATCTGTTATTATCTGCAAGATGAAATTTGTTACAATAAAAATGCTGTTCTTCCTCATTCGAGCCTGTTGCACTCTCAATATTTTTAACTAGATAGTATGTGGCATTATATAAGCTACTCAGATTTTTTTTGGGGGGTGACATATAAATTTTATTAGCAACAACCACTTTATTTACTACTACTACTACTACTACTAATAATAATAATAACAATAATAAAAAATCGGAGTTGAGTGCAAAGGTGGAGACCTGTAGCCCTCCAGTTGCTGCATACCCACATGTCATAAACCTGTCACCCTGCCAGGTACTGCTGTCCAAAGACCACTCATGATAGTAAAAAAAGGTAAAGATAAAGGACCCCTGGATGGTTAAGTCCAGTCAAGGGTGAGTATGAGGTGCAGCGCTCATCTCACTTTTCAGTCAAAGGGAGCCAGTGTTTGTCCACAGACAGCATTCTGGGTCAAGTGGTCAGCTACTGGTGCACGGAGGACCATGACAAGTGCCAGAGCACATGGAAATACAGTTTACCTGCCTACCGCAGCAGTACCTATTCATCTACTTGCACTGGTATGCTTTCAAACTGATGGGTTGGCAGAAGTTGGGACAGAGTAAAGGGGTCTCACCCTGACATGCAGATTCAAACTTCCGGCCTTCTGATCGGCAATCCCAAGAGGCTCAGTGGTTTAGACCACAGCACTACCCGTGCTCATGACAACATTGTATGGTTCAAGTTAGGCCACAACTTTATTGATTACAGGTGTAAGAGGTTTGGCATAGGCACTGGGTTATAATAAATATCACCCAACCCCCCTGCTCGTTCAACCCAAGGGTTGAACCAATTTTGAGGATGCAATATGACATGCATCAAATAGGTGCCACTTCTCTTGGATCGCTGACTCGAGGGCTACTATGGCCCTAGACCCTGCCTGGGCATCCGGACAGAAGCAGCTCATCTAGGATCCGTTTAACAGGATACCCCATTCCCTTGGAGGAGCAGGCAGATACTTACAACCTTCCTCCCAACCATGACGGGGTTTCACTCAATGCGTTATCCAAAGTTGTGACAATGAGGAAGGTCAGCCAATAAACCTGGTAGGAGAAATTCTTCTCTGGCCCCGAACAGTGACCAACTAACTCCATTGCAAGGTCAACCTAACCCCAGGAGCAGGTAGGTACTAGTCCAACTACAGTCGGAACGGTGAGGAAACTAAATGAGGTCTGTGGTGCTCTGTGAGAGCTGAGCCTGCTTTTATCCCCAGGGACATACCTGAGTGAAGTCCTCAGAAGAGAGAGCCCACAACAGCAGCAGAGCAAGCCGATTGGGCGCCTGGGATGGCACGTGTGCCCTGCGCCAGGGGAAGGGCCAGCTGCCAGTGGGGCAGGGCGAGCTGGGGCAGGACGCTCCACGGGTCCTCCGAGGAGTCTGCCTGCCTCCTCTCTACAGCTGAGGGCGAGGCGGCAGGTAGACTGTTTGGGGTAGTGTGGAGCCTGCGTCCTAGGAGAGATGTGTGGCTTGGGCGCGCTGCAGGCCCTGCTGTGAGTGCTGCCCGGCATTTTGTCACTCCCTCAGTGGTGACACCTGGGGCAGACCACACCCACCACACACCCCTTCCCCCATAGCTGTCAACTTTTCCCTTTCCTTGCGAGGAATTGTATTAAGGGAATTTCCCTTTAAAAAAGAGAAACGTTGACAGCTATGCCTTCCTCCGCCCCTGGCCCACCCCTGTGCCTACCTGCTATTGGTTGATCCAGTAGGTATGCTTGATTCAAACTTTTCCAGCCGGAGGGAGAGGGCTCTTATGTCTCCCTCCTGCTGGAAGACTCAGCATTGTGGCTGTCGTGGTGGCAGGCCAGCCCTGTGCTGCAACGCTGTGTAGAATTGCTAGACTACAACTCCAATTATTCCTGGCTATTGAATGACAGCTGTCCTCTTGACCAGTCATCATCTAGTCCAATCTGAATATGCAGCTGTCCCATATGCGGAGTGAACCTGCAACCCTGGCATTACTAGCACCACCCTGTAACTCTGCAGAGGGATTGGTCCTCTTCCTATTGAAGGCATGAAGTCTGGATCCAACCACTATATAGATACTATGTAGATAGAATATAGGATGTCTTAAAAAACAACCTATGTCCATTTCTTAAACCTTGCTTCATGAAACCACTCATTCATCGCATAAACTACTAAACGAAGTAATAAGAACTGAGGTTGCAGGCTGTTCCACTGGGTCAGTATTGCTGAATCTGATAATAATTAAATATGATGATTACTCTTTAACCAAATGGTATATTGCATTGCAACATATTGAGATTGCCTATAAATGCATTGGTTGGCTAGAGATTGATGTATAAAAAAGATAATGCAGATTTCCCCCAGCAACAGTGTAGAAACACTGCCCTCTTCTGCTGAACAGCTTTGAAGTTTCAGATGCGAGTAATATACAGCTGCGTACTGTTAAACAATATTTTAATGTGCATAGCTTTTTTCTTTTTAAAAAACTAAGATCCTGTGTTTTTTTCCAGGAGTGAGCCTTGTACCTGTAGCATTTGAAAGCAACATGATCTGTTTTTTATTCACTATAAGTTATTCAACTTGTTATTCTGGTCCAGATCTGATCTGTTCTATCAGAAGCTCTGTTTGCCTATATTGCCTATAATGAAAAATCTAAAAATAGGTATAACTTTTTTCCATTTTCACGTAAGTGGATGATATATAGAAGGAAAGGAGCCTGTCAAGCAGACATTAAGCCTGCCAAATTTTGGGCAGATTCATCCAGAGATTTTTGTTCAGGGAACCTTTAAAATGACTTTTTTGAAAAATGGAAATAAAAAAATTCTATCATTTTTATTTTCTGCCAGAACTGGATGCAAAACACAGGCATGAAATTTTGCCAGGTGCAGTGGTTATCCAATCCAGATTTTACCATTTTGTATTGGGAAAATACAAATCATGTTCTGTCTTAGAGTTTTCTTGTGCATAATCAGTTTGAAACCATAAGAAAGGGAGGTGCCATTGGGTACGAAACCTGGACAAATAGATCCAGGTTGTTGTTGTTTTTGTTGTTGCTGCTGTTATAGTATTAAACTATTATAATACTATTAAACTATTATAATATATTTATTTCTTATTTTGTATTTATTATTATTGTTGTTGTTGTTGTTGTTGTTGTTGTTGTTGTTATTATACATTTATTTATAACCCGACAGGATGATGCAGCCCCTCCTTAAGGAAACCCAGCCAGATGGGTGGAGTATAAATTATAAAATTATTATTATTACTAAATAATCCAATAATCAAAGTGGATTGAAGAATCTCCTGACAGCAATTCATTAGAGGGAATGGGGTGTTTTCAAAATCACGCTGTTGCTAATTGGCACTCTCCAATGGCATTTGTTGTGTCCTTGTACATTGGGAATCTTAGAAATTAATAGACAGCAGTCTATAATATACAAAGGTGAATGTACATTGAAGAGTTAATGTCTGAAGAACCATATATGGTACAGAGTTACATAACTGCAATGTCACCAGACTGAAGTCAGCTCTCTCTTGTGATGCTTATGTTGCTGGATGTCATGGACTGGCTGGATACAGAGAAATGGTGGCAAGCACCAGTTGGGGAACCCTCAAGGGTAGAAGGCTCAAAGCCCAAGGATTGGTGATGGGATGATGAAGAATGGTTGGAGGGAGAAGAGGGAGAAGATTAGGAGAGGAGATGTTGGAAACTGAAGAGATAGCAGGGTTTAGTGAGCAGAGGGAAGCCCAGAATCAGAAGCTGAAGTTGAAACAAGAGAGGAGGGAGGTGGAGATGCAGAAATAAGTCAAGCTGGTGAAGGAGCCAGGGTGTCTTCCTTCTCCTGTTGGAACAAGCTCCTCTCTCGGCTGGTCTCCTGGAAATAGAAGAGGTTTAAAGAGAGAGGACCAGAGACAGGCATGTCAGCATAGTCTCAGATTGCATGGGAAGGGCCTGGGAAAGGAAGAAATTTAGGCAATTGTGAGGAGGTGGGGATCTGCCTCATAGGAGCAAGACCTACCAAGAAGCGTTACTGTACTCTTTAGGCCTGGCTCCCCTGAACTGGCCTGGTTTCTGCTAATAAAGAGTTAACCTTAGCCTCCCTGACCCTGGACTTCCTAGAGCTGGATATGATAACGCCCAGCAAGAGATACATCAGGAGATTATGCAGTTTTCAGCTTTCTGGAAAGTTATGAAAGTCACTCCACTGCACAAAACTAGTATTAACAGTGAATAAACACAATGGACAAAAATCCAGAGGAGGTTAATCATATTTTTGTCATACTCGACTCATGGTTCTTCCCTATGTTCTTAAGCTCTGTTGCTTTTAATAGGATTTACACATGCTTAACTGTCTCTAGTTTACACCCAAATGTGGGAATTTTTATGTATAATGCTCTGAATGTCATTTTGTTCTTCATTTTGATTATGAACTGTTTTAATGGTATAATTTCTTCATTTTTCTCTTCTGTATGCTTAGAAGAATTTTTTTTTAAGTTCTTAAAATATGGCATAACTAAGCACACCATATTTCATTTTGCTTAGTTTTATGTTAACTGCAAATACAACTAATTCTTGTTGTTTTCTTTGCATATTTACAGAGGCTGTGGGATGTAATCCTTGCCCTCAGGAAAGTAAGCAGAAATCCCAGCTAATCAGAATGGCGCACAGGCAGAACATAAAGCGCCTATATGGCAAATTCATAGACAAACCCAGCCAAATCTATTTTGCAGGAGGAAGAGGGTTATTACTGTTAATATTATTTTCGCTGGTGTGAATAATACTAACAGAAAACCAGTCAAATTTAAAACATGATTCCTTAATTGCTTCATACTAGGTAGGAAAAAAGACTTTGGGTGACTGTATATCAAGCTGCAAAGACTTAAATGTAAACTTCTAAGATACCTATGAATAAACTGAATTATACTTCAATAAGAAGTAGGACCTTTCATGGAATATACTATTTATAACTCATATAGCTATGAGCAAAAATTAGGAAACATTCTGCCAATGTCAATTAATCAGTCACAAAATGGGGCTCCAGTTGGTTAAAGGAAACAGCTTTACTATTTCAGAACCACAGAAGTTTCTTGCTGTACCTGATATTTCGCCTGCTTTAAATTTAGCTCCTCTAAAAAGTCTGTTAGCCTACTTGGAATCCAACAACTTGGAATAATCTTCAAAGTGCAGTGTAGTTATCCTGAAGGGACAGCAGGGAAGTTATATACTGTCTATATACCACTCTCTTCCTCTGACAAATAATGTCTCATACTACTGAGATCAATCACTGAACTACTGAGTACCACTGAGAATGGTAGCTCCATAGTGAAGTACGTGCTTTGCATGCAGAAATATCCACTTCAGTTCCCTAGCTAGGGTTTAGAATGAATCCTGCCTGAAATCTTGGAGAGCCACTGCCATTGTTGACAATACTGAGCTAGATGGGCTAGTGGTACATTCTTATCCAACAATATGAGATTCAGTGAGGTATATAGTTATCAGTATCAGCAATGAGTGGTCACAAGAAGAAGAGGGAACACAATGGAAGGAGAAGGTGTTGGAAGCTGAAGAGGTAGCAAGGTTTAGTGAGCAGGAAGAGGCTGTGGCAGAGAGCAGTTCAGACTCAGTGGCAGAAGCAGAGGGGGGTCAAGATCCAGAGTGTGCCCAGCTCCCCTCCCCAGGTCTGGGGCTCTTCAACATCTTTATGAATGACTTGGACAAGGGAATTGAGGGATGCTCATCAAATTTTCAGATGACATCAAACTTGGAGGAGTAGCTAATGCTGCAGAAGACAGAGTCAGGATTCAAGGTGTACTTAACAGATTGGAGAACTGGGCCCAAACTAACAAAATGAATTTCAGTAGGGACAAATGTAAGGCTGTACACTGAGGCAGGAAGAGCCAGATGCACAAATATAAGATGGGGGTCACCAGTAATATGGGTGAAAATGATCTACAGGTCTTACTAGACCACAGGCTTAACACATGACATCAGTGTGGTGCAGCAGCGGGGGGGGGGGGGGGAATAGCTAATGCTATTCTAGGCTGCATCGACAGAGGCATAATGTCCAGATCAAGAGAAGTAATAGTACTGCTCTATTCTCACTTGGTCAGACTACACCTAGAATACTGTACCCAGTTCTGGGCACCACAATTTAAGAAGGATACTGACAAGCCAGGACATGTTCAGAGGATGGCAATCAAAATTATCAAGAGTCTGAAAAAGAAGCCTTGTGAAGAACAGTTGCGGGAGTTTGGTATGTTTGGCCTGGAAAAATGAAGACTGAGAAGAGATATGATTGTCATTTTCAAAAATCTAAAGGGCTGTCATATGGAAGATGGGGCAAGCTTGTTTTCTACAGCTCCGGAGGGTAGGACTCAATCCAATTGATTCAAGTTATAAAAAAGAAGAGTCTTTTAAAAATAAAATACAGATTCTCTCCACCCCTGTCAACAATCAGCAGCATGCATTGCCAAAAGCAGAAAAGAAAGGGATAAATAAATCTGTACCTGCATTCAGGAAACATGTAAAGATCTTTTTTAAAAAAAATCAATCCAGGCTTTTGGCCAATAGTTTTATGAAGTTTCTACACTGTTTGTTTTTAACTGATGTCTGCAATATGTTCTAGTGTTGTTTTAAATTGCTCTTAGATTTTTTTTATGGTAGCTGTCCCATGATCCCTTTGGGGAGGAAGTTTGGATTATAAATTTGAAATAATGAATAAGTAAGTCAATAAATGTTTATGGGGAAGGAAATGTCCCTATTGTAGAATTTCTTTCTGGAAAATAAAAATATAAACTTGAGTAACCGCGTCTGGAGAACTCAGGCAAATAAAACAATAGTTAAAATATTAAGTGTCCATCTCTGAGTAAGGGTAGAGTATGGTAGGCACTTTAGGTAACCCTATGATAGAAAAAAATAACTTGAAGAACAATGAATGCTGTTTGTTTTGATGTCTATACCCAGCAGGCAAAGAAAAGATCCAGTGAGGTGACTGAGTGAGGTGAAGGGGACTGGAACAGGGGATGTAAATAATCACGTAGAATATCAAATTGGTGGAGTGCAGTGGAATAGTGGGGGGCTGGACCCACAAGGGTGGTTGCCCCCCCCCAAAAAAAAATTGTTAGGGGAGCAAAATTTCAACACTCAATGCTGCCTCAATACAGCTGCACACTTCCATTACTGAAAACGGCATCTCCATGCTAACCAAGAAGTGATCTATTCAGACAATGGAATGACTATTCTTATCTCTGTGGCCAGTGGCAGAGCTTCATCCTATGGCACAGAGGGGGGCAAGGAGCAGGCGGGCGCAGGGCTGGAACACGTCCTGAGGCCGTGGCATGCTGCCTGCAGGGGTGTGGCACCCAGCGCAGGCGGAGGGGGCAGCCATGATGGCACCCCACTGGGATCGCGCTGCCAGGGGCAGTGCACTCCCCCCGCACGCCTCTTCCTCCACCAGTGTCTGTGGCTGTGATATATTGGGTGACATGGATGCCGTTAGGCAGTTGAATGTGCATGTGTACTCTGTACGTTTCCCTCCCAGCCACCCCTCCCTCCTTGCAGCCCTGGGTGCTGGCAATCCACGCTACTCCACTGCTGCAGTGGCAAAGTAATGCTATATATTTTGTGGAGGAGACATTGACAGCCTTAAGGCAACTGCATATCATGTTATAGAATATACAATATATTAGGAAGTTAACAAACACACCATTCTTCTCTGTATTGTTCTTGTGTTCCCTGGGAACAGATGATTTGCATTAGAATCGAAACCAGCCACAACACTGTTTCACTGGAGATGGGTAATTTTGGCTCAATGGGCTAAAGATCAGCAGCAGAACTGAGCTCACAGTCAATGTACATGCTACAGGCTGAGCCTGTACGGCTGAAGTAAATTAGTATTGGCATGAATCGAGCTGGTGTGGCAAGAACCACAACCACAAGCACAGACAAGCATTGAAGCCCATGCCTAGTGATTGCTGCACCTCACTATGTCTGGCATTGCTGGGTGTAAACACATCTATGACCAAGAGGACATGACTTGGGCTGCAAGAGTAGCTCAAAGACACTGACTCAGCTCATAATGTGATGGGTAGACAGGGAAAAGGAGGAAAGCTGAGGCAGCAGCAAATGCAACAGCAGCAAATGAAAAAACTTTCGATAGAACATCACCACAACCTCAGAGGCAGTCAAAAAAGCTTTTGTAAACCACCTTAGAAGCTTCATTAGAATTACTCCAGAGAGAGAGAAAGATTGACTACAGCACTATCCTGGTGCACACTGGCATGTACTGGCTACTTTTGGGACGTGGATCAGCTGTCTATCCACTTTCCCTAAATCCAGCCAGGTTGGCATGTGAATGAATCTACCCTTTCTGGGTTTCAGGGTGGTTTTGTGTCAGATCAAACAATATCATGCTCCTCCCATTTGTGATGCACAAAATACCCTGAGATGCACACCTGTGTTTATAAGCCATATCAAAAATGGAAAAGGTGATGCAAATAAAGCTTTATCATATGCTTTGTTGCACAGTGACAAATAAAAATTCTGCCGCGGGGAGTCAGAGTGTTAGCAGAAGGGAACAACTCGTCTCTGCGTTCCAACCTGGAGGGAACACACTGCTGTTGATGCCAGTCTCCATTTATGCATTAAATGTTTTCAAACTTATTTATGAAAATTTGAAGACACACTTGGCAATGTGAAGACACACTAATTCTATTTTGGTTAGACATGCAGATATTTTCTCCTGGCCTTGAGAGGGTGGGGACTTACTTGCTGCCAAAGGGCTTGTGCCTGGAACTGTGCCCTTTTGATGATTATGAAACCACCTCCTTTCAACCACCACATTTCAAGGTTTTAAAATAGACTCTCATGTATGTTTAAACAATGAATATATATAATGCATTGGACCAATGTTTAATTGCATAAACTAGCAAAGGTGCTTGGAGGAAAAGGGAAAAGTGGACAGCCCACTTAAAACCCAGGGTCCTGAAAAGAAAATGAATGTTGCTTTTGGAGCCTAGTAAATGTAGCAAGGACTGAGGGAAGCTGAGATCACCCAAAAATTGGAGTGGGGAGAACTGGGCCAACCTCTGTAGATATGTCTGTCTGTCTCCTCAGATTTGCAGTCTCTGAGCATCCCACCCCCTAACATGTTTTGTGAAGAAGACATTTGGAAGCAATGTTCCAGTCACAGGTTTTTTTGCTGTGCACACTGGCAAAGTTCACATTTTTTTATCAAAGGCATCACATATTAGCTTAAATCAGCTGGGAACACTGAAATATAAAATGATAGATCTATGTTCTCCCAGCCAAATGAAGGTGAAGGGGAATAGGTTTTGACAGTTGAAGCTATAGAACTTCGTAATCAACTTATTTTGACCAAAGCTGGAGTGCAATTTTCTCTTGGAAAGATGTAGCTTATTAGCTTCTGTTTCTGGGAACTGGGGGGGTGAGGGCTTGACATATATGTTGAGTCCTAAAAGCTTTTTGAAGTTGCTTAAAAAAGGTAACCACCCACCATTCCATTATTGCCTGCAGACTCTGTATTAGTTTTTTAATGACAAGTAGAATTTGTATAGTTTCCTTGGTTTGAAATCACAAGTTGGCAGTGGCGTAGCATGGGGGGTGCAGGGGGGCGGGCCGCACCGGGCGCAACATCTGGGGTTAGGGCAAATCCATGGGTTAGGGGGCGCAAATCCACGGGTTAGGGGGCGCAAATTACTTGCCTTGCCCCGGGTGCTGACAACCCACGCTACACCACTGCAAGTTGGCCAAATTCTAAAGAAAGCAAGAATATCTATCCGCTGCCAGCCAGTTTGTTCCTGTCTCATGTCCTTGTGGAATTAGAACCATTTGCTCAGCACGTATAAAAATATTGCTTAAACACTGTCAGGGAACTGCCATCGGAACTAGAGGAGGAGGCGAGGCCCCACAATGATGCTGGAGAGGGGCCAAGCAGGGAGAGAGGCAAGTCTCCTGCTGGGGAAGAAAATCAGCGCTACACCAGGGATAGAGGGGGGCCAATGGGGGAAGCAGAGAGCAGGCTCCGGGACTCTTCACCGGACACCAGCGGGGAAAGCACAGGTCCTCCGCTACCCACGCCCTCCCTGCGCAGAAGACTTCCGCGCAGGGAGAGTAGGAGGAGACTGGGCGTCAAACAACTTTTATGTTGGAAAAGGTTTAAGAAACACCCACTGACGAATTCTGCCAGCGACTGAACAGCCACAGAGTGGATGGCTGTCCAGCGAGAAATGGTTTAACCAGCCAACCTAGCCCAGAGCGGCGGCTATTTACGCACAAGCAACCCCTAAAGCCATTACAAACACATACTTCATTTCTTCCTTCAGGGGAAAGGTGTTTATATTTTAAGATAAAATGCATGCTGGTAGTAGTATTTTGTTGTGTTGTAAAAATGCTTGAATGATCCCAATAATAAGTACGCATACATACCTAGGTTGAGATCGTGAATCTGTCAGTGTTGGTTTCTCTCAGTTTCTCACTTTTCGAATTCTTTTTTTTTTTTCATTTCTTTTTATTGAATTTCACTTAAATAACCAAAAGAAAAAACAAAACAACAGTTTCAGAAAAAAGAAAAGAAAAGAAGAAAAAAAAAATATCCATACATAACACAAAAATAACATCAATTTCCGTTACAGTTCTTTGTCTTATTCCTTGAATCCTTATATCTTTAAATATTTAGATCTTTCCTCTACACACCTATTGACCTCCTTCCCTCCCGATTTCGGGCTTCTTAATGAAAATTCTTTCTTATTTCTGCAGTTAATAATTATTTATGGTTTACGCATCGTAAGGTTTATATCAAACCTGCTGTAGTTTTTAAGTTTCTATAGTTTCCTTCAATATATACCATGAATTTATTCCAATCGCTAATAAACTTTGTATTTTTTTGGTTTCTAATTTTTTGCGTCATTTTTGCTAGTTCAACATATTCAAATAATTTTGTTTGCCAATCTCTGATCGTTGGGGTATTTGAGCTTTTCCAATTTTGTGCAATTAATATTCTAGCCGCTGCTGTCGAATATTGGAATAGTGTCTTATCTTATTTTTTAATTTCATCCCCAATTATTCCTAGTAAGAAGGCCTCTGGTCTTTTAGGGAAAGTGTATTTAAATATTTTTTTTAACTCGTTATAAATCAAATCCCAAAATTTCTTTATTTCTTCGCAGTTCCACCGCATGTGGTAGAAATTGCCTTCTTTAATTTTACACTTCCAGCAGGGCTTATTTCCTGTTTTGTACATTTTTCCTAATTTTGCTGGTGTGATGTACCACCTATACATCATCTTTTCCAAATTTTCTCTGAGTGTGACGCATGCCGTAAATTTCATTCCACTACTCCATAATTTTGACCACTTTTCATATTCTATGTTATAACCCAAGTCCATTGCCCATTTTGTCATGACCTCCTTTATTTCTTCGTCTTTAGTGTCCCATTCCAATAATATATCATACATTTTGGATAATAACTTGGTTTTGCCTTCAATTATTTCTATCTGAAATTTAGATTTTTTCTCGCTTATCCCTACTTTTTTATCTTCCATCCATATTGCGTTTATTTGATGATATTGCAGCCAGCCTGTTAATTTGTCTTTCAACTCCTCATATGTTCTCAATTTCCAGCCGCTTTCTGATCTTATCAGTAGGTCTTCGTAGGTCAATCTTTCTCCTTCCATATTTGCTTTTTTGATTGTTAAAATGTCAATTGGTGATAACCACCAGGGTGTTTTCCATTCTAATTTTTTTTTATTTTTCTCCCAAACTTCATATAGTGGTCCTCTAATAATATGACTTGAAAACCCTTTATGTACCTTTTCTTTATTTAGCCACAAGTAGGCGTGCCAACCGAACCTATTGTTGAAACCCTCTAGGTCTAACAAGTCAGTGTTTTCCAAATTGATCCAATCTTTGATCCAGCAAAGGCAGGAGGCCTTGAAGTATAGTTTCAGATTTGGCACCGAGAATCCCCCTCTTTCTTTTCGATCTGTGAGTAATTTGAATCTAATTCTCGGTCTTTTCCCTTGCCATATAAATTTTGAAAGAGTTTTCTGCCAATCCTTAAACATTGTGGAACCTCTAATCACTGGAATGTTCTGGAACAAAAATAACATTTTTGGGAGTATGTTCATTTTTATTGCCGCCATCCTTCCCGACCACGAAAGTTTCACTCTGTTCCATGTATCTAGATCTTTTTTAATTTCCTTCCATGTTGTCAAATAGTTGTCCTGAATTAAATTTATATTTTTTGTAGTTAGCCAAATTCCCAGATATTTTATTTTTTTGGCCACTTTAATTCCATTCTGTATCTCTAATTTTTCTCTTTCATCCTTTCCCAGATTTTTAGTCAGCATTTTTGTCTTTAATTTATTCAATTTAAAACCGGATAGTTTTCCATATTCTTCTAATATTTCCAGAGCCTTACTGACACTTTTTTGCGGTTCTTCTAGGGATAGCATCAAATCGTCTGCGTACGCTTTTAGTTTGTATTCTTTCGTTCCTACTTTGATCCCTCAAATCTCTGGTGTTGCTCTTATTTTGTTCGTAATTACTTCTAATACCATAATGAATAGAAGCGGGGAAAGAGGGCAACCCTGTCTTGTTCCTTTTTCAATTTTGAATGAGTTTGTTAAATTGTTGTTTATAATCAATTTAGCAGATTGATTTGAGTAAATTGCTTTTATTCCTTCCATAAATTCACCCTCTAGCTCTGCTTTCTCCATGCTTTTTAGTAGGAACGGCCATGAAACATTGTCGAATGCCTTCTCCGCATCGATGAAAATCAGCGCCGCAGGTACTTCATTCTTACACTCCAGATATTCGATGATGTTTATGGTATGCCTTACATTGTCTCTGAGTAACCTATTTGGGAGGAATCCTGCTTGATCTTTATGAATTAGATTTGCTAGACATTTTTTAAGTCTGATTGCCATAACCTCTGCAAAAATTTTGTAATCGTTATTTAATAATGATATGGGCCTATAATTTTTAATATTTAGTTTATCCGTGTCGGATTTAGGGATCATCGTAAAGTGTGCCTCTTTCCACGTCTCTGGCATCCTTCCTCCTCTTAATATATTATTCATGATGTCACATAACACTGGTGTTAATTGGTTCTCTAATACTTTATAGTATTTAGCTGACAATCCATCCGGTCCCGGGGCTTTCCCTAGTTTCATCTTTCCTATCGCAACTTGGATCTCTTCTGTTTCTATAGGTTTATTTAATTGGGCTCTTTCTTCCTCTGTTATAGTCTTCCCACTGTAGTCTTCTAAGTATTTTTCTATTCGGGTTATTTCTTCATCTTCCTTTTTATACAGTTTTCCATTATTTCTTTTGGGTCTTCTATCAATTGCTCCTCTATTTTTATCTTATTTATCACATTTTGTTTTTGCCTTCTTCGCAATTGCCAAGCTAATAATTTGCCTGTTTTATTAGCCGATTCGAAGTATTTTTGTTTCATTAACTTAATTTTCCATTCAATTTCTTGACTTGTTAGCATTGAGTACTGTGTTTGTAATATTTTTGTTATTTGTAAGTTTTGTTCATCTTTCGGATTTGTTATTATTTTTTTCTCGCATTCTCTTAACTGACCAAGGATTTCCGCTTTCTTTTGCTCTCTTACTTTCCTCTTATAGCTATTTTGCTGAATAAAGAAGCCGCTTAGGACCGCCTTACTCGCATCCCAGACTACATCTAAACTTGTTTCTTTATTAAGATTCAAACTGAAATAGTCTTTTAAGGTGGCTTTAGCCTTTTCAATAACTTCTTCACTCTCCAATAAGTATTCATTCATTTTCCATCTGAACCCGCCCTGTGATACCTCTTTTATTTCCAACATTATCGAATTATGATCAGAGAGAATTCTAGGTTGAATTTCACGTTTTAGAGTTCTTAAAGTAAGTTCTCTTGAGACCCAGATTTGATCAATTCTGCCCCAGCTCTTATGAGGTTCTGAAAAAAGGTGAACTGCTTCTCTATTGGATGTTTGTATCTCCAAATGTCTATTAAATCTAAATTTTCCTCTAGGTTATTAAAGGATCTTGGCAGTTTCCCTTGGTTACGCTTTTTCTTTTCTGTTTGTCTGTCAATTTCTGGTGCCGGGACTCCATTGAAATCTCCCAATAATATCGTCTTATTGCACTCTAGCTCTAACAGTACTTGTTCCAATTTCTTTAAAAAATCCAATTTGTTCAAATTCGGGGCATATGTGTTTATCACGTTGAATTTTTCACCCTGGAAATTAATTTGTACCCCCAGAATCCTTCCTTCATCATCTTTACAGATCAATTTGGGTTCCCATTTTTCTTTCACATATATCGCTACCCCTCTTTTTTTTCCGCAATAGACTTTATAAACTCACCCCCAGTTTTTTATTTATCAAAATATGTTTGTGCTTTTTGGTCACGTGTGTCTCCTGTATGCAGATTAAATCAAGATTCTTTCTTTTCAGGACATTCACAATTTTATACCTTTTGGTTTTTTCATTCACACCGTTCACATTCCACGACAAAATTTTCAGATTCATTGTTGTGTTTACTTCCCAATCTACAAACAACTATTAATTTAAATTTGAGTGGTTTTGTTTTCTGTATCCTCTTCCTCTTCTTCCTCTTCTTCTTCCGCAACTCCCTCTTCCTCTTCTTCTTCATCTACTTCTTTTTCCCTTCTTTTATCTTCCTGTTCTCCTCCTCTCTCTCTTCTTCTTCTTCTCTCCTCTAGGTCTCCATTTCTTCCTCCATATCTCTCCTCTACTTTTCCAAGATCTTTCTCATATCTACACAGAAATTTATTCACTTCTTGGATCTCAGTGATCTTGTATCTTTTATCTTTATAAAAAAAGGAGATCCCTTCCGGGAACTCCCATCTGTGTTGTATGCCATTCTTTTTTAGAGCGCTTACTAGCTGTTTATATCCTTCTCTTTTGCGTAGGAGTCTAGTTGGTATTTCTTTAAAGATGATAATTGGTCTGCCTTCAATTATTAATTTCTTTTGATAACTTGCTCTTAATATTGTATTTTTCATCTCTATCGAATTGAATATAACTAAACAATCTCCCGGAACAATCTTCTTTTCGAATTCTAAATTCATTTCTCCACATTTCCGCATCAGTTTCAGAATTTTTTAAGGCCCTTTTAATCAGCAACTTTCTCCTACAGTACACAGTTGTGTGCAATTTTGCCTATTATATGCATTTTTGCAAAGCAATTTTCCCTTATGCAAGGCATTTTTGTATGGTGTTTTCATTAATATACGAATGTTATACAACTTTACAATGGTATACAGTGGTGCCTCGCAAGACGAAAAGAATCCGTTCCACGAGTCTCTTCGTCTTGCGGTTTTTTCGTCTTGCGAAGCAAGCCCATTAGCGGGTTAGCGGATTAGCGCTATTAGTGGCTTAGCGGGCTTAGCGGATCAGCTGATAAGCGGCTTAGCGGTTTAGGGGATCAGCTGTTAAGCGGCTTAGTGGATCAGCTGATAAGCGGCTTAGCGGATCAGCTGATAAGCGGCTTAGTGGCTTAGGGGATCAGCTGTTAAGCAGCTTAGCGGATCAGCTGCTTAGCGGCTTAGCGGATCAGCTGTTAAGCGGCTTAGCGGCTTGGGAAAAGGGGGGGGAGGGAAAAAAACCCCGCAGGAACTCGCAAGACATTTTCGTCTTGCGAAGCAAGCCCATAGGAAATTCGTTTTGCGAAGCACCTCCAAAACGGAAAACCCTTTCGTCTAGCGGGTTTTCCGTCTTGCGAGGCATTCGTCTTGCGGGGCACCACTGTAATTGTTTTTGTTTTTTACATCTACCTTGGCAGTGCAAAATTTGCAGTTCCCTTTAGTGCTATTTTGAATGCAATCCTATGGTTTCTGTTGCTTAACACCTCTCATGGTGAATGATTTGCAACAAATATTGCTGCTTGAGGCAAAGAACAAAATAGCCTTTATCATTCCACATATAATAGCTGACCAAGTGGCAGCTGAATTTTACTGTCAACTTCATTGTGACTTTCTTCATACAATGTGTGCAAATT
This sequence comes from Podarcis filfolensis, assembly GCF_964270895.1. Taxonomy (NCBI): domain Eukaryota; kingdom Metazoa; phylum Chordata; class Lepidosauria; order Squamata; family Lacertidae; genus Podarcis; species Podarcis filfolensis. The sequence continues at coordinate 55,696,194 of NC_139607.1, read as the reverse complement.
GTTGTGTCCAAACATCACACTCCTATACCTGTCTACATAGAACTAAGTCCCATTGTGTTAAATAATGGCTTCCTCTCTGACAAGATTATTTAGAATTGCAGCCCAGATTGCTTAACTTCACCTTCATAATGCCCACTTTTTGGAAAAGTGTTCCTTGATACTTCAGTTAGTAAGTGTAGGGCAGGTTAGCTGAGTAAATAGGTTGTATGTTTTGCAGTATCTCTTTAATGTAATTTCTATAAACAGAACTTTATGTCTGAATAAACCTGGCTTCAGGTAGGTAGCCATGTTGGTCTGACGCAGTCAAAAAAAATTAAAGAATTGTCCAGTAGCACCTTAGAGTATTTCTCAGAAAGGTAGTAGGAGATGGTGTTGTCTGGGTGTATGTAGACAATGACAGTTCTCTTTCCCAAGCTCTGGGAGGAAGATCTTTCATTGCCCAAGACAGCCACCCAATCTTAAACAACTCCTCACCCACAATAATACAGCAACCAGACTTAGCATGGACACTGGTACCAGAGCCTGCAATAAACTCAGATACCACATACACGCAGACAACACCATCACTGGACCCAACAACATCAAACATACCATCTCAGGCCTATTTAATTGCTCATCTTCTAACATTCTGTATGCCATTAAGTACCAGCATTGCCCTTCAGCTCTCTATATTGGACAAACAGGCCAAACCCTACGCCACAGGATAAAGGTAAAGGTCCAGTCGTGACCGACTCTGGGGTTGCAGCGCTCATCTCGCTTTATTGGCCGAGGGAGCCGGTGTACAGCTTCCAGGTCATGTGGCCAGCATGACTAAGCTGCTTCTGGTGAACCAGAGCAGCACACGGAAACGCCATTTACCTTCCCGCCGGAGCAGTACCTATTTATCTGCTTGCACTTTGATGTGCTTTCAAACTGCTAGGTTGGCAGGAGCAGGGACCGAGTAATGGAAGCTCACCCCGTCGCGGGAATTCGAACCACCGACCTTCTGACTGGCAAACACTAGGCTCTGTGGTTTAACCCACAGCACCACCCGCATCCCTACGCCATAGGATAAATGGACATAGATCTGACATCAGGAATCACAAGGCAGAGAAGCCAGTAGGAGAACACTTCAATCTCCCAGGACATTCAATACAGGATCTCAAAGCAGCTGTCTTATTACAAAAGAATTTCAGAAATAGACTTGAAAGAGAAGTTGCTGAATTACAACTTATTACTAAACTGAAAACTATGGAGATACTTGGTCTGAATAAAGATATTGGATTCTTGTCTCATTAAACATGCTAAAGCTATTTTTGGTCAACTGCATACCATCACTTGCTTTTTCCTGTAGGACTAATTGCAGTTGTTAACAGTCATCAACAGGTTTACCATACCCATTGGGTCAATCACCCATCTCCCACTACCCTCCTGAGAAAAACCCCACCCCACCCTCCCACTATATATAAGGGATTGGTGACTTCTGTTTCAGTATATCTGAAGAAGTGTGCATGCACACAAAAGCTTATACCCAGAACAAACTTAGTTGGTCTCTAAGGTGCTACTGGACAATTCTTCAATTGTTTTTGAATAAACCTGGTTAGAATTGTCCCATTATGCTGCAAGATGTATTTCTGCTTCGACAGAACAACACTTCTATAAAGCAGACTTTTGAATCTGTTAGAAATTAGTCCCACTGGGCTTACATGCAGCCGATTAAAATATGGAGTCAATCATTGGACTGCCTTTACAAACTTAGGCCCAAGAAGATGGATATGTTCAAACACTTTTAAAATATAGCTGTGCAGGAATCAATGTAAATAAAGAAATTACTTAGGTCTGTGATCTAAAGTAGGAATGGGCAGATTAGCCTTTTCTGTTCTATGTCACTTTCACATTTGCTCAATCCTGGGCCCAATTCTGTCATAGAGAGAGAGAGAGAGAGAGAGAGAGAGAGAGAGAGAGAGAGAGAATTGTGTGTGTGTGTGTGTGTGTGCATTTTTAAATGAAAAAAAAACCCCACACTTCAATTGTACACATTTTATATCCATTTTGTACAAAGTTGCACAATTCCTTCCCTTTAAAAAATCTTTTTTTACACATTTCCCTCATAAAATATGCATTTTGTGTGTGTTTGTGTGTGTGTGTGCATTTAAAACAACAACCCTGAAATTGCATCATGGAATTTGTGCATGATCTGATTGAGAGCTGCATTCAGATTTGCATATAAGGGCTCCTTCACATTTCCTCTTATATGTGGATCCAAGAGGCTTTTTACTTGCCCTGTGCTTTCTAGGCAGAAGTCTGGGTGGTTTTTCATTTGTTCTGCTGCTTTCTCTCAAAAGAAAACAAGCAAACAAAAAAAACTCACTGAATGAGAACAAAAGTCAATCTGCCCCCCCCCCCAATTATCACCATTTGTTCCAATTTAGGGGGAACAGCGTGTTTCCCTGGGGGGAAGCAGGTCAAGCAGAAGTCAATTCACTTCATAGTGCAGACTGAAAAGATTTATTCATCATCTTTAGTTTCCAAGTCTTAAGATGAAAGTTGAACAATTAAATGGATTCCAGAAAAATTCCAAATAAAACTAAGGCAGAGTGTTGAACAACTGCTGTTGCTAACACTTTCCTTGAAGTCACTTTGCTACTCTACCAAGACAATACAATCCTTTATCATTGCTTTCCCAAGATTTCTATCTCTCTTTACTTTCAGAAAAGTGTATTGGGTGTATAGATTTTTGAAAGTACAAATAAAGGAAGCCTCCCTGTGGATTTACATTGAGACAGTTTGACCTGAACCATGACTTCAGAGAGCAACAAAAAGTCAAGTTGAATTCCTGAAGTTATTTAGCTTAACCTTTAGATAGTTATTGTGAACATTATTTCTCAGACTTTGCTAGCACAGGGAGATGGCTTTAATCTTAAAGTTATCAAGTTTGCAACAATGCCTGACTTGTTACAGTTGCATTACAAACAATAGCAACAGGCAATAAAACAATTAGATCTACACCATACATCTGCATAACTGTTGTTAATGGGGAAAGGATGAAGACAAGAATGAAGTTCTTCAAACCAACTTTATATACTATAGCAGTTGGCTGCATAGTGAGAAGAAGTAATTAAACCAGAAAATTTAACTTCCCTAGAAAATTCAAAATAATGATAATATATATTTTTTTACTTATTTTGGAATCTGTGGTAAAGAGATGTTAAAACTTACCAATTTGCATTTGTCACATCATCCCGCATGCTTAAACATGCTTGCTGGAAATGGTGAAAGTTGGAATCCAACAACATCTGGAGATTCCACCTCCCTGTTACAGAATTATGTAGAAATTATATTCTGAATTTCTCAGTAGTTGTACAAATCATGTATGTGACACCTCTTGGTTATATCTGGCTATAATCGATCCTGGCATGTTATTACAGGATCACAATACTGACTAATGAACTAACGAATTAGATACTGGCTGTGATTAAAATCTAGTTAAAATTGTAGATAGTCCTACAATGAAGAGCTCCTTGGATGGAAAGTATTACCGTATTTTTCACTCCATAGGGCGCACCGGACCATAGGGTGCACCTAGTTTTTAGGGGGGGAATAAAGGGGGGGAATTATTTTTCCCCTCCCTCCAGGTCAAGGAGCGGCGGCAAGATTGCGCACAACCTCGTCACCACTCCCGAAGGTTGCGGGGCTGGGGGCGGGGAAGCCCGAGCTTCCCCCGACCCCAGCCCCCAAAACAGGTCCAGGAGCGGTGGCAAGATTGCACGCAACCTCGCCGCCGCTCCTGGAGCTTGCGGGGCTGGGGGCGGGGAAGCCCAAGCTTCCCCCGACCCCAGCCCCCAGAACAGGCAGCTATCTGCAAGCCTTCCGAGCGCAGCGGGAACTCCCGCCGTGCTCAGAAGGCTTGCGGATGGCTGCCTGAAGCCAAGCAAGCGCAGCGGGAGTTGGCGCAGCACTCGCCGGGCTTCGGAGCGCTCCGAAGGCTTGCGGATAGCTGCCTGAAGCCTGGAGAGCGAGAGGGGTCGGTGCGCACTGACCCCTCTCACTCTCCAGGCTTCAGCGAAACCCTGCATTCACTCCATAGGACGCACACACATTTCCCCTTCATTTTTGGAGGGGAAAAAGTGTGTCCTATAGAGCGAAAAATACGGTACTTCTTGGGTTCTCCAGCTAGGACTGGGAAGGACTTCTGAATGAACCCTGAAAAGCCACTGCCAGTCAGCATTGATGTCACTGACTTGGTCGGACTTGGTATAGGATAGCAACCAGGGTTCAAGAGTCCAAGAGCTCAAAATAGTACCAGCTGAGTCGCAAGTCTGCCAATACTGAAAAAGAAGACAAATTATTTTCAAGCCCAGAAGTCTTTTGGGTTTTTAAAAATATAATTATGTACATAATGGACTTAAAATTTCTATTCACTGTAAAGCAGAATGATTTATGTAAAGTTCTACAGTAGCTTATGGATGAGAATACATTAAGCAAACTATTATTTAATACTGTTTATTCAAGCCATTTAGTGCACTGATCTCCCCTCTGCATAAGAATTGTGCAACTCTTTTGCCAGATAAACAGGTCCTGGAATCTAATCTGAGTTTAAACTAGAAGAACCCCTGCTGTGGCCAGATTTACCTAATTAAAATTTTAAACATAGCTACCCTATGATCTGTAAAGCAATTCCCAATCAATGAAGTGTGTTAATTACATGAGATGCTTTTATAATGGAAGATTTAATTGTCATATACTTAACTCCCTATTGGCTATAATGTTGCACCAGCAATATATAAATGCCAATGATAAAATGTTTCGATTATGTAGGAAAATTATTTATTGTGCTATTAAAAGACTATGTTAGTAAGCATGATATATTAGTCTGGAAGACTCTTAGGGATTAAATAACCTGAAAAGTACTATAACCCACTGTGCAATGGCAGAAGGATATACACAATGGGTTCTCTGCAGAAGAGACAGAGGTCACCTCACCAGCTTTTACCCTGATTGGCATCATGAAACAACCTCTTTAAATCCGTGCTGTCGGTGCCAACTATCTGGTGGGTGCTGCGAGGGCATCCCTTTGAAGTCCATATGCTGAAGCTACTTAGATTCAAACCATACCTGCAAACATATTTTTATTTTGCAGATCAGCAGAGGAAATGTGACAATCTGCAGGAACAGTCAGGCCCCATGCTGTATCTTCAAAGGAATTCATATTCGGTGCCCATCAGCTGATTTGCACTGAACCCTTTGAATTGATCACTGGCTGCCAAGTTTCAAAGCTGGGTAACAGTGGTAGTGGGGAGGCAAAGATCCGGGCCTATGAGAAATAGCTTTGCCCTGGAACTAATTTCAGGGTTAATTTCAGCTGTTGTGGCAGTGGCACCAGGACAATGTTATTGTAGTGGAAGGTGGCTTGGGAAGGGGATGCTCTGCTTTCTTGTCTCACAAACTGTTTTTTGCCCTTGCCCTAGAATGCTTTTTACCTTTTTACCTTTGTAGCTGGTTTTGTTGCAGCCAACCAACACCCCCCCCCGATATTATACACACACATGGCGCTAAACAAAACAATCTGGTGACAATTTTGTTGAATTTATGTCATTAGACAACAAAACAAGCTTAGATAAGTGTTTTTTTTTTAAAAAAAGGCACAAGTTATCATTGAAAAATGTTCCTTCGTAGTCCATTTGAGATATTCTGAGGCCCAAGATGCTCAACATGTGTCGGTAGTCTTAAAGCACAGTGCATCTTCTTATGTCTGTATATCATATCATTTTCAATTTTAATATCAATGTTCTTTACTGCAAAAAATATGGTATGCATTTTTGTGTTTTTGTATTGTAAACTGCCCTGTGATCCTTGGATGTAGGACCATATAGAAATTTAATAAATAATAATAATGGTAATATCATGGATTTCCCCCTCCTCGAGTTTGTTGATCTGTCTTGTTTCCCTCTGTTTCTCATCTTCCATTCCTCTCCTTTTATTTCTGGTTACTTACCTGATATTTTGAAAGGATCTGACAGAGTACTTGAAGGCTGGTATGCTCTGTTGGAGAAGTTGTATAGCAACAAGGTTTGAAACATTAAAGTCAAAAGTTTTTTTCACGCTCCAGACCCCACCCCCGCCACCAATAAAACATATCTTGGTTCGTTTATTTTTTAAATCCAAGAAAGTAGTATTTCTGCGTTGATCCTCTAACTGGCTCAGTAGTTCAGAATTTTTCACTTTCCTTGACTCAGAAAACAAACATTAAAAGGCCCATGTTTCTTTCGGCCAAGATTTAGAAAGAAAAATAGACTCTGCCAGCTATTGTGTTCTTCAATCCCATATTCACTTTTGTCTTTATCATGCTGTCAATATCCCTTAACTGGAAACGGGATATCAACCTTGTCCTCTCTTTTGGCAGCCTCCATTTCTAATACTCATCTTACTTAGATTGGACTTGCTGTATGCATGTGATAACACACACACACACACGAGCATTCAGAGTGGCTTTTGTAATGGTCATAAAGCTCTGTTTCTAGCCATAACTAAAAGAGCACAAATCAGAAATTGACACCAGCTGCTTGAAATAAATGTGCATGATGTTTAGAGGGGGAACGTATTAAATCAGCCACTATGTCGCAAATCAATCATTATGTCCTGCTCAAGGCACTACTTCTTCCATATGTCTCACAACTTTTAAACACAGAATCGAGTGTTGGGCTGTAAATCTTTCTCAGAGATTAAACGGATACATCCACAGGTATCCAAAAAGCAGTGAACGAGTTAATGGGCATTTTTGTCATATCAACTACTTTGGGAGAGTTTTGGATTTACAGCTAAATGAAAGCAATGGTGGGGAATTAGAATTGTAGAGTTGGAAGGGACTCCAATGTTCATCCAGTCCAACCCCTTATTTTCTCCAGCACTTTAAAATAGAAAACAACTTAAACATTATATATTTGTTTATGTGAGTGCATGTTCTATAAATGCTGTGCTTCACACAGTATACACATCACCCAAAAATGTACCAGAAGGTCTGCATCTACCTTCTTACCTTCTTATATATAAAGCCACACGATACCTCCGTTGCATGAAAACTAAGCAGGTTTGTGCCAGGATGGGAGACTACCTGGGGAGAACCATGTACAACTTGATCTCTGTAATGGGGAAAAAAGGGGCAGGGTATAAATATAAGTTGACCATTCACAAGAACTGGGTCTCTGCATTAAGATACGGACCAAAAGATGTCAAGATATATTTAATTATAGGTCAAATCATCATTGATTTCACCTTTCATGTAGAAACATATGCATCACCTTATGTCTGAATTCAGTAGAGCAGGGGTTTTGCTTACTACTTACGAGCAGAATTGTTATGACTGGATACAGACGAAAGAAGCTTTCCATCTCGAGATACCCCAATTACAGGGTTACAAACAGGAAGAAATGGAAAGAAAAGTACAATGCAAATTGCCTGCAGTTGTAATTTTAATATGAAAGAGAAATAATTATGCTTGAAATCCATGCTCATTTATCTTTAGTGTTGCATTGGCTGCTTGTTCAGAAGTTGGGTGAACTGGTTCATTTGTATGAGTTTAATATTGCTTAGAATCGTATTATAAGGGCTACATTCATGAAAATACATACATGAATAATTCTCGCACGAGAAAGTGATAATAAAGAACATTATTTATGGTAAGATATCCAAATAAATACTAAGCAAATCATAACAGATATTTTAATTGCTCAGCAGATTTAGAACTTAAAAAGCCATTTATCATGGGGCGGACAGGGAGGGGGAATAACATTCATTTTTTATAATGTTAAGCTGAAATCTGCATACCATCCCATTGGACAGTATAAGGGAACAAATTCTCTAGTTCTGCTTACTTAATTCAAAATTTCAAATAGTCTAAAGGCTGCTACAAGAAAAAGAGTAGAATGTCAGATGAGAATAAATCTGAATGAAGCACTGGAAAATGCTAAGAGAATTGCATTAAATGTTGCAATCCTATGTAACCTTCTTGGGAATAAGCCACATTTAAGCCAATGGCTATTGCATCTTCTCAGACATGTGTTGGGTGATGTTGTTTAAGCTTTAAATTCCATCCAGGGAAATGAAAATGTTGAACTTAGGCATAGCAAATCATAGTGGTCCAACCACATTGGGTGTTAACACATCTTTAAATAGCACTGTAAACAAACTGAACACAAAAAGCTACAAATTAAGATTTCCAAAACAGATGCACTGTGCTTTAAGACTACTGATACATACTGAACATCTTGGGCCTCAGAATTTCTAAAATGGATTACAAATGAACTTCTTCTTCTTCTTCTTCTTCTTCTTCTTCTTCTTCTTCTTCTTCTTCTTCTTCTTCACAAAAGCACCAAAAACACCTGGTTTTTTTTATTTCAGACGTATGGCAGCCCTAATCTAAGCTGCCATTTCCCAACTTGGTGCCCTCAAGATACTGTGGGACTATAACTCCCATCACCCCCAAACAGCCAATGGCCAGAATGGTGGGTGTTGTGATCTAAAGCATTGGGGGTGAGGGGAAGGTTGGAGGATGCTGGTTTAAAATGATCACAGTGTTTTGAGAAGAGCAGGAACAAAGTGTTCTGATATGGTAACCACTCATTTCACACAGATTGGTCACATCTCTGGTACATGTGGTATCCTAATTATCTATCAATTGGAAACACATACAAAAGCTTCACTACTGGTGAAATTTCATGACAGGTCCATTATATGGAATGCTTGATTGATATATGTAATTACTTAGCCTAAAAAAGTTTCGAAAGAAAATTCTAGCCTGCAAATATATGGAAATCTGTTTAATTTTATTTGTACAAATGTCTATATCCCATAGATCATGGCACTGAACCACATAAAGCCAAGAATAAAATTATACTCAGATATAAAATGCATCACAAATCAGTAGATCTGTGCACAGTTCTTATTTTATTTAGAAGGGTTCAGTGCTCATTTTAATCTGCATTTTAGGAAAGGTAGGTCCCATACAACTCTTGAAAAAGAATGCAGGTCACTACCCATAATACTTGGACTGATGTCAATCAGCAGATTCTGATAAATAAACTGTTAAGGGAGTATACCTGAAGGAGCGTCTCCACCCCCATCGTTCTGCCTGGACACTGAGATCCAGCGCAGAGGGCCTTCTGGCGGTTCCCTCACTGCGAGAAGCCAAGATATAGGGAACCAGGCAGAGGGTCTTCTTGGCAGTGACACCTGCCCGGTGGAACGCCCTCCCATCAGATGTCAAAGAGATAAACAACTATCTGACGTTTAGAAGACATCTGAAGACAGCCCTGTTTAGGGAAGTTTTTAATGTCTGATGTTTTAATGTACAGTGGTACCTTGGGTTACATACGCTTCAGGTTACATACGCTTCAGGTTACAGACTCCTCTAACCCAGAAATTGTACCTCGGGTTAAGAACTTTGCTTCAGGATGAGAACAGAAATCGTGCTCCGGCGGCACAGCTACAGTGGGAGGCCCCATTAGCTAAAGTGGTGCTTCAGGTTAAGAACAGTTTCAGGTTAAGAACGGACCTCCGGAACAAATTAAGTACTTAACCTGAGGTACCACTGTATTTTCAATCTTTTGTTGGAAGCTGCCCAACAAACAGATGATGATGATGATGACGATGATGATATTTTTCTTTTAAATGAACTAAAAATGAACATGTACTGAGGCACAGTGGACCCTTGGTGGATCAGGCCAGTGGCCAATCTAGTCCTTCAACCTGTTCTCACAGAGGCAAACCACCTGAGAGCAACACCTATCATCTCACTTAGAGATGGCCTTATTTTCTGTTAATTTGTCTAATCATCCTTCAAAGCCATTCAAGTTGGTGGCCATCTGGGAGCAAATGCCATAGTTTAATTATGATTCAAGAGAATTGACCCAGATCGAGAGAAGATACTGGCTGACTGGCCAGGTAGCCTGATCACACAGACCACAGTTATCAACAAGAGTTTTCATTGAGAGCAAACAATGCAGATCAAAGACTTTTCACACATGTGTATACAAAGCAGATGACTTTGAAAGTTGCAGAGTTTCAATCAACAAGAGCTGCAGTGAAATAAGGTGTTTAACACAACTTTTGTTTCAGCACTGACAAAGCAGCTGGCCTTGTGCACCTCATCAGCTGAAAACCAACTGCCCATGTGCAGAATCTCATTCTGAGCCACAGAAAAGCTTCCAATTTTTTCTTCTTGCAATTCAGCCAAGGATTACAAAATCAACACACCTATAGAACTGATAATTGTTATAAGCTTGCAAGAAACAGAATATGAGCTATAGTCTAAACTGGGAAATGTCAATGAGAGACAGAGGTTTTTGTTGTAAAGATGTCCCTAGGGCAAGGCTAGATTAACATGGTTGGGGGCCCTGGTGCAATTCCCCAAACAATGTCCCTTTATTATATAAGCTTTTGTGGGCTACAAAAAGCATGATGTGCTAGAAGGTTACAGGTTGCCCATTCCTGGTAAGGGTACAGCTGTATACAGCACATGATTATTATAGTGCTCATGGCCACCATGTGAATAACTCATTACAATAAATGGAACTACTCTGAGAGATGTGGATTGCAGGCTGCAGCCTATTAATTATATAGTATGCTAATCTCATTTTTGTTGGTTTTTTCGGTGCCAAACATTAGCAAACAGACACTGGCATGAATGTACATAGCAATACATCATTATCTAATTATACATCCCAGACAAACTTGTTCATTTTCCACGCAGTGCCACAGTCTTCTGTTATATATGGCAGGTAATAAATAATATTCTGGGTTCTAAAAATACAAAAATACCTCTAGCCATCTGTCTTTGAAAACCTCTTCATCTGTGCTGAGGAATTTTTTTTGAGTTTGATTATTGGTAAACTTATTTTTTAATATTTGCCATTCTCTCAGGACTCAAGTGAGCTTAAATTAAATTGCTTAATCTGCACTTTTTGAAAGCACAAATATGAACAATAGCAGAGTTTGATTTAAAATATGAAATATGCCATTTTCATAATGCTTAGTGCTCCTTTCGGGTTAATTCAGTGATATACAACTCAGTTATTTACATCTGCATAATTACAAAGAAGGGCAGAGCAATTTTCACTGGGACTGGAGAAGATTGGAGTGGTGGATCCACCATTGCAGGTGAAGATCTACTGGTCAGGGTAAAGGATCTGTGTGTTTCCCTCACCTCTTCTGATTATATTTTGGTGCACCAACCGCTGGCTGGCACAATTCAGGGGCCTTAAGAGGAGACCTCTACTCCATGGGGACACAAAGTTTCCAGTCTTTTGACCCCACCTCACAAACACCCCATTTCAAGATTTCCCAATGATCACGGGAGGTAGGGTGAAATGGAGCCCTTCCATTAGTAGAAGTTTTTGAAGAGGTGACTGCATCCTCATCCTCACCCACCCAAAAGGGTGGTTAATATTGCAGCCTAAGTCCCATTATGGGACTTCTGAGTAAACATGCACCTCCCAGCCAGCAAATCCACTAATCTCTCTGCTCATGTTAGTCTTTTTTGCAGTAAGTCATGAACCCTGTATGCAACAGTACACATAATATCATATGGAAGTTTTGAGTCCGTGATGGTGAGCAGCAGTGACAGAAGGTGTGGGGGAAGAGAGTGGGGAAAGAGTTGTTAGACTTTTTGTTGAGAAACTGGTGGTTAATATATTATAAAAAGCTGGAGAAAGAAAACATAAACATGCATTTTTAAAATAGACATTGCTCTGTCTTTTACTTTTGACTATCATTATTTACCTCTGTTTAAAAAAGGTATGAAACTCGCCAGACAAAACTTTTCAGATCACCAAGCATATTGCGACTATTTTAAAAATAAAACTGTATCTACATTTTCATGACACTGATCCAATATTATCCTCCTTGCACACTTGACATAACTTCGTTTTCAAGGTAGTCTGTCACTCTGCCTTTCTCTGTTTTTCAAAATATGAATATTTTAGATGTAGCTATTAAATGTTTAATATAGCCATGTACTCTGATGTAGCAAAGTCTCGTGAAGCTGCTTGTGACAAAGTACCTAAAAAAAGTTCTTGGTATTTATTCTTCAGTTGGCATAGATCCTATGATTATGGAGCTCCAGCTTTTGAAGTATAACAGGGAGGGCATATTATGCCTGCACACAAGGGACTAATGAATCACATTTCAATTATTCCCACATTTTAAGCTTTCCTGACCCAGGAAGAGGTATTGAGATTGTAGTGGATTGCTCAACAGAAACATTGACTCAGTGTATGCCAGCTGTAAAAATTACAAAATTCATGCCAGGGCTTATTAGGAAGGAGATCAAAAATAAAACTTTCAGTATGACACCTTTATGCACATCTGGCCACACTTGGAATACTGTGTAAAATTATGGTCACCCCACATCAAAAAGAATGTTGTAGAATTCAAAGATGTTACAGTGGACCACCAAATGATCATGGTGCTCAAGGCCTCTTGCTATGAGGAAAAGCTACATAATTTGGTTTTTTATACTAAGGGGAAAAAACGTGACTTAACAAGGAACAAAATAAATGCTTTTGTAGGCACTCCTGTCTTCCACTACCTCCTGCAGTTTGGTCAAACTCATGCTGGTAGCTTCGAGAACACTGTCCAACCATCTCGTCCTCTGTTGTCCCCTTCTCCTTGTGCCCTCCATCTTTCCCAGCATCAGGGTCTTTCCCAGGGAGTCTTCTCTTCTCATGAGGTGGCCAAAGTATTGGAGCCTCAGCTTCACGATCTGTCCTTCCAGTGAGCACTCAGGGCTGATTTCCTTAAGAATGGAGAGGTTTGATCTTCTTGCAGTCCATGGGACTCTCAAGAGTCTCCTCCAGCACCATAATTCAAAAGCATCAATTCTTTGGCAATCAGCCTTCTTTATGGTCCATACTACCTTCTTTATGGTCTACTACCTTAGGTGGCTTTAAAAGAGGACTAAACAAATTATGGAAAATTACTATGCAATGTGAAACCTCCAAATTCAGCAGCAGTATGTAATGGATGCCAGAAGCTGAGGAACAAGAATGGAAGAGGGCTCTTGCTTTGTTTATGGACTTCCCAGGAGTGCCTGGTTGACCAATGTGGGGAAGAGGATGCTGGACTAGGTGTACCTGTGCTGGGCTTTCTGTATGTTAAAATGGTTACTCCTCACCTTGTGGCTGAATAAGTTTTTATTGGGCAGGGGAGGGGTGGTGATGGTTTCATTCAACTTTACACTCCTGCAGTTTGGCTGTAAATCACCCTTCATTATTCCAGAGCTGCTGAGTTTATGTAAAGGATTTTATTGTAATTTATAGATGATAGAGACAGCGACAAAAAGATGAATGAAGTAGCTGAGAAAATAACCAGCCAAGCTTCTGAACCAAGTCAATTACTGTGAGAAATGTCATCTTGGTCATATCTCCTCACCCAATTGTTCCCTGAAGCATATATTACAGCGTAATGTAATTCTTCTACCGTATTTGTGTACACACACGCATGCACACAAATTCTGCAGCATTGTACTTATGCAGACTGATAGACTGAATTTATTTAGGGTTTGTTGTTAACTGCACTGTGGCTGCCTCCTGAAGCATGTGGTGGGATTACACATCAAAATCAATCAATTGGTCATTCCATTAATCAGCCATGGTTCAATGAATGGTTCAAAGTAGCACATCATGTTCATCTTTATGTTTGACTGTATCACACAATCTAATAATTCTAGAACAGCTAAACCATGCATGGCAGACAATTGCTTAGATCCAGATTGGGGTGATTCTACCCTTCCTCAGAAGGCTCCTGCTCTTATCCCTCAAGAGGATATTTTTCATGAGAGAGGCTCCTTGAGAGGTACAGATGGCTGGACGGAGGGAGAATGAGATGACAGGGTCATTGCATGGAGGGACTGCTGGGGTGGTGGTCTCAGGCACATTTTTCTGGGGTGTGTGACAGGGCAGCATGAGAAGGACATAGCAGCCATGTGGCCTTTGATCCCAGCCTCACCCTCACTTAGTGAGGCTGGGATCAAAAGGTTCATGACTGTTGCATCCTTCTCACACCACCCTCCCCAAGGCACTTTGTAATATGCAATATGCCTTGAGTTAGGAATAGCAAACATGTGGCCCTCCAGATACTGTTGAAATACATCTGCATTCATCCTTGGGCATTGACTGTGCTGGTAGTGGCTGACGGAAATTGGTTTTCAGCAATAGTTGGAGGACCACAGATTCTCCATCCGTAGCTTGAGTTATGGATGTTGTGTACTGCATCTTAAATGTATGATCTGCAAATGATACGTGGACACTAAAATATGATAATTTTGATTAGCACTGCAGTTTCATTTAACTACTCATCCCTGTTTTACTCACTTTGTGCCCTGAAGGGCTGAAGAAACTCCTCCACCCATTTGTGGAATTTGGCCTATGACACTGAGAATCAGATTTGCCAAAAGCCATAAATTGAAGTCACACAAATGTTATGTAAAATTTGTCCCATTTCATTCCAGAAGGAGCGCACCTTTGAATTCACTTTTCTCATAGCCTCTCAAAATCTCTTCTCATTGTTTATAGACTAATTATTGCAGCAGGCACTAGGGTGTGGACAAGTACAGATAGTAACTCAAGCATGACCAAAAAAAATGGAAAAGTTACCCATGTAAAGCTAGTAAGATTTTCTCATGCTTATAAGTACTCCAAAAACAATTACTGCTTAAAGGTCTCTTGGCTTTGATATCATTGAAACCAAGTGCCAGTGAGATGAGATAAACAAAATACAAGATTGCTAAGAATTCAGGAAAAAATGTCATGTTAGCTTCAGCTCCAGGTGCTTTGCTACTATTCTATGTAAGCATCTCAAAAAATATTCCAAGGCATTTAACAGATGCATTTTCCCCCTTAGTCAACACCTGTATAAAAGTCATTGATATGCATTGCAGCCACAGTTCAGCACAAATTAGCACGTGTGATTTATCCTCATGAATCCAGTATCAATGGCTTCCCTTGACAAGCCCTCACTTCTCACACACACAGTATAGCACTCTTCAATCAATAACCTACTTATTTCAAATTAGGGTACCCAGTTTGACAGAACAACCCATAAATCAGTTAACATGGAGTACTTGAAAGTGCTTCAGTTCTAACTGATTTTAATTAAAACACTCCAGTTTCATTGAATATGTGGGCAAGGGTGTTAGAAAACACAAACGTAACACCACTTTAGTTTGTAATGGTTTGACTTTCTTGAAGAGCTTCAAACAAACAGCCAGCCTCCATTTGATTCAGCTAGGCTTGCAACAATGCATCATTGAAGTATCAGACATACATTTCTATCAGTAGAACAAAATGAAACACATTGTAGTGTTGTTCAGAGCATATTTATAAGGGCTGATTCACAGAAGTTACCACCATCAGGTGGCTTTTAGGCTATCATGGCAACTGCAAATGGATTAAACTTCAGACCAATGGCTCTGTTATTACTTGCCTGGTGAAACCTGATTTCTAAGCTGCTGGGGGAAATGGAATCATCAGAACATGACATTTTGCTGTCTGGAGCAGGCCTAAATGCTGCTCCACCCCTCCTAGGCCAAACACTTTGTATTCAGACACCACCAGTTTGTGCCTTCATCTGCCCTGACCATGGTAGCACCTGAAGTATGTTAGGGCCAGCCCTGGGAAGTGTGGAGCCACATGCCCCTGATGAGCCAGATCTTCCAAATGGTTTGCTTGTGGATCTCAGCCCTATAATCATAGGATGTCATATTGTGGTGAAAGAACAGTCACAAGGACCAGTGGTGGTTAATGTCCATTGGGACTGGTGGGGCAGAAGACAGGGAGGCCAACATTGCATGGACCTAGAAACAATGGGGGACACAGGCAAGTAAGTTTGTCCTCCTCCTCCTCCTGCCTGCGATAAGAATAAGAAATCAGAAGCTGCCATAGCCAGTGAAATCTCATCAACTGATTGGATGAAAGAAGGCAGACAGGTAATGGCTGACTGAGGGCAGAGAGACGGTTGGTGGGGCAGTGCCCCATTTGCCCCAATGAAGCAGCCTCCACTGGCTCCCAATCTCTGCTTTTCAAATTCCCACATGAGCCACAATAACCCTTATTCTTTCCCTTCTTTCTTTGCCTTGCCTAGCAGTATACACTGAAAACAGTTTTGGAGGCAAAAAGTACCATGTGTGGTTCTCCCCGCCCCCCCGCCATTCCGTGCAGTGCCACAAAAATGAGGCTATGCCTCTAGGCGATATGATAATACAAAATAAACAACAATTATATTCCAAACTTTCTTAGACGCATTATATGGATTTTAAGTCCCCAGAGAAACAATAGCTCTGTATAAGAGTGCTAAAAAGCATTGTAACATCATAATGTTCCCATATTTAATCTAAGTTTAGAGTTGCCACTTGAATGTTTGTGGGAGAATAAAAAAAAAGCTTCTGAATTAAGATATCATGGCCAAATTCCAGCATGGAAAGGAGTTTATTGCTCTTACAAATGAGGCTTTTTAAAATAAAACAAATGATGAATTTATCTAGAGAGGAACATTAATGTAGACATTTATCGTTATATATTGTGTGTTTACTTGGCCACTGAGGCACATTCTGCTATTATTCTATGCATGGAACACCCAAAGACATTTATTCAAGTTCTGTATACCATCAAGTAAAGGACTATAACCTCTAATGACTTACATTCCAATC
Source organism: Podarcis filfolensis (assembly GCF_964270895.1). Taxonomy (NCBI): domain Eukaryota; kingdom Metazoa; phylum Chordata; class Lepidosauria; order Squamata; family Lacertidae; genus Podarcis; species Podarcis filfolensis. The sequence continues at coordinate 55,679,516 of NC_139607.1, read as the reverse complement.
CGAAGGTATTGGGAATTATGTTTAATAGGCTCTGGCCAGTATAGCATACATATTTCATCTAATTCAACTGAAGTCACAATTAAGTGTAGTGGGGGAGGGGGTGGGTTGCACCTAAAACACCTTTCAGGTCCAGAAGCTGGTTAACATGAAGGTAGGAGCTGAACAAGTCATACTGGTGATCATTTAGTTAGAGTTAAACTATGGTTGCAAATAACATGTGGTTTCTGAACCTTGAAGGTGAAAATACAGCCTTTAATAAAAAAAAGTCATAACAAATCATTCTTTTCTTGTATTGTTATCTTTTAGAACAAGGGTTGTCAGCCTTTTAAGGCCCATAGGCATATTTGGATTTTTGTGAATCCCTCGTCACTTCTCCCAGATCAGCTGCCTCCCAGGAGACAGAAAGATAAAGTATGTGTGCACACACTTCATTTTTTTTTAAAAAAGGGAATTAATCCAAAAAGCAAAATGTGCTGAAAGAAGGAGAAAAGGGTAACCCCCCTCACCAATGCATGACCAAGGGGGGAGGCAGTGACTGGTGGTGGGGAAGTCTTGTGAGTGCCATTGCATCCATCAGTGTCAGACTGATTAACTTTGTTTTAGAATTTGTGGACATCTTAAAAGCATTTTTTTTCCCATTTTCTTGAGTAATGACTGAACAGTTATTTGCTTAACTGTCCAATGACTGAAGATGCTGGTTCAGACAAAGGGTTCATTCTGTCCCTTTGCTATGTCTTCAGTAATGGTGGTCATAGAGCTGCCCGAGGGATCTCAGAAGATTGTGATAGTATCTCCTGACGCTTATGGACCATCTGGAAACCAGAAGCATACAACTGGCGTATATGAAAGATTCATTTACCTGTGTGCTCAATAATTTTTGCCATTCCAGCTATAGCCATTCCAGCTATAGGCCATGACCACTTTTTGTGGTAATGTATTCCATATGTTACTAAATGTGGCATCCTGTGAAGTTGTATTTGCTTTTCTCAGCCCTCAAACTGATACCAGTTATTTTGATTGAATGCCCTTGACTTCTATGATTTTATATACCTCTATCATGTACTCCCATTTACCCACATTCCTGTGATCTCCTCAAAGTGTATAGTATCTTAATATCAAGATCAAGGCAGAACTCTATCAAAAGATCAGATTTGGATTACCAGTTGGATTACCAACTGACATGTAAAGAGATAAAAATATTGCAAAGAGATATACATCAATTTAATTCAGTTTAGTACTCATGTGTTATTTATTAATGTAACACAAGGAAACATAACTTGACTCTCTCTTTCCAGAAGATATATGATAAATATGCTTGCCTAATTTAACTAATCTCAATCTCTCTTTTGGGGGCTTTACAGTAACAAGTCTCTTGCTATACCTGTGTCAGAATCATTATCTTACAGACATTCCATTACAGAATTTAATAAAACACCAATGTTACTTCACTGTGGGTTGGGGTTTTTTTTATCTTCATAAATTCTAAATATATTTTATTGCCTAACCCACCAGAAGGTAAACATAGTAAGATGACTATTTCAGACTCACAATAGTCATCCCTTTCAGAAAGGATTTCCTGGTGTTCCAAAGTTTATATTTATCATTCCCAAAGATACCAGTAAGCCCTTGAGCCTATTAAACTGCGAAATCAGAAAAATTCTCATGTGCTGCAAAAAAAACCACACACCTTGATAAAGAAAAGGAAAATAAAACATGTCATTGTCCTTTGCCAAGGTAAGAAAACAAAGGAAGATAGAAACTGATTTGGTGTGGAAAGACTAACTGCTAACATTTTATTGCTGGTTTATATGATATGGGAGTATTAAATTTCACCTTGGTAAAAAAGAAAAGTTCTCTGCATCTTAAAGTGACTATGTGGAAACAAGACTGACTGAAAATGCATTGCTTCTCCTATGATCAATTGTTTCATTTAGATACGCTTAGGAACTTGAAAAGCATGCAGATGGTATAAAATGGTTTTAAGAAAAGTACCTTCTTTCACAACTGTATCTTGTTCCTGTTGACCTGGATGCATGCACGATTGCAGGCTTAATTCCCCAGCTGTTCACAAGAAATAAACTCCTTCCACATTCAACTGCTCCATGGCCTAAACCAGGGGTGGGAAAACTGTGGCCCTCCAAATGTTGCCAGACTACAATTCCAATCACTCCCGATTACTGGCCATGCTGGCTGAGGCTGATGGGAATTGAAGTTCCAACAACAACATAGCTTCCGACTATGCATGCACTCTGTTATTGTTGGATGTTGTGGTTGCTATTTTTCATCTTGAGGTGTTCAGTAGATGGATATTTACCAATCCAAATCCTATCAATATCCACTAGTTATTTCTTTTTCTGGTACGATTTCAGGAATATGATGCCTACTACATAGGCACAATTTCATATTGTGTCTAATCCAAAATTTAATCCCTAAATTAGTATCAGATTTTGCCAGATGGGCCAGATGAGGAATGGCAGACCATGGTCACAGATTTCTTCCCCTCTCCTCCCTTTTATTTATGGGGAAACTGCCAGAGTCAGGGTGGTATAATTCAGAGGGCTAAATCTGCCAAGATGCCAACAGCTTTTGCCCCATATTCTTTACCCCTTGCTTTGTGCCCATCTATTGGTTCACTAAGATCTTCTACTGTCATTATCAAACACCTTAAATTTTATAGGCATGAACCTAATCAAATTAGCCAATACATTTCACTATGTACCATATTAGATTGCATCTGCTGATGTGTTGCTACAAGTCAATTACATATCCAGCCATTGAAGCTAATGATGACTTTGTAACTACGCTCATTATGCTTTAATAGGAAGATCATTCCCCATAAAATACTAATATATTGGCATTACTATTTAGCTGATAACAGAAACTATTACCTATATAACTAACGTATCAGCACCAAATGCAATTTTCTTGGGATTCACAGAATGCACTCCCTGTCCTTAGATGCACACAGTAAAAACTAGAGTTACACTGAAAGTTACCAGTGACATTTGGGAACATTGGGACAGTGTCATAAAGTGACCGCATCATTGGGGATCTATCACATGCATACATCATTTTATTTGTATGCCAGCTTTCCAGACATAAAACCATACCCAAGGCAGCTTACAACATGGGGGGGGGGGGAAATAGCACAATTACAAACATAAGAAAAGTAGTTATATAAATAAAACATCAAAAACTACACAACCAAACTGAATAATTTTCACATTAATAATGTAACAACAACAACTATTATTATTATTTGTATGCTGCCCATCTGTCTGGGTTGCCCAAGCCACTCTGGGTGGTTACCTTCAGAATATTAAAAACACGAAGATACAAAAAATAATATAATTAACAGCAACAACCCCTGCCCCTACCAAAAAATCCCCCCAAAAAACCCTTTAGCCGTACCACAGCCCAAGAATCTGTTCAGCAGTCTCAGCTTTTGTAGCTGGCATCAGTCAGGGCTCCATCATCACAGACCTGGTGGGAAAAGACCTGCAAAGCAAGGAGCAGGTCTTTGAGGACTCACAGCCAAGATAGTCTACAATTGGTTTGAAAGTCTTCTCCTATTTATCATCATCATCACTCTCTCTTTATACATTTACTTTAGCCCTATTTGGGTGTTCAGTCTTGGTCATTCCCACACGAGAAGCCTCTTCAGTGGAAGAGCTGGCACTCCCTTCAGGGAACCACACAGAGAAACAGAATAGGTCAGGCAACAGCAGGACAGAACTAGGAGCCTCAGGCCTTACAACACCCACAACAACTGCCTCCTTTTATAGAGCGTGTTCTCAGAGGCAGAGAGGGAAGCTCAGCCACCTTCAGGTACAAGAGATTAGCAGCATATGAAGGCGCAGGACCAGGGAGCAGCCAGACATCAGAGTGCTTCCTTGTGGCTTCCTTGTGTGACCTTGGACTGTGATTGGACTTGGCTTCCCTTTTCAATTCTGTCTCCCTAACTTGACCATGAGCTGTGCCCTGATTTGCAAAATCAGGATTGTAAAACTCACAGTGAGTCTCCATGAGTAGAGGTGGCTTCTTGCTTTAGAAGTTCACGTTAAACTCAGGAGCACCTCCAAAACAGGCAAAAAACAATTGGCTGCTGGAGTGGGTTGGGTTTTGTAACACAAGTCCAAATTCTTTGTGCTTGATTACATGCAAGGAAACTGAAGTTCCTAAGACAGTTTTTTATTTCCTTTAGTAACATCTGACATCAGCTTGCAGGTTATATATTTTTATATACAAAAAACTAGATCTGTGACCTATAAGTACAAGAGTACTCCATAGCCACATAGATCATATTCCAACTGAGATGATGTCACGATGATGCAATGCTGGCAATTAGATGTGTTTCTTTTTGTTCATCAAAAACACCACATTGGTAAATCCCTTGTAATTAAGCCTGTCCTGCTTTTATTTTAACATTTTATTTGTAGGCTGAAGAGGGGAAATATCACATCTGAATTATGCAGATTATGTTTAAAGTTTAAGAATATACTACCAATGTTTTCAATAGATGTTAATGAATTTTTTTCCACCTTAAGACTTCATGCCTTCTTTCTGTCCTTTGTGATAAAGCATGACATATTTTGATCTGTCTGAATATCAATGCAAGTTTGCAACAGTATTGTCTTACATAAACAAATATTCAAATAAAAGCTATTTTAAATCAAAACATCTCATTAAAATACAAATATAAAATTGTGCTTCCAATACAAAGCCTGTTAAATCAAGTTGCTAGTAGAATACAAAAGATATGATTATACATTCCTTGATTTACCACCAACTGCTCAGATTCACATTTTGTCATGCATAGATAAGGGGAGCAGCTCAGAAACATCCGATAGGGTAAACTTTGTAGAAAAATACATCTTTACCTATCCTTCTAGAAAAGACCATGTTCCTTCTTCCCTAAGCAAAAGCAGAGTCCTGAGGTTTGTACATCCTTACCTAATTATCAGCTTTTCTCATTGACACTGCTAGTACTTTCTGGAAGCATTTAAAAACATCAAGAAGTCTTCCCTGCACCCGTTAACTTTTCAGTAAATTGACATTCAGGTGAACACAAAACAGATACCTGACTCACAAAGGCTGCTGCTTTTTCATCTTCTTCTGGTATTATAAGAAAGGATTTATGTTACAGCTACTTAGGGGAGCATGAGTTGTGGTTAACATCTTATTAAATATAAGATAATAATAAATTCTATATTGTCAATACACTACTAAAATTAGTCACCAGCTTTATTGCTGGAAGCTATTGCTTACAATACTCATCCAGAGGTGCACAAACTGTGTATTTATCCAAATCACAATTTCTCCTTTGTTGTGCAGTATATTATTATGTCTTCTATTAAAATCTTCCTTGTTGTATATTATTATCCCTTCCATTAAAGTGAAGGCTTGCTGAGCTGTAGCACTGAGGATCTTTTTTCAAATCATCATTATCATATGTCAGTAATCCAAAAGCATTATTGTTGATTCAAATGCTGGTGAAGTCATTCATGTACACTTGTGCCATTCACCTTTTCCCAATAAGGGCTTCTTGTAGCTTCCATCACTTTTATCAACTTGCCACTTGACTAAAAGTATCCAGAATTGCAGATCTGGATGAAAGGCAGACTGTGGGTTCCAAACTGTGGGGTCCAACAGCCTAACCACACATTAGTTTAAAAATGTGACATGCAGCAACATCAAGGATTTTCCTCCACCTCTTTAATCTGGGGCAGGGATGGATCTGATTTCCATTAGTACCAAAGCATGGGGAGGTGCTTCCCTCCCTCACTGAAATAGCAATGGGGAAAAATCTCTCCTGTGCTGCAGATAGTGATTGACAAAAGTCTCGATCATAGTGGGGTGGTGGTGGTAAATAACTCATCCCTGTGCACTGTAGAGTCAAAGGAATTCCTCCCTCCATAAAAGAAAATAGGCTTCTTCCTGTGGTTGTCAGGCAGTAGCCCCTAGAGCCCAGGTTCTGGCTACTTCCAAGATTAAATTGTCCCTTCAAGAAACATGAAAGCAATAGTTTCCAAGCAGGCAAGAAGTACCCTACTGCAAAGGTAGTGTGAAAAAAGGCTATTTTTTTAAGGGGGCGGGAGTGGGAATAAATAGAAATTGCAGCCTATCCTCCAGATGGGCAGGGTATCATCACCATTATAGCATTTATTGCAGTTCCACTGCTAATAACACAATATGTTGCCATTCTGTGAATGCTAGTCTACTTATAGGAGCAGATACACAAGAAGATGTTATTCCCTTACATAGGAGCTCCTAACCATGGTTTATAACACTTGCTTCAAAAACACAGCCTAAGTCAACAGCCCTATGGTAGCTATTGTTACATCAGTTACAAATAATTTTTTTTTTTACTATTAAGAAAAAAGTTGTGGTGCTTTAATGATCTCTTACAACCTGTCAAAACAAACTTGTTAGTCTTTAAGGCAGGGATGATGAATCTGTGGCCCTCTAGTCATTGCATGGCCAATGGCTAGAAGATGGAAATTGTCATTCAACAACATCTGGAGATCCATAAATCTTCTTATTAACGTAGGAAGCTGTGAGATACCTAATAAGAGCAGTGGTTCATCTGGCTCAACGTTGCCTACAATGACTGAAAGAGATTCAGTGGTGTTTCACATAGGGGACATTGCCAGACCTACCAGGAGAAGTCAGAGATTGAACCACAGAGCTTCAGCATGAAAGGCAGAGATATGTACCATCTAGGGCAGTGTTCCCCAACCTTGGGCCTCCAGCTGTTTTTGGACTACAATTCCCATCATCCTTGACCACTGGTCTTGCTAGCGAGGGATGATGGGAGTTGTAGTCCAAAAACAGCTGGAGGCCCAAGGTTGGGGAACACTGATCTAGGGCAATCCACTGATGGGTGGGGTACAAATAATAAAATTATTGTTCTTTAAGTTACAAGACTCTCCCTCCCTCCCTCCTTCCCTCCTTCCTTCCTTCCTTCCCTCCCTCTTGTATTTGCTCTGATGGATTAACAGACTCTCAGTGTCATGCTGCGCATGTATAGGAATATGTAGACTTTGTTTCAAGGTTTCCTCCACCTTTGTTCATAACTGCCAGTCACAACCATAGGTCCTCCTGTAACTAACGTATATCCTTCCTTCCTTGCAGCTGCCAGACCCAGAATACCAGGGGCATGTTGGTGGGTGGACGCTAGTGAGTCAGTAAGAGGGAGCATCTCTTCTCAGGCTGGGGCCTCTAATGCTCACTTTGGATAATGGCAAATAATAAATATCACTGAGTTTTGTATTCAAAGCCAAGGAATTATGAACCTGGTTGACATCACTGAAAAAAATAATGTCACATTCTACTGGTAAGTCAACACATTATTCTCAATTTCTCCCAGTTCTTTTATTATTATTTTTATCTTTGATATATGGCTAAAGATAACTGACTGAAAGCTTTCCCCATTTATTGTAATTGTACCACTCCTTGAAAATGGCAGGAGCACTTAAACTAATACAGCCATTAACAACAGCCAGGTGCCAAGAGAAAAGGTCCATAAATGTGCATTATATCTAATTTTGCTAACATGAAACTGAATTCATTTAACATAGCCATGTGAGCACAATTGATAAAAGAACAGACCTAGAAATGGAAGAGAAATTCATTCAATTCAAATTTTATGGTTGGTTCTTTATTTACTAAATTTTACAATACAATTCAAAATGAAATAAAAACAGACCTGCAGGTATAGGGTGGCATATAAACTCAATAAATGCAAACACCCAAAAATTATTGCATACGCTCAGAGTAAATAATTTCATGTTTCCCAGGCACAGTATATGCTTCTATGATTGTAACCCACCGAAAGCATGAGTAAACCGGAATGTGTTATATTTCTCCCGAAAGTTAGTAACAAGGGAGGCAAATGCACCTAACTAGGAAGCACACTCCACAGGTGGGGAACCACCACAGAGAAAGCCCTGGCATGGTTCAATGACAACCAGCAAGTGTTGGCACTACCCCTGAATGGGGTAACTGTGCCCCTGAAGGACCAGGTGCGCAGCCTGGGAGTCATTTTGGACTCACAGCTGTCCATGGAGGCACAGGTCAAATCTGTGTCCAGGGCAGCTGTTTACCAGCTCCATCTGGTACGTAGGCTGAGACCCTATCTGCCTGCGGACTGTCTCGCCAGAGTGGTGCATGCTCTGGTTATCTCCCGCTTGGACTACTGCAATGCACTCTACGTGGGGCTACCTTTGAAGGTGACTCGGAAACTACAACTAATCCAGAATGCGGCAGCTAGACTGGTGACTGGGGGCGGCCGCCGAGACCATATAACACCGGTCTTGAAAGACCTACATTGGCTCCCAGTACGTTTCCGAGCACAATTCAAAGTGTTGGTGCTGACCTTTAAAGCCCTAAACGGCCTCGGTCCAGTATACCTGAAGGAGCGTCTCCACCCCCATCATTCTGCCCGGACGCTGAGGTCCAGCGCCGAGGGCCTTCTGGCGGTTCCCTCATTGCGAGAAGCAAAGCTACAGGGAACCAGGCAGAGGGCCTTCTCGGTAGTGGCGCCCGCCCTGTGGAACGCCCTTCCAGCAGATGTCAAAGCGATAAACAACTACCTGACATTCAGAAGACATCTTAAGGCAGCCCTGTTCAGGGAAGTTTTTAATGTGTGATATTTTATTGTATTTTTGGTTTTTATGGAAGCCGCCCAGAGTGGCTGGGGAGGCCCAGCCAGATGGGCGGGGTATAAATAATAAATTATTATTATTATATTATTATTATAAACAGGGCCTCACCAGCCAGTTGTAGGACATATGATGGTTGATATGATGGGAGATGCTGCTTTAGTGCTTGGGTTCCAAGCATGCATATGGGGGCGGGACCGGGACCCTGGAAATAAACAAACTAGGATGGAGTGGATTTAGGATTGAGTACATATGATACTGACATAGGAAATAGGCCATTCCTAGATAGATATGCTGGCTGTCTTCTTCTCTTCTCCACTCACAAACTCTGCTTTCCTATTGGCGTCTTTAAAGTAAATTTGTAATTAATTACTTTGCTTCTGCATCTAATGGTTGTATTCTCTCCTACACTTATCATTTATTACATTTTACAGACCCATTTGTGTTTTGGGATGTACACAAATGTACACGATCCTATAAATGGTGTGTATAATGTGATTTCAAGTGGTAGTGCTCTTCTGGGTATCTGTAGGTGCTATTTTCATTTCAGGGCACGTTGGGGGGGGGCAGTGGTCACCCAGAGAACTACTGCATTGAATAAGTCCTATATATCTTGTCTTCCCTTTGCTCTCCACATATCATCAAAATGTCCCCCAGTTTTAGTATTTCCAAATTGGAAGGCATTTTAATTAATTTCTATAAGGTCAAAGCTCAGTAGCAGTGTTCTTACAAGGGGATATCTGCATAGCCATGGAGGATATATGGAAAAAGGAGGCTGCATATTCAGGGACATGGTTTTAAAGGCAACTGCTGCCGGCTTCTGTCTTTGTAAACGAGAGTGACCAGCATGACAGTGCAGAGATCTCCTTCCAACACCAACATTACTGCTGCTTATCAGGATGCTTGGGTGTGGGGGTGGAGGCTGGGCAACTGTGAAATTGAGCTGTGCAGTCACACTATTGGAGTCCCCTCCAATGTGTCTGCATAAATCTGACCTCACCATTGCTCTACACTGTCTCAATAAGCAGCATCCATGTCGGTTTGGGGAGAAAGGTACCATCCTGTGTTGCCAGCCACTGCTGTCTATGAATGAAAGAGAAATTCCACCTGCATTTGATATAAGAAATAAACTCATAAAATGAGGACAGATTGCTGTTTATGTTTGAACATGGAATGTAACTACCACTTTGTGCTTCTACATGAAACACGCTGTTCTCCACCATTTGTCACATTGGCCTTATTCAGCTCAACATATTGTGTTGGACTTGGAGTCCAACCAAAAATTCAACATATTTGGTGTAAGGAAATAATATATATACCCAACTTATTATATTATATATTACAATTCTAAGGATTCCATCCAGGTTCCAGTCTGTGTGGTATCTGTTGTCAGTTGGTGAAGTGTTTTGTCCTGTGTTGTGTCATGTTAAGCTTGCTGTGGGCACTAGAGAGCATAGTATATATAATTTGTATATTTAAATCTCTATACTGCTTTTCCAAATGTTCAAAGTGATAGACACAAAGAATTCTGAAAAAGCTGGCAAAAGACATTCAGCACACAAAAGATATTTCCAATGACTGAAGATATGACTTAAGCTATGCCTTTGAGTAGTGTGGCTTCCACAAAAGTCACTTCGGCAAATGCATCTGAGGGTGAGAACTGTAAAAGCCAGGTTTGATGACAGCCTTGTTTAATGCATGTTTTAACAACCTGTCGAGATTACAGGCTGCCAGAAACTGTTAGAGGCTTCATAAAAACAAGCAGCAATTGGTAAATTCCCCCATCCCCGTTTACAGTTCTGTGTAACTCATTGACTAGATGTACCGTGGATGATTTAATGGGTATCTTTGGGACACGCACTCACAAGAAAATAGCCTTATGCAGCCCTAGCAAGGAGAAAACTCTTTGCATGGTGTGCCTCAACTGTTATCAAATAAATTGATAAAAAAGTGGGCAAGCTTTTATGGGAACCTAATCCAAAAGGTTTCTTTTATTACATCTACAGAAAACAGCCACAGGAGCCTTGGGAGCATATAAAACTAGGCCAAATGAAATTAAGCTAGAGAGGAAGCAAGAGACGAACAAGAGGTCTGGGAAGGGGAGCAATAATCCAGTGCTGTGACTGAAATCCACATTTTGCCATGAATGGGAATGAAGGCAGGCTAACACACAACTTTCTGACCTGACAAGAAGTGTGGGAACGAGAGAGTGGCTCTGGGATGGCTCAAGAGAATGTACTCTAGGATGCACCCTGATCTTGTTCAGGCACCAAGGGTCAGCAAAGCTACAGAGCCCTGGCTTAATCACTTCTAGGAATCAAATAAATTTTGCATTTGCCATAAACTACTTGTATTATGAATGAAGATTCACTTGGCGCTTTTATGCCTAACAAATAGGAACAATGTTTTGTTACCGACACACCTTGAGAAGCAAAGTGATGGTGAAAAGGTAATATTTATTCAACTATGACAATGAAAACTCTGCCAAACAATAACCAAATTATGTCAATACGGAGGGTTTGAATGAATGTATATGAAGGAAGCACCCCTCCACTTACCTAAACATGTAAACAGTCACATGGCTCCCCAGTCACGGAGTGGGAGGAAATGCTTTCTTCTTGCTAAGTGAGTATTGAGTATGTATTCAGTTAAGTCATAGTTGTTGCTGCAATCTGTCTGTCTCTGGAGACAGAAATCAAACTGTTGGAAGGTTACAGTGCTTGATGTGGCTATAAAGACCGATATAGGAGAGGCATGTTTTGTTGCAGGTGGGACAGATAAAGGCATATGGTTGTGCTGCAGTAGATGCACCATAGCTTTTGTTCTCTCTGCACTCCTCCCAGCTTCATCAGGCTGATGGTAAGACTCCCTGCAGGCTTGGGGAGTTGAAGAGTCTCTGTAGAGCTTCCTCAGGGTGTGCTGTCAAGGCTGCATCATCTACAAATGACATCTCTTGGATAAGGCCCTGCCTCACTTTTGTCTTAGCAGAGACATGCCAGGTTGAATAGACCCCCATCACTCCTTGAATGAAAGTACACACAGTCTACAATCGAGCTGAAGGCATATGAGAGCACCAGGAAGAAGAATAAGGACACAGCTATCTTTTAGTATAACTAATAACTAGTATGAAAACAAAACACTGCCATATCCATTGTTGAACAAGTACATGTTAGTTACTGCGCCCATGAATGAATATGCCCTTCTGTTATTCATATTTGCTATACACGTGTATCATTTGCAGCCACGAAGAGTAAGGCAGTAATGAAACAGGGACAGGATAAACTATCAGTGACCAGCAGTCAAAAGCAATACAAATGCTGGAACTAATGGGAGAACCGTTTGAGAGTCAACAAATGAAGGAGAGAAAACAAGCAATTCTAAAACCGCTTAAGAGTTGTGTTGCTTAAAAGCATTTCCAGTTTAGTCAACCAAAAGTAGGAGATTTAAAATAATGCAGTGGGGGTTTTACATAGTAAATACATAGACATATAAGGTAAAGGGATATAGTCCTAAGGGTACAGTTGTCAAAAACAATGGCTATTCTTACTCAACCTAGGCATGTCACACTTGGAATGAAATGCCAGTAAATAAATAAGATGCTGAAGGGACAGTTTCTCCAAAATGCTCTGTTTAATCAACACAAAGCAGACCATTGCCACAAATATTAGGATATTTTGTTTGTCTGCCTAATTGTCACTTAGTCTCCTATTTCCCATTGCAGTTGATGATCACATGATCAAATACTTCTCCACGCTAAAAGCAAATCTCTTTGTCAGGAAGAAGGTGAGGTAGGTCTGAGAAGGCCCATACTCAGACAGTGGTTAACATTTTGTTTGAAAACCCTTTGGAAGCATTTTGACCTCCCAGATAAAATGATGTCCTGGCATCTCTTTCATAATCATGATATTAGGTAATTGGTGCACAACTTATTACACTTCCCATGCACTTCAACTGCAATTCCTTTAAGCGAGGGACTGTACCTCATGTTTATTATTAAAATAAGGAGCTAGTCCAAGCCGGTACTTAAATTAATGGACTGATGCTCCAATTTCTAAAGTCATGAAGAGGACTTCATTCGGGTGCATTTGTGGACAAATTTATATCTTCACTAAAAGGGAAATACAGTTTAACAGAGTAATTTTAGAAAGCAACATTAAAGACTTTTTATGCGCGTACTGTAAAATGGTGAGTAAGGCTGTTCTCAACTGCATGCGGCAATTCAAAAAAAGAAGTGTGGGAGCAAAAAAATCTAATGCATAAGCAAATAAGAAATGGTTTCAACACAAGGTTTTAGCTCTTTGATATTTGAATGTAAGGCATTGCTATCAAGGATATTAGCCCTAGGAGGGTAATGTAATATTCAAATGGTAAGCCACAACCCTGTTTCCAGCAAATGAGTTTTATATTATGCAACATCATAAATTCATAGTCAGCCTTGGTGGTTAGGGCTTGACTCGCTGAAAGGGGTTAAATTTGATTCAATTCTTAAATATTACACAGTTTCTTATAAAGCATTAGTGAAGATGCCAACTTGGAAGTAAACTGTAAAACAAGCAAGAAAAGTGCTTTGTACCTGTTTCAGTATTATTATTCCTCGCTCTCCCCACACTGGAACAATTTCCTCTGTGTTTCACCTCAGTGATAAAACATTGCAAGAGTAGGGCCTAACATTCTAATAACAAGGAACTATATAATCCTATAAACAGATGCAGATGTAGAATAGATATAGTTCATATGAACATGCCAGGTTACCTTAGAGACTATTTGCTCCCATGTAGGCCCTGCCTGTGAATTTAAAAAAACAAATCACTGTCTTGCTTTCAGTTTCGTCTCCGGAGATTTGGTGAATGAGCACAACAAATGAGGGTGTGACTTGGAATGTCCTCCCAAATGGAATTTGTGAGGCTCCTTCCTCGTTTGTCCTGTGATGAGATTGTGATGGGCAAAATCTTGTTTGTTTGTTGCATTTCTACCCCATCTTTCCTCCAAGGAGCTCCATGTGGTATACAGTCATACCTCGGGTTGAAGTAGCTTCAAGTTAAGTATTTTTGGGTTGCTCTCCGCAGCGACCTGGAAGTAATGGAGCGTGTTACTTCCAGGTTTTGCCACATGCACAGACGCTCAAAATGATGCCACACGCATGTGCGGAAGTGGCGAAACGTGGCACGCGCACGTGCAGACGCACAGTTGCGTGTTACGTTTACTTCAGGATGCGAACTGGGCTCCGGAACAGATCCTGTTCGTATCCAGAGGTACCACTGTATATGGTTCTTCCCTCTCGCCATTTCACCCACATAGCAGCCCTGTGAACAGACAGGCCAAGGTCATCTTGTGAGCCCCTGAGTGAGGATTTGAACACTGGTTTTCATGTTTCTAGTCTGACACTCTTACCACTACAATGCACATCTTTGCTCTTCCTGCAAAGTGTTTGTGTTTTGTTTTGCTGATAGTGTCTGTTGTATTTTGTTATTGCTATTAGAAAATACTTGTTGAACTTGTGTTTTTATTAAGCATATGTTTTTATGATTATGTTCTACACCAATGTGTGTATTTCCAGTTATAGAAATAGAAATCTCACAATAGATTATGACGACAATGATGATGATTCCATATGGGTTTATTTTGAACATTTAAGAACATAATTTTTGTAACTCCTAATACTTGAAACACTTCTATTTTGTTATACCTAGAAATGCAAATACTTTATTGTGTCATTAGTACAGAGAAGTTCTGGTATATGTTATGAAGTGGGTTAAAAGGAACAACATGAAATGAAGACCATGCAGACTAAAAGACTTTTTCAGATCACTTCTGCGTTATATTCTATCCTTGCTCTGTGGCTGCTCTTCCTGTATGACTCCATTAACAAAGTCTGGGCTGACCATTATATTCTTGAAATATGAAAACAGTATACAGACACACAAAATATTTGTGGTTTTGAGGAATGTGCGTGTTGAGGAATGGGTGGGGTGGACATTTGACTATTATTTATTAGGGAGTCCAAGGGCTTCTTCCTTGCCCCCTTTTTACCTTTGAAAAGACAAGGTCCATGCTTGGAAGCAGCCCAGCAGCCACACATATACTGTTACTGTCCTCAGGATGGGCATTATATGATGTTAGAGTTGTTCAGTGGAATCCCTGATCTGGATCTTGTGTAGAAATTAATTCTCTCCACCACAAGAGTGTGCTTCAAAGCTTTACTGCAGAACAGTCTTAAATACTAGCTACAATAAGATAAACATTACAAAGTAACCTTGCAAACAAGAAAAGGGCTTCCTTCCTTTCCTCTCTCTGGTCCCAAAGGAAGATCTTAAGCTTGGTCATCATTACCAAACTTCTTTGCAAGCACAGCTGCTGCGGCTAACAATCTCCAAACAAGCACACACAGGCTTCTCAAGTTTCATCTTCCTGCTGTGAGAGCTCTGCAGCTTCTGTTTCTGGAGATGCATCATTGGGTAGCTTATGTCACTCTAATGGAAAAATACCTTTCTTCTCTGATGCTGTTTGCCAGAGTGTAACTTTTTTTTTTTTTTTTGTCTAAGGTAAACTTCCCATTACAGCATCTTAAATACAATGCATTCAGACACAGCATTTTGTGTACATTGAACTTCTAACTTTAACAGTAGGATCATTCCAGGGAAAGATGTTGAGGGGGTAAAAAGATAACTTGAAAACAAGTCATTTCAACTAGCTGGATCGGTGCATCACAGCACTGCTTAAAATGGTTCAGTTGCATCTTTAACTGGCTAATTAAAGATACCGACAGCACTGTGATTCAATAATTTTTCTGAATAAACCAGATTACATTAAAACATACTGTTATATTTGATGAGATCGAAACACTTCTCTTCTGTTAAAGTGCACGATAAATCAATGCTCTGTTTAACTTTATTAGTTAGTAGTTAGATACATCAGGTATTCCATTCTGCGCTATATAGCTATTTTGTGTACTTTGTTTCCTCTGCACGATGGTTTTACAACCCCATTTGTTTTCAGATGTATAACCAATGTGCCTTTTATGCCCAGTGTTAAAACAAATAAAATGCAATATGCTCTTTGCTTCTGCTTTTGCCTTCTGAAGAAGAATGAAATGCTGCTGTAATTTACACTTTCACATTTCTGAAAACTTGCAGATTTTACGGAAGACTCCTTTTCCCTCCATATGTAAATTTCTGCAAACATATTGAGTTAGTAAATTTTGTCAGGCACTGCTGGCACAGAAACTTGAAGAGAGTCCACATGAACAGCACACTGTCTCTTGCTTTGCATTTCACAATTCTCTGGGCATTTCAAAAGTCTTCATCAACAACTGGATCTCAAAAAAATAGTTCTATGTGCACATTTCTAAGTTTATAAGCACATTTCTAAGTTAGGTGAAACTCCTGCTTATAAATGTAGGTGACTGTGCTTATGGTGATTTTTACACTTAGTGGTTCACCCTGTCCATATTCAAAAATCTGTGTATATGGCTGAGCTCATTTATATGCCTCCAAATGATGGTATCTTAGAAAAGTTGTAGACATAATTTAACTAAAGAATGGGAAAGTATGCAAACACTTTAAGTGGTGTGCAGACTTAATCATACTAACATGTCTCACTGAATTCAATGCATTGACTCTAAGCATGACAAAATGTGGATCAAATCCTTAGTTTCTGTATGAGGCTCAGATGCTCCTATATTCTCCTCTAAAATGTGTGTATAATACTTTTGGCCTGTCCAGTACTTCACATATGACACCTTTTTGAGGAGATTGTCCTTTATTCTTCAAAATTTCATGGGTGGTGTCATAGTTCTCTTTGTAAGTTCATAATGCTGCAATAGCATAGAAAACTGCCATTAGCAAAAATGATTTCTTGTGCCACCATTAAAACACAGACATTTTAAATAATACCGCCTTCTCAGACTTGTAATTCAGGTCATCTTAAAGCTGCAGCTTTCTCTCATTTCTCCTCCTCCATTTCTTCTTCTTCCACCTCCAATATCTAAACCCAGTTTTCTTAATTGGTTTGGGAGAAATTCATCAGTGTCAGACTACAGTTAGCTTAACAGGCAGTGTGGGTTTGTCAAGAGAAGCACAGGACATGCTTGGATCCTTCCACTTCAGCATTTTCCCTTCTTTTTAATGCTGTTTTTTTTTTTTTTACTGTACAGTGAAATATACTTGAGTTCAATTTGCAATAACTTCCTTCCATAGGCTTTTCAAGATTATTTTTGTATCTTTATGTTGTGAACTGACCTGTGATCTTCGGATGAAGGACGGTATACAAATTTAATAAAGAATAAGAATATATTGACTACTTTAAATTCCCAGGAAGGTTATTATTGTTGTTATTATCATGTATTAAATTTGTATACAGTGGTACCTCTAGATAGGCACACCTCTGGTTGTATCTTTCAGGATGCGAACGTGGCAAACCCGGAAGTATTCTTCCGGGTTTCGCTGCACGTGCATGCGCAGAAGTGGCACCTCCATTTGTGAATTCCTTGGGATGCGGCTGGACCTCTGGAATGGATCCTGTTCACAACTAGAGGTCCCACTGTACTGCGCTTCATCTGGAAATCACAGTGTGGTTTAAAATTTAAAACACAAAAACACATACCATAATAACAAGCAATAACCTCCCCCCCACACACACACAGTTTAAAAAGCCATGCGCCATTTAATTAGCCAAAGGCATAGAATAAGAAGAATGTTTTTGCCTGGCACCTCAGTATAGGTAACGAAGGTGCCAGGTGAGCCTCCCTGAATAAAGCAAGTGAGGCGTCACTGCAGAAAAGGCCCGTTTTCATTTTGCCACCTTCCAAACCTCTTGTGGAGGAGACACACAAAGAAGGGCCTCATATGATGATCACAGGGTCTGCATCAGTTCATATGAGGGGAGATGATTCTTGAAGTATTACGGTCCTGAGCCATTGGCTTTATCAGTCAAAACCAGCACTTTTAATTGAGTTAGAAAATCACACACATTTAAGTTCCTCACGTTTTGCAACAAGATAAAATAAGCTTTCTCTAGAACAGCCTTCCCCAGCCTCTTGCCCTTCTGGTGTTTTGTACTCCAATTCCCATCAGCCCTGACCAGCTTTCCCAATAGTCAGGGATTCTGGGACACCTGGAGTGCAGCAGGAAGGGGAAAGCTGCTCTATAGCATCCACGGTTTCAGTGCTAAACATTTTGTAGGTGCTCACTTTGCATGATGAAGGCAGGCAATTCCATATATTACACATGTTGTTTTTTAACCATTTAATTGTTATGGCAGTAAGATAAAGGACTAGACTAGATAAATGGTTAAAAGTCATAAGAATATAAGTTGAGCCTACTGGATCAGGTCAATGGCCTATCCAAACCAGCATCCTGTTCTCACCGTAGCCAACTATATGCCTATGGGAAGCCTATGAGCAGAAACCAAGCACAAGAGCACTCTCTTCTCCTTTTTCGAGTTATTTGCTTCTTGAGGAAGCCAATTATGACAACATTTGGACACTCTTGGTCTGTACAAGTAATCAGTAAATGACACAGTGGAGTAGAGATGCTTACCTGACCTCCTGGTTAATTAGTTGCTGCTACTTATTGTGAAAGCTAGAGAGTTCCAGAAAGACATCTACTTCTGCTTCATTGACTATGCAAAAGCCTTTGACTGTGTCGACCACAGCAAACTATGGCAAGTTCTTAAAGAAATGGGAGTGCCTGATCACCTCATCTGTCTCCTGAGAAATCTCTATGTGGGACAAGAAGCTACAGTTAGAACTGGATATGGAACAACTGATTGGTTCAAAATTGGGAAAGGAGTACAGCAAGGCTGTATATTATCTCCCTGCTTATTTAACTTATATGCAGAATTCATCATGCGAAAGGCTGGGCTGGATGAATCCCAAGCCGGAATTAAGATTGCCGGAAGAAATATCAACAACCTCAGATATGCAGATGACACAACCTTGATGGCAGAAAGTGAGGAGGAATTAAAGAACCTTTTATTGAGGGTGAAAGAGGAGAGTGCAAAATATGGTCTGAAGCTGAACATCAAAAAAATGAAGATCATGGCCACTGGTCCCATCACCTCCTGGCAAACAGAAGGGGAAGAAATGGAGGCAGTAAGAGATTTTACTTTCTTGGGCTCCATGATCACTGCAGATGGTGACAGCAGCCACGAAATTAAAAGACGCCTGCTTCTTGGGAGAAAAGCAATGACAAACCTAGACAGCATCTTAAAAAGTAGAGACATCACCTTGCCAACAAAGATCCGTATAGTTAAAGCTATGGTTTTCCCAGTAGTGATGTATGGAAGTGAGAGCTGGGCCATAAAGAAGGCTGATCGCCAAAGAATTGATGCTATTGAATTATGGTGCTGGAGGAGACTCTTGAGAGTCCCATGGACTGCAAGAAGATCAAACCTATCCATTCTTAAGGAAATCAGCCCTGAGTGCTCACTGGAAGGACAGATTGTAAAGCTGAGGCTCCAAGACTTTAGCCACCTCATGAGAAGAGAAGACTACAAGCATGAGTTTGACCAAACTGCGGGAAGCAGTGGAAGACAGAAGTGCCTGGCATGCTCTGATCCATGGGATCACGAAGAGTTGGACACGACTAAACAACTAAACAACAACAACAACTTATTGTGAAGGGAGAGGGGAAAGATGAGGCAGCAAGGTGAGCAGCAGGATTGCTGGATTGGCTTAGCCATTTCGTTTGCACCACACTGACCTTGTCATTGCCTCACCCCTCTTCTCTCCTGGTAAGCAGCAGCAACTCATCTTCTAGGAGGTCAGGTAAGTGCCTGCACCCACCACTGATGCAAGTATGGTTGTTAGACTAAAAGAGACAACAGTGACAGCTTGGACACCTACGGCTAAATGAATCTGGCAGGTGAAGTGAGCATACATGAGAGAATGAAACAGACCTTCCTAGATAGATCGATCGATCGAGAAATAGATGTAGATATATATCCCATAGGGATGCTGCTACTCTTCAGATTTTAGAATGTCGCTTGAATCCTCAAAAAAGCTAAAGTTAATTGTAGTTTAAGCTGAGTGCAACAAGCCAATTGATGTCTAATTTTCAGACAGAAAGTCTCCTCCAGAGATATTAACTTTAATCACTGTCAGCTAATAAGTGAATAGAATAGTAAATACTGTTAGACTAATGTATTTTTCATTCAGAATAATATCCCTTATGATAATAGTATCCCACGTTGGCTTCAGAAGATTTGTCACAGAAGATTTGTATTCATTTATTTGATAGATTTCTATCCCATCCATCTTCCAATATGGATAAGAATATATCAGATAACTTATTAATTCAGTCCAGCAAATATGATCAGTATTTGTCATCATTGCTGCTTTGAGTTTACAAGCAATATATAATTGATTGCATCCCCACCACCAACATTTGCTTTGTCCCCCCCCCCTTGTTTTATTCCAACCCATTCGTTTCATTGCATTATCAATGTAACTTAAGGGATTTTGTAATTGATTATGTAAATTTCTTAAGTTAATGTCACTTTGCCACAGTAGGCACCGATAATAATTTTGTTTTTGACTGAAGATGAACTGCAGTGAAACAGAAACATTGTTGCATGTAACATACATGGCAGAATGAAAAATGATGCTGTCTTATATCCCTACATGTGACCCACAACTTCCAGTGCTATTCAGTGTTGCAGAAAGGAGTCATGTTGCAGTAATTCCAACATCTCCCTCCTGAGACCTTTAAATGCTAAATTCTATCACCCTATATCATATGATCACCCATATGAAAATGGAGCCTGATGGTTCACTGATTTCAAATCTGTATATTCGTGCTGATGAGGCAAGTTCAAAGGCTGATTTCCTCAAACATCCCTTTTTCTTTGCACCATTATGGTCTCCTTCTTTGCAGATTGAGATATTTCTTTCCTCCAATTGTCATCATGTTTTAACACACACCTTGTCCGCTCTCTTCTTATATTAAAAATAGCTAAATGTGACACCCACTCTTGTGTGCCCAGACAATATGCTGCAGTTAAAAAGTCTCTCCTTTTGTTCATTAGGAGAAAAATTAGGTACAAAGAGGTGGTATTTAAATCTCTATATCCAGTGGCTAAATCAGAGTGCTATTTCTGCTTAACTCATCTGGAGTTCCAGTTGACAGCTTAGTTAACATTTCTAGTCCCTACTTAATGAGCTAGCAATGTCATGGTATTTAAAAGAGAAGTTTACATTTCATAGTCCTTCAGAACTCTTTTTTTAGGCTTGACATTTTTATTTTAATGAGCCATTTGCTGCTTCTGATCCATGCTTTGAAGCCAATAGGATGTCTCAAACAATGCAAGTTGCATTTAAAATATCTTTTTATATTTCTAGTCAGTATTTCTAAAAAGGGAAATTCATATTTTTCATCCACTCTGAGTGAGGAAATAAAAAAAATAAAAAGAACCCATCCTACCATGTCAATTAAAAGAAAATGTTGTTCACGGATGAACTAGATAAGCTGATGCCACTGGAGGTATCTTTATAACGCGTTCCCGTCTGACAGTCAATGGACGATGTGATAACAAGAAAAATGCAGACATATTGATACAGCCTTACAGAAGAATAGAGAATACAATTGTTGTTATTGCTTTAATCATAATTCCTTCTTCAAGGTCCTTTTCTTCTGAGGCATCTGCCTTCAGAAGGGAAATGACAAATGAAATTTGGAGAAAATGCTTTGAGGATGCAATATGCCTTGACCTTAAGTAAGAATCTAAGCACATTAAAAGACTAGCACATCTTTGTACAATTAATGAATAAAGTCTCAGCCTATTTCAGTTATTATTTATTTGTTTGACTATTTCCAGTGCTTTTTTTCTTAAAAAAAGTTTAGGGGTGCTCTCATTTTCCTACTCATATTGAAATACTGCCCTTCAATGATGCCAAACTTAGATTCACAAAACGTTTAGGGTTTTTAAGCGTACCCCCAGAAAAAAGCACTGACTATTTCTATCTATTCTTTAATGAATTCTCAGGGTAGCTACATGTGCATATAATGTTCCACTAAAATCCATGGATGTAGCTGGCAACTGATTTCAGCATGATGCTGTTAATATTAATTGTTAGGAGATGCAATCAATACATTTGCTGGAAACCATGATGAGACAGATGTCATAACAGCATGTAGGAGCCAACAGGCTGTATAATCTTAGGGCAGCCAACATGGTGCCCTTCAAATGTTGTGAACTTCAATTTCCATCATTCCTCACCACTGGCCATACAGGTGGGGCTGATGGTTGTAGTCCACAAAGTAGAGGCACTACTTTGGCTACCCCTGAATCCTGAATCTAGAAGTAAGAGTTCTGATCAATCATCAGCCACTCCTCCTCCTCCCACTTGCTCAGCTGATAAAATCCCAGTATGCTGTAAACAGACAGTAAAGTTTACAACAGAATTAATGGGTGTTTTCCTGCTATTTTTAAGAACCTTCAGGGCCAGAAGTCCACAATCTAGCACAATGTTCCAAGCAGCTTGTACAAAAAGTCGCAGACATAACAGTGTAATACGTCTTAACCCAGCATGGGGGCTCTACTCTGTACATTAGAGGTACCATAACTGCTGAGTGTGGTTGATATGCAGGCTTAGCAGGCCCACTACCACGCACTGTAACACAGTACTGTACATTGAAACGGTTCAACAAGGAGAGTTAAACCAAATGCTACAGAGAAATGTAGCACAAAGCAACCTAATATCCCGAACAAGTTTGCTTGAAGCATAGCAACCTAAGGGAATTCAAGCCCATGTCATCCAGCATCTCTGCTTATGACAGTAGTTAGCCCCAGTTATCAGTGGCACCCCAAAGAGGAGGGAATTGCCAAAATTCCAAATAAAACACTTCTACCTAAGGACCGGTTGGGTGGGAGAAAAGGTATAAGTCAAAAGGAGGCTCCAAGAAATGGATTAGCAATTTGCATATTATGTGCATGTGAGAAGGTGGAGAGGGAAATGGCTGAGTTCTATTTAACCTTTATTAATTGCATTCTCATCCACTTTAATCATTTATAATTACTTATAGTACAAAAATGTATGAAGTCATTTTCTGTGCAACATGCTAATTTATACAGAGACTCACCCGAGACAAAGGTGTTCATTGACAATTAATATTTCATCAGCTTATTTCACTAGGTTGTGTGTGTTTTTTATTACGCACCAAATGCTCTTGTGCACTTGGACATTAAAAATTTACACAGTCTAGCTACTGAGAAACACACAAAGCCAAGCGGGAACGGCACTCAAAAGAAAATGAAACCATGCTTTGTTTTGTTGAGCACAACTGAGACTCCCACATCTAAAATAGTCTACAAATAGCATGGAGCAAAATAAGGGCAAGCAAATGAAGCAGCCTTATACAGAATTAGATCACTGGTTCATCTAGCGTTCAGTTACCAGCCTTCATTCCATCTAGCAGTCTTTCTCAGCATGACGTCCTCCAGATGATGTTAGACTCAAGTTCCAATTTGCCTCAGCAAGTAGGACTGATGGGGTGGGATGGTGGTATTTGTGGTTCGAAACATCTGTAGGGCACCAGGTTGGGGAAGACTATTATATAATTTCAGGCTAGCACTGAGCCATTTGTAAATTTGGCAAAACTGGAATTATCATATTGGGGTTTTTTTTGTGAGATGTGATGCGATGCGATACGATGTCATATGTTATGTTATGTCATGTTATGTTACATTGTGTTATGTTAATATACCACTTTTTGGTCCAAAGCTGCTGCTCCACCCCCCAAACAGTGATCAGAATATTAATACAAAAGATAAATACAATAAATATAAAATCAATCAAAGCAATACAAAGTCACAAAGTCACAAAATAACCTCCAAACACAGAGAATATACATCTATATTGGCGAGAGCCAGTGTGGTGTAGTGGTTAAGAGCGGTAGACTCATAATTTGGTGAACCGGGTTTGCTTCCCCGCCCCTCCACATGTAGCTGCTGGGTGACCTTGGGCTAGTCACACTTCTCTGAAGTCTCTTGGCCTCACTTCACAGAGTGTTTGTTGTGGGGGAGGAAGGGAAAGGAGACACCTTAGGGTAGTGATAATGCGGGATATCAAATAATCCTCTTCCTCCTCCTCCTCCTCCTCCTCCTCCTCCTCTTCTTCTTCTATGAGCAACATCCACACTCTCACCACAGATTCCACTTCCTGGCATTCCACTGCAGCCTTAGAACCAGGCTAATTCACATCTTCCTCCATCCATTCCAATTTCTCACCTAGGAACAAACCCATCCACAACTAATTGTCTAGGGGAAGTGCCCTTGCCTTCAATACACCCTGAAGGAGTGACCCAAAGGGGAAAACTACGCTTTGGTGCTGCTCTCTTTGAGGCTATCCCACTGGGGCTGGCCAAGTGGAGCAGCATGTCTCTAAGTAAACATAGGATCCCCACAGAAAATAGCTACAGTTGTAGCAAAGTTCTTACTCTTGTTCTTCATGAGCAGGGCTAGGTGGCCAAACCTTCTGACTCAGCCGAAGTTCTCCTGGTCTCTTCAAGCAGTAGTGTAGGATTTGGGGAGGCTATAGTTGGTGTCCACCTCCTGGCCAGCATTAGCCATTTTAGTACTACCTGCTTTCTTTTCTATTGAGTCTCAGACCACCTCCTACCCAGCAATTGTTCACCTACCTGTCTCCTCTTGCAGCAAGTTCCAGAGGTGGTGGTTGGCATGCTAGGAATATCTCTTCACCCAAAGGAAAAAGCTGCTACACCTGAGACTTTATGAGCTCCAGCCTAGAAGAGCATATGTTACTTGGTGTGGAAGAAAATATATTGCCCGCTATGTGGAGTAGGAACCCACAATAATGGCTGGCATATGAGCCTCCTGGGTGAGAGCCAGGGTGCAGTTCTTGAACCACAGGTGAGAGATATAAAGGGTTCTTGGATGCTGAAGCTGGAGTCTGGGAACCAAACCACTGGATCATCTGGAACATGGTGTTATTTACTATGCTACTATTATATTTTCATGTTGCTGTTATTTTCTCTACTGTATAGATTTAGCTATTTAGTTAGGATAGTTTCTTTCTATTGTCTTATACAATGTTGTTTAGTTTCAACTATTAAATTAGGTTAGCTTATTCATGTTGCTTTACACATACACATATATGGATTTTTTTGTATTTATTGATAGTAGGATTATGGCAAATTGTTTCTCTGTGTTTTTAAAGGAATTGTTCTACTTATTGTTCAATTGCTATCATGTGAACCACTTTGGGCACAATTTTCTGGAAAAGTGGCCTACAAATGAACAAATAATCATCTGAAAAGGCCCCTGTGTATGCAGAGTCCCAGATGCAACAGAAGAACGCAATATAGTGAAGTACATTTTAAAAAGCCTTTTCAGCAGAATAAAAGCTGTATTTATGGCTGCATTGCATTGCATATTATAGAATTCATTTAACTTTAGCAAAGGTCTCACATTATGGCACAGATGAAATTGACTTTCTAAGACCTAAAGGAGGGTTAAACACCCAAACAATCCAACTTCCATGGAATGACTTATAAAAATAAGCATCAACGGCTTTAGCATTTTACCTCTATTATGGAAGCACTGATCTGGAAGGTGTTTTATAGAAAGGAAAGGTTCTCCATGCTATAGCTATAACTGGTTGCTCAGGGAGAGAAATTATCTGCTTGAGAAAAACAGTAAGAAAAATCAATGCAGCTGCGAAGGAGGTTGTTGAGAGAAGCAAAGGGTTAGGGCAGGATGAAAAGTCCAAGCCATTTTTTCTTCTAACCTCTGCCCTTCATGATCTTTTAACTGCAATTATACTGTGAAGTTTGTAGTATCATCTCTGATCCTCTCCCCCCGCAATTGCTCTGAACATTGATTGTTTATTTCACATATGGGCTTTGAAATCACTGTCATTTGGAGTGTTCTAATATGTGCTCTCTTTCAGAAATACAATAGAAATAGATTTACAAGCCTGAATCTGACCTACAAGCTACTGTTTTGAAAGCAATCTCCAGCTCACTTTCAGGATAGCACCTATTCTTGGTCCTAAACTTTTGAGCTATGGAAAAACTCATTCTTCTTGTAGCAAGTGAGCTAAATGACCACTCACAACAAAGGCGCAGCCACTGTGGGGTGAGGGAGAAATAAAGGAGGTTGCATCATCTAGGAGCACAGCAATCATGTAAACAAATACACCCATAGATACCTTTTATTATAACTATTATTATCAATAACAATAATATGGTTGGACTGAGTCCCAAAAGGTAAGTCCTCAGCTTCAGCTTAGATCCTTTTGCTCACTGTCTCCGCAGATAGCTACTATGTAAGAGAAGTTGCCACAAGGCAGAAAATAGGCCCCAGGTTCCTAGGGCATAGCTGCCACCTGAAATCTCTTGCATTCCAGTTTTGCAAAGGCATCAAACAAAATAAGATGCCCCGAGGAAGCAACCATTTTCAAAATTCCTAGGACATTTGGCTGCCATCTCTGCAGAGATTTAGATAAACTGGATGAAGATTTTAATTGCGTAATAATAATAATAATAATAATAATAATAATAATAATAATTTATTTATACCCCACCCATCTGGCTGGGTTTCCCCAGCCACTCTGGGTGGCTTCCACCAAAGTATTAAAATACAGTAGTCTGTTAAACATTAAAAGCTTCCCTAAAGAATTTTAATTGCGTAGCGAATCAAAATACAAATATTGCCTTCTTTTACCAGAAAATTATCCTTGTTTGTGGTTAGTCATTGGGTAGGGGGTAGGTGAATATCAGTTTACATTTCTTTGTTTTTCATTTTTCCATTATTGTATCCAGTTTCTCACATTTCCACACCAGTTTGGATTTTTTAAAAAGCCCTCCTATAGCTGTATCCTCATTTTAGTTAAATGTATGCAATTTTGCCTAATATACACAATTTTGCAAAACGATTTTCTGTATTAGAATGTATTCTTGTGTGCTATTTTCACTAAAAGATGAACACTTAGGCACACTTTACCACAGTATGCACATTTTTGCACAGATTACATGGCTGGAATATGTTGTGGTTTATTGATAATTTTATTGTTTATGGCACTTAGAGAGTTTATAATCATCTATACTTTTTTTTTACTGCTGCATTGAAATTTGTGGAACATATAGGCCTCAGTTAGGGGGAGAGGGGGCCAGAAGTGGTGTATTTTACACTCAAGCAAGTTTAAAATATGTACAGGGAAAACAGTAGAGCATTCTTTGTATAGATATATACATTGCAGTCAATGCCCTTACCCTTCCTGTGCTGGATGTCAAAAATATGTACTTTGGTCGCAAACTTGGGCAGTCCACCACGGCATCCAGGCGCTAGTCCTTAAGTTAATTTATTTCAGTCAATGTATTCAGAGTATGGCCTCATTGGATATCACCATTACAAAAGTGTCTTGCAATTAGACAAACACAGAACACCGGGTCCTGTCCCCCCCTTCTGCTACTAACTAGGCAGTAGGCAACATTATATATAAATTGCAGGTAAGATGGAGATAAAAGCACTGTTTTGATCAGATAAAAAGTGTACTATTCAAAGAATGAACAGATTCAGCTGGGAAAGACTTACTTTATCTTAATATTTAAAATGTACTTTTTGATATTTTTAAGTGGTTATAGAACATTTATATCAGCATTTCCCCATAGCTTTCAAAATGGCATATTTTAGTTTCTGCTTTCTTCAGTTATATATATCTATTCATCCAGTTACAAGAGATATACAATATCAGCACTGAAACATTTGCATTTTTCATGAAGGTGTAGGGAAAAGAACACACGCTGCCTCATAGTGATCTGAGAATTTAAAGCAAGTTCAACAGAGAGAACACTAAAACAGATTTCCAAATAAGCATTCTTTTTAAAAAACAGATCGGAGAAAAAAAATCATGGCAATATTTGAAAAGAGAGCTCCTGCTGTTGCAAGAATAGGTTGTTAAAAGAAATGGGTTCCTTGATCCTACAAGCATGTGTAGAAGATATGTATTTATGGCAGAGAGTCTCTTCTCCTTGACATAGTTACAAATGCTGCTAATGCTTGAGAAGGAGAAAAAATATTTCCTGCTCAGTCTCCATACAATCTTACTGTAAATTACTATATGCAATGTATGGGAGCAGTGGCATAGCTGATTTCTTTGTTGCTCGCAGTGCATTAAGAGCAAATCCACAAATACAGCAGAATCACATGGTGCAATTTCCCCTACGTTGTACCATTCACACTGCAAGTGAGAATGACAATGCTATCAGAGGGAAGAGGGTGCCAGGCATGGTGTGATTCAGACTGAGGATTTTTGGATTTAGGAACTAACCCTTAAAGTGGAACAGGCTTTTGCAGCAGAATTTTTTTCCTGAGGTTGTGGGCAACAAAGTCATTCTGTTTGCACAAGGACTTCCGCTGGTGCAAAAGAACTTCCTCTGCTCCCCCAAAACTGTTCTGGGTCCCCGTCCCCCCAACCTTCTGTAAGAGTTGGGGTTGCACAGAGAGGAAGGAAAGGAAGTGGTATTCCACAAGTAGGTGGGCTCTACACAGGACAGCTTTCTTGCATGTATCCCATGCTGAGCATTATCTGTGTTCCCTGCCACTACACCAAATGTATTTTTCATGTTACGTATTTAATGCATTGATTATTATTTTTAAAAAAATGCTTTTTTTAAAGAATTGTGCTGTGATTTTGTGTATCATGATTTGAAATGGTCCTAAGTGCCTGAGTGCTAGAAGGATGGAACATTTGGGGGGGAGTATAAATAAAGTCTTTGTGTGTGTTTGTGTGTTTGTGTGTGTGTGTGTGTGTGTGTGTGTTTTAACCCATTCCATTCTTTTTATCACCAGATTAAAACCTGGCATTTTAAACTGCTGCATTTTTAGCTGGTTTGGTTCCTTTATCCCTCTCAGTTATTTGTTTTGTTTTGTTTTTGCTTACTGACATATCACTTTTAATATTGCATTGTGGCATTTAGATTTTTTTAATACACCAACCTGAAACACATATTTTTCCATAAAGATGTGGGATATGAATTCTTAAAATAAATAAATGAACCCTTCTAGCAACATATTTAAGCCCAACCTACACTTGATTCTAATTCATCACTTGGTGTTGAGCCTTTTAATAATAATAGCAGCAACTACAAGGGAGAAAATTTCTTGTCAGGACTCTAGCACACAGATTCAACCCCATCTTTCACTAGCAAGCTATTTTATTATAATGATGATGATAATTTTAATAATTTCATTATTTGTACACCGCCCATCTGACAGGGTTGCCCCAGCCACCCAAAACATTTCCCCATGGCTAATGCTTTGTAAATGTCACTCTTTGTCAGTACTAGAAAAATGATGAAATTGCTAGAAAAGAGCCATTCCCTAAACAGCTTTGAGCGAAAGTGTACATCTAACCAGCTTGTTAAATTTTGCCACCCTGCTCCAAATCAACATGCAGAACTTTATTTTAAGTATGCACATTATTAACTTCTTTCTAGGTGTGGAAAAAAATGTAATGTGTCTGGATTTTGTACTAGCGCCTGCGATTCCTTTTTCTATGCATATAATAGCAGTACATTGACCTACTTTCAGATGTAATTATTTTCTGCATGCAGAAAAGTGCTGACTTAACTGAGGAAGATTTGTGCAACATCAGTGGAAGAGTCCCATTTTTTACTGAAATTCAACCAGCAAATGAAAATGGTAATTGCCATCTGTAAATATTGGTACAGTAACTACTACTTTCTGCAGCAAGTACTGAAGACTTTGAGTGACCTGGACATTTGCATAACTATTTGCATATCCTGACCATTGATCCAACTCTCTCTTACTCAATTCCGCATAAAAGTGTAGTTCTACTGAGCTTTCAAGTTCTGAGGTTTCTGAGGTTGGGGCTTTAAGTAGCTGCATCTCAGGGCACATGGATGCTGCGCCTGACGATTTCATGCTCAATTTACACTTCAACTTCAGACATACATTTCTGATCAAGTAGCTTGTCTAATGTCTAAGATTGCT
This sequence comes from Podarcis filfolensis, assembly GCF_964270895.1. NCBI lineage: Eukaryota > Metazoa > Chordata > Lepidosauria > Squamata > Lacertidae > Podarcis > Podarcis filfolensis. The sequence continues at coordinate 55,649,880 of NC_139607.1, read as the reverse complement.
GTCCTGCCCCACATCTGCTTTTAGTTGCTTGCTTTCAAGTTTTCTCTCTTTTTGGGTTCTGTAAAAAAAACAAAGAACAGTTGACTTATATTTTCCATTAAAGAACATCAAATCCCATAAATTCCATTGGCCACATGTCATAATATTGCATAACTTTGGCCAAGGATTGATTCAGTCACCTTGATTTCACTTTCTAATATGGAAAAAAACCTGTCTTGTAAATTGTAAAAGAGAAATAATCTGCCTCCAAACCAACTGCTACTTTATTTCTTAAATGTAAGTTTATTGGAGTCTGTCTAGTCCATCACAGATACAATATAAATATATGGAGTGATCCCTTACCTTGCTGATTAAAATACCCAATTAACACTGGTGCACTGGCCAACTAAGCACATTGAATGGACGCCCAAACTGACAAAAGCAAACCGAAAGGAAATAATTCCTCAAAACTTTGCACTTCTCTGAATTTTGCAATGCAGTTCTCCATCCAAACCATGTGTACAAATTCACATATAATAGAGGAAATAGCATACAAAAATACATTATATTAGAGGGATTTATTGCAAGAGCATGTGTGTTAAGACTTAATTGTATACAAAAATATGCATGTTAGCAGAAATGCACACTAAAATGCTGACAAGTTTTTTTAAAAAAGAAGAAAACCAAGGCTGGTGCAAAAATGCAGCAAACTGAAGTATATGGAAGTGAGAAACTGAAAAAAATTGAAATTTACATATTCATCTGTACTTAAAGAGTCATGTGTGTTCATTAAGCTGTAATAGTTCTAACTAGAGAGCTTCACACAAATTTATTCAAATATTTTATAGCACAAGATAATGTATTTGCACTGGTCAAAAGCAATTTACAACAAACAAAATACTATAGCGCAGAATAAAACAACAATATAACAACAGCCTCAGAAGCTCTACCTCTCCTTCAAATCAGAACCAGTGAAGGTCCTGTGAGGCGGTTGGAGGATGGATAGCGGCTAACAGATTGAGGTTGAATCCTGACAAGACAGAAGTACTGTTCTTGAGGGACAGAGGGCAGACAAGTGTGGGGGACTTCCTTGTCCTGAATGGGGTAATTGTGCCCCTGAAGGACCAGGTGCGCAGCCTGGGAGCCATTTTGGACTCACAGCTGTCCATGGGGGTGTAGGTCAATTCTGTGTCCAGGGGAGTTGTCTACCAGCTCCACCTGGTACACCAGCTGAGACCCTACCTGCCTGCAGACTGTCTCGCCAGAGTGGTGCATGCTCTAGTTATCTCCCGCTTGGACTACTGAAATGCACGCCACGTGGGGCTACCTTTGAAGGTGACCAGGAAACTACAACTAAACCAGAATGCGGTAGCTAGTCTGGTGACCAGGAGTGGCTGCCGGGACCATATAACACTGGTCCTAAAGGATCTTTATTGGCTTGCAGTGTGTTTCTGAGCACAATTCAAAGTGAACAGAGTTGTTCCACCAGGCCTTTGGTCAGGGCGCAGCCTGACTCCCTCCGCTGGTAACCTGCACAGAGTTTTGCTTAATGGTTGCCATCAACTTGATTTTAATTAATTTTTATAGTGAAATATTTTTAGAATGTTGTTTTATTTGATTGTTTGATTATTTGAATGTTGTTAGCCGCCCTGAGCCCGGCTTCGGCTGGGGAGGGCGGGATATAAATAAAATTTATTATTATTATTATTATTATTGTTGTTGGTGCTGACCTTTAAACCCACAAACGACCTCAGCCCAGTATACCTGAAGGAGCATCTGCATGGCCATCGCTCAGCCCAGACACTGAGGTCCTCCTCCTAGGGTCTTCTGCTGGTTCCCTCACTGCAAGAAGCAAAGTTACAGGGAACCAGGCAGTGGGCCTTCTTGGTAGTGGCACCCTCCCTGTGGAACACCCTCCCTTCAGATATCAAGGAAATAAACAACTATCGGACTTTTAGAAGACATCTGAAGGCAGTCCTGTTTAGGGAAGTTTTTAATGTTTGATGTTTTATCGTGTTTTTACTATTCTGCTGGGAGCTGCCCAGAGAGGCTGAGGAAACCCAGCCAGATGGACGGGGTACAAATACAAATACAAATTAACAGTGTTCACCATATAAAACACCAGCTCTCAGGCAGCATGTAGGGTGTTATGGGAGAAGACAGCCCTGAAGGCATCACAGCTTATGAAGGTGAAAAGGAATATTCAATTAGGCTTCTGTTTTGGAATCACACAACAAGAAGAAAAAACAAGGTTCTTAATCAGGAGCATTCAGCTCCCTTTCAATATAGATGATATATATTTCTCAGGAAATATTTCCCAGTGCAACAATATCTGGAAATATGACATTGTGATGAAAGAAAACATGCAATGAATACTGAGTGTGAGCACATTCCTTGATGTAATGTGCATGACAGTTTGAAAAGAATCCTCCTAGAGCCACAGAGCCTTGTGGCAGCTCACATAAAGCAAAAACAATTCCAAGCATACAGATTTTATTATAGGATAGAACAGAGTTAACTAGAGACTTCTCGTATAGATTAGATGTTGAAAAATAGTGGAGGTTTTTTATGTTCATGAACAGGAGACAGAATAGAAGAAATATAAATTTTTGCACTCTCCTTCAGCCTAAGAATGCAGCTGAGTGATCTTGGCATGCTTGAGAACAGACAAATTCTTTATCTCTTAGTTTCAAGCAGAGTGTGTGAGATCAGAAAGAGATCTAAATTATTTTGTCTCTTATTTGTTTGTTTGTTTTTACTCCAGCACATATTAAATACTTCTTTGAGCAATGCATAATTAACTGTAATACTTACTGCCACAGGATGTGGGGATGGCTGCCAGCATAGATGGCTTTAAAATTTGCATAGATGGATTACTAAAGAAAATGAGAGACTTGGCAGAATGATTATGAGCTGTGATTGCTGAGAAAAGAACTTTCACGTTCAGAGTTCCTGATTTCCAGGTGTTGGAACAAACAGAAGATGGCAATTCCCTATACGAGCTTCCCTTATTTGTATTTTTTATTTTTGCATTTATATCCCACCTTTTCCTCCAAGGATCTCAAGGTGGTATATGTGGTTCTCCCCCTCCTCCACATTTTGTATTCTTCCCTGTCCATTTTGGTTCTAGCCCCACCTACTTTGACTTTGGGCTCCACCCTTGACTGCCAAGGAGCCCCTCTAGCAAATGTAGCCCTTGGGCTGAGGAAAGTCTCCCAGTCCTACTTTAATGGATGACTTAAACAGTGTAACTCCACTTCTTCTTTTTTGCTCATGGGATACAGGTAAGCCATGTACGTATTAATTTTAAGATTTCTAACTTGCTCTTTACTCATAAGCTCACAGGGAAATAATGTATGCTATTGTAAAATAAAACAGCAAGAATGGTAAAAAATAACTGTTCTAATCAGAACAATATAAATCTAGCCAAAGAGCATGGCTGCCCTAAACAATATACATTTACTGTCAAAGGCCTTGGTAAAGAGGCATGTCTTCAGCACACAGCAAAAACTATGCAATGTAGATACTAGCTGCACCTCTATGAGGAGGGCAACCCATAATTTAGGGCTGCCTCTCTCTGGCTGCCACTCTCCCAATTTCCAAGAATGATAGAACCACCAAGATTGTTGTGTATTGCTCAAGAGAATCTTTAAGGAGGGAGGCAGTCTGCCAGGTATTTGGGGCCTCATTTGCCATTTGATACACTTGAATTTATTGATACATTTATGCAGCACTTATTATTTTATTATTTATGCTATTTTAAAATATTTATAGTCCATCAGCAGAAATACCAGGGCAGGGCACAGCATAAAATGAACTATGTAACTAGCATATAGATAAACTACAATAGAAAATGGGAACAGGTTTAATAGAACAAACATAGTCAGCTAAGAACAGAGCCAGCTAAAAGAATCATCAAAATAAGAACATTTGAGATTCCCAGGCAAACAGATCAGTTTTAACCTGGTGCCAAAAGCTTAACAATAGGAGAACTTATCTAAAGAGCTGACATTGGCTTCCATGTGGTTTCTGATTGGTCTCTTATACAGACGGTGGCTAGGTCTACCATCAGCTATACATTGTATCTTTATATAAATTCTATCTTTATGGCCATTTTCTGAACTTGGCTGTGTGTGCTGGTACATTATATAGATGAGATGTGTGATGTAGGATTATTTTTAAAGTTATACATGTATTTGGAGATGAGTGACTTAGATGAGTTGTGCTTCAAAGTAACACTATATACAGTACATGATTTTCAATCCTCCCCCAACCTCACATATATTTAAGCATATATTATAGTGCTTTCCAGTGGGTTATTAAGGATCCATTAGACTAACACAAATCCATTAAGCAACATTAAGGGACAAATTCTTAAAGCAAGAATTTATTTTATTTTATTACTTAAAAACCAGAGTGCTCACTGTATTTCCTATGCATATCAGCCAGACATCAAAAATTACATGACATGCAATATGATTATATTTAACCATGTTCGATTCATGTTTTCAAGACCGTTTCTGGACTTCAGATTGATTTATGCTTAGTTCCTCACTTGTACTTTATTCTTTAAAGTTAGATTTATTGTCCTTAGGCTAGCCTACACTGAGTTCTTCCTCTTTAATAAGATAGCACAGTCAATCCAGCAATATATACAGGGCACGGGAGCTCTAATACACACAGTCACCTTCTTCACCTGCAAAAGATTGCCTAATCACTCCAGTGGAAGAGACAAAGCAGTGCATATTTGCCTTTGTGAATAGATCTGGTCATTGCATCAGAAACAATGGTTCAGCCTGCATGCAAAAGAGTAGACTTGAGTATTCTGACATAGCACAAGGGTGCAAATGCTTGAAACAAAAGTAAGAACATCGACAATTTATTGTACAACCCTAAACATGTCCACTTGGGAGTAATTTCTATCCCCCCCCCCACTGTTTAGAAGGGGAGTTACTGCCACGTGGGAATGTATAGGCCCTTTTTCATTCATTCCCCTACTGCATGGGACGTGGAGAGCAGGGACATGCTCACTGGCCCTGCTTCAGATGCCCCATCCCTGTCAGCCTTTACTCATTTGCATTGAACTTCTACAGTGGGGAACTGCTGTACTTGGGCTGGCTTCTCTCACAATTTATTTTTTTTATTATTTTTTTGTTTCTTTTTATTAATATTTTTTATTAATCAGTTTTTATAACCACACAAACATAACATAACATAACATAAATACAACAAATACTTAAACAAACAAGGGCAAAAACAAGACAAAACAAAGAAAAACAAATACCATTTCATATCTTAATTTCTTAAACCTTTCTTCCCCGACTTCCTCATGCCCCCCTTTTCTGTATTCCTGATTCTAATCAATTATTCAGCAAATCTTCCCTTATTTTAATTTAGATTTAAGCTAATCTTCCTTATTCTCCTTGTCTTAACCGTTGCTAATAGTAACCATTTACTTTCCAGTCCAACATCATTCTAATTTTCATTAATTTTATAATATTTCTTTAGATAATCTTTGAACTTTTTCCATTCCTCTTCCGCTGCTTCTCTTCCCTGGTTTCGGATTCTGCTCGTCATTTCTGCCAAGCCCATGTAGTCTATCACCTTCATCTGCCATTCTTCCAGTGTGGGTAAATCTTGTGTCTTCCAGTACTTTGCAATGAGTATTCTAGCTGCTGTTGTAGCATACATAAAGAAAGTTATATCCGTCTTTAACACCCCTTGGCCGACAATACCCAAGAGAAAGGCCTCTGGTTTCTTGGGGAAAGTATATTTAAATACTTTTTTAAGTTCATTATAAATCATTTCCCAGAATGCCTTAATTTTCGGGCACGTCCACCAAAGGTGAAAAAAAGTGCCTTCCTTTTCTTTACATTTCCAACATTTATTATCAGGCAAATGGTAGATCTTTGCAAGCTTGACTGGGGTTATGTACCACCTATAGATCATTTTCATAATATTTTCTCTTAAGGCATTACATGCCGTAAATTTCATCCCGGTGGTCCACAACTTTTCCCAATCCGCAAACAAAATATTATGACCAATGTCCTGAGCCCATTTAATCATAGTTGATTTGACCGTTTCCTCTTGTGTATTCCATTTCAGCAGCAAATTATACATTTTTGACAAATTCTTAGTACTGGATTCTAACAATTCAGTCTCCAATTTTGATTTTTCCACCTGGAAGCCAATTTTACTGTCCAATTTAAATGCTTCATTTATTTGATGATAATGCAACCAATCTCTCACCTTCCCTTTTAATTTCTCAAAACTCTGCAATCTCAGTTTATCCCCATCCTTTTCCAGAATTTCCCAATATCTTGGCCACTTCGACTCCATATTTAACTTTTTAACTGCCTTAGCTTCCATTGGCGACAGCCACCTTGGAGTTTTGTTTTCCAGCAAATCTTTATATCTGGTCCAGACATTTAATAGTGCTTTTCTGACAATATGGTTTTTAAAACTTTTATGCGCTTTAACCTTGTCATACCACAAATATGCATGCCACCCAAAAATATTGTTAAAACCTTCCAAATCCAAGATGTCTGTATTTTCAAGAAGCAGCCAATCTTTTAGCCAGCAGAAAGCTGCCGCTTCATAGTACAATTTAAAGTCTGGCAGGGCAAACCCCCCTCTTTCCTTTGAATCCGTTAATATCTTAAATTTAATTCTGGGCTTCTTGCCCTGCCAGACAAATTTAGATATATCTTTTTGCCACTTCTTGAAACAGTCCATTTTTTCCATTATTTGTAATGCATGGAACAAAAACAACATTCTTGGCAATACATTCATTTTTATAACTGCAATTCGACCTAACAAGGAAAGCTTCAAATTTGACCAAATCTCCAAATCTTTTTTCACTTCTGTCCAAGTTTTTTCATAATTATCTTTAAATAGGTTCACATTCTTAGCTGTCATATTTATACCCAGATATTTCACTTTTTTAACCACAGTCAACCCTGTCTCATTCTGAAACCTTTCTTTTTCAACCTGTGTTAAATTTTTCTCCAATACCTTAGTCTTTAACTTGTTCAATTTGAATCCTGCCATTTGACCAAACTCTTGAATTATTTCCAAAACTCTTTTCGTGCTAGCTTCTGGCTCTTGTAATGTAAGTACTAGGTCATCTGCAAATGCTCTCGGTTTATATTGTTTAGCTCCGACCTGAATCCCCTTGACCAACTGGTCCCTCCTGATCATATTAAGCAAAACCTCCAAGACCGATATAAAAAGTAATGGAGAGATAGGGCACCCCTGACGTGTCCCTTTTTCAATCTTGAACTCTTGTGTAACCACATTGTTTACAATTAATTTTGCTTTCTGTTCAGAGTATATTGCACCTATACCATTCTCAAACCCTTGGCCTACCCCCATCCCCCGGAGGTTCTTCAACATAAAACTCCAAGATATATTGTCAAAGGCTTTCTCGGCATCCACAAATATCAAAACAGCCTTAGTGTTTATATTCACTTCCAACTTCTCCAAAATGTCAATTATATTCCTTACGTTATCCGACAAATGCCTTTTCGGGAGAAAGCCCGCTTGGTCCCCATGAATCTCCTCCATCAAAACTCTTTTCAATCTCTTTGCTAAAATGTCTGCAAAGATTTTGATCCACATTTAATAACGAGATGGGTCGGTAGTTCTTTAGTTGGGTCTTTTCAGTCTCTGTCTTTGGTATAAGTGTGATGTAAGCCTCCCTCCACGTGTCAGGTGCCCTTCTCCCTTCCATAATCTCGTTGCAGACTTCCTTCAAAGGTTGTATCAACCCTTCCTTCAAAACTTTGTAATATTTGGAAGTCAGTCCATCTGGTCCAGGAGATTTGCCCAACGTCATGTTATGAATGGCATCTTCTATTTCTTGTGCTGATATCTCCTGGTTCAAAATTGTCTTACTTTCCTGCGAAATCTGTTTCAGCCCATTTTTTTCGAGGAATTGTTGTATCTCCGTTTCTTTCTGCGGCCCTTGTGTGTACAATTGTCTAAAGTAGCTCTGAAAGCAGTTCCTAATTTCCGCTGGGTTACATATATTCTTTCCTTCCACTTCTATGTTTGTTACCGTGTTGAGTTTTTGTCTCTTCTTTATTTGCCAGGCCAATAACTTGCCACATTTATCAGCAGATTCAAAAGTCCTTTGTCTCATTTGTCTAATTTTCCATTCTATTTCTTGATTCATCAGTTCCATATATTGTGTTTGATATAATTTGATTTCTCTTAAAATCTCTTTCGATTTTGGCTTCAATCTTAATTTCCTTTCCCCTTCTTTTATCTTTTCCAAGATTTTCTCTTTCCTCTCATTTTGTTTTCTTTTCTTTAGTGTATTTTGTTGTATCAAAAACCCTCTCATCACGGCTTTACTTGCGTCCCATACTATTCTTTTTTCTACTTTAGTCCTTAGGTTAATTTCAAAATAGTCTTTCAAAGTTTTTTGGGCCTTCTTACAAATCTCCTCGTCTCTGAATAAGGTGTCATTCATTCTCCATCTGAAGGAACCAGTTGATGTTTGCTTCATCACCATCTTTACTGCGTTGTGGTCGGAGAAGGTTTTTGGGCAGATTTCCACTTTTTTTATATTCGGCGCCATACTGCTAGCCACCCAAATTTGGTCAATCCGTGTCCATGTCATTTTGGCTTCAGAAAAGAAGGTTCCCTCTCTTTCTAATGGGTGTTTTGTTCTCCAGATATCAATCAAGTCCATATTATCAGTCATTTCAAAGAAAGTTTTTGGTAGTCTTCCGTCTTTTGTAACTACCTGTCTTTGTGCTTTGTCCATATTTGTTGAAACTACTCCATTCATGTCTCCCATCAAAATTAATTTGTAATCCAAATAGTCCATCAAAATTTCATGCAACTTCTTAAAAAATTCAGCTTTCCCTTCATTTGGTGCATAGATTCCCACTATCAAAAACTTTTCTCCTTGAGATTGAATTTCAATTGCCAAATATCTTCCTTGGTCATCTTTAAAAATTTGTTTCGGTTGCAAATTTTCCTTTGCGTAGATCACCACTCCTCTCTTTTTTACTCTGTCTGAAGATATAAATTCTTGTCCCAATCTTTTATTTATTAATAGTTTTCTATGTGCCCTTGTCACGTGGGTCTCTTGTAAACAAATCAAGTCCAATTGGTCTTTCTTTAAAACATGAAATATATTTTTCCTTTTTCTAGGAATATTTAAACCGTTACAATTCCAGGTTAGAAGTTGCAGAGCCATGATGGGGCTATTTACTCTTTCCTCCTACAGCTCCCAGTTGTTGTTCCTCTTTTGACGGTGGTTCCGTATCCGTGTCTAATGCTCCCTTACTTGAAGGATGCCCTTGTCCTGGAAACGTCTCTTTCTGTAGGTCTTCTTCGTGTTCTCCTAAGAACTTGTCTTTATCACTCACTGTCTTTATTCTTCTTTTCTTCCCCTTGTATTTAAAAGACAAGCCTTGAGGAAACTCCCACCTGAATGGTATGTAGTTTCTTTTCAGCAGCGTCACCAAGTCCTTGTAGAATCCTCTTGCCTCCAAAATACTTTTGGGAATGTCTTTAAAAATCTCAATATGAAAATCTTCAATTTGAAGGGTAGTTTGGTAATGCAGGTTCAGTATTTTATCTCTCTCCTCCTTTGATCTTAGAGTTATTAAGCAATCTCTGGGTCTGTTCTTCCTCTGCCTTATTCCCAATCTAAATGCACTCTCTATCTTAAATTCTTCCTTATCCAGCTCCTGCTTCCGAAAGTCAGAGAATTCTTTTGTCAAGTAATCCACCAAGTTGTCTTCTTCCTTTTCTGGCACAAGTCTGATCCTTAGATTCCTCTCCTTGCATTGCATATCTTGCATAGAGAGTGCCAACTCATACTCATCTAGTTTCCTGTACACCGGTGGAAACTTTTCCTCGGCAGCAGTTGCAATTTCTTTGGCTTCCTCCGCTATCTTTCGTGTTGTAGATGAATCCTCCAATAATTTCCCAATTGCTTCTGCATTTGAGTTCACTTTGTTCCCAAGGTCAGTTATGCTTTTTGTATTTGAGTCAATTTTCCCAGAGATTTCTTCAATTTTCTTGTTTGTTTCAGCAACTTGTACTCTAGTTTCTGCACCTTGCTTTTTTAGTTCCTCCAAAGAATCATTTATTTTCTCCAATACCTTAGCAAATGCTTCTTCTGAAGACATTGTTTTCACTTTTGCCTTTGAGACAGCTGCAGTTCCAGAGGCTCCTGATACAGAAGCCCTTCTTTGCATAGAAAGATCAATTTTGTATTGTCTGCCAGATCTCAAGGTTGTTTCTTGCACGTCCTCTTTCTCTTTACCATCTGCCATAACAAAGTCTTTCACTCAAGGTCATTCCCACACTCTTAAGCTGTCAGACAAAAGTTCTCAAATCTTGAGCTCCACTTGTTGCTGAAACTATTCATAAGTCCTCTAGAGGGCGTAAAACCAATTCTTTGCCTTCAAGTTAGTCCCACACTTTCCAAAAAGCAAACAAAAGCCCTCCTAATCCCTTTCAATTATTCTTTTTTCTTTCTATAGAATCCAAGTCAATAGTGTCCTGCATATAACTTTACTGTGCAACAAAGTAAAGTATTTGAAGTTGAGAGTAACCAAAGTCAATATTACAGTTACTTTTTTACCTTCTTGTAACGACAGTCCTTAGCCGGTTCCCTTTCTCCGGCAGTCCGATCCCCAGGTTTAAGTGCAGCGGTAAACAGTTCAATTTCTTTTAAACAGGCAGGAAAACACTCTAAAATCTTCTCCCCCCCCCTCCTGCCTTCGGGGAGGGAGTTCTTTGCTTGGTGGTGGATTTCTTAGTTCCGACAACTCTCCTTTCAAAAAGTTACAGCTTGAATGCCTTTCGCTTTGATCTTGCTACAGAACGGAAAGCAGACTTCCTTTTTGGTGCTTGTCCGTCTCGGTACCCAATTTCCTTAAATTTGGCGTCCAATTTATATTTTAAAGTTCAATCCTACTCATGGAAAGTTACTCTTTTGAGTCCAAATTCACCGGAAGAAATCAGCGCTCTCCGCTAATGGCGACGCGGCTTCACTTCGCAGGCTGGGTGAAAGCGACTCTCGGCACCGCTCCACACACCCTCCGCTGTTCCGCAGCCTTTAAAAAGGCTGTTTCACAACGTCGGGGGGGCGCAAAGGTGCCTGCCGAGTCTCCAGTTCACAGGCTACGCGCCTGTGATTTTTGAGGGTCCCCGCTCCGCCGTGGCTACAGGACCCGAACCCACGAAGCAGATCTCTCCCGGAGCTCCGGGAAAAATCCGCCATTAAGCGCTGGCGCTGACCAGAAGTCGGCTTCTCACACAATTTAGAATCTTCCTCCTGGTTCCCACAGAGATCATCAGTCCAGGCAAACCTCGGTTCTCAAACGGCTCCATTTTTGAACATTTCGGCTCCCGAACGACGAAAACCCGGAAGTAAATGCTTCGGTTTTTGGACGTTTTTCGGAACCCGAATGTCCGCTTGAGTGTAAGAAGCTCTTGCAACCAATCAGAAGGTGCGCCTCAGTTGTCGAACGTTTCAGAAGTCAAATGGTCTTCTGGAACTGATTACATTTGACAACCGAGGTTTGGCTGTATGCTGATGATACATAGCTCTACTTCTCTATACATCTGAATTAGGAGAGGTTGTGAAAGTTCTGGATCAATGACTGAATATAGTGGTGGACTGGATGAGGGCAAATAAACTGTGGTGGCGGCTCTTTGTGTAAGTGGTTCCTGTGTCCAGGAGACAGGCAAATTCCCTCTTCTGGATGGTATTATACTTCCTCTGAAGGAGCTGTTGAATGGTTTATTTAAATATTAAAGTTCATTATTGTTTCACAAGATGTGTATCTCTTTAAAAGCCAGAGTAAATATCATGACCTAGTTTTGAAGCAGTATGGCAGGTGCTGTTAAGTTGTGTCAATTAAGCTGTGTCAGCAGTTGGGTATAGTATATAAAGAGCAGTGTGTACCTCTCTCAGTACCCTGGTGAATGGGTGGGTCATACTTATAGATTTAATGTAAGAGGAGTTTTTGTTTTTGTAATTAATGCCAAGCAAAATATATATTTGCGTTTCTTCATTGTTTCCTGAACGTGTGGTCTCCCCAGCATGCTTTCTGCAGAGCAATTAATCTGCTAAATACACAACAGGAGCAAGTGCATATTTTAGGGGTACTCCTGGATACATCTTTGCCACTAGAGGCCCAAGTGTCCTGTATGGCTAGGAGTGCCTTATACCAGTTTTGTCTGGTTCACTAGCTACGGACATTCTTGGGCAGGGATAGCCTCTTCACTGTAGCCTGTGCATTGATAATCTTGAGACTGAATCACTTTACAAAGGCCAGAACAAATTAAGTCCACTGTATAGTAGGAAATGCTTGAACCCTTATCAGCTCAATCATGGATCAAGTGCTGCAAGGAGTGTTGCCGGCCATTCCCCAGGTTGATGCGTCTCATTTGACAGCAACAAGAATCTGAACTTTTAGCGTCATCACTCCAGTCCAGTGGAATGCTCTGACAACAGAGATTCAGCAGGCAACTTCTGTTTCAACCTTTAAACACCTCCTGAAAACATTCCACCAGGCCTTTCTGCCAATTAAGAATACATATTTTATAACAGTTTGCTGGTATCTCGTTTTAACATTTTATATAGTTTTAATTGTATGGTTTTATGTATCACAGCTGTGAGCCACTCTGATACTTATTTATGAATAGCAGCATATAAATAGTTTTATAAATAAATAGATACTTCCCAGCACCCCAAACAATAACTTGCTGTGCCCATGTTTCAGAGAAGCTAATGAAGTCTGAGTCACAATCCTGGGGTTGTGTGCAACTAAACAGGAATTCCTCTTTAGCCTCTGAAATACTGCAAGAGAACCTGGGATAAACTTACCATATTATATTATGTGCTGAATCAGGACAGCAAAGTATCTTTGGCCAACCCTGCACACTGATTCATAAATGCTCGAGTCCTTGATGTTGAAAAAGCTGTATTTTCACAGTGAGAGTTTACGTGAAGAACATTCATACAATCCATTGTCTGTATTCATTCTGATGTGGCACCACTGACCCAAGAGCGCTGTATCAGTAGGATCACATGATCCTCCTGAACATATAGTGTTTACATGAAGCGTACCATATGCACTACTATATCCCTGATAAGTTGCTATATTGTGGGTTCTTCAGATTTAACAGACTGCTAACAATACATTTGTCAAATTACTTTCCGAAGAAATAAGCATGTATACAACACTTCTCCTTGTGAACTCAAAGTCTTTTGCTAATTATCTTCACTGGGGGTATTTAAGTAGAGGCTGGACAGCCATTTGCTATGGATGCTGTAGTTGCAGTCCTTCATTCAGCAGGTGGCTGAATTAGAAGAAACTCCAAAATCCCTTCCAGCTGCTTAATTCTATGATCTCACTAATATATGCAACAATCCTATAAAGTAAGCCTTGGAATAACAATAATGAGCTTTAAGCAACCTATTATTTAGATTGCAGTTACTATTATTATTATTATTATTATTATTATTAAGGTAAAGGGACCCCTGACCATTAGGTCCAGTCGTGACCGACTCTGGGGTTGCGGCGCTCACCTCGCTTTATTGGCCGAGGGAGCCGGCCTACAGCTTCTGGGTCATGTGACTAGCATGACTAAGCCGCTTCTGGAGAAACCAGAGCAGCGCACGGAAATGCCGTTTACTTTCCCGTCGGAGTGGTACCTATTTATCTACTTGCACTTTGACGTGCTTTTGAACTGCTAGGTTGGCAGAAGCTGGGACCGGACAACGGGAGCTCACCCCGTCACGGGGATTCGAACCACTGACCTTCTGATCAGCAAGTCCTAGGCTCTGTGGTTTAACCCACAGCGCCACCCGTGTCCCTCTTATTATTATTATTAAAAACCATTAAAAGGAAAAAAGGACAAATGAACTCTATGATCTGGGGTACTTGCTACATATTCTGTAGAGCAGGCACCCCAAAACTTGGCCCTCCAGATGTTTTGGGACTACAACTCCCATCATCCCTAGTTAACAGGACCAGTGCTCAGGGATGATGGGAATTGTATTCCCAAAACATCTGGAGGGCCAAGTTTGGGGATGCCTGCTATAGAGCTGCAGAATGTAAGACTGGTTTATATAATAAATGTAATAGCTGTAAAGCAATAACAGTGTACATAAAACATCCCTGTTGGAGACATAGCCCAGTCTTTTCTCCAAGAGCAGCTGTTCCAATAGTGAACTTCTCTAAGACGTTTTCTTCTCATCTCTAACCTGCAGTGGACTTACAGAATATAAGCTTACAAAATACGTCTTTATGAACTTGTTGCTTGCTTATGGAATAATAAAGTAAATGATTCAGTTATTCACCCCATATCAGGTAATTATCACTAAAATCTCAGCCTGTCTTTTTGCCCTCATGTTGGGAGGTGGGGGGGGGAATAATGAGCAACATGTCTCAAAAATAACAGTTGGGCCTCACAAGAACTCGTCTTCCTAGTCCTGCTAAATCTTTTCCATATCTCCAGGGCAAAACTTGGTGTGTCTAAATTGGGAACGCTATCGTCTCACATTGCCTTTTCAAAAACAACTCATTTTCCCATTTAGATTTCCCCATCACCTTGCCGCTGGTCACAATATCTAGTCTGAGGAGAAAAGCAAAGATGACTAACACTTCCCTCAGCAAGCTTGATGAAGAGTTGGTAATAGCAGCAATTTGCATGCAATTTTCACAAAATACCTCAGCATTTATTGAACTTTTAAGCAGAGGCTGAGTATTTTAACTTTTCAGCCCCCTTAATAGGAATTCTTGTAAAGGTTCCTATTAAGAAATACTTAAGTATAGAATGCTATAATAATAAATGCTGGAGGGTATGAATTAATCCTTTAAAATTAGGCATAGAACATTGCAGTAAGTCTTTTTTCCCCCTGCCTCTCGCTTTTACCACAAGGGTAGTTCAGATGTTATAAATCACCTGGCTCCACTGTTTCCATGAATATGCTTTCACAGAATAAACAAAAACTAACTTTGGACTTGTGTCAGAACCCATTTGTGCCTTTTAATATAATTAAAATAAAACAATATTTATTCTGCTGTGTTTTAGGTCAACCTTGAATAGGATTGTTGGCCTATCCCCCATGTCTATGAAAAGTTGATGTTGCAACATTCTCCTGCTTGGAAGCAATATTTTTACATACAAAATCCGATTGCTGCAAATAATAATAATAATAATAATAATAATAATAATAATAATATGCTTTAACGGAAGTTCTGGAAAAAGACATTCTGCCATAGAACATTACTGCTGAAAAGAAATTGCCCACACCTTGGGACTTCATCCTTGCTATCAATTTCCTTTGCCCACAACTTACCTCCTCTACTGCTGCCCAACAATGAACTCACTACTTTTGCTTGTAGCTTCCGATCTCCCCTTCTAAGGCCACCAGGAAAGCTCACAACCAATGGTCCTTCTTAGAAACAAACCAAAGGCAGATGTATATAAAGCCCATCTCCTCTCTTTGTCCCATCTTTTCCCACTCTTCCGCTGTGATGCATTATATGGCTCTTTCTCAGAGCTCAGGGATGTGGCATCAACATTTCTCACCTTTTAGACTGAGAAACACCTCTCCTGATTTAGACCAACCTGGACTCTACATTCATCACCTGAGGCCCTTTTCTGTGAGAGAAATTGACAAGACCAAAGAGGGACTCTTTTCATCTGTGTCCCCCTGGCTATGGAATGTTCTTCATAGCGTGACCTGCCTGGCACTCATTTTAGCATCGTTTCAGTGGCAGGTTAAAATATCTATCCCCCACTCCACCCTCCAGGCATTTCATAGATTATGACAGGTTGCCATAGCCCTGTTGCTATTCTTGACTCGATCCTTGGGGTGCTTGTTTTGTTAGTATAATTACTATTTGTATATTTTTTAATATTCTCTTTGTACATTCCCTGGAATGTTACTTTTTATTTTGGTATTTTTATTCTGTTTCTACATTCCCTAGAAGGGGTTTGGGGTTGTTGTTTTTTTTGCATTTGGTGACTAACAAATCAAATTATTAATCAATATTAATCAAATTATGCTTTAATGCATAAAAGTCACTTTGTCTGAAGCGTGCCTTAAGTCGTGCTATCAATAGCCACCACAACCTTTCCACAGATTCTCAGTGTGAACATAATGAATGTATATGTTATGTACTGAGCTGAATCCTAGAACAATAGGATCCAGAATGCAGCAGTCTCATTGGTCTGCAGGAGCCACCCAATCCAGCTCCAGGTGGAAGTGAATCTGCGACTTGATTGGCCTACAGGAGCAGCCCAGAATTAGCCAATCACGTGGGGCCCATTGTGTAAATAATGTATATATAGCAGACGTTTTGGGGGAAGTTTCATTCATTGCTACTACGAGCTGAATAAAGAGCATGGAATTCACACTCGACTCCAAATATATTTCAGCATACATGTACTTATAGCAGATCTTTTTAGATATTTAAATATAGCCTTGTAAGTCAAGGGCACAGTGTCATCTGAATGTACCCCCCACTTGTATTTTTTTATGTTCACTTTCAACTGGCTAAAGTGAAACCCATGATCTAATACAAGAATGGATAGAATGCACACACCATCCTAAAGGTCTTTTAGCCAGCAAAACCTTAGGCAAAAACAAGTGTATGACCCATGGGTATAACACTTTGGATTTGGGCCTGACATATTATATCATATTATGCTCAGGAGAATCAGGCTTCTTTCAGAAGTTCCAAATTGCTTTGGTTTATGTGAAACTATAAATGACAAACAAGTTGTCAAAATGATAAAGAATGGAAAAGACTCTCTCTCTCTCTCTCTCTCTCTGTGTGTGTGTGTGTGTGTGTGTGCCTTTGTCTGTCGCATACCAAAATCATGTCCTTCTGCTCACAATGCAAGGCCCATTTCTTCCACTAATGAATGAATTCAGGGGCAAGATTCCTTAGCTCTAGTGAGAATCTGCAGCTCGCTTTCTGAGAGAAAAAGCTATTAAGTGCAGTGGTGTATTATTAATGTGTTTATGTCATCCCTATGATATTTATTGTAAGCACATTAATGAAACTGCCATGAATATTAGGGCAGATTTATAGAAGTGGGACAGTGTTTACAGCCAGATTATGCTGCAGCAATGGAAATATTTTATTTTACTGAACTATATACATTGGGTATTTATTTAACTATTTTCTACCATTTCAGGAAATAGGCTCTATTATAAAGATCAATGGCCTTGGGTTTATAGTCTTCTTATCCTGTTTCTCTTTTGGCTCCCCTGCCCCTTCAAACAGAGAATCAATTTTTAATGCAAGTAACATATACAATCTGTTTAAATAATTATATAGATATATTACCAGGGGAAATGTTTAAGCTTCTCAGGAGAAAGATCAAATGTATTGATCAAAGTATGCGTACCCCATACGTACATACAAGGAACACAAGCCATAACCCTACACCAAACATTTCAGAAATCCAAAAGCATGTAATTCATTAGTCATAGTAACATAGGAAGTTGCCTTATACTGAGTCCAAATGCTGGTCCATCTAACTCAGTATTGCCAGCGCTGTGGCAGTGGCTGGTCCAGATTTGAGACAGGGAAGGGTCTCTCCAAAAAGTTGATGGGCATTGCTCTTCAAATGGTGTTCATGTGCCACGTCTTGTGATCAATTATGTGGGCGTATCTGTATTTTATTCAAGTTGGGTCTCTTGCCTGTATTTCATGTACATTTGCTTTTTTGTGCCAAAAGCATATATACTGCAGTTGGGCAGAATTAAATAATTCTGAACCCATCACTTATCTGTAAATACCAGAACAGAACTAATATTACACTCCTTCCATACTCCTTATCTGCTACTGGTCAACCCCCACCCCAATTTTCTTAATTTAAACAGTATAGTGTGGGGAAGTAATAGTATTGTTGGGAGTCAAAAATCCCTGCCAATCTACTTCAGATCACCTGGAAATCTACCAGCGAATTCCAATCTACTTCTTGCACACTCTGATATAGGCCATGACTTCCCAAGATTGTGGAAAGCTGAATGGCACTTCCAGTGGTACTATTAAAGACTGGGAACTGTTGTATAAATAATTGTTCCTACATCATGCTAGTAATCCCTGCAAAGCTGTGGCTTGCACATAACAGGTAGCCAAACTCTGGTATTCTGGAAGAAGAGTAGCAGGGCACACTGCCCAGAGTGTGGCATAGAATCAGGCTTTCACTGCTCCCTGCCACTCTAGCTCAGAAAACCTGAGACAAAACCCCACTATGCCATGTGTGGCTGGGTATGCACTTTAGCATATTTTAGAATAGCTTCGAGTGGCATTTTCATATCCAGCATTTGATTTATGTCTGTCAAGGTCAGAAAACTGCTGGATCTGTGTGTACCTACTCTGTCTAGTGAACCACTGAACTGCAGGAGGCAACATCTCCATGAGGTACCCAAAGGAAGGACTCTGCTCACCCAGACAGACTGGACACTGGATGCCCATGAGCAGGAAGGAGGAGAGAAATGATTCCTGTTCCAGTTGAGCCTTGCTCAGGCAACAAGATTTTCCTGAGATCTGGCCTTTTCTTGCATCCTTGGCTATTCTTTGGTCCTGACCTCTGGATTTTTTGTTCCTCAGCTAAGTTCCTCCCCAAGTTTTGTCTTTCGGTCCTGCCTTGCTCTTGGCTATTGGTTGGTCCATGGTTCATGTCTCACCCCAGGCTGTTGCCTACAAACCAGCTCTGACTCTTGCCAAAAAGTTTGCCTACTACTGAGAATAACAGATGAGAAACGCTCTCACTGCATCCTCCTGTTCTGAACAAATTAGCAACTAATCACAACTAGATTTCAGTTTCAAAAGGTTGGGGGAAGATCAGTCATGGATCTGTTGTATAGCAGATACAAGTGAAAAGAAGTGAAGCAACATTGGGAGGTCAACCAACAGCCTCTCGCATAATGTGTCATTTGGCCCTCATTTCTATTTAGCATCATGGAGTAAACTAGTATTTGTGGTATCACATCAGTGAAAGTGACATATTATATACCCCTTAATGTGGGAGGTTGGGGGTAAACCCCACATTGTTCCAAGAAATCTCTTTGTATGTGGATTTCACTTCAAGGCCATAAAATTAAACACATTTGGTGGAACAGTCTCTTGTTGGCATAACTGGAATTTTGAAAAACAACGCACAATCCTAACCAGAAAGAAGTCCTACTGAATTCAGTGGGACTTACTCCCCAATGAGTGGGGTTTGGATTATAGCCTTAAACAACAATTAAAAAGAGTGTTACTCACCATTAACACTCAATGCAAAGAGGTTGTCTTTGAATTACACAATTAAAATATGGCATGCACATTTAAAGTGCTGTTCAAATAAGTCCGGGTTGTAGCTTGAAAGCCCCCTGTTGAGAACGCTTAGCTGAAATCATTAGTGTCTTGTCTTTTAATTTAGAGAAAATTGTCCTTTTAACTTTATTTCTATCTTTTCAGGAGTTTTGCATTTTCTGGTCAGTGACTTAAATATAAAATAAGGAAGGCTTCAAAGAGAGAGGACAAAACATCACACCCACCTGTTCAATGTATTGATATGTAGTATGCTCACTGAGCCCCGTAATGAAGACAGAATATTAATAATACATTCATTTCTGATCAAAAAGGCATCTGCACATTTTACTGCAATTAGCTTGTCTCAGTGAATCAGATTAACTTCTGCCATGAAAGTAAAATGTCATTAAAATATAATAATCATTGATAACTTAAACTGTAATGATGGCAAGTTAAGACATACCAAAATCTCCAGCCTTAAGAATGAGAGAGAGAGAGAGAGAGAGAGAGAGAGAGAGAGAGAGAGAGAGAGAGAGAGAAAGAAAGAAGGCAGGCATAATTTGGGGGTTGTAAAAACTTAGCAATAAAATAAAAAAGCAGATGGATGGGGTAAATGTTTGCTTTGAAAAGCAGGATCAATAAGAAGTTATGATAAAGCCCTGTAAATAATCAATCAGCGAATGAGTTGGAAATTGTGCTAGCCACTTATTAGACTGATTGCACCATAGCTGATTTGCAGTTTAAATGGGGCTATAGGAGCAAACCTAGATGTGTTAAATATATCTTTGCATGTGATATGCACAGTGATAAAAAGACAAATAGAAGCTGCTGAGGAGAAAGGATGGTCAGGAACACAGTAGGCAAAGAATCAGAGTTTAAGCCTTTATTTACTGCTGTGATCCTATTTTTTAATAGAAAAATACCCTCACTATTTGCGTTGTGATGAAAACATTGGCACCAATTGCAGCTTCTCATCCCAATGCAGATAGCAGCTTCAGACAAATGTTGTGTGATTTCTTTGTTTGTTTGTTTTCATCAAAACTCCTGCTCCTTGTATGTTGCAGTTCCAATAATGATAAGCTTCCCTCATAACTGTTAATTGCATTCATGCTGACCCACAAGGTTCATTTGGAATTTTATTGACCTGGTACATGAATGCAAAACCCAGTCCATTACTAACAAAAACATAACATAGATAAATATTTGAATTTTTTTTCATGTACAAATGTCTATAAATAGTTCATTAACAGCACAACTTTTCCTGTGTCTACTCAGAAGTAAGTCTCACTTTGTTAAATTTGGTGAATGATGAATCACAGCCCAAATGAAGTATTTCTAGACCTGGCAATCAAAATGAGGAAAGTGGGAAACCCTAAATAAAAAAATAAAAAACCCTTAAATTTGATGACAAGGTCTGTTATCCAATGTATAGAAATCATTGGGTTTTTTTTATAAATTGTTTGTAACAAAGCATGCAATAGAAATGGCTGTACTTTTATCATTACTCCCTTAGCATCTTTTAAGTCTTAGAAAGAAAGAAAAAGAACCATGATTCTTTCTCTAACAAACAACATACTTATATATATAACCATATTTTATCTATTAGGCTGTAATTTTATGCACACATTCCTGGGAGAAAGTGGTAGAGGTTACTTCAAAACAAATATACAAAGGATTTCTAAAGGTATGATTGTCATTTTCTCTGCCTTTATATTTTTGCTGATTTAAAATAATAATAATTCAGCAGCAGCAGAATAGTTCCCCCCCAAAAAAAAATACTGTAAAAATAGTTTTCAAAAGCTATTGAGGGAGGGGAGTTGTTGAATTGTTAAATTTACTTTGTTGATGTGCGATAGGTTCCTGGAGAAAGACAGAAAAGGGAGCAGGAATCGCCCTCCTCTTCAGCTTGCCAAATTCGGGAGGGGAGGGGAATCCAGAAAAGTAATGGATGCTGACATTTGAGTTCTGCTACAGTGAACATATCTAGTAAAGTGGAACCTCAAAACCGAGGCCAGAGGAAGATTACATAAACATCCCTTGAGTGTACATGCATTTTTTTTACACTTCTGTATTTTTCCTAGCCAAATGGAAACCACTTGTACAAGCATTAAACAGATGTTATTTTATGCTTCACTTTTTCCTTATATTTTCCAAAAACCTATTTCCACTATACTTATATGTACAGCAACTTTGCACACACAGAGGGGAGGGGGTGAGGGTGTGCTACATACTTATAAGCACATACACAAAGTCACCTTCATAACACCAGTTTAAATTATGAAGTTCCAGGCTACAGGCTAGAAATTAGGGACCTATGGTTTATTCAGTGAAATCCTCTCAGGTAGAAAACTGACCCCAGATTCCCAAAGAATTACTTTCAGACACCCAAAAGGTAATCCACAGCTAACTGTCCTCTTAGTTAATTCCTAAAAGCCCCAGTTCCCCTTTTAACTTATTAGTTTCTTGAACCAACACTTGACTGCTGACTGAATTGCAAGTCTCTCTGCTTGGCTTACTGTTTAATTAGAATTAATCTATTGATCCTTTATCTAATTAATTCTCTGCTTGACTAATTAATTGGTTAACTAATTGCCTGACTGATATACTCTTATTGCTTGTTTAATTGCCTACTCAGATCTCTACTTACCTTATTATTTAGTTACTTCATTGGTCTATTGATTCTCTTCCTGATCATTTGGTTAATATGTTATTGAATTGATTTCCTACATACCTAATTGGTTAATTTTGTGCCAGTTTGTTCCATTGCTTATCACTATCCAGCCATTATGCTCATTACATAGGACATGCTCTGGTCCATGAATTTGACATTTCCCATTCATTACAAACCAGAATCAGAAGAATCTTTATTTGCAGCAGCCACTAGCCATAGCAATAAAATAAAATACAATGTACTGAAGACAGACATAAAAACTTGACTACACTAAATACATTGTGGAGGTTTATGCCAATAATCAAATAATAGATCTTATTCTAATTGCATATCCTTTTCCTTTCCCTCTTTGTCTGCTTATCTAATCAAATTTTCTTGCAATTCATGTCCAGATTAGAAACTTACATCAAGTCCTCCTGTAGGGATGGGTGTGGATTTTGTTCACTCTGCAATTTGGAGCCAGCATCCCTATTTTGCATCTCCCATGCTAGTGCTCAGATTTTAATGTAGATCTGTGGATTCGGCTGCATGTAGATGAATCTTACCAGATCACGGTTCATTCTGTCAATCATCTGTTGTTATCAGCACCAGAGCTTCTGAGAATTCTACACAGATACATTTTGTACTTCTTAGCACCACAAAATGATCAACACAAAATGGTTAAGTATGTAAGGATCCTGTGAATCTGAAAAATAGAAGCCACTGTAGCCAGGGAAATTGTGTGGAAAATTGTAAATGGATCATAGAATTGTAGAGATGGAAGGGACCCCAAGTGTCATCTAGTCCAACCCCCTGTGGCTCCTGAGATGAGGAGAAGCCATGAAATCTTATCAGAGGGCATATGTCGAAGACAGCAGAAGAAGAAGAGGAGGAGGAGGAGTTTGGATTTGATATCCTGCTTTATCACTACCCAAAGGAGTCTCAAAGCAGCTAACATTCTCCTTTCCCTTCCTCCCCCACAACAAACACTCTGTGAGGTGAGTGAGGCCAAGAGACTTCAGAGAAGTATGACTAGCCCAAGGTCACCCAGCAGCTGCATGTGGAGGAGCGGGGAAGCAAACCCGGTTCACCAGATTACGAGTCTACTGCTTTTAACCACTACACCACACTGGCTGTAGAAGGAGGAGCTGCAATGCAGGTGAACAGTTCACATCAGCTCATTTGTTGAGTTGATGACAATTAAGTAGCAAAATGTCTGTACGGTACCTGCTTGACCCTCTAGGTCATATGCTTGTGGGGCCTGTTAGCTTTGCCCACCCATATAAGGGAGGCATGGGAATTTAAGAGAGCTGATTGAAGGCTGTTAGCTTTGCCATCTCTGGGAGTACACAATCCAGACAGGCGGTTAGTTGCCCACTGTTACGGAGTTGTTCCTCTGTGTCCGCTTGTGGGTTGTGACTACTTGTGCATGAAGATTTGGCTTCAGCTGGTGCCAATTGGTCCATTGTACCTACAGAGTTGTGGTACAAGCCTTGACATGTGGAAAAGTGTGCATGCAATTACCGCACCCACTTTTATCATATTTCTCTTGCCAATGGAACCTTCAAATTTGTTGGCTCATATGAGCTCTTCCTGCTCTTTTTTTGTATTTATCTAACCTGGGGGTGAGGATGGTTCAACATCATAATGGGTGCTTGTGACAGACAAAGGAGTATGGAACATTCTCCTGGTTCCTAAACCCACCATTTAGTCTGCATGCAGTTTTAAATGATTACATAAATATTATTATCACCTAAAAACAGAGTTTCTCCAGAAAGTCAAATGAAAAGTTTATCCTTTAAGCTTTGAGGTGACCTAGAAAGCTACTACAGAAAATGCCACATGCAAAATTAATGTTTTCTTTGCTCTATTATTAATAGACAACACAGCAAGAAAATAAAACTTATCACAATTGAAATGCTGTGGGTTACATGGGAAAGTGACTACTGAAGAAAGTGAGCCTTTTTTTATAAAATGTCAAATCCAGAGTAGTTCAAGAATCATTTGCTTCTTATTCCCATGTGATGGTTGCAAATCAAGAAGATGGGGTGCAGATAACCTTTTGACAAGACATGGAAGATAAAACAGACTTCTCTGTCTCATGTTTTGGACTCCCATCAGCGACAAACACCTAGAAACCTCAAGCTGGGGAAGCCTGATCTAGATGCACGTTATTTCCACTTCAGGTGAACCTCTAATTCAGAAAGCTAGCCAATGTGCCACATTTCAATGTGATGCGCTCCACCTCCAAAATCACCCAAAGTTGCAAATATTTATCCTTGTTCCTCTTCTCTGAATGCTTTATTAGAAATACTGTTTGAAAAGCAATGCTGAACTTCCACACATTTTCTCATTGTTAAATTGGGTTTCAGCTAACCTAACTATTTATAGATAATAATATTTTTTTATTTATACCCCGCCCTCCCTAGCCAAGACCGGGCTCAGGGCAGCTAACAACCAATAATAAAAACAAGTTGATTAAAATACAATTTAAAAGATTAAGATACAACATTAAAATAATTAGGGAGCAATCTCTTCATAGGAGGAGAAAGGAAAAAGAAAGAGGGGGAGGGAATCAAACTGATTCTGAGCCAAAGGCCAGGTGGAACAACTCTGTCTTACAGGCCCTGCGGAAAGAGATCAGATCCCGCAGGGCCCTGGTCTCAAGAGACAGAGCATTCCACCAGGCTGGAGCCAGTGTTGAGAAGGCCCTGACTCTGGTTGAGGCTAATCTAACTTCCTTAGGGTGTTGCTATATATGGACCTTAAGGTCCTCCATGGGGCATACCAGGAGAGGCGGTCCCGTAGGTATGAGGGTCCTAGGCTGTGAAGGGCTTTAAAGGTCAAAACCAGCACCTTAAATCTGACCCTGTACTCCACCGGGAGCCAATGCAGCTGGAAAAGCACTGAGTGAATATGCTCCCTTAGGAATAAGAAAGGCTTCTAAGTTAAGGCGGGAGAAGTACTAGTAATTTAAAATGTCAGAAGCTTGAGTTCATGGAGGTTTGGATATGATCTGCCATACAAATGTATGATCCGCAACATCAGTCTCCACCCTGCCTGCGCAGCTGCTGGGGTTTTCTCCCTCACACATCTATTCTTGGAACTGCTGAGGGAAAGTTTGTTCTACTTGTATAGAATAAATATGTTGGAATTTATTTAATTAAGTTAAATGTATTGCTGAAGCAATTGTTTAGAAGTTAGGTGTGCTTAGCTAATTTTCATTGACTCTTTGCTTTCACAGTGCCACTAGTCATAGCAGCATAGCTACATGTTGAGTCCAGCTTCTGCTTGAGGGAAATTTAGGAACATGAAAAAGGGGGAAAGGAAACCGATTGATTATACTTCTTAGTATATAATGGGTAAGCTTGTAAAACAGCCTAAGGAAAAGCTCACTAAATAATGATAGGGTATTGGATGTGTAAGTTCTTTAGCTGCATCACAAATGGAAAAATATATACGTGCATTATTGGCAAAACCTATTGGTGTTTCGCAACTTTCCGACTAGTTGCAGGACCTTAGCCAGACCTAGTAGAGTAAATGCAGAATCCACGGAAGCAATTGGCGACTTGGCTGCAGACAGGATAGACAAAGCAGAAACCAGGAACTTGTAGTTAGGTGTTTTTACAGTGGACTATTTACAGGAACAGAACACGGATCTTTAGCTTGCTCTCCTATACACGACTCACAACTCCTACACTGACACACAGAACTACTGAACCTCTGAACTACTGAACTAACACATTCCAGTTAGTAGGCCATTAATTATCACTCCCCTGAGAGAGCTTGACCAATCAGGGAGCTGTCTCCATGTCTCTGTTATCACCAGGCAGACTTACTCCTTCAGGTTGCCTACTGGCTGTCTGCCAAACCTTAATTGACTCTGTATGAGTAGCTGCACATACACAGTTTCCAACATGCATCTCTATCCCTAGTTGTGCACTGAAAAAGACATGGGATGGTTTAAACCAGTTACGGGGAGAAGTGTGTGTGCTTGTCAGGTGCACATCAAATCTTTCTGCCTGAACGTGTGTACACATCTTCCCAATACCAGGAACTTAGCATCATCAAAAATGCTTTTTGAAATCCATTCTGTCCACATCATCCTGGCTAATATTTTCACAATTTAGAAAAGGATTTGGACAAATTTGTTGAGAATACAGCTATCAATGGCTAGTAGCCATGATGTACTCTGCCGCCACAGTTGGAGGCAACAATGCTTCAGAAAACCAGTTGCTGGAAGCCAGAGGAAGGGAGAATGCTCTTGTGGTCAGGTTCTGCTTGCCAGTTTTCCACAGCAATCTGGTTCACCACTGTGAGAACAGGGTGCTGGACAAGACCGGTGAGTGGCCTGGTAAGCAGACTCTTCATATGTTCTTGAGTTCAGAGCTCCCAACAACAAAGAGTCTTGTTAAGTGTGTTCATTCAAACACTTTCATAGGCTCTCCTCTGATTTTGCCACTCTCCATAAAAAAAAAGTTGGGCGTGGAGCAGGCACTTCTGATGTATGTGGGGACAGTGCAGATGTGACTGGCATGTGCATGCCTACTCCCTTCTGCCCCAGCTTAAGCCCTCATGTGTTCAAATGAATAGGGCTTGCTTACTTTAATGGAATGTAGTCAGAAGCTTGAAGGCCTTCCATTAAGGACAGAAATGGGAATCAGTGTACCATTACTCACTTTCCAAAACTGAATCAAAATGTATCTTATACAACCATATGAGTTTTGTCACCCTCCTTCTTATTCTGTTTTCTATCCTCAGGAAGTACCTGCTTTAACTTTTTAATTTATTGTGGCGTGCACGTGGTCTCATTTGGGCTTAGGGATAGTGCTTGCTCTTGGTGATTTATCACTGGCAGTTGAAAAAACAAAAACACAGCAACTGGTTTAGCAGATTTGAACTTGACAACTGATGTTATCTGGATGGTCCCTCACTAGTATTACTGCAGCATTTTCTAGCAGTTCTCAGTACCTGCTTGCCCAAAGAGTTACTTAACCTAGTTGACAACAAAGAGAAATGTTAAAATAAAGTCAAAGGGTCTGCTTATTTACTATGGATCATCTATCATAGGAGCTTTCCCTCCACTGGGTGATACATCACAATAAATAATGGAAGAAAGTTCAGATGTAAGTTTTGAGATGCATAAGCACTGTAAAACAAGCAAGTGGTCAAATAGATTTTTGTGTGCAACTGTTCACAATGCCATGAAATTAATCTGTACAAGTAGCTGGAGTAAAATGTTGAAAATGTTATCTTGTATTGATTAATAAGGCACCCTAAGTCCCTCATAAGACATATAACACTGTGCAGGTTTATCGTCCTCGAATATACACTTCTAGTCTAGAGTTGCTACCTTTCAATCTGTGTGCTTAATCGAAAGTGCTGTTTTATTCTTCTGAGAGGATCTAAAAAGAACCAATTGGTCTTTTATTGTCCCCCCCACCCCGTTGTAATCTGTTTGTTTAATAGGTTTTCTTTATTAGAAAGAGAATAAGCAATGAGAAGGGACATTTATTGCAGCATAGTTTAGATGAGGCCATTGATTTGTTTTATTCTTGGATCATTAAGTTTATTATTATTGTTATCCATTTCTGTTTTAACTTTAAGTAGGCAGAGTTCTCTACTTTGAACTTTTACTTTTAGTCAATAACTTCCATTCAATATAACTTCATGGCATATAACTAAGACATATCAGCAGCAATCTCCATTCTAATTGCACTGGAGTAGTCCTGCTGGCATTGCTAGGACTACTTCAAAGTAAGAAGTTGCAATATTGCTGCCTGCTCCACATGAACAATGATTAAATATTTTTTAAAGAAATAAATAGTGAGCTGAGCAAATCAAACACAAACGAGACATGTGTAATGAAAAATTCAATATCCTACAAGTGCCCTAATACTTATTCAAGATTACCACACATATTTTCTGAATAGCTACATTTCAGTTATGAGAGCAGAACTTACCTTTTGCATAACAAAAACAATTAGAACTAAATACAAAAAGAGAAATGTAAAATTAAGCTGTGCTTTTCATGCCCGTTCTGTGAAACATGTTCTGTCTGAAACCATCATAGTCCCTGTCTGTGGGCAAATCACAAACCGCATAATATTTTAGAAGCATGACAGGAAGAAATGTGGATGTTATGTTATTATTATTTTGTTTTTACACATCTTCCTATAAGAAATCAGTGACCATTTAAGTAGGGGCACTGAACTTAATGGTTGTAAGTTCCTCATAGTCATTCTGTCTGAAAAGAACTGACTGTTTTTGGCCTGTTTGTAGGCTTCCCTGATTTGGGCCCCTGTGAAAAACAGACACTGGCCAAGATGGACCTTTGGCCTGATCCAATAGACCTTTTCTTTTGTTCATGTTCTCTCATAGCCATGTGAAGCATTTGAGAAAAATAGGCTTCCCTTTCAGTGATGGATGCATCTTTCTCAATCTCCACCTGCTTTTGCATGTTCAGGAGAGATCCCAGCAGGACCTCCCTTGCTTGTCAGATGCTATCTTGAGGAGATTTATGCAGTGTGGAGGTAGGAGGGAAGTAAACAGGAATTCTCCGGCTCAGATTTTAATCCAAATTTGAGAAGTTTGCAGTGCTCACCCCTACTTTGAGTGATTATTATAAAGTAGATAGGAATCACTGGGTGGAAAAAGTAAATAAAGATATTAAATATAATATTAAAGATATTAAATATAAGATATTAAAGATATTAAATATAAAATAAATAAAACAATTAAATTAAAAATGAGAAACACACAACCCTCTTCCCTTTGAGATGAAATCATAAGGAAATACTTACGAATTGTAACGAATATATCAAACTTATCACAACTGGTTTAATAAATATATCTGAAAAATATTTGCTGGATTTGAATAAGTCATAATATAAAATAGCAAAAATAGTTATAACTTTCCATACATAAGGCTGAAATTCCAAAGTTAAACAAATCTCTCACCTTTCATTTTTCTCTTCCTCATTCTTTCTCCAAAACCTGAGTTTCTCATGCATACTCATGCATACAGCACTTATCTCAGATTTCACCCCTGCAGGTGAATCCCTCCTTCAGGCAACCATCCACTGTCATTAAGAAAGTTAGCATCCTGTTATTAAAGCCCTGACCTTAAGGCACCTTGCAACCCTTAGCCAATTTCATAACAATGTATTGTATTTTCAGCAAATGATGATGATATATGCCTGGCTATGGAAAATTTTCCAGTTCAGTGTATATAGACAAAGCATGTTAAAAGAAACTAAACCAGGGGGTGGGAGGAGATGTATCTTGATGTTGGTTGTGGTGGTAATATAAGTGGAAGACATTCTTACTTATTTAAGGATTCGAAAGAGTTGTATGCAAAACTGATTCTTGGCTGAGCATTTTGGAAAGGCAAAGCCTTACATGTACTCACAATAAACTCACTGTGTGTTGGTTTACAGTTTGGTGATGTTTTCCTGCGATGCCCACATAAATGTTCCAGAGAGTCCTGAATAACTGGAAGCCATAGCTAAACTGCTTTGCGCTACTGTGATGCTTTTGTTTACACTAGGAATGGTGAACCTGTGGCTGCCCAGATGTTATTGGGCTCCCACTATACCTGGTCATTTACCATGCTGGTTGGGGCTGATGGGAATTAGAGTCCAACAGAAGATGCAGGGCCACAGGTTTTCCCATTTCATGCTTACACAAATCGGGGAAACCTCATACAGTAAAACAAGGTAAATGGCACACATACATACAAAATTGATACAAACTCCAAAAGTTGCAGAAAATAGCATTCCTGTTTGCTGTTTGGTAAATGACCCTACAAAATTGGTGAGCAAGTTTTGGCCCAGCGCTACAAATAACCTCACATTTTAAGAATCATTGGCAACAGGACAGTGTTGGGATACTGCCAGGGAGACGGAGGCATCAGGCAGGCCCCCAGTCATCTCCGATCACCAGTTTCCTATGGAACAGCATCAGTCAATTAGCGACACGAGCCTCAGAGACATTCCAAGACCCGTGCACACCCTTTCAACAGAGTCTCCACAATGAAAGATTCAGACAGGATAGCATATTTGCAGCTTTTTTCAACGTAGTTCAGAACAAAGGAAAAACATGACTGCTTGCCTCCGTGTCCAGGAAAACAGCAGGAACAAAAGCAAAACGGAAGTTCCCAGTGAGACAGTGCTGGGAGTAAACAGGTATGTGATACACAACAATCATGCCTGACCCTTTTAAGGTGGAACGGAACTATTTCCTAACAGACAGACAGTGTGTGCTTGCATCATTCAGTGGTGTGTTGCATGACCGCAGTGTGGAGAGCAACCAAAGAGGTAAGGGTCAAAGTCGAGCTTTAATACAATGGTAATGTCAAATGGAACATGGGATAGCTCACGGACTTGCTGAGAAAGCTTTCCCCATATCCTGTTTCAGTAATGGATTGGCTTTTGACTATTATAACATACTGGAGAACAGACACTTACTATGGGCACTTCAATAGGATAATGATAGATAAATTCCCGGTGATGAATTCTTTTCCTATGGTGTGCTGTAAATAATCAGGTATATTTTAGACACAAAGATGAGAACAAGCCATTTGTTAAATGGCTTTTGAATTGGTGCTGTCCATTAAATGCATGTAGGCTTCCTTTCAAGTGTTCATTTGAAAAGAACTGAGTGCTCCTGTTACATATAAAAATGATAATAAAGGATGGCATAACCTCTCTGCAGCTGGGATCGTCCCTCTCTGGTGATGGAACCAAAGAATGTGATTGTTATGCTAGGCCAACATCTCCATCAGAGCAAAGTGGCGTCTGAAATGTTTCCTCTGTCTGATTCTGTAAGCATTAGGAATGCTCCATTGGACACTGGACAACAAATTAAACTGTGTCCTTGACACATATAGATGCAATGTTTTTGACTTACAGCATATTCATTTGATCCTACGTTGTGCTGAGCAACTTTGCCAGTTCACATTTCAATAGCTATAAGGAATGAAAAGAATATATCTTAAGAAAGGATAAAAACTAATAGTGTGTCAAACCCAGCCCATCACTCCATGTGAACATGAGAGCCATTATTCTATTATTTACATGGGCCTAAGAATGTGGAATAATGATCTGGGGTGCCTGTGAGGCTTTTGCTCTTACCTTAGAAAGATTAAGGGATAGTTGAGATGGAGGGGTCTTCTCATAAAACTGATTGGCACATATTCAGTACAGGCTAGTATTGGTTTCTCTTTTTCTTTTCTTTTTTGCATTTTTCAGTTCAGTGCACCACATTTTGGCATTAGATTTTTAAAAAGTTCTCAGAAAAAAATTAATTAGCATTTAGTACACATTTCTCCTAATATGCAAATTTATGCATGCACGTTTGTCAGATACAGTGGTACCTCTGATTACAAACTTAATTCATTCCGGAGGTCCGTTCTTAACCTGAAGTACCACTTTAGCTAATGGGGCCTCCTGCTGCCGCCGCGCCGCCAGCGCACGATTTCTGTTCTCATCTTGAGGAAAAGTTCTTAACCCGAGGTACTACTTCCAGGTTAGTGGAGTGTGTAACCCGAGGTGTTTGTAACCCGATGTACCACTGTATACATCTTTTTACAAGCAATTTTCCTAATCCATGTACTTTCCATGGTTAGAAAGGCTGGGAGATGCTTGTTTTTTGGCCTGGGCAGTCACCTGTGCCCCTGTTCACCAGGGCTGATAAACTAGCAGAGTGGACCACAGCTGGGAAGGGTCCTTCACTTCCACTTTTGTTCCCACTTTACACATGATTTCTACAAGGTTTCAAAGTACCCCTTGATTGGGCTGTTACGTTTTCCATGTTTGGGAAACCTTAAATATGGAGAAACTGGTTCCATTTTTTTGCCAGACTGATGGCCACGGGACCACCAACTTCTCATTATTATTTTTAATATTAAATAGGTGTGGAAAATTCTGCATACAAATGTGATAAAACACATATATTTAAGGCATTAAGACCAAAACTATTGCTTCTGCACTGGCGGAGGAACAGAGGTGCGGAGGGAGCAGACCGCCCCTGGCACCACTATTCCGGTAGGGTGCCATCATGGCAGTCCCCCTGGACACATGCTGCGCACCCCTCTGCGCACCAGGCGCAATATCCCCACAGGTGGCGCGTCATGCCCCCAGGATGCACAACATGCCCCCAGGGTGTGTGTCACACCCCCGGGTGGCACCAGCCATGCCCCCGCCTGCTCTCCGCCCCCGGAAGCGGAGCATGCAACTTTGCCACTGTGCTTCTGAGATATACTTTGTAGATCTGAAACCTATCGTCATTCATAATCACAGTGACGGAATGAAAAATAAATGGGGTCACTGAGTACTGTAGGAGTACAAGCATCGTGCATGCTTTGGAAAAAGGAATATGTGTATTCTAAAGATCTCTCTGGTTAAATCATAATCCGCTGTTGCTTATATTTTTATACAGCTGTAAAGGCACGTTGCACAAGCATTGGATGCAATTTGGTGGCAAACTGTACCTCACCTATTAATTCAACTATTGTCTGTTTTCTTCTGAAAAGTACACTTCTCCTAGGAAATAACAAAAAAGGGTGTTAAGTATGAATCACAAAAAAATCCTCCCAACTGAATGGTAGCCCAAACATGTCCCTTTAAAAAAGGGCTAGAGGACCTGTGGTCCTCCAGATGTTGCTGGAATCCAACTTCTATCAGCTTTAGGCAATGGGATGATGGGACAGTTGTAATCTAACAACATCTGAGGGCAACAGGGACTGATTGCTGTTTTCCCCAGTTAAAGTTTGCTTGTTTCAAAAGCAACAGAAGTAGACAGTAGAGATGTAACTCAATTTTAAACCACTTATTCATTTCATTTGTGGAGGCTTTCTGGTTATAACAGTAACATGAAAGATTTGTATAGGCGATGCAGGATTTTCAGCTTGTGACAACCTATCCAGGCCTTCTCTCCTTCATAGGGCACAAACACTTGGTGTGAGGGTCTTATTTTAAAGTTCAATCAAATTTTACTTCCAAACTCACTTCTTCTCATTATGCAATAAAGGAATCTTGTCTCATTATGTGGGAATATGTGACCTATTATGCATTCAAGTGAATTTTTCAAAGGCACTTTGCAATAGATGTGTTGTTCTTTATCGAAGGTAATGTGAAGGTTTTATGTATGTAAATGCACATCTCTCATAGTAAATGGGCTCACTTTCTCTATGCAATTTTGCACGTGAATCAAATGGATAAACAAAATTAGATCAAAGCAGTACCATCATACAACATCATAGGCTGTTCAGCAAGAGGAATATCAAAGTTTATACCACTGTTATATGTTAAACAAACCCTAACGCAGGGGTAGGGAATTTGATCCAAATAAGTCATTGTTAAGTTATTTTTATTCAACATCAATCCATGATTTGTGTGTGCTCTTCCTCAGAGGGAGCAATCCATTGAGGTGAGGACAGCCAATCTGTGCTGAAAGAAACACAAAATCCCAATGTTGCTTTTTTCACACTAGTCAGGACAGAAAGGGAGGGAGGAGGAGGAAATATGCCAGTTCCAGGACTGATGTAAATTTTCCCCAGTTCGAGGATTATGCGGGAGGAATGGGGCGATCTTTGAGCGCAATATATCTGGAACCCCCCTGCACACCTCTGACATGCCCCCCCAAAAAACTTTCTCTTTGTCCTTTCCACCATCAGTGCTCCAGAAGTGGAGGCACAAGTGTGGTGGTTCATTCTGCAGGCAGTTGGGAGACAACTTTCAAGGGAGATTTCCCTCTCTGCCCAAACATAATGAAGTTCTGGCCAGCCAATCACTACTATCCACTTGTGAATGACACATGTGGTTGCAGGGATTGGCCAACAAGAAGGAACATATCTCTGGAAGCAGTTCCAGCAGATGATCTAGTTCACTAATGTGTGTGGCTTAAGTACTTATAATTAGAGACAAATATCTGACAAGATGACAAAACATTAAAGAATAAGAAAGAAAGAATAATGAGATTTTTTAAGTTCTCAATTTAGTTCTCAATTTTCTATTGTTAAAATACTATTGTTAGTATTGTTAAAAAGTATCTATTGGGTCTAAACAATGTGTTGCTGTTGTTGTTGTTTTAGAAATATAGTAATATTACCTATCTCCACCCTCATCGTTCAGCTCTGAGGGCCTTCTTGTGGCTCCCTCACTATGAGAAGTGAGGTTACAGGGAACCAGGCAGAGGGCCTTCTTGGTAGTGGTGCCCGTCCTGTGGAACGCCCTCCCATCAGATGTCAAGGAAATAAACAACTATCTGACTTTTGGAAGACATTTGAAGGCAACTCTGTATCGGGAAATGTTTAATGTCTAATGTGTTACAAAATTTTATGTGCTGTAAGCTGCCCAGATGAGTGGGGTATACATAATAAAATGAAAAGGTGTTGTTGTTGTTGTCATTATTATTATTATCTGTGATATCCCATGCAAATTTTGTTAACAAATGCACTTTTTATGTGCACCTTAGCTTTCATGCTGCATTCCATTGCTGAAATCCAGGCTCATTTTCTTAGTGAAACCAATTTTCTTTCCCATTGGGTGGATACCTACACCACCCTCCCTTGCTGACGATTCCTGAAATCCTCCTAAATTGAGAACCATCATGTCCCATGTTCCCTGCATCTGTATTCCAATGTCAACCGGAGGAAGATTCAGATTACCACAAATCACATATTACCTTATTTGAGAATGGGAGTATTCAACACCCTCTTCTACACCCTCACAGCCTACTGGCTTTTCCACCATCCTCAGATTTCCTTGCAGCTTCTCCTGCTCCACAGCCAGACAGGATCATGTCCCTGCAGAATTGGCTATGGGCCTTTAAGGATTACACACAGCTCTGCTGGAGAGGTGGAGCCACTGGAAAGAAAGCACTCCATTTGCTGAGGCATTTTCCTCAGCTCAGCTACTGAAGGCCTACCCTTGCTAACCCTTTTTGATTCCACTGTCCCCGCAAGCACCAGCCTGGTGGAATAGAAATGGCACTTGCTGCTACCCACCATGCATTGTGTATCATTGGGTACTGAACAACTGAAAAGGACTCAAGTCAAATTCTATCTCTGTAGAAATTAATTTCATACACCCATTGGCTTTAATCCATGACTCATTTAATTCTGTTATTGTATGAAGCTTCTTTCAAAGAGAATCATCCTTGACAAATTCTCCGTTCACATTCCATGACAGGAATTTTATCTGGAACTAATGGAATTGGGCTCCCAACATGTCTAGAGGGTGTAATTATTTCGGTATTTTTGATAGTAGAAAAAATTAAGAAGATATATGAGAAATAGCTAAGTAACGGTATCTTGGACTCTGCTTCCTAAAAGCATAGCAGTCAATTCCCCCCGCCCCCTTTGTACTGGGGAAGTTTTTACAGACTGTTTTGGCACAGCCTTGAAATGATGACATTTTGAAATATCCAGAAAAGATTGAGACAATAAAGTGCTGCTGAACCAGCAGCAAAATCTGGTTGATAAGAAGAAAAATAATATGCTGCTAACCACAAGAATTAAAAGTAAACAAACTTTATTCAGAGTAGGCAAGGAAGAGTCAATATTAGATAACAATGGAAATCAAATAGCACTGTCCTGAGATGGTGAGATATGCCATAATTGTGTTCTATTGATCTTTAATGAGAGAGGAAACTAAATAATAGCACAATAGAGTTCAGCTAGAACATAAGCAAGTCAAGGGAGAGAATTAACAAAAGACGTGAGAATACTCTGATAACCCTTAAACCCAAACTCAGAGCTTATTTTCATTAATCTGTTCAATGCAGTTTGTGGGGGGGGGGAGTCAGTCAGCACACTTGGGTCCACCCCTCATTGTTGCAAAGCTATATGAGTGTGATAGTTGTAAGAAGGTGTGAGCATATACAGGCAGGACTCCCAATCGCACAAGGGTCCCTATTGTGTGGAACTCCTATGGGAATCCAGATAACAGCAATAGGCTCCTTACAGATGTCATACTGATGGACTCATGGAAGTTGGTGATGTATGGCCAAGTACATGAACTATGTCACATTAGAGATGTCACCAAAGCTATTCAAAATCAGAATCCGAGAACTGTACAAGCTCATGAAAGCTCAGCTCAAATGAGAGATGAACTTTAAAAGTTCCTGAATTCTTCTTGGGTTTGAATCAAAATCAAAGACAGAAAACTGTTCCCAGAAGAAAGGTGGGGAGAGCCTTCAGTAGGTGCAGAGATCTGGCCCACAACATAAAAATACAAAGTGAGAGTACAAAATACAAAACAACAACAAACAACCCCCCCACACACACACACAATAATTGGACGTGGGTAGATTTCAGCATCAGTATTCCTTGGAACCGAGCAAAGCACGTTATGATTTTCATTTGGTGTTAGATGCCCCTAAAGCATTTTTAAAGTTTAAGCACAAAACTGCATGCCGAGACACTCATCCAGGAGCAGAAACATAACTCAGATTTTGCTGTGCACCTTGCAACTAGTTCCAGTGATAAATGGAACCGTTTCTAGCAACCACCTAGCACAAATAATGCTTTGGATTGCTTGTTGTGCTCACTTGCAGAGCTGAAGGATCCATTTTTCTTCTAACCCTTAAGGACACAACTGCATTAGTCTTTCTAGCTCTAATCCAATCAGTGACATTTCCCCCTCTCTGGTGGGTAAATGGCCAAGTAGTGCCGCTGTCTATCATTATAAAAAGTAGGGTGTAAAATGTTCCGTGTATCTCAGAATTTCTATCTTTATCCATAATCTGCTTTACTAAATCTCTGGAACTCAGGGAGGGGGAGAAACGATAAGGCCTGAGTAAAGGGATCAAATGGGGATTCTAGAAAACAGGTTTTGAGCTTTGGCTACAGACCTCGTTAAACTGCTTTCAGGAAGCCAATTGTCTACAAATTGTTTAAGAAAAAATAGCATTAATTTTATTAAGCACCTGGGTAGAACTATTTTTATGAAGATGAGTGGGGGGGAGGAGATCTGCTTAATTAATAGAATGTGCATTAACTGCAGCATCACACATTATCATTCACAAATGATTCCAAAATTATCTGCAGCGCAACTGAGAATTATTTTGCAGATCACCAAAGTTCTAGGCTTGTCAGTTTCAATGGAGAGGTATATGGAGGATAACTCATAGATCAGCACAGTGTGTAAATAGAAGATGACCTCCTGCTTTTATCTAAGTTTCCAGCTGGAAAATTCAAGAGCTGAATGTGGTAGATTCTTATACTGTAAACTATTGACCTGTTTCACTTGACACGGTAAATCAAACGATGGAGAAATTGTTTTTCTCTTTCCCAGTCCTTTTCATACACATGCTGTGATGAGCTAAGCTATGGTTTGGCAAATCGTGTCATAGAAACCCAGGCTTATGGTTCAGATCTTTCTTCATTGATCTGGAGCTGGACTCCTTGTAGTCTGGGTTCATATGACATGCAAAGTCAAACCTTGACTTCACTCAGTGCAGCATGAAAATTAAAAAGGACTGGTGAAAAACAAAGTATCTCTGATCTTATTTATAAGAGCCCACATATTTGCACACTCCTAGTAAGAAATCGTTTTGGCTCCCTATGCCATGAAAACCAAACCATTCTTTTAAAATACAAAACACCTTTTATGTCAGAAAGGTGGTTTATAAATGTCATTGCTCAATAAAGAGAAGTATGCTTATGAAGTCATTCTGACAATAAAAGCAAATATTGGTATTTTAATATTTCGCTGCCGCCCCCCCCCCCGAACCAGTATTTGTGGGAGGGGGTTACATCACATGATGTATCCAGGACCGGGGGAGGAAGCTAGCTTGAAGAAAAGTTAATCTAAGTTAATATAAATTTTCACTTTTGTGGTGTTACAAGAACTCGCATGGCTTTCAAAGCAAGCAGCACATGATGAGAAACTCATCCAAAGGTCCCCTACTTGGAATTACCGACTCAATAACATTGATGAGATTATGAACAAAGCAAATGGATTTCGTATCAAAGTATAAAAGCTGCCTCGTGGAATCTTGTTACAATACATCCCAGGATGTGACACGGAGAATGGTAGATGGGTATAGATGAACAATCTCTACTTTTTTAAGATACATAATACATGTGTAGATTAAAAAACACTTTCTAGCACATTCAAGGAGAGTATTACTTTATGATAATGTCAGTTAACACTTTGTGTCAGTTAACATTTTGTGACCATTCCTCTTTTGTAAACCAAATAATTTCAGTCATATACATATATTATCTGCTGTGATTTATCTATATTCCATATTGCCTCACAAATTGACTTTTAAAATGAAATATTATTTTAGTATTAAATGTATGGAAAGGGAAATTTCTGCACTTCTGTTGAACATTTCTTGGTTCATAGAATTCATTTCACTGCATTTAGCATAAAAGTGGTATTTTTGCCAGTTTGCCCTCACTCTGCATAATTTCTGCAGGCTATAAAACTCCAAACTGTTAATCTTATCTCTGCTTACATGCTGAATTACTATACAACAGCCCTTCGTTACAGTGAGAAAACCCTAGAAATATTTTATCGAAAGTCTCTTCCATTTGTGTCTCATGAGCTGTGAAATATGGTTTGGATACAAGAGAGAAGATAAATAGTTTTCATTTGTAGCCCACAGAAAATGGTTTGTTCTGCACTGGTAGCTGGTAAATCTTAAAAAAAATGCCCTGTCATAAATCCTCTGTTCTCTTTAATAATAATGGGCCTTTAAGTGGATGGGCGAGTTCATTTCGCCTCGATGTGATGCATCAAGTCAAATCCTATTAAACATTTAATTCTACAGGCACTTAACATTTAAGAGCAATTTTTCATTTGATATAAAAATGTACAGTGTCCCTTTATCATGTAACAAAATTAAAAATTAGTTCATCTGAACAAGTGTCTCAAATTTGCATTAGAATGATTGCCCTTTACATGACTTTATTTGATACTTACTTTGATCTGATACAGAAAGCAACATACACGTGTAGCATATTCCAGCTAGTTAGCTATTACAGCTGGTAGGAACTGTTGCTACACAGATATCCTAATAATACGAATGAAATTCATTTTGTAAAGGGCATCTCTATTAAACTATTCTATTAATTAAACCCTGGAAAGTAGGGCATAATTTTGAAATCTCCTCTCCGGCTGCTCCATAGTGTTCAGTTTCAAAATTTGAAACTGGTCTGCTTCACAAGTTCCATTCACACATTACATTTTGGCTGGATTTCAGGTGGCCTTGGTAACAATGCTCAGTCTTCCTGACCAGAGTGGCAAGCTTTCTCCAGCATAGCTAACTGCACTACCGTTTTCACTGAAGCTAAATAGAAGCAGATATAGAGCTCAATGTGTTTTTTGATTTTTCAGTAAAGTCATTTTGGATGTGGGATAATTTATCACCATCCCTGCAAAAAAGAAAAAGAAAAAGAAAAAGCCACACACCAGCTGGCTCCAACATAAATTTAGTGGAAGGTGTGGAAAATATTTTGATGTGTGTGAAAACTGGTGACTCTGTTCACTGGCCTCCAAGCTTGGGAGGATGGTGCTATAGAGGTGCCCTCATGATCGTGGCATTGCTGGTCAGTGTGGGATCTGGGCAGGATGCTCATTTGGTTGAGACAGCAGCACCAACAAAGCCAATCCTGTGTTTCTGCCAGTATGTCTGCACAGTCCCAACCTCACCGCCACCCCATCCCACTCTGGGCCATCCAGGAAAGAAGCAACAACGATGCTCTTGGGAGATCACCTTCATGGCACTGCCCTCCTGTGCTATCTACTGCATTGTGCTTTCTGGGGAAATCAGAGGAAACCTCCCAAGCCTTGTTATTATTTATAATTATTTGCACACACACAACAAAGAGTCACCGACATTAAGAAAAGCTGTGGAGAACAGCGTAAAACCAACATTAAAATCACATTCAGAAAACAAGTACAAAATACAGCACGTCGGTACACGGACTCAATACATCAATGTGGCTCAAACACCCCATAAGGAGTTTCCAATAGACACCCAAATGTCAACTGATATTGTTCATATGATAATATTCTAAAGTTGACCTACTCCAACCCATTCCCCACTCCACCACTTTTTCCATCAGTCAACATTCAGCGTTCCTTGTCTGAGCATACTCAGTCCTCATTGGCAACTTTCACCCAACCTCTGTTTAGGATTTCCCCCTAAATATTTTTTTGGGGGCACAGTTGTAAACCTGGGGGTTCCCCCCCCAAAAAATCTGTTTGATACCTTCTGCATGGCTACAAATGGTGCCGCTGTGGCTACATAAACAGCCCTCATAGCCCAAACACTGGAAGTAGAGGGAATGATGTCTGTATTTTAAGAAAGCACCCCACCCAAGATACATCACTTGGTGTTTTGAAATAACGTGCTGTGCTACCACTGAAACAACAAAAAAGTGCACCTAATCAACTATGATTTGGGCTGTGTGTTTTAAGCTTCAGAGTCAAAATGCCTTGTAGAGGAGAAGCTGCACTCCAAAATCAACTGAACGACTACAACTAAGTCTTCATTTGAGCAACATTTTATTGTAGAATCAGTGAAGACTGATTGTTTTCTTCTTTGTAGTCCACACACATCACCTATAGCTATTGCTTTCCCTTCCTTTTTTTGATTCTGCATTACCCTGTATTTTTGCCATTTGAAAACATCTGGCTATAGATGTAGGTGGTCCCAGCAATAGGAGGGTTTCCACACTTGCCCAGTGACACTGTGGGTGGGAGTATACCAATATTGCCATCACCACTTCGTTCTTCATTCAC
The DNA here is from genome assembly GCF_964270895.1 of Podarcis filfolensis. Classification (NCBI taxonomy): domain Eukaryota; kingdom Metazoa; phylum Chordata; class Lepidosauria; order Squamata; family Lacertidae; genus Podarcis; species Podarcis filfolensis. Next base: position 55,609,186 of record NC_139607.1, on the reverse strand, counting down.
CTGGGACATGTTCAGGGAGGAAAAGGCATGGTTAATCTAATAAATGGGAGGGTTTTCAAACATATCAAGTAAGCACACCCAACCTTGTGGGCAGCAGACTCTAGAATCAACCTAGATTGAAAACAGCATGATGAAGAGGAGCATCAATGATTCAAAACTGAGAAAAACTATACTTGGGGGCTGTAAATCTTTAGTGTGTACACAGCCTGTGATAAAGAATGCAGTTTCAAATGGTTAGCAGTGTGGCAGCTTCCTTTTCAAACTGAAGATTGCATATTTAGGCACAACCCAGCAGCTGAAGGAATGAGTGAGGATACTTAACTTTGATCACTAGAAAACATTAAAAGGGTTGGGGATACTTTTGAGAACGACTCTTATTATTTGGTTCCTTCAAAAGAGGAAAATATAATAAGATTTTATCAGCTGTGCATAAAATATAGGGTGCCCTTTGCAATTATTATTGTATAACAAAACATTAATAGGGAGCATACTTTTGGTTTGAAACAGCTTGATAATTTTATCATTTTCTGAAAAATGCATGGGGAAAATATATTATAACTGTCAGTCCAAACATTGCTGTGTGGCTGAGGACTTTCATTTTGAAGCCAGTGAAAAGAACTTTGATGTTTACACTGTGCTGTCAGAAAATGCAGAACAACTACATTTCTAATCCTATTATAGTTCAGAGTTCTGACTGAATGTTTCCTTTGCTATTATTGAATGCACCCAAATCCTGAAAGTCCCTATGAGTATGACTATCTGAAAAAATTGCTTCAAGTTTATATTCACATTCATGTTTTGAGAACATTAATTAGAGTAATTAGAGCGGATAGAACCGCTGAATCCGGGAAGAGCAGAGGAGGAGGAATTTGCGTTTATATAAATAACAACTGGAGCTCGGACATCAAACAAATGGACACGCATTGCTCTCCTGACTTGGAGTACCTAGTGGTGAAGTGCCGCCCTTTTTATTTGCCACGTGAGTTTAATGTTGTTATAATAACAGCGGTGTATATACCTCCCGATGCAAACACTACTACAGCTATGGGCCACCTGCTAACTGCTATTAGCAAACAGCAGCGGGCCCACCCGGATGGAGCATTTGTGGTTGCTGGTGATTTTAACCGAGCCGATTTAAGGACTGTGCTTCCTAAGTTCCACCAGTATGTTGATTGTCCCACTAGGGGGGGAAATACCCTGGACCGAGTATATAGTAACATCATGCATGGATACAAGACCAAGCCCTTGCCCAATTTGGGGCAGTCAGACCACATATCTTTACTTATGATACCATCATATAGACCTCTCGTATGCAGAATTAGACCATCAACTAGAGAGATACGAGTGTGGCCAGTAGGTGCATCTGAGCAACTTCAAGATTGCTTTCGGAGCACCGAGTGGTCGCTTTTTGTGGAGAATAATGTGGACACATACGCTTCAACAGTACTGTTCTACGTTAAAAGCTGCATTGATGTTGTCACTACCACCAAACAAATACGGGTGTTCCCTAACAACAAGCCCTGGCTAAACAGGGATGTGTATCTTCTGTTAAAGGCAAGAAATGCTGCTTTTCATTCTGGTGATGCGCAACAGTATAGAGAAGCCAGAGCCAAATTGAAAAAGGGCATTAGGAATGCCAAAGCTATGTACTGCCGGAGGATTGAAAAACATTTTGAGAGCTCCGACCCTCGTCGAGTATGGCAAGGCCTGCGACAAATCACAGGGCAAAATATTAAAAACGAATTGGCCAGTAGCAGTGCGCACCTGGCTGATCAACTGAATCAATTTTTTAGTCGCTTCGAGGTGGGAACTGGAACTACCGTCACTACAGCATTGGCTACCAGCACATCATCAGAAACTACTACTGATAGACAACCATTTTTATTACAGACCTCTGACGTACAACGTGCCTTTCGGAGCATTAACATTAGGAAGGCAGCTGGACCGGATGGAATTATGGGACGGGTTATTAGGGACTGCGCTGCAGAATTAGCTGGGGTATTTACGGACATTTTTAACCTATCCCTGTTGCAGGGTTCTGTCCCTACCTGCCTGAAGACATCGATTATAGTGCCAGTCCCCAAGCAGTCAGTGGTGGTATCTCTCAATGACTATAGACCAATAGCTCTAACATCTGTTGTTATGAAATGTTTTGAGAGATTGGTGCTAGATCATATTAAGGCTGGTCTTCCATCCACTCTAGACCCGTTCCAGTTTGCATACAGAAGAAACAGATCTACTGATGATGCTATTTCCATCGCTGTCCATACTGTACTGAGTCATCTAGAACGACAGGGAACCTACGCAAGGCTGTTGTTTGTGGACTACAGTTCTGCCTTCAATACAATTCTGCCAGACAGGTTATTTCTTAAAATGACCAATTTGGGTATACATCAGAAGATCTGTCTGTGGGTAAGGAATTTCTTGACTGATAGGCCGCAGACAGTGAGAATGGGACCTTACTATTCTTCTACTCTAGTATTAAGCACAGGAGCCCCTCAGGGATGTGTGCTAAGTCCCTTTCTCTATTCCCTGTACACATTTGATTGCACCCCACTGTATAAGTCCAACACAATCATCAAATTTGCGGATGATACAACAGTGGTGGGGCTCATTAGTGAGAACAATGAGACTGCTTATAGGAAAGAAGTACAGGGGTTAATTCAATGGTGTAAAGAAAACAATCTTATGCTTAACACCAAAAAAACCAAAGAACTCATAATTGACTTTAGGAGAAAGAAAAGTGTATTTTTACCATTGTACATAAATGGCGAGGAGGTGGAGAGGGTTGGTAGTTTTAAATACCTGGGCATTTATATCTCTGAGGACCTCTCATGGACTGCAAATATTAATATGGTTGTGAGGAAGGTGCAGGGGAGGTTGTATTTCCTGAGAATGCTCAGGGGACTGAATCTATCTCAGCACCTACTTCTGTCCTATTATCACAGTACCATCGAGAGTGTCTTAACCTATAGTGTATTATCGTGGTATGGGAGCAGCTCCGAAACGGATAAAAAAGCTTTACAGAGAATAATTAAAATTGCCCAGAATGTTATTGGGCTCCAACTACCAACCCTGGATGAGATCTTCACGTCTCGCACTTTGAAGAAGTCACACAATATCCTGAGAGATCCCACCCATCCTGCTCACAACTTCTTTGAACTGTTGCCTTCGGGCAGAAGATATAGGACAATGAAAACACGAACCACACGCCTTCTGAATAGTTTCTATCCAAGAGCTCTGATTGCACTAAATAATGATCTCAGGGCCAGTTGCAAGAAATAGCAAGCAGGGAGTAGGAAGGAATGAGATAGGTTTTAGGTTATGTTATGCCTTTAAATAGGTTATGTTATATTCTGGATTATGTTATGTTTTATAGATTATGTCTGAATAGGATGAGAGTGTTGGAGATACGTGTAAATGTGTATGTGAACCCGGTCTTTGGGGGGGTGTTTGATTTTCGTTGTTGTGTATACTGTGTATATACGGACAATGACAATAAATTTATCTAATCTAACATATAAAAGGTTATTATACTCAGAATTATAGCACTCCTTGATCTACAAGTTGATGCGGTTAATGGATATGTTTCCTGAAATTTTGATGGCCAATGAAACAAACTGTGTACATTTCTGATTTTACTAAATCCATACAGGACCTGGTCTACCACAGGGCAGTGTGCGGCAGCAGCCCCTAACAGCTAATCCTGGCTGTCCTGAAAGGCAGCATGATGCTCATTATTTAATTTGTTATTATTGGGTTGGATCCAGATTAATCTTCAGAGAAACTGGGTGCTCCCTTAGGCAGAAGGTGGTGAAAACTATTTTTGGTGATTCCTTCTTCTTTCTGCAGCTGCTATGACCCATCCCAAATCTGTCCCATACATTGGCTGACTCTCTAGAGTCTGGAATGGGGTGGGAAATATTTAGCCCACCAGATGTTACTGAACTACAAGCCCTTAAGCCCAAACAAGAATGGTCAATGGTCAATGGCCAAGGATGATGTGAGTTGTAGTTAGTGTAGCAGAAGGAAAACTCTTGATACTCAGGTAAGAATGGTGGGTACCATTCCATTCATGGAGGCAGATAGGTGGATGCAATCTATTGTAATTTTACTACCAGGAAGATTAAGAAGAAAAGTTTATAAAATGTATATATTAGGGGAAAATGTGCGTGACAATGAATATATTCATGAAAATAACATTAAGAAGGTGCATTATATTAGGGAAATTGCCTGTGAAAATATGCACATTAGTCAAAACTACATAGAAAAATGTGTTTTTTTAGGAGAAATTTGCAGTAAAATCCTGATGAATTTCCATGAGGATTTCTGAAAATTGCTGCAGCAATATGGAGAACTGCATTTAGGACTGGGGGAAAAATTAGAAACTAAGAGTACTGAAATTTCCAGATCTTTTCATCCCTATATATTATATATTTGCATCTTGATGAGGGAGGGGCATTTTCTGCTTTACCCCAGGCAACAAAATGGCTCAGGCTGACCCTGAATGCCAGATCTCTATATTATCACACAATGAGAAACAGCATTTCTATGACACTGAGTTCATTCAGTGTTCATTCATTACCACAGCAAACAAATGTCTGGTTGATAATTCAAGTGAAGCTCACTTCAGAAAAAACATGGGTTCAGTTAGGCACTAAGAATAGGAAGTCCCATCTCCCTGAATATTATTTGTCAAATGTGTAGTCTATTTGTCAGCACAATGTTCACAAGGCAGGTAACAATAAAATCCAATATAAAATCATAAATACCCAACCTAAGAACAACAAAAGATACAGGCAAGAATTCATTGCAAATATAGACAGCAGCTAGATTTCCGAAAGGAAGCACAAAATCTTGGTTGGGGAAGCTTCTGTAGGAAAACATTTTGTTATATAGACTATCACTTCCAAAAAGCACAAAAACTCATAGTATCTCTGATGTTTTGAAGCGTAAAAGCTCATAATGGCAGCCCCTAAGCCACACCCCTAAGGAGAGTCCATTGCCACACTACCTGGTTGATCTGCCCCAAAGATTGCTACATAGCATACTATACTGCCCATTTTATTAGAATTGTTTTTGTTTTTGTTTAGTCGTTTAGTTAGTCGTGACCCCATGGACCAGAGCACGCCAGGCACTGTCTTCCACTGTCTCCCGCAGTTTGGCCAAACTCATGCTGGTAGCTTTGAGAACACTGTCCAACCATCTCGTCCTCTGCTGTCCCCTTCTCCTTGTGCCCTCAATCTTTCCCAACATCAGGTCTTTTCCAGGGTTTATTAGAATTAGAAGGTGGCAAAAGGTAGTGTAGTGATTTGCATGTTAGACTTTGGCTGAGGAGACCTAGGGTTTTTGTCCCTGATCAAAAGGTTCACTGGTGACCTTGGGCCAGTCCCTGTTTGAGTTTAGTCTACTGAAGAAAGGGCTCATGTGCCAGGCCAGACCTGTCCCCTAACCACCTGAGCTTACAACACTATCAAAGCCCATTCCAGCAGATGATGTCATTATTCCTGCTGATGTCATACAGGAGTTGTTGTCCCCCATGTTCCTGCTCCAGTGCACCTCTGACCAGAGAAAAGAGGATATAGCAAAACACATTTACAGCCAAAGAAGGCAAAGGAAAGGACACGTGCAAAATCCAAGAGTTCTCTAAAATTTAAGAAAACAATTTCCTCTTGGAGCATGTTGTTGCTGCTTCCTGAGCAAGAAAAGGACAGGGAGATATGCCCTTTGGGTTAAAGGAAACAAGGCAAATCACTGGGTTTTGAAAAGTAACCTGCATGCCCTTCAGAAAATTGGAATGAATGGATGAATGAATGGCCCCTTTCTCCACAGAAAAAGATGTTGATGGAGAAAGAGTTTCCTACACAATGCATGAAGTGTTGCTGAACTAAGAAGATGGCTCATTTAAATGTAAGGAAAGAAGATATTAGAGTAAGCATTGATAGACCTCAGAGCACCCCAGGGCTTAATGGAGCATTGCTTGTCCTCTGGAGCCCCAGTCCTACTCTAATGTCCCTATTGCACCCATCCCTAAAGTGAATAATTGTTGCCTTTCATGCAGACAATTCCATGTGTCCCCAGGTAGGGCTGGGAAAAGCTCTAGCCTGAAACTCTGGAAGGCCTCTGCCAGCCAATGGAGAGAGAAAATGAGCTGGATGGACCAATAGTCTCAGTAAAGGGCACTTTCCTATGTTCCCTTATGTCTCCAGCATGTTAATGCCCAACACATAGGCCTATTGAATAATCACTCTGTTTGTAAATTCAATGAATTGGCCAAATTGTTGAAGAAAACTCATATATGGATCTGAAACAAAAATACGTCTCAAGGGTAAAGAGGTAGACCCTCCTCCTCAAGATGAAACTTGAGGATCTATTTCTCTGGGGGATATATTTCTTTACGGGATACATATGTTTGCCTAAGGTTCACTGCTTAGACAGAATCTGCCAGCTTGGGCAAGTAAGAGTGAAAACAAACAATCATAATATGGGAACGGTACTCCTTTAATTGAACAGAACAGCCTTTTGTGCTAATACACACGCAGAACAGAAAATTAGACATTTATTCACCCTGGTTTCCATATCAGTACAGGTACAGGCTTAGTCAATGTATTTATGTGTCCTAGAAGTCTAATGAGAAATGGTTTAAAGGCATAATTGAATTGTAAGGAGATATTAGAACAAGCATCACTGTGGATGGTAGAACAGCATATGCAAAATCAGCTAGAAGGGGAAATGTTTTCAGTCTCTACATAATTTGCAATTTGAAAAATAATGGCTGAAAAAGAAAGATTAGGTAACAGTTGGGTTTGTGGCATACTAAGCTCTGAAATCACATTCACTAGCAGAAAACTGAATATGTTTCAAAAGGTGAATGCATGACAAAAATGCTGATACGTTTGCCTGAATCTACATCTTAGTTGTATGCTAAGTTACGTTGCTAAGTAGTCTCTGCAACTGTGTATTAGAAAGTGTAGTGAAACACTGAAGTAAGCATTGGGTGGGTTTTGTTGTTGTTGTTTGGGCACACCATATAATAATAAAAAGGAATTATTTGCAAACATTTCATAATATGTAAAGTAGTAGCTCTCAGTTTTCTGTAAACTATACTGATGAGTTGCTAAATCTTTTATGAAAGCAAGATAATTCATCTAATTATTGCCATGTTTCATCCAAAATCAGAAAGAATCTTTCAGTTTATTATCATATCAATTGGAGGATAATGCCCCAAAGACTGTGGTGGCCAAAACTGCAAATTTAACAGCAACTGTAGCCTGATTGTTCTGCGGCGGCAGCAACAATGCTGGCCTGGCATTTCTTGTTAATGGCTGGGGAAACGTCTTGGTAGAAACGGAAAGCCCATCTGCATTATGCATTTAAACCAGTATCATACCACTTGTTGTGGCTTCGCCCAAAAGATCCTGGGAACTGTAAGGATGCTGAGAATCGTTAGGAGACCCCTATTCCCCTCACAAAACTACGATTCTCAGAGTTTCCTGGGAAGAGGGATTGTGTGGATGGGGCTTAACTGTTATAAGATGATGTGGAATGTGAAAGCCAACAGCTTGAGGCAAGGAGGGAGTGAAAGGCATCTTGGGGTAGGCTCCATAGGAATATGATAAAGGGCAGATAATTTGCTTTGTAGGATGTCTTCAACTGTTTTCCTCTATCAATGTCCCACTAGCATATTTGTAAATATATATTACAAAAGCACAATCCGTCCCCAGTGATCTTCCTACCAAACAAAGTCAAATCCCGGTAAGCATTTCCCTTGGAACTTCTTGCCACTTGGGGAATAACAATGACAACAAAGGAGATTAATAAAATGGAAGATTACTAGTGGCATAGTTCAACAGGGACCAGGGGCTCTCTAAATGCCAATGGACTCCTGATTAAGCTGTTCCAACAACACTTAATTCAGCCCCACCCCCCTCAAGTTGTGCATGTAAACCAAACCATAATAGCTTGTGCCTTTTTTGTTCTCTATGTAACTACTGGTTATGCCATGTCTATATTTCTCTTGAAAAGAGCAAGAAAGATTCTTAGACCCTCTAAGGGGCAGTGCTAATTCAGCCCACCATGGGATTGCCTGAAAGTAAAAGACATATTACCAATAAAATTCCTCAGTAGCTCTCAAGACTCCAGAATCACTGGAATGCTTGAAAGGAGCTTTCTCTCTGTGGCTTGATCTATGTCTCAAGGACATAATAGAAATCTTACTTCCATTTTCATGCTGACATAACAGCAATTTGCTAGAGAGATGATCGTATAAACAAGGTGCTACAGGTCATGCCATCATCCAACTCGTATTTTCTTTCAGACTGAGGTCTACATGATTATAATGATAAGGAATATTTTCTAGGGAATACTAAAGTGAGCAGACCTTTTTCGAAGTTAGAAGCATTACGGGTAGAAATAGAACTACATAAATTCACAACTGCAGAACGGCGGCTGCAAAGAGGGTAGAGCAGCCATGCCAAACTTGGATCCCTAGTTGTTGCTGGACTGCAGCTGTGATCATAATGAGATTCTAAGCTTGGAAATCCCTCTTGATTGTGGAAATGAAGGTGATGATGAAGCAGCAGCTTTTCCACTCTGATTCTCTATAGCATAGGTTGTGAATCTGTTGCCTTCCAAGAGCTGTTAGGCTACAACTGGGCACCATCCCTCACTGTTAGCCATGATAGCTGGGGCTGATGGCAGCTGGAGTCCCTCAACATCTGAAGATTCATAGGGTCTCCATCACTTCCATATACTTTGGCCCTGATGAGGTATGGGAAGACAGGCAGCCTATGCTCCCTCCTATTATAACCATTTCCCATTCTGCCTTTGAGGAACTAGGGAGACAGGGGGAGGCATGAAACATTTGCCTTGTATCTGGAATACAAATGTCTGTCCCTCATATCTGGGATAATGCTTATCTGGGATAATGCTTGATGTTCCTGTTTTCTAAATTGTATTAATGTGATTCTCTCAGAGAATGAATATGCTATGGAATCAACTGGGTTGTGCTTTGCAGAGCAGTTGCTGAATACTATTGTATGCCCTTCAGAACAGGGTTCAAGGCTAAAAATATACACCCACACCTCCCTACTCACAATAGTTCAAAATAAATAAATAAAACAGAATCAGGCTGTTGCATTTGCAATTACAAGTATGGAGACTTCGCCTCTACTCATCAGATAAGCATAAAATACTGGCATCTCCATAGTGTAGCATTATGTAAGACTCCAACAAGAATACATGACCTTGACAATGCTTTCTCTTTAGCAAAATGCACAAGGACTGGGGCCTTTTTCCCCTTGTTTATAATCAATCCTCAGCTTGGAAAGGACTTTATTTGTGGGCATAAATTAAGCCTTGCCTGTCAAAGGAGAATATCCTCCAAAGCAACATGCTAAATGTGTTTGCACCATTGACCTACAAATGCAGAAAGACAGTGGGCAGCTCCTTGCTGCGTGAGGAGGTTAAAAACAAAACTTGCTTATATTTTTTCAGCACCTTTACTTAAATGGATTAAGACTGCCATCTATAGCATTAGATGCCAGAAGTGTGAATTTGTCCTTTCAGTTCTCCTCTGAGTTATTTTCATGCTGGGAACACTCTCACACTGAAGGGTTTTGAATTTTCTTTTTGAAGTTTTAAAACATGCTAATTTAAAGAACATTGCAGATCTCCGAGAGCTATTGCGAGACTGCAGGATTTGTTAGCTCTGAGTAAACACTTAAGGCTACTCTACATCATCAGATTCATCCAAGTAATTATTTCTGCAGGGAGAAAGGTGCTATGGGCTGCACACTAGGAGACATGACAGCAATTACTGTGATCCTGGTGACATTTTTCTCTCCAGCAGCCTATTGCAGATCAGACTGTAGGCATGTGTAGCTAGCATGGATATGGCTGTTAGCTCTTTCACCTATATCCTGGCTAATTCTAGCCCAGAGCTGAAGAACCTCAGGGTTGGGTTCTTTCTGTCCAAAAAGAGGCACTCTGCCTAAGACAGGGGTCTGCATCCCGCGGCTCTGGAGCCGCATGTGGCTCTTTTACACCTTTGCCGCGGCTCCGGGGCGGATACTAGCGAGGGGAGGAGGTGCATTGTGCGCCCGGACACTTCCCACTGTGGCGGGCGCTGTACTGGCTGTGACGTCGCACAGGGGCGGTGCATGCGTTAGTCACGCACCGTCCCGACGTCACCTTCCCGCCTGCTGTCAGATCGGAGGGCAGCGGCGCACATGCTTTAAATGTCGCAATGGTTTTGTGGCTCCCAGTTGTTTTCTCTTCGGAAACGGGTCCAAGTGGCTCTTTTTGTCTTAAAGGTTGCAGACCCCTGGCCTAAGACATGCCCTTCTTCCTGCCACCCAGCCATACTGTCCCTGATTTTCCCTGGCTAGAATGTGTCCCTGGCCTAGAATGTGCATTTCACCATCTTTACTTGTAGCTGTTACCTAGAGCCAAAATGCAGCGTTGCATTTTCAGCACGCTTCTGATGGTGTACTGTTTTCATACAGTTTTGTTTTGTTGGCTACTGTATGGTTGGAGCCCACAGTTAACAGGCTTCTAAGAATTGTAGAACTGTAGAGCTGGAAGAGTAATCTAGCCCAATCTTCTGCATTGCAATTTGTTCCTAAGATGCTAATATTCTGCTAAGAAGAAATCATTTTTCTCTGCTTTACTGAATTTAAAATCAGCTTACCACAATTGTAAGTGATTGCTGATCCATGGCTATTTGATGTACCTGTGGGGACAATTTATTTGCTGATGAAGAATTATCATTGAAACAGTTCATTATCCTAGAAGAACTGTTCTGTCTGCTGCTGTGCTCGGAGTACCTTATTGCTACGTTCGGAGCACCTATCACCGAGCATTTGCAGGATATTGTCTGTGGAAAGGCATTTTGCCTCCATCTCAGTGTTCTTTGGTAGTGACTGACCAAGCCTACCATTTCTGTTCATGGAACATTTATTTGACCCCTATTATTTGTGACTCCATGCACATATTACATGTCTTCTGTTTATGAATTGTGAAACAGTATAATGTTTTTTCTTCTTCTTCTTCTTCTTCTTCTTCTTCTTCTTCTTCTTCTTCTTCTTCTTCTTCTTCTGCGATCACTTGTAGCTGAGTAAGATTGTCTTCCATAAACATGGTTTTAACAATGAGTCCGTAAGTGACTGTGGAGGCCAATTCTGGATCCACACGTCCTTCCAAAATGGGGACAATGGTTTCTGGGCAGGAGTTGATCACAGTGTGGATTTACCAAGTGTGCCTTCCTCTTAGCATGTTTTTCCCTTGCGTCCTGAGTTTGAGTGTCTTCAAAGCCCATGACACCTTTGGTAAAGGCTGTTCTCCAACTGGAGTGCTCACAGGCCAGTGTTTCCCAGTTGTCAGTGTTTAAACTACATTTTTAAAGATTTGCCTTGAGACAGTCTTTAAACCTCTTTTGTTGACCACCAGCATTTTGCTTTCCATTTTTAAGTTCGGAATAGAGTAGTTGCTTTGGAAGACGATCATCAGGCATCCACACATGACCAGTCCAATGAAGTTGATGTTGAAGAATCATTGCTTCAACACTGGTGATCTTTGCTTCTTCCAGTACACTGACATTAGTTCGCCTGTCTTCCCAAGTGATGTGTAAAATTTTTCAGAGACACTGTTGATGGAATCTTTCAAGGACTATTTTGTCAGTACATTATTAGCCTCATGTTGCTTGTGGTTGTTCAGAGTTTACTGAATTTAAAAGCTGGAATCCTTTTCATAGGGAAGGGGTCATGCTGCTGCTGCTAATACCACACCTCTCCTCCCGGCATCATGCTAGTGGCAAAGGTGGCACAAGAGGGACTGACGATGATCACATGCCACCTATGAACCACAGGTTGCCCACTTGTGATTTAAAGTGCTACATGTTACTTTTCCCCTCATGCAGTTGTTCATCTTTTTAAAAGCTTTTAGGTGTTCTTAATTTTCTTTTTTTAAAAGCAATGCCTTTATTTTCTTTTTAATAGTATTGGCTTTACTGTTACTTCATTGTTTACTGCCCTGGGCTCCTTTGATAGGAAGGGAGTGATAGAAACCTACTAAAGAAACATGTAGTTATTTGTTACACTAGTATTCAAGTATAAATTCAGGTGAGGTCTGTTGTTTGTTATAAAGCATATACACTTGTAATTTTAAAGCGAGGGTTTTTCAAGGGTTCTCATCCATAGCATATAATCCAGAAAGCACAGCTTATGCATTGTGGTAGCCAACAGAAATATGCTCCTGTACAGCTTTTCTTGCAGAAATTCAATATATACCATAGCTTGTCAAACTCTGAACATAAATAGTAGGTGCCTTAGGCATTTGTTTCCTTATCGTCTGCTGCTGTTTTAATAGCAATAAAAAGGCTTGTTGAAGCTTTAGATATGGTTTAACAGTTTAGTTCAAACAGTTTTCTGAAATGATACAGAATTCAGGGTATAAACTAGATTAGAAACCATTGCTTGTGGGGTATTTTAATGTTGTCCAGGCAACTGTGTCTACCAGAATATATTCACACATATGTTAAAAACTAGAAAATTGCTTCTTCTTATCCAAATAGTTGTATAGCTACATCTATATGCCATGCCAAAGTTTGCTTGAAATTCTGAATTTCCCTGCTTCTATTTCTGGTGCCTTTCACCACATCAATTCATACAAACAGAAGCAATACACATTTCTATTAATTTCCAATAATATATATGTCCATATTTCCGATCATTTCTAGTAATAGATTGAACTGAATCACTGAAAATTTAGGATTCAGGTGTGCATTTGATTGCAGCTGGCTGTGAGGAAGCAGCAGCAATGCTGCATTGGCTGTGTAAGTCTGCAGGAAGCCTGACCAGCAATAAATCAGGTCAGGTTAGAGGTCAGGGCTCCTTTCTCTGCATGCAGAGATAAAACAGAAACACCGAGGTGGAGGTGCAGGCTTGATGAACAACCAACCAGAAAGAGAAAAACCGAGAGAAGCAGGAGAGTGGAGATGAATAGAGGAATTGCTGGGATGCATCCCATTCTACTTGCAGAGACCATTTTGAAGAAACAGAGATAAGAGAGTGTAGCCTGCTAGGAGTATCCAAAGAAAAGTGAGAAGAGAAAAAGGATTTGGAAGTGAGGGACTCAGAGTACTTAAGAAGGCAACAAGAAACAGAGGTGTTGGATCTAGGTTTGGGGACAAAAATTCCTAACAGCAAGCCTATAACAGGAGATTGGTGGAATGTAAGGGAAGTAGGGGTAGGATGCAGAACAAGCTCAGGGGACGATTCCAGTGTTGAAAATGGCATCTGAGCTCTGGGGCAACTCAGATGGGCAGGGTACAAATAATAAAATTATTTTTGTTATTGTAGCACCCAGTATACTCTGAAGTAAGAATATACTGGCACTGTAAGGATCCTCAGGTGTGGCAGGGGGACGTGGTGGATAAACATAGAGTGAAGGTAACACTGATTGCGAGCACCATGTGTGGTAAATTCATGTTTAAAACTATTAAACACAAGGGAATGGATCCAGACTAAGTACTTAAGTTATGATTAACTTGCCCTATTTATTTCAATGGGATATAAATTGACCTTCATTAATCTAAATCCAGTCCAAGAAAATCAACCCATTTTATTAAGTGTGTCACTTTGCTTTATTAATGAAAGCAGCTTTCATTCACAGAAGGGGTCCTTCCATTCAGTGCTATTTTTCTAGAAAAAGAGGTGCTGGAACTCACCATGAACACCTCTCTCATCTTCTTAGATTAGCTAAGGTGCCCACCTGAGAGGGGCCAGAACTGAGTTCTGGTGATTTGCTGGCTGAAAAAAAGCCCTACTTCCATTACTGAAAGTCTTCTGTGTATAGAAGGATTTTATGTTTGTCAGGACTAGAGTCAGACACAGGTCAGCAATAAAAGAAGCAGATCTCCATTGTGAAGTTAACTCTTTATTCAAGGAAACAAACATACAACTCAGCCTAGTTGTCTCAGCAACACTCCTCAGGAGGTCTTGCCCCTATGGAACAGTTGCCAGGACTGAAGGTCCCTGCTTTTCACAATTTCTAAGGCTCCTCCTCTTCTGGATATTTCCCAAGCAGTCTCCAATTGCATCAGCACTCCTCTGACCTGCTCTTCTCATTACCCTGCAAGATTTTGGAAGCCATGCGGGGAGGGGAACTTGTTGCAGCAGGAGAGGGAGACTCCCTGGATTCTTCAGCAGTCCCTTGAACCCCCTCCTCTTCCTGTGCCTGTGGCAGCAATTGAAATTTGACACTCAGTACAATTTTGTATCTATTAAACAGATTTTGCAGGGGTTTTGTCTTGTTTTGCAAAATCTGTCCGATGCCAAGTGACAGTCAGCTTGGAAGAATGTGTGCATAAAACATGGGGAACTACTTTTAACTACAGTGTTCTAAAACTGTTCAACTCCAACATTAAATACAAGAGCTGTAAATCCGAATCTCTGCTCATTAATGGATTTGGTAGTTCTGAATCAAAATCAATATCTCAGTTTCCCCATTGGTATATAGGTATTGTTCAGACAAACAAGGCAAAACATTTTCTGCAAGTACGTAGCTGCTATCTTTTATTTTTAAAAAGTGATCCACAACGAAAGGTAACGGAAACAGTAAATTAATAATATTTCTTTGAGAAGGAGACTTATTAGTAGAGGAGGAGAGGGGAGCAGCAGTTTTTTCAAATGCTTTTTTCATTTATAAGTTATGCTTGAAATTAAATTTAATATGTCAAATTGCAACACAGTTTAGGTGTAGCCAAAGCCCAGTACATTTTGATCCCCTTGCTAAGCCTTCTTCAGGCATTCAGGAACGGGGAGTGGAGGAATGTGCATACTAGCTCTGTCCCCATCCAGTCTCCATCACCCTCTGCAAATTGGAGGGTGAGGAAATCTTCTGTACCAAGGCAGGCTTTTGCATGAGGCAGATCTCTGGATAATCAGTGTCCTACATCATGTGGGAAGCCAACACCAGTAGATTCAGGCTTATTACTTCAGATAGTTGTCCTCCATCTCATGGAGGAATGGGGAAGGAAGGTGGGGCAAGCATGCTCCTCCACGTGGTCCCTCTACACGTGCTGCTTCTCCCATCCAAAGAGGACTTCAGTCCACTCTATTTTAGACTGAAGATGAGAGTCCATGAAATGCCTGCCTATGAAATGACAAACTCTTCTTTGGGAAGGTAGCATACCACTCAATTGCAACAAAAAAAAACATTCAGAGGCTGTATATCAGAAAGAACGACAGATTAGAATGATATTGAATAGATGCCTCAAGATTAATTAAAAAGAAAAGCATCTGGCATAAGCAGAGATGACAAGCAAAGAAAAAAATGATAATGTACTTCTGACAAAATGTGATCATTAAAATCAACTAAATATAATTTTAATCATCTCATTAGGTAACTCGTGATGTTAAAAAAAAGATATTACCAGCTGGATTAAATCTCCAGAACTCAGTGCTCTCTGAATGACTCTTCGTGTTTCCCAATTTATTTTCTTGATATTAAAAAATACATATGTATAGTATTAAATGTGTCTTGGAGGCTGCTATGAAAATAATTTCAGCAGAAGAATTCATGCTGCTGTCTTACACAGAACGTAAAGATTATTAATAGATTCTGGCATGAAATAGTTGAGGCGGCTTGTATCTGTAGGAACTCCAAATGTGCACAGATATGCAAAGACAATGGAGGTAAAATATACTTTCAGAATTGTCAGAATCTATCTCTGAAAATATATTCTAATACATTAGTATATGCATAGACACACAGCATACAGCACAGCCACAGTGCTTGCCTGTAGATGGCTATAGGCCATTGTAACTTTAATCATGGGTTGCATGTGTTCAGCTACTTGGGCTGAACCTTGGTGGATCAACCTTGCTTACATTGGTGGATCAGCTGCATGGCAGCTACCAGCAGAAGAACAATGCATCCATCATGGGTGCAGTGAGTTCCATTTCCACTTGCTCAGCCTGTCCAAAGTTTTTGATGGCAGCTCTTGTCTGGTATGACCCCAGAGAAGAATAAGGGTAAGAGCATCAACCATCTTGGGTACATATGGGGACTGCAGTTTTTCTTCCTGTACTAGATTTGAGTAGAATTTTATTTTGAGAATCTTTTGTAACCACCTGGGAGGGGCAGGATATGAGCATTCGTATTCTTGATAAATAAACTCCATATATAAATAGCATCATTCTTGTATATGGACTCCAGATATGTATAAAATACGTTGCTTTTTGCTGCTAAGCTGACACTAGAAATAAATGTTAGTGGAGAAAGAAAATTTGTTTTGGTATGAACATTTTTAGATGTCCTTTTTTAAAAAAAAAGATGCTCATTTGTGCTGTGTAATATGTCATGCATATTATAATGGGTTTGTTTGTTTTTAAAGAGATCATTGTGGGAGAATTATAGAATGATGAACATGTTTCATAACAGCTTGGCCTGAAGGTAAAGAGCAAAAGCTCCCAAAAACATTTACAGCAGGATAACTATGGTGAAAACGAGCCTAAAATTTCTGTGCCTCTTTAGTTATATTGATAGGTCTTTCACCCCTGTTGTATACAGAGTGGGTGTGAAAGGGGTTGGGGTTTTTTTCTTTATTTGGCTCTGAGTATTAGGGGATTGTGCAATTTCTGAAGTTTGCCTGCAGCTGACTTCCTTTTCAAACTATCAAGACATTTGCCTGAATCAATCTGGCCTCCTTAATCTAAGTCTCAAGGTTCTGTTTAACCATTTATATTTTGTTTCCAATGCAGTTCACACACATCAACTCTGGTTTTTGTCTTACTACCAGCCGGGTGAGGGAGGGGACCCCATCCATTTGCCCACTGGCAAAGAGCAATCTATTTTGTTATACTAAGGAATATGGTTAGGCACCCATTAAGTCACCAAGAAACTTGCCTGGCTAGTTCAACAATGGAATCCTCCATTAGATTTTTTACCCATTCTGGATCCAGGACCCCAGCAATTAGAAGCGGCTCAGGCAACATATAACCTATAGACTCTCCCCCTGGTCATTCTGAGACACCATGTGCCTTACAACTGCACGCCTCCAAAGACATTTTTTTATTATCTTTTCTTTCCTCGTACGTTTAAAAAGCATGAAATGAACCAGTCTTGTTAAAAATGAGTTAGTGGGAAAGTGCACTATGTTATATAATTGAAAATGTCATGAATTTTTCAGCTAGATTTGATGCACAATAAACCAGAACAGCTCCTCTACAGCTACGGTGTTGCAATCTTTCAGGTCACTGATCTACTATTCAGATATTCTTTGAGTGTCAGGAACTAGAGATGGAGTAACTTTGTAATTAGACTGTGAATATCATAAACAGAAGCAAATCCCACTGAAATGAACATTATCTAGAGCCCATGCACTTAACTTCTCTAATATATATATATATATATATATATATATATATATATATACACACACACACACAAAATGATAACTTTCAGAAGTTCATTTCAGCTGAAATCCTAACAGCTCTTTGCCACACACACAAACACACACATATATTTACAGCTACATAAAGGATAGCTGTTGGTGCAACTAGATGTGACATTTTGGTTACATAAAAAGATGTTCCTTAAATATTATTCCTCACATGCACACAGAGATATGGAGGAGGGACTCGTGACTCCCTATAGGTATGTGGGGATCTAGCACTCTTAAAACAGGATATAGCAGAATTTGGATCATATTCATAATTTTTACTGAAGTCATCACTATGTCGGAGTATTGAGCAGGACTACCAGAGAGCAGCATCAGAACTACCAGAGAGCAGCTTGCACTAAATCAGTGTTGGAGAACCTGTAACCCTCCAGATGTTGCTGAACTCCAACTCCTGTCAGCCCATGCCAGCATGGGCAATGGTTAGGGATTGTGGGAATTGTAGTACAGAAACAATCGGGAGGGTCACATGTTCCTGACCCCTGAATTACAGTAAATAGGTGAACATGGGGAACATGGGGAACAAATATTTCAGGTTTGATTGGATTGTATGGCTCAGAACAGAACACTCAATGATTTTTATATCACAATGTTATGGGAACTGTCCCAGAATTGTGTTACAGCTATGACTTGCAACAGAAACCCTTTGAACAATCACATTATATGAAATGCCAGTGCAGGATATGTAGGTGAAATAGTAGCCAAGCATGAGGCTTTGTTCATGAGATACCTCAACGGAAAGCAAAATATGCTTTGCAACAAGGAACACAGATTTCCAGGAAAAGAAGCACCAGGATTCCTATACTTCTAAAATGGATAATCTACTTAAGAGACAAAAATGGTAGCAAGATCATTCTGCAGAATTATCCCAGGTTTTTTTAATAGTAAACTGTCTTATGAAGAGTAATCATTTTGAAACTAGCAAAGGGGCCAACCAGAAGAAGTGCAGAGATCCGTAAGAACGCTAAGAATGAATACATTGTTCTTGATGTACTTCACTTTACAGAAGTTGGAGGTCTCCATAATTCATATGTGTCCTATTCAGGATAATGCTGCCTCCCACTTCTCAGCACAAAGTCTTTAAATGCACTTTATTAAATGGACTACATAAATGTACTGTAGATACACGATATATAACAAAAGGCCCAGCTAGCTGCCAGCATCATACTCTTACATACAGAAAAGCATTATCATTGAGGCATTTTCAGAAAATTGCTTTCTACCATGATAGTGGTGACCCTTATTTAGACTCTGGAGGCGACAGAGAAACTTGTGAGAATTGTATCCACAGGTTTAAATTAAGAGGAAAAGGGGGATGACTGGAAAGCTGATGAGCTTTTGACATGACAAAGTACATGCACTTCAAAGTGTGTTATTGAGTATGGCTGTGCACAAAGATGAGAGAATTGCACATGCAGAAAGTTATTCACTTGCTGTAACATCAGCAGCTCTCCCTGCTGAAGAAGCAAGCTGCTCTCTAAACTGGAAAGCAGCTTGCCTCTTTGCACTGGGAACTGCAACAGTGGAGTTCTGGGTGTAAATGTGCATCTCTCGCATGCATCCCAGTCTGATGTTTCTACAGCAACGACATAAAGACCACAAAAGGCAATCAACTTTTTAATCAGCTTGACTCTTCTGCCGATAATTTTCTCTGCCTCTATGAAGCTGCATGACTCTAGAGGCCATATAATACTGGATGTGTAGAAGAAATTGGTAAACACCATAGGTCATCAAGTCATAGGTTGTTTCAGCAAGGTCAATGTTGGACAAATATGAAAGTAGCTTTCAAAAATGGTAGAACTGAAAAAATCCTGGAACTGTGATGATCCCAAAGTTTCCATTTATATTCATTACTCTGTCCATCAGTTGTGGTCATTTTCAGATACTGTTTCCTACATTCTACCATCAAGAACAATTGGATTGATGGAGGTACAAATCAAGGCATTTTGGTGATTGTACCCAAGTTGTAGAATTTTCCAAGAGGAGTTAGACTGGCCCTTCTCTGCTGTCCTTTAGGTGGGTAGTTATGATATTTTTATTTTGATATTTGGTGTCCATTATTGAAAACTTAGGGACACGGGTGGCACTGTGGGTTAAACCACAGAGCCTAGGACTTGCCGATCACAAGGTCAGTGGTTCGAATCCCTGTGACGGGGTGAGCTCCCGTTGCTCCCTGCTTCTGCCAACCTAGCAGTTCAAAAGCACGTCAAAGTGCAAGTAGATAAATCGGTACCGCTCCGGCAGGAAGGTAAATGGTGTTTCCATGTGCTGCTCTGGTTCTCCAGAAGCGACTTAGTCATGCTGGCCACATGACCCAGAAGCTGTACACAGGCTCCCTCGGCCAATAAAGCGAGATGAGCACTGCAACCCCAGAGTCGGCCACGACTCGACCTAATGGTCAGTGGTCTCTTTACCTTTACCTTTATTGAAATCTTGCCTGCTTAACTCTATTTTGTTTGCTTTCCTCCCAAGTTCTAATGCTCTCAATTTTTAATTGTAACCAGATTTTAATTGTTGTAAGTGGCTTTGGAGAACCTTTTTAGAGCTAAAAAGTGACACACAAGTGCCTTTTTAAACAAGTGCATACATAAAAATTGATAGGATATAATCACAGATCC
The DNA here is from genome assembly GCF_964270895.1 of Podarcis filfolensis. Classification (NCBI taxonomy): domain Eukaryota; kingdom Metazoa; phylum Chordata; class Lepidosauria; order Squamata; family Lacertidae; genus Podarcis; species Podarcis filfolensis. The sequence continues at coordinate 55,589,107 of NC_139607.1, read as the reverse complement.
CATTAATTTCATCAGAAGCTTTTTGCATTCAAGGGCTCTAAAGCATACGTATAACCTTACAGCTCAAAATATATATCAAGCTATCTTTTACTGAGTCAGAACTTTGGAGCTTGTTAAGTGTTTGTGGCTTGACAGTGGTCCTCCAAAGTGGCCCAGCCATAAGATCCTTTTAACTGATGCCAAATTGTGAACCTGGGAGCTGCCCCATGCAAAGCACTGCTCTATTGCCGTTTCTCTTCCTAATGCACATCATTTTAGCATTCCCTTGCTGGGCTTCTGGTGGCTCTCGGATGCATCCAGCTGGCTGCATCAACCCAGCATTTTGAGAGAATACAGATAGCTGCCAAGATATACATGGACTTGTATTTTGCTGGTGTCCAATTCATTTCTGGACTCTATTCAAATTGCTGTCTATTGCCTTTAAAGTTGTAAATACTAGCAGTCGTAAAGACTGGGGCCATGATAGTTTAGAAGAGGAACACCTCCCTTATCAACCTGCCCATTCACTAAAATCAGCTTAGCAGTCCTTTCTGTGCCTTGCCGCTTATCTAATGAACGGTTAGCAGAAACACCTTGCCCTGTGACAGTCATCTACCTCTCCAAATGGAGAGAAAAAATGTTGACTGTGAGATACTGTGAACCACTTAGAGGTCTTTAGTTCTAGTAAACAGTATATACATTTTGTTAAATAAAAGAAAAAAAGAAAATAAATACAATATCATCAACAACCATGATGATCCCGCACTGCCTGTTTCTTCTGTCCCCTGCTCCTTTTTAGAGATTTTGTTTTGTTTAATGTTTTATTATTTAATAGATTGGTGTTTTGTTTTGAAGTGAGCCTCCACGGTCATTTAATTTTTATTATAAAATGGAAAGGCAGAAAATAACCATTTTCTAGAACTATATAAAACTTTACCATTGCTCTGAAATGGAAATGACAGGAAACAATGGGCCCAAAAAGGCCAACAGAAGGCAAGATCATTCAGCAATAACAGCCAGACAGCTGTAGCATTCAGTTTGGCCTCTCACACAGTTCGTGCAAGGGGAACGTCTTCCTATGCAGGCCAATTGAAGGAACAGTGGGTGAGTTTGGATTATCTGTAAGCAGCAGAGTCTGTAGAAGTAAACCAAAAAAGCAGGAGTTTTACCAAGCCTCTGTGTTCGATGGATTACATTCAGTATGCATAACTGTGGCAATCTCTGGTGAATTATTTTTAGTTACTGATGCAAAATATTACAACAGCACCACATGGAGACAAATTTACAAGCCATGTGTCAGGCTGCTGTCAGCTCTGGCAAAGCCCATCACCCCAGGAGGTCCTACCACTGCTCCATCCCCCCTTTCAAATATATATATATATATATATATATATATATATATATATATATATATATATTTAAAATGGGGGCTTGTATTGTAAGCAGTGTCAAGCAACAGAACCTATCTGCTTTAATTTCCCACAATGCTCAAGAGTGATGCTACACTGGAGATATTAAGCCTGATTTAGCTGGTTGTTATTATGTTCAGGAAGTCAAACACATCACAGAAAGATACTCCTTTATGCACTAGGAATGTACAAAACTCTCCTGAGAAATTTGACTAATCTTATTAAAACTGTTTCAGCTCCTCTTGAAAGACACATATTTTGCCTAAGGAGGAACCTAAACACATTCCAAGCTAGCTCCCATTTTCACTTAAGATGTCGTTTCAGCTGCAGCTGTACAATGATAATGAACAAAGCAGCCCATTTCTGCTGGTCCAAGTCCCATTTATATGGGATCCCTCATTTCAACTCATTTCAGATTGCTCTCTCAGACACATTCAGGTGGTGCTAAAACCAGGGGATAACTGAGTTCCACTCTGCACATTAATCTAGAAGGTTTAAATCATGTCAGTTTATATAGGGAGTTGTGAAGACTGAATTTCCTGGGCAACCCTAATGATGCTCTGACTTGCAACTTTCCACTAACTTGTTGTCCTAAGTACTCCGTTTAATATATCTCTGTAAGATCTTCTCATAGTCTGTGCTGTCCCATCTTTGAAATTGTACAGGGCATGCATCAGCAGCACATGTATGAGGTTTTCTGAAAATCTGGATATTGAGGATATCCACCCAGGTTCTGCCACCCACAATTCCTGTCTCGTTCCTTGATCTCAATGAGAAGCAAGAGTTATTTTTAACCTTTTCTGCTAAAAAATGCAAACAATTATTGTGTATTCTATTAATTATTATATGTATAATATTATACACATATTATACACTTATTCTTTCCAGTAGTTCTAAAGTAACCATCACAAAAACTGATAAACGAGAATGCATGCGATCGTATAAAAATTATTATGTATTAATAAATGATGCTGCAGAAATGAGAGACTTAACTCCTTTATATGCAAATGTTTGTGTAAAATTTTGCACATTATTAAACAGGCTTTATTTTCTTTTTTAAAAAAAATAACAGTGCATAAGTGGCTGGGACATAAGCAGTGCTCAGTGTAAGATCCAATTCAGGCAAAGCTTGAATTGGCTTGAAAGCACCAAGATCCATTTAAAATTATCTCCTTCTCCATCCCTACCTATGTATGTAAATGCCTGTTGGATATAAGAAACTGCCAAACCTAGAGAAATAGGTTTGTAAGAAATAGGCAGTAAGAAAGGCTACCAGACCTCTACATCTCTTTGCAAATTTCATCGTGTTCAGCCTTCCAGTTCATGTAACCTTTTGATGCCATTGTAGGAGTTGTTAAAGACGCACATGCAAATGGCATTCAGATTAAATGGAAAGTGAACCACAACATTCGTTTCAAATAAAACAAACAATGCATGAAACATTATGTCTCGAAACATCTAAGCATGTGTTACATTTTGCATAATGGCCAACTTACAAATTAAAACTCTGAACTGCATGGGATATTATGGCACAGTTGAAGAATTCTTTTGACAGTGGCAATCTTGACATATGCCTGTTACCTGGCCTGGGCTTTCTTCCAGCATGCTGAAATGATGACTAAGCTTCTGGGGAAATGCTTCAGTTACAAAAGGAAGGCTGGCAGCAGCGCTAAATATAAAGTGCTTGTTCATAACTTGATAAAACGGCATAACTTTTAGCAAAAGCACCTATGGCAGTTGGCCTCTACCCTCTCACAGTCAATATGGAACCTCTAATCTGACATGCCTGCCAACAGTTTTCTTAATCTCCCTGATATTACTTAGTTTGGTACATCTGCTACTTCAGATGCTAGCATATTGCACTACCAAAGTATAGCCTTTTGATTTCACTGTGAAGTCTGTAACAAAGGAATACAAAGAACTGAAGGTGAAATAAGCTTTTAGACCTTCAAAAATGTGCATGCTCTGTATCTTCGGGCATAATAACCTACACAATTTCTTGAAACAGGGTGTAAATGAACACAAAGCTCCACCATGGTTTCTAATAAATTGGTCCAGGTCTACCAATCTTGGATGCAGCCTATGTCATCTTCAGTATGCTTATGGCAGTATTTGTCCTGAGTACATATTTATCAACCTGTATTCCTATAGTAGATAGGGACACGGGTGGCGCTGTGGGTTAAACTACAGAGCCTAGGACTTGCTGATCGGAAGGTCGGTGGTTCAAATCCCTGCAACGGGGTGAACTCCCGTTGCTCGGTCCCTGCTCCTGCCAACCTAGCAGTTCGAAAGCACATCAAAGTGCAAGTAGATAAATAGGTACCGCTCTGGTGGGAAGGTAAACGGTGTTTCCGTGTGCTGCTCTGGTTCACCAGAAGCGGCTTAGTCATGCCGGCCACATAACTTGGAAGCTGTATGCCGCCTCCCTCGGCCAATAAAGCAAGATGAGCACCGCAACCCCAGAGTCGGTCACGACTGGACCTAATGGTCAGGGGTCCCTTTACCTTTACCTTTATACCCATAGTAACAGTTTTCTGAAGAAAACAGTTGTTTTCCTTTATCATCATAAGTCTAAACCCTCAAGGCAGCACATAATGTAATTCATTGTTATTATGCTTATTGCATTGCCGGTACACTGCAACATTTTATATTAGCAAAGCTTATTAAAGGATGTGTTAAGAGGCTGTTGCAAAACAAATTTTAGTGGTATTTTTTCCTGCATGACTTATGCCCCAAAGTGTTCAAGCACCAAACACTTGAGAAGAAGTTAAGGACATTGATTCAATCCCTCCCACCCAAAAGGTAAGCAGGAGGGACTACATAGTACTGAATCCTGTAACAGAAATCCACCCCCCAGCTTTAGCAGCTTGACACAATGATCCAGCCTCATTAATACAGCCTTTGTTTGTGCATGATATCCTGTGTGCAGGACTTACCGTATATGCAGAGTTTAAGAGCACAATCGTATATTATACACATCACTTGCAAAGAAAATGCACCCCAATTCAATCGGGCGTACTCTCTAGTAATTGGATATAGGACTGCAGCCTAAGGCTACAATGCTATGCTCAGTTGCGTGGTCTCAATGGAACATACTTCTCATTGGTAATGCTTCAAGTGGTGTTTTAAATGACACAACATCATTAAACTATGGAATGAAGTCTTCTGTATATCAGTGGCTACTAGCCATGATGGCTATGCTCTGCCTCCACAGTTGGAGGCCAAAGCCACAGAAGGAGGGAGTGCTCTTGTTCTCAAATCCTGCTTGCAGGTTTCCCCCAGACATCTGGTTGACCACTGTGAGAGTAGGATGCTGGACTAAATGCGCCACTGGCCTAATCCAGCTGACCCCTCTTATGTCCTTATTCAGTTGCTGCTGTTGTTGTTAATTGAATTTATATACCGCCCTATACCCAGAGGTCTCAGAGCAGTTCACAGAATAAAATCAAAATATAAAACCACAAAATAAATAATCAAAATAAAAGGCACAACCCAATATCCCCTCTAAAAAAAACCCACATTTTAAAAGGGCACATTATACTTATAATATGCTGTCTGAATGTCAGCATACCTTGCTGCATGTCAATAAAATATGTGGTTGATCAGAAAACACAAATATATATATTTACCAGGAAATACTATTAATAATAATATTAAAATTTATTATTTAAACCCCTCCCATCTGGTGGAGGTCCTCCAGCCACTCTGGGCGGCTCCCAACAGAATATTAAAAACACGATAAAACATCAAACATTTAAAACTTCCCTAAACAGATGTCTTCTAAAAGTCAGATAGTTGTTTATTTCCTTGGTATCTGATGGGAGGGTGTTTCACTGGGCAGGCACCACTACCGAGAAGGCCCTCTGCCTGGTTCTACTTACTAATACTTAGCTTACTACTTCAATTTCATATTGAGGTCTTTATACTTCCCCCTGACTTTATGGAAGTTAGGCTCCTTATAAAAAATAAAATAAACAAATAGTACTTTGACACTAATGGAATTCTGCCTACAACGACACAAATGGTGTTACATGAACCACATGAAAAATTAATTTAGGTAATGCAGATTACTTCTCTGTACAATAGAATCTTATCTAACCATCAGTAGCATTGTTTTTAAATTAAACATTATGGAAATACTTGCAATAAAGCCACAGAATAGCCATGCCTTGCTCTGTTTGATATGTAAAAGTTTATTTCTTGTAATTAACCCTTTACAATGATCTTATTGAGCTTCTGGCTGCCTGTAATACCGCATCTATTTTAAATTGCTAAAAGCAAGCTTTTGTGGTGTGTTTATTTGTTCACCTGTATATGTTTTACTGATTTCAATAATGGTGCATAATGGATGAGAAACAAAAGTCTAAGTGCCCTGGGGGCAGGGGGCAGCAGTCATACACAGGCCAAAGCTGGCTCCATTGAAATCAGTTGAAATTAATTGCTTAACAGTACATTCAATTCCCACAGATTTCTGAGATGTAGCCAAGTAACCGTAACTTTGTATATGTACAAAATGTGGATGCAAGGCTGTGAAATCATGAAATTGAAGATGACTGAAGCATGAAAGATGAACGACATACCGAAACTGTATGCAGTGATAAACATGCTAGCGTTGTACAGTGGTACCTCGGGTTAAGTACTTAATTCATTCCGGAGGTCCGTACTTAACCTGAAACTGTTCTTAACCTGAAGCACTACTTTAGCTAATGGGGCATCCCGCTGCCGCCACGTGATTTCTGTTCTCATCCTGAAGCAAAGTTCTTAACCTGAAGGACTATTTCTGGGTTAGCGGAGTCTGTAACCTGAAGCATATGTAACCCGAGGTACCACTGTATCTGACTATATCATAGTCTGACGCACTGAAAGCCACTTGGTCATGAACATGGGTCGGCAAACTAAGGTCCGTGGGCCGGATCAGGCCCAATTGCCTTCTGGATCCGGCCCACGAACAGTCTGGGAATCGCCGCATGGATCGCCAGTGCGCAGGTTCTTTCCCTCTCCCTCTCACACGGCTTTGTTGGTGCCAGCAGCAGCTGCGCTCGAGTGGCCTCCATTTGAAGCAGCCCCCCTCCAGAGCCCTTTTGCACACCGCTCATCGTCCCACCTCCGTCGCCAGCCCCTGCCGCTCACAAGACACAGGTAAGCACCCACCGGGGCTCGGGGTGCTCTTGCATTTTTATTTTTCAAAATATAGTTCAGCCCCCCACAAGGTCTGAGGGACAGTGGACCGGCCTGCTGAAAAAGTTTGCTGACCCCTGATCATGAATAAGGGTGCTTCCTGATGAATCTTTATAATGGGATTACTGTTCCCGCTGCATGCAATGCTTTTTTTTGCAGTGCCCACAAAATGTCATGATCATTTAAAACGGTATTGCGTGGTTCCAACCCCTTTTATCTGAGTTTTCCCTTTCCAGGGAAAACTCTAATAACTTTAAAAAGCCCTGTTGCCAGCAACTCATTTGAAGTATCTCAAGGGCCTGTTTTCGGTATTAAGCCTCGATCTGCAAGCAGTCCATTGATTTCAGTGAGCCTACTCAGAGTGCAACTGAGATAGAAACCTTACTATTTAAAGCTCTAGACATGTCCTCATTATTGTTGTCACAAAGCAGACTAACATGGAACTAGGGATGCGGGAGAAAATCGATGCCTCTTGCCTTTACAGGTGAACCTCCCTAATTTGCTCTTTCTGGAACAATATGAGAAAAGAAACATCCTTTCAAAATTCACACATTTCCAGTTTTCACAATGCAGTTATCCAGCCAAGTAATCTGTACAAAAATGCCTGTAAGGTGTGAATGAAAAAGTGTGTATTAGTGAAAATAGCATGCAAATGGATTAAATTAAGCAGATTGCTTTGTAATAATGTGTATGCTAGACAAAACTGCAGGCAAACATGTTGCTGATGAATTTTCATACTTTTTAAACATACACACAAACACACAAAATGATGTGGGTATGTGGAGAACTGAACTTGAGATTGGAAAAATGAGAAACTGAGACAAACCAAAATTGGCTGATTTGCCCATCTCTACATGGAACATGGATGCGGGTGGCGCTGTGGGTTAAACCACAGAGCCTAGGACTTGCCAATCAGAAGGCCAGCGGTTCGAATCCCCGCGACAGGGTGAGCTCCCGTTGCTCGGTCCCTGCTCCTGCCAACCTAGCAGTTCAAAAGCATGTCAAAGTACAAGTAGATAAATAGGTACGCTCTGGCAGGAAGGTAAACAGCGTTTCTGTGTGCTGCTCTGGTTTGCCAGAAGCAGCTTAGTCATGCTGGCCACATGACCTGGAAGCTGTACGCCGGCTTCCTCGGCCAATAAAGCGAGATGAGCGCCGCGACCCCAAAGTCGGTCACGACTGGACCTAATGGTCAGGGGTCCCTTTACCTTTACCTTTACATGGAACATAGGAAGGAATACAGCGTTGTGTTCTTCCAGTTGTTCTGTCAGTTTAGCTTGTTTGATGGAACAATCTCCCCTCTCCTCCTCCAGCATGCTGTTCTAGGATTCTCCAGACCCCCCTCCCAGGGCTTATTGGGGCAAGGAGGAGCATGGCACTAGCAAGACTCATTACGCTGGATCCTGCTAGCATACTCATTTAGTTGAATCTGGCCCATAGGCAGAAAATCAGAGAACTGGTCTGCCTAGGTCGGTGTACTCTGACTGGTAATGTTTCTCCAGGAACTTTTTCCAGCTCTACCTGGAGATGCCAGGGATTGAACCTGAGTCTTTCTGCATGCAAGTCAGATGCTTTCCCATTGAGCTACAGTCCGTCCCAATGGCTAATCCTCTGGAATCAAATTTTGGTATTATTGTTGCTTAGTTCAGGATAGCTACTTACAGCCCAGGTTTCAGACAGGCATTTCCCTCAGCTCTAGTTGGAGATGCCAGGGACTGGACCTGGGGACTTCTGCATGTACCCTCAGCATGGGCTCTTCTGTACAGATTGATTTAGACTGACCTTTCCCAACTGGTGGCTTCTAGATGTTGCTGGACTAAAACTCTCATCATCCCTGACCATTAACTATGCCAGTTGGGGCTGATTTGAGTTGTAGCCCAAAACATCTGGGAGACACCAGGTAGAAGAAAGCTATTTTAGATCAAGAATTTGGAATAGAGGAAAGTGTTAAATCTTCCCAGCCTGAGCATTGCTACTCCAAGCCAATTTGCACTCACAATGTCTGCTTTTCATTAAAAAAAAGTGTTGGAAGAACCAATGTGACATTGGCCTTGAAGGTTAGGAAGCTGTGACATCATTAAGAGATGCAGCAGAGAGTTTCCGCTGTGGGTGGGAATTTAAAGTTAGTTCATTTATTTATTATAGCACACTAGGCATTCTCTCTAAAGTCACTAGTGTGATCTTGCACATGGTCAAGTAATTACTGATTTAGCAGACAGTGGTGGTGGTTTGAAGTCTTACAAATAAGAAGGGCCATACATACAAAGGGGAATGGCTTTAGCTCAGTAGTAGAGGAGTAGCTTTGCATTCAGAAGGTCCCAGGTTTAATGTTCAGGTAGGGCTGGGAATGTCCCTCTGTCTGAAATCTTAGACAGCCGGTCTGTATGACCATGGACAATACTGAGCTAGATGGCCCCCTTTGATCAATGGATAGCAATATGACAGCTCTTGCAATGTATGAACAGATTGCTTTCAGACAAAGATTATGTATGGAGAAATATAATGATATTTCAAACATATTTATTGAAACCATAGTGATTTGTGAAATGATGTATACTTGAAGGAAATAATAAGCTCATCTACTTGCATACATATATACTACATAGTTTTGTAACCTTAATTACATTTTATTGTCATTTCGAGATTGTTTTCTTCTGCTTCCTTTTGTTTTTATGGGTTTTTTCTTCTTTCCCCCCTTTTCTTTTCTCTTCACTTTAATTCACTGTAAAACTTTTAATAATAGATGCACCAGTGGTCTGATTCAGTATAAGGCAATTTCCTATGTCCCCAAGAAGCTGTGTGCTACTCATCTGATGTCTACCCCATAAATGGTTACTTAGTTAGCAAATTACTTAACAAAACCAGCAGAGATTTTGTGCACACATTAGACATCAAAACATATTCTGAGAGGCAGAGAGATGTGCCATCTCTTGCTACTGCTTCCACTTTTATATGTCCTCAGAGATGATCGGGTAACTTATTATCCAACAGTTTCCCCAGCTTACTGTAATCACTTCTGTCTGTTTGAAATTATTAACATGCATGAACATGAACGGTAAGAACAGAAGGTTTTTATACATTTTCCTCCAAATTTACTGAAGACACTTTAGCAGCAATTAAATTGGAAGCCCTTCAGTATTTAGATTAACAACAGGCAACACACAGTTCAGTTTAACCTAGGAGGTTATCCTTACTGTTTTCCAAAAGGCAATCGATCCAGTTTCCGATAGTGAAATCTAACACAATTCCCCACCTGCTTCACAAAAACCTCCTTCACAATACAGCATCATGCTGGAACGGCATGAGTGGAAATGATGGAGGCCTGCAGCCTGAGGACATCCCTCTCTTGTTTACCATAGAGGGATTAGCTCAGTGTTTAGAATTTAAAGGGGGGGGATGATAAAACTAGCAAAAGGTAAGCTAACTCACCCCATCCCACTTCTGTGACATGTTTCATTGGATTCAATCACATAAAATAAAAACTGATTTAGAAAAGTGGCAAGCTGAATTTAAGATTGGAAAAATGAGATATCGAGAACTGATATGGGCAGTTTTATCCACTCCTGTTGGGAAACATACATTTTACATGGCAACATTATGCCGATGCAAACCAGCCTTAAAACATTTCATTGACCATAAGAGAGAACCAATCACATAGCCCTCTTAAGTGCCTTCTTATAATTTACCTTTCATCAACTAATCATGTAGGGTTCTTTTCTTGCTTAAGAAACCACTGTCTGATAAGTATGTCAAGCAGTTTTAAAAATAATGTTCTTGAGATCTTCTACATTACAGATCATTACTACTAAGACAGCATGTGGGTTTATCTAGCCAGCATGCCCACACTGAAAAATTCAAGTTGTACTTTATGCAGTGACTAATAAATAATAAATAATAATAATAATAATAATAATAATAATAATAATAATAATAATAATAATTTATTATTTCTACCCTGCCCATCTGGCTGGATTTCCCCAGCCACTCTTGGCGGCTTCCAGCAGAAGATTAAAAATACATTAAAACATCAGTCATTAAAAACTTCCCTAAACAGGGCTGCCTTCAGATTTCTTTCTTTCTTTCTTTCTTTCTTTCTTTCTAGAATGTAGGCTTGCCATACATCAGGAAAATTCCTGACACATCGTGGTTTTCAGGTGTAAAAATGGCATCAGGGGGAATTTTGCCGATGTATGGCAACACGATGGGAAAAGCAGCGAAAACAGTTTTGGGGGGAATTTCACTTTTCAAAATATGGTTTGTGAATTTATCCTTAGCCTGAAGGTACAATTGGCCACTGGAAGTAAATGAGGTATCTGGTTGAGCCACATTGATAGATTTAGTTCCTGTTAAAAGAGGCTCCTTCCAACTACTCCAGACAGAGAGACTGCAAATCTCTAGAGATTAGAATTGCCCTTGTAGTAATTTCACTCATATATAGCAGTGATGATTTTTATATAGCTTTATTTGATATCCCTAGTACAAAAAAGAATCAGTTACAGATAGGTAGCCGTGTTGGTCTGCCATAGTCAAAACAAAACAAAAAAAAATTTTTTCCTTCCAGTAGCACCTTAAAGACCAACTAAGTTAGTTCTTGATATGAGCTTTCGTGTGCATGCACACTTCTTCAGATACACTGAAACAGAAGTTGCCAGATCCTTCTATATAGTGAGAAGGTGGGGAGGGGTATTACTCAGAAGGGTGGTGGGAATGGGTGATTGGCAGATAGCTGTGATGAGCCTGTTGACGACTCATGATTCTTATCTCATTATACATGACAAAGCCATTTTTCACCTTCTCACCCCTTGCTTTTTCCTGTAAGACCTATTGCAGTCGTTAAGAGTCGTCAACAGGCTCATCACAGCTATCTGCCAATCACCCATTCCCACCACCCTTCTGAGTAATACCCCTCCCCACCTTCTCACTATATAGAAGGATCTGGCAACTTCTGTTTCAGTGTATCTGAAGAAGTGTGCATGCACACGAAAGCTCATATCAAGAACTAACTTAGTTGGTCTTTAAGGTGCTACTGGAAGGGGAAAAAAAATTGTTTTGTTTTGACAAAAAAGAATGTTGCAGCAAAGATGTTACTCACATGCTAACAGATATCATTTTGAAGTGGTAATTACCCCCTATAATTGATTCAAGGAGAAATCACCACACACTATGGATTCAGGTATCTAGAATAGACTTACTCAGAGTTATCACCCAAACCTTATAAGGATATTATTCTTGAGAGACACCAGATCAAGGCATCGGGGCACAATCCTTATCCCTATCCATTAATATCACTCCCCCCCTTTTTTTTTAGTTTGGCTGTACCAGCTCAGGTTGGGATAAATGATACTTTCCACCTGTTCACTTTGACAGCTAACCAAAAATGTTCTGCTACTAACAACAATGCTGACTGTTTGTCTCAGCTAACTGACCTTTCCTCTAGCTAGGAAACAGTCATCTTTTTGTTTCAAACATATGAGCCTTGCAATCCAGGGTGGCTGGGGCAACACAGTTAGATGTGTGGCATATAAATAATAAAATTATTATTAACAATATTATTATCATTCTGGCTGACTTATACTAAAACAACTTTCTAAGGTCTAACATAAGCAATTGATACAGAAATGTCATAGTCAAAAACTATTATTGATTATGCATGTTTACAGCACCAACACCATCAAGCAGGAAGAGACCTCAATATTCCTTCCTTCCTTGTGCATCTTCTCAACTTCCTTATTTATATACAAAATTAAATGATGATGATGCAGGTTCCAGTACATGACATTTTTGTGAAGCTGCTGGGGGCTCAGGACCACCAGCAGGCTCCGCAGTTGGCAGTGTCCTTGACCACTCTTTAGCTAGTATTCCAATACAAAGATACTGTTTTAATTTCCCATAATTCCCTGAGTAACACACCATTAGGAGTGCTATGAGGACTCAGAATGTCAGCCCCTTCAGAACCCTGCCACTGCCGGCTGCTATCACAGCCAACAGGTGATCCTATGGGTCCAGGGTAACGCATTGATGGTGGTGGGTGGCACTGCGGTCTAAACCACTGAGCCTCTTGGGCTTGCAGATCGGAAGGTCGACAGTTCAAATCCCTGTGACGGAGTGAGCTCCTGTTACTCCTGTGCAAGTAGATAAACAGGTACCACTACAGTGGGAAGGTAAATGGTGTTTCAGTGCACTCTGGTTTCTGTCACGGTGTTTCATTGAGCCAGAAGTGGTTTAGTCATGCTGGCCACATGACCCAGAAAGCTGTCTGTGGACAAACACTGGCTCCTTTGTGTCATGGTCTGGGTTATAGGCAGTTGGAGTCCCAGCTTGGTACATCGGGGCCAGGGTAGAAGTTGGGAAGTAGGAAACATCAGTCCAGGGACAGCAGTCCAGGGTCAGCAGTCTAGGGATCAGGAAGCCAAGAGTCCATGAATCAGAAAACTAGGAGTCGGGAAGCCAAGAGTCCAAGGGTCAGGAAACCAGGAGTCCGGAAGCCGAAGCACAGCTAGGTGGGTAGCGTGTTGCTGTGGCAAAGAGCCAGAGGGAAATGCTGGTCTTATATACCCCTCCCGGCCCTTGCCACCAGGTGCTATGAGTCTTCTGTCAAGCCTCACCTGTGCGGCCGCACCTTGCCCTTCCAGGCCAAACTCAGGAAGGCCCCAGTCCTGCGAGGCCCTACCAGTCACAGTGCCTGGCTCCTGTATGCACTCCTGACATCTTGGCCTCAAAGCGAGATGAGCGCCGCAACCCCATTGTCACCCTTGAATGAATGCCATCCAGGTATCCTCTACCTTTTACCTTTATTGATGTAGGGGGAACTGCTAAAAGTACTGTGCTGAATACCCCCTAAATTTTAGGGGTTAAGGTTAAAGCTCATTTCAGGGTTTAGGGTCTAAAACAGGGGTTGGTAACGTGTGGCCCATGGGCCACCCTGAACTGAGCCGCCCACTCGGCGAGTCCCCCGCATGCTGCGCAAAACCGGCACAGTGTGGGATTTGCCGAGCGGCAAAAAATTGCGCCTGCACACACACAGATACTGGAAATCGCATCTGCGCATGTCCAGATGCTGAAAATTGCTTCTGCGCAGACATGATTTTCAGAGTCTGGGCATGCACAGAAGCAATTTCTGGTGCGGGGACATGTGCAGACGCGATTTTCGGCATCGCGCAGCGCCAGTCTGGCCCACGGACAATCTCTGAGGGAGTGATCCAGCCCATGGTTGGTAAATCTTGCTGACCCCTGACCTAAAACCTGGAGCCAGCACTGCCAGTACCTCCATTTTCCACAAGACCCTTATTTCCACAGGGTGCCTTAGTTCTGCAGCTGCTATTCTGAGCATTTTGACTGTTCTCCTGGCTTCAGAGCCACAGACTGAGCTGAACAGATTGTGAGCCTGAAAACTTTTTAAATGTGTGCTAATAAAACTCAAAATGCATTTTGCCTGGGGTATCCCACAGGCAACATACAGCTATTATGCTTTGAAATCATTTCAGAACAGAAAACAAAGTCATACTTCTCATAACGTAGGTATTGTGGTATCCTTGGAAACAAACGGTTTAGGACGTAGAAGATGAAAGGGGAATGACTCTCAGCATTGACCTATACTAAAAGCAGGTGGACTCTTGTCATTTTCTATTAAGCCAGGAGTCAGCATTTTAGTGCTCCTGCCTTGCTTTCTGAGGAGGAATTTCAGAACGCAACATTTTTTAAAAATGTTGCCATTCCATGTATTATTTATTTAGAGATTTATTGGTCTCTCATTAACAATTCTCTGGGCAGTTCACACACAATTCAAGCAGTAACAACATTAAAACACAAAAAATCAATACAATATCCACATAATAACCAGTGAAAGTAGCATAAAATCATTCACTACACCATATGAAATGTGGGGGGGCGGGCGGTTTGTTCACATTACTTAAAAGCAAAGATAGTAAGAAGAGAGAACAGAACCAAACACAGGAAGATATCTATTGCTTAGATATTTTTTATGAGGCAACTAATAAATATAACTAAATATTCTTCTAATGGAAAAACAATACTTCTGATTAAATCACTGTATTTCTTAAGCATTAACATCTCCCAGAAGATTTTTTTTGGGGGAGGGGGTCATTGCTTAGACCTATTAATATTTATTCATCATTATTTATTCACTGGGGCTCAAGTCCTGAACTTATGGAGAAGAACTGAAGATTTGTGTTATTATATTAAAGGAGGTAAAAAATAATAATAGTATTAATACAATGTATTCTCTTCCCGCAAACCGCTTTTTCTCTTATTTATTGAATGGAATTCTTACGTGTTATGGTAACTATAGGAATGAAATTAAAAACTAATGGCAGGAGACAGGGCCAACCAGGATCTGGACCACACTGCAAAGGCATCACCATCCACTACTGAGGTACTGAAGAACGTTCCCTTTGAGCTGTTATTAGCCTAAGGAGAGAAGCTCCCATTGATGACAACAGAAATCTTCCTTCCTTCTTTCCTTCCTTTTAACAATCTAAAAGTGGTGACTTTGATTGGTATTACAGGGGGAGGGGGGGGAAGTGGTGAGATGTTTGAGTTGCCAATCCATTCCCCTTTCCTCTTTACTGGCTTTATAAGTTTGCTTTCACATAATTAATACAATGTGTAGCTTGATCCTAACTCTATTGGCAAGACAGATTACACTGGTTCTGCAGCATTGTTGGGCAGGATCTGATCAGATGCGGAACAATGGCATTTTACCATTGTACTGTCGAGAGTGTATTAACTTATCGTCTGTGTGTGTGGTTTAGGAGCTGCAAGGTCAGGGGAAAAATAATTTTTTCCAGGGTTGTAAAGACTGCAGAAAGAATAATTGGGTGCACTCTTCCCATCTTGGATCAAATCTATGCTTCCAGGTGCCATAAGAAAGCTGCAGAGATAGTGCAGGATAGTGCTCACCCCAGGAATGATCTCTTTCAGCTGCTGCCTTCTGGAAGAAGGTACAGGGTTATAAAGTCTAGGACTAGCCACCTGAGAAACAGTTTCTATCCAAACGCAATTTTGGTTTTAAACGCAGTGTAAGGAGTCTCTATGGGAGTATATTGTATTTAAAAATGGGGTATCAGAGTTTTTAGGGGGCTAACCAGGTTGGGATAGCTGGGATAGCAGACTTGCTGGTTTTTGAATGTCTTATGTAGATTTTTCAATTTTGTTGTTCATGGGACAATGACAATAAAGATTATCATATCGTGTTGTATAACTGGTGTAAAAATCTAAGTGTGCTTGGTTCAAATTACTTATGGATTTGAATTAAACATTTTAAAATTTATTTATTGCATTTATCTTGTCATTTTCCCTACTGATTTCAAGCAGCTTACATGTTCCTTCCTCCCTTTAAGCTACAGAATAAACCAGAGTGATAGATTTGGGCGAGAGATAGTAACTGACTGAAGGCCATCTTATGGCTTTCATGGATGAATGGGGATTTGGACTGCAAGCTCCAGTCCCATACAAACTTATTTGGGAGTAAATCTAATTGAACTCAGTGGGACTTACTTCTAGTAGACTTGCATAGGCTTCTGCTATCTATCTCCACTGTATCACACTGCCTCTCAAGGATGTTCCCTTGCCAGTGTATTTGGGTCTTTCAGCACACATCAAATGCCATAAATCTCTTGCTGTGTACCTGAGAGTTTATAGTATATAATTAGCTACTTTTATCTCACAAGTAAAAATTTTAAATCACTTAAATCCTACCTTAGAGACAAAGCTTGTTCTTCACTGTAAACTCAATTGTCAAGAAACACAGCTTTTTCATAGGGTTTTCCAAAACCATTACTATAGATTAGAATCCCCACTGTGCATAAACATGCACTGAAATGGTGGAATCTCCCTGTTATTACAAGCGTGGGTATGAGTGTAATGGGCGGTAAAAAGGTAGTAAGTGATGACTAATATGCCATTATCATCAGCAGGTGGTCCCTAGTTCTGAAGATTACTCCTTACCTGAGTATCTTCCTGGAGCAATGTAAGATTTCATCCATTCATTATCTCACTCATACAGGCATCTGGAGGGCATGTGTACTTTAGTTAGTCATTTAAATATGTATCTTGCTATGCTTTTAGCTGTTGCAAGCCATCATGAGTGTAAGATGGGTTAAACCTGGGGAGGGGGCAATGAATATAATTTGGGAAGAGAGAGGGAGATTATTAATATATACATATTGCAGGCAATACAACAATTTCTGTAAAACTCTGGTCAAATATATGCTGAGAGTGGGGACTTTAGAACCTGGGAGAAAAATATTGGGTCTGAACTTGGATGAACTTCTGTGGCTTGTGCCCATCTCTTATCAAAACCAATTAATCCAAATGCTAATTTAATTTGATACGCCAACACAGTGCTCTGGGAAATATAGCAGTAAAGCTGGTTTTTTAATCTGCCAATTGTCTGTGTAATCAGGCTATGTTTAATAGAAGTACTGCTCATTTGCAAGCATAACCTTGTATGAACCGAAATTTGATGACATTCTATCACCCTCTACCACACTGACTAACTTCTTGTTCCCCATACATGCCCAGGGATTCCAGAGGGGTTTCTCAGTGGAGCCATTACTATATTACCGAGAGACAAGAAACATGCAGTGCAAATCTATCTATGTCTTCTCGATGCTATTGAGCAAATGGAACTAACCTCCAGGTAAGTGGTATATGGGATTGAATCCCTTCATCTCAAAACAATCACCATTTCAACCAATTGTTATGATTTATCACCATTTCAACCAATTGTTATGATTTAAATTTCAGGGTTTGTCTCCTTTTGTTTATCTGGCCCATGCCCTCATTCTGCCCCCAAAGGGAACGACTCCCTTTGATGTTGCCCCTTCAGTGGCAGACTGGCTTTATAGTGCTGCCCCAACAGCTGGTGCAGTCCTAGCTAGGGCAGCAGGTGGTCTATTTCAACCCAATACTTATGTTCTGTGTCTTATTTCTACCATTGGTATGCACATGAGTCTGCAATTCTTGCACTTCAGGAGGTTGGAGAAGAAAACCCATGGGATCCTTTCCAACACAATAATTCTATGATTCTGTGTTCAGAATTCAATATACTACAGGTCCTGAGACATAATCTAGTTAAGTCTTTCCGTGTGCATATGGTCTATACGTGTGGGGGGGATGTGGGTGTGCTCTATGTCCTGATCTGAAATGGATGTCCTATGTGCTGGAGTGAGTATAGGGTTGCTACATCCACTTTGTTTTGGCTACAGCTGGAATGCACCTAAAGTTTATGATATGCTCTGGAAGATCATTCCAGAAACAAATAGGGAGAGGCATGAGAGAAAGAGTAGAAATGTTTGATAGAACACAAGAACTTGTATCCTAACGAGAAGAAGGCACATGGACAGGCTGAACGTAAAAAGATCAAGCAGTGAAATGGGGTCAATTTAATAAAATGGCTTAAAATTGGGTACAAAACATTTAAACATTTGCAGCCTGTAAAAAGAACAAAAAGAAGTAATATAATCAAAATTACCAACCAGACAAAGAACTTTAAGCAGGAAAATTTAAAGCGAATCGAGGACTAAAGCGTAATCCTGTACTCTCACACCTGGAGATAATCTCGTTGAATGCAATAGGACACCACCATCAAAGGTGATAGAAGGGTGGTCAAAAAGCCAGACTTAATAAAGTGAGACATTCTTGAAGACTGCCTTCTTGCAGTGGCAGGGCGGAGGGAAATGAGTAAAATGTTACAAAGAGAGAAATTACACAGCTTTGCAATAGAATCAATCTGGTGGGATACAGAAAAGAGTCAAAGATGATATCAAAATAATTCAGCATACTGTGGCAGATCAACAATTGTCCCCATTTTATTTTTCTTTCTTTCTTTACTGAATGCCAGGAACCTGTAGAAGAGCCTTCTTGGAAGCACAGCAATGCCACCCAGCTCCAGATATAATTACTTCAGTTCAAAACTCTTTTGGACCAAATGATAATTGCCTTCTCTAATGTTAATGGAACAGATAATCTTTTTATTGTATTTGTCTCTAGAAGACTACTTTTTTTGTGTGTGAGCTAAATGGAACAATTTTTAGTAAAACATTTCCACATGCTTTTAAAATGGCAATTTCCACAGAACCTAAGGGATATTAGTCCATTAAAAGGCAGGCAGATTGGACTATGCACATTAATGATAGATGAAATGTTTTAGCATTTACCAATTTATTTTCTGCAACTAGCAAATATATTTAAACAGTAAAAAAAAAATGTTCTTAATGAGTTCTGTTGAGTGTTTTAGTGCCATCCTAGAATTTTAATGCGGAAAGATTCCTGAACTTTCCACATTCATATCATTTTCTGTCTTTAAGTATCTACAAAAGTTGGAGCTAATGTATTGTGTGCAAATCATGAAGTATCTTTCTTAAAGGGATATTATCCTCCAAAACATAGCTATCCACACTGAGATGTTATCCTGCAACCCCCACGGTTTATGTTACAATTTAATTTAGCAGAGGAAATAAAATTTCTTGGAAACTTCTTATTACCGGTAAATTGACTAAAAAATCATTTCAAAATGAGACTACCACCCTTCTCCTAAATATGTCTGCTTTACATGTGGGTAAAGAGTATCAGTGGTTTCTATGCTACCTTCAAGATTAGAGGCAGAATACATGCCTCTCTTGAATATGAGATGCTGGGGAACTACTGTAGGTGAGGGCTGCTATTGCCCTCTTGCTTGTGAGATTCAGTCTGATCTAAAGAAAGTCTGAAAGGAAGTCTTACTGAGTTCAATGGGAAAACATGCTTGCCCAGGTTAAGACTGATGGCAACATTTATGGAGATATGAAAACATGAACAGGGAGAATAGGTTTGTACCTCCCTGCCCGCAATGGATTCCCACAACCATCATGCTCATATTCCCAGATATGTCATGTGACAGAATGAGTACATGGTGAGGAGGATTTCCACTTCTTGTAGCATGTGGCTCAGCACATTTTCTGGTGTCTTCTGAAGCTGCAATCTCTCCATGTGGGCATCTTTTTTTCATTCCTACTCCATGCCTATATGTCACATTGTAGACTAGATTTATGGCACTCTACGTTCTGTACAATGTATTATCTATACAGTCTTGATGTGTAGTTGATTATGTCTTGTGATGGGCAATAGGATTTGACAATAATTTGGTCTTTTCCAGATTCAGTATTAGGATCAGCCCAACACTGTTGCTATAGAATGTTCCCTGCAGTTAAAAAGTACTGCCTGTATGATATCTTCTGGGCACATCTGCTTTCTTGTCTCTCCTCAATGACCATGCAAATGTCCAGAAAATCAACATTTGGGGTAATCACTATGAATTAGATATGGTACAATATGGTTTTCAGTCAAGCAATGATCTTGAATGATATTCTGAGCAGAGAAGTGTGTTAAGGTGCGTGGCAAATTAAATCTTGAATAGTGGGGGTACATGCACTGCAATTTATTCAAATACCTGTACGCTTTTTTCTGGGGAACTGAGGTTAGAGAAAAATAGTTCTACAGAATGGCAGATCCATTTTCCCTGCTCAGAGCAAGTGTTACCAAATCGATGTATTAATTGTGTGTTTGTGTTTAAAACAACAACAACAACAACAACAACGAATGTGTTTTAAATTGTACTGATTGTAAACAATGCTTTTAACAATAAATAGAGAGGCAAAAATCAGCAGTCAGTTCACAATTTTGTACATGCTATAATGGTTTGTTCACTGCAAAATTGGGATGTTGCTGAACATTCCATGTTCATTCACTGAGCCAGTCAGTGTGCAGTGCTTTACTGCTGCAAGTAAAATACAGTATAGATACTGCTGTTTTCTGTCTAGAAATTGTCTATTTCTCTTTTCCCCAGGGATGGAGTCAGTGCTCATGGAATAATGTCTCATATTTCTATTATTGTGCATTGCTTGTTGTAGAAAAACTCCCATGGCTGAAAAATCAAATTAATTCCTATTTTTGACACTGGGCTTTTCTTTGGCTTTGTACATAATACCTAACAGCCAATTATCCTAAATGGTGCTATTCACAAAAAACAATAGCTCAGTCCAAATTCCACCCATTAGAAGAAAGAAGTGTGGCAGAGCTCAGTTTCCCAAACTGCAAAGTTTCTTTAGAACAATGCAAAAACTCAGTGGTGCCAAACAAAATTTAATCATAATAGAATGGTGGGGCCCTGAGACTTTTGAGATACAACCTGCCACTTTGAACCTATTGGGGCACTGAAGTTTAATCAATTGTGCAAAGGCATACAGCCTGTATTTAAGGAGCCATTCAAAAAACCAAAAAATAAATAAATGGAGAACAGTAAAAAATGTCTGAAGCTTGATGTTTGCTTGTAAATTGCACTGTGAGCTAACTCAATGTGCCAGGAGTTTTAAAATGGTGATGCAATGATTGATGCCACATTAACTGCATGACTACATAGTATGGGGATCAAAACTGTAGAAGCTGTAGAAGGGTAAAGATCTATAAGGTTACGTACTTCATCTTCCTGCCAATATCGCATTGTGCCCACGGCAAATTTTTTCTCTTGTGCATTGCCCAGTCTCATTTGAGAGACTTATCTGCTTTATTTTCCTGACCCGTAGACTTCCCTGTGTTTTTCTTTCTGCCAAACTTATGACATGTACAGTGATTCTGAGCAAAGCATTCAAGCTTGTCTTGCTTGTTTATTTGTTCAGACTATATACACTCTTTACACAAAAGTCCCAGAGCAATTTACATAAAAATGCTTTAAATTACACACAAAATCTGCTCAACTGATATAATAAGAAAAAACTACAGTATGTTCAATACATGGAAGAAAAATACTACAAAACAATCCAATTTGTCAGCAGCTTCTAGACAACATTCATAATATTTTTTGAAGTCTAATGCATTTCCTGGATGTGGGCACAGTCTCAAGGAAGTTATCCTGCCTGTCCAATCCTCAATGAAATTTCTGGAAACACATGGTGATCCTTTTTTTTTTCACTGGGGCTTGCGCAGGGGACTTGGTCCTGCATTGACACATTCTTTTTATTGAGTACAAAAATATTGCTGATAATCTAAGTCTTCCCTTTTCTATTCTGCCTTGCCATAACCCCATGACATGAGAGATAAAAGTCTGGCTTCTGTTTCCTCAAGCATTGTACCAGTATAATCTTACCTTCTTTTGTGCTAATGATTTGTGCTGAAAACTAATTGTGGATTACTTTTAGGAAGTATTTTTTTCCTGTTAGAAAAAAGCAAGCTTCTGGGAAAAAGCACACAAACACCTGAAGGTCACTGCAGTCCTATTGCGATAAAAACACTATTCTGAAGCTTATTAATGAATCTCACTGCAGTAATAAGGGTTTGAATGGGTTGGAGCAAAGAAGTAATACTTAAAAATGTATGTAGAATATTGAAAGCTGGAGAAAAAGCCATTTTTAGAGCAGATGAAATTTTGAGATTTAGCAAACCCTTATGATTTAGTGATGACACATTTAAATTGTATTGGATTTAATACAGCATTTTTTTGAACAGGAAAAAACCAGAATAGAATGTGCAGAAAGAGGCAATTTTGAAAGTGAAATCCTCTGTTGTTTCACCCATCTTGCTGATGGAAGCTCCTGAGGAGAAATCAAATATGTTGGGGCATGTATTTGATGGAACTGCTGTGCCAAAGAACATTCAAACAGAGTATCCAAATAGGCTTTTAATAGCTATTGTCTGTTGCAGAGGCATAATCCATCTTGAAGTCTTGATGCCTTGAGAAAGTGTGTGTGCTTAAGAAGCTACATGAATAAAAATAATATTCTTTCCTGTATCCTTAGCTTATACTGTTGTTGTATTGGCGGACCCAGGCACTGAAGTGTGCGACAAACCAGGAGAAGAAATGAGACATGGATGGCGTGGGTTAAAATAGGCCACAGTTTTTATTGATTACAGTTGTAAGTAGGCTCTGCCAAAGGCATTGGGTATGTATTCAACATCAACCAACTCACCTGCTAGTTGATCAATATGGTGGGTTCATCCTAGTTTAGCGTTCATCCTACGACATAAATAAAATAGGTTGACCCCATCAGCGCCACCATTTGGGAGGAGTGCTTTGACCCATCGGCTGCCACCTAGGCCCCCAGACAGAGAGACCCCTTCTGGACCCCTTAAACGGGGTACCCAATGGACTGTGGATCCAATCCAATGCCTAATCCACATCCTGAGTTGACCTCCACTGTGGCCGACTCACCACCAAGCCACTCACATCTGCAACCAATCCCCTGGCCAGATACATCAACCATATTTCATTCCCTGCTGATGACTAGTGCACCCCATCCAAGCTGAAGAACATGTCGTCAGACAACAGATGCCAGAGTGCCAGTTTACTCTGCCCCACATTCCAAAAACTGTGTTCATATACTTTCACACCCAATTTATCTACGCCAGCTAGCTCCTCTGTACCTCTCCATAATTGCTTCTCCAAAAGTTACCACCAAATAATGGGCATGCAGGGGTACGTCATGTGCAGGGTCTTCAGGTCTGCTGACACCACCAGCATGAGATTGATGCACTTCTGGGTGCTTAGATCATTCTCACCCAACTGTATGACTACACATCTGTAGTGTCCTGAACTTCAGCATACCCAGAGGTGAGT
Source organism: Podarcis filfolensis (assembly GCF_964270895.1). NCBI lineage: Eukaryota > Metazoa > Chordata > Lepidosauria > Squamata > Lacertidae > Podarcis > Podarcis filfolensis. The sequence goes on along the minus strand of NC_139607.1, from coordinate 55,565,932 downwards.
GGAATAACCTGATTAAAAGGAATAGACCAAACAAGAAGGCAGAAGGAGGAGCATTATATATAAAGGATGTGTACACTTGTGAAGAAATCCATGACCTTTTAATATATTCACTGTTGTGCAAATACATTGCAAACCAGAATGTTTGATTGCTCTCATCTCATCGTCTAAATTTAAGCCCTCAAAATACTAAGGTTGAATTAAAGAACTGGTAAAAGTAGGCAAAAGAAGAAAATGAAAAATGAGGCCAGCCAGTAGCTGACCTCATACCTGTGCCAGGTCTCAAGGCACAAACACACCTGACACAATCAGTCAGTGCTGCAGCTGAAAGTCACAACAGCTTGATACTAAAAAGAGATGGGGAGCAAGCAGTGGATGGTGAGAAACAAGACATGATTTTATATACATTTGTAATTTGTAGTACAGGAGAAGCTTTGAGTTCATTTTCTATTTTTAGTATATATATATTTCTAATGACACATACATACATAGCTCTTTTCCTGCACTGCCAGCATAGGCACAGGCAAGTGAGCTGCAGATGGCAGGAAGCTAATATTTTCAAACTTCAGAGCATACATATAGTTTCTGAGAATCTTATGTGAAGTTAATAAGTCACTTTCCCATAAATTAGGCTTACAGTCTAAGCTATTTTATTGTTTCTTGAGATCAAAATATATGAAGAAGGCTTACACCTACTTACTAATTTATTATCCCTAAACATGCCAAAGAGACATAAGCAAGGAGACACATGCATGCTTTCTAGATAAGGCAAGCTTTAAATTTAATTTGACAAGTCTTAATCCTCACATTAATCCATCACATTTTATATCATAACATCCTTCTAGTCAGCTCATCATGTTTACACATTCCTTAACCCCAAATTTATTGACCATTAACTGATCAGCAAAACTTTAAGCACCTTTGTGACCTTGTATGATAGATTGAGCATTCACCAAACTTCTTAAAAACCATTAACTATTAGGAGTTTTATGATACAACATTCTTCCCTTGTTGATGGAAGCAATCTATTCAATCTTGTGAATTGACCAGGCAGGTGCAATTTGTGGCCGTGTGATAATGCTGAAATAACTACATCAGGACTCAGTAAAAAAATCAGGTCAAATCTGCATTGACTGCAACAGAAAATGAAATTGGTGTGGCAAGAAGGGCAAGGATCCTGCTCACATTCCACCAACCCTTGCTGATGGAATGGTCCTGGTTTTTATTGTAATTTGTATTGTTAGCTGCCATTAGAACAGGATGCTGGGCAAGGTGGGGCGTTGGCCTGGTTAAATGGCTCTTCTTATGTTCTTCCTCCCCTGTTCACACGGAGCTGCCGTTCTGTTTTTCTTTCTTTCTGTGGTGCATGCAATATGCTGGAAATTATAAGAGTCTAGAATGCAATTTAGACAGCTTCGATTTTGAAAACATTGTTGAAAACACATTTTGGGGACAGAAAAAAAGATAAATCTCATTTGAATTGTAGCTAAAAGCTTTACCTCAATAGGGAAAATAAGCCAACTGAACATTTAACAACCAAGTATTGTTCCCAATGAGTCAAACTCATTTTTACTACAACATTGGGGAGCTATAGAAAATGAATGCAGAAGGAGTTCATGGTTTCCCTAAGCTTAATTAGGTTGTGACATTCAATGTAATAGCTGCAACTGTATTTAGATTCTCTGCTCAGCCTTTTATTTGCTTTTAACCAAGGTTGGTACCTTTGTTTTCCCTCTGCACGTTTCTTCAGTATTCCTCCTTGTCAGGAAAACATCTGCTCTGGCCAAACGTCTGTTCTTTAATAATGGGCTTATCTGTGACTAGCACTGACTTTATAGAAAGAGAGTTCTTGCAGGATCAATTCTATCATGTTAGATACAGATATATATTTGGACCTTTCTTCATCGAACTCTCAGGGATGGTTTAGAATTTAGATGAACTCCCAAGCTTTTCCATTACCAAAGAAAATTGTTATTTGGGGGGCAAAGTGAGTCCGGCAAATTGCTGCTATAGATGTTGCAAAGAATTGTCCACTTCTCCCCACCCCCAATGCTTTACTCTTTTCTTCATTATTAAAACATTTCTGTGTCACCTGCATATCAATCTCAAGGCGGTATACAGTAAAATTTAAAAATAGAACATCCACAAGAAAAATCAGCAAAGGCCTGGAAGCATGAATGTGTTTTTAAGTGACACCTATTGCATTCTACCTTAAATCAATTTAATCAGTGCACATAAATTAGATCTATGTAAGTCAAAAGAAAACCTGCCTAATCCTTCCAGCATCTCATGATCCAAAATAAGGCCAGAGTGCCCTTGATGAAATAATAGGTGCAGTGAAGAATTAATCTATGCTGGAATTTCACTGTGGGCAAACCCAGTATCCAATGTGTAAATTATCTTAAAAAACAAGCAAGAGTATTTTTCCACATTGTAGTAACAACCTTTTGAGTCTCTTTTGCAGTATCACATGGAAAAGTTGGTAATGCAGGACTGAAGTGTAACAAACAAATGTTAAATTGAATGTTCATTTTGCATTACAAACATGGAAAATATAAACATATTTTAAAATGTTGCACATGAAAATGCTAAGGACAGCGGGCAGGTTATGGATTTTCACAGTGTTCCAAAGCCTTAGCAACTCTCACAATTCTACTTACAAAATGTAATGGAAAGCAAATACAAATATAGATAATTTTACATCTGAAAGCACACATATTATGCAAAATGATAGTACAATATTAAATTATATAATAAGACACCTAATTATAAAGTTTACTGTTATGTTTGGAATTTAGCCATGATGTCCTTTCCAAGCAAGAGAATAAGAGTGTATGTTAATGTTAGTAGAAACTAGTAAAGACAAGCCCCTTCCCACAGCAACGCCTGTGGGCAGAGTATGGCTGTGAGGCTGAACAAAATGGTGCCATAGCAGAGCACCTGACCACTTCAGATGATAGTGTGGTGCTTGGGAAGCTTTCTGGGAAATGAAGAGCTTCAGCGGTACTCTTGTGATGACTTGGGGCACTGGATAATAGAGGTATGTGCTGACCACCAGATTCAGTTAGAACTCCAAACTGACACTTCATAAAATAGGCCAAATCAGTTCAGACCCATTGGGAGGTTGCCCAATTCAGCTTGAGAATCCAAATTTACTTTGACCTCCCCAATCACTATTGGGATTTTTTTTTAATGGCTACAGCTTTCCCCCCTGCCCCTTTTAAACAGAAATAATCTGCAAGAGCAGTGTGTCCTTCCAAATTATAGTCAAACAAGCCTATATGTCAGGGACTGGCTGGGTGGAAACCACCTGACCAAGAGACCCCCATGGAAGGCACAGAGGGAAAGGAGCTGCCCAGAGTGGCTGGGGAAACCCAGCCGTATGGGCGGGGTATAAATTATTATCATTATTATTATTATTATTATTATTATTATTATTATTAAAAATTTGGATCCTGGTGGTGGGCGATCAGATACACCCCAGAGGAGAGGAAGAGCTGGGAAGTACTGGAGGCTGGGAGCTTGGAGGATGAGGAGGAAGCAAGCAGGTGATTAGTAACTTCACCACAGAGCCACTGTTACAGCTTTTCTGCTGACAGCCTGTAACCCCCCCCCCCAACAAGGCATCTGTGTATATCACAGAGCAGAGAGCCAGGTAGAAACAGAGAGTGTCACTTGGGGACAGAGGGGGGGGATGGAGGGAATGGAGTGAAGTGGGAGGTACAAGCCAATCTGAGCATCTGCTTCAACTGGACAGGAGCAACTCTTAGAAGTCTCCGTGTATCCTGTGTTCTGCTTCTTTAATAAAGAAATTAACTGTAAGTTAGCTGGCGTGTCACTGTCTCTCTGTTCCACGAATGACCTCTCCTGTTAGCCATGTCACTATGAGACTTTGTGCTCAATACCTCCAAATTGTGACCCATTCCCCTACCCCTCTGCCTCCCCTTCCCTGAAAAAAAAATCTATAACTTTGTTTTTATTCTTGGCCAAAATGGGATAAAATTTGCTGACAAGGCACCCCTTCTGAAAGCATGGGTTCTGTTAATTTACACAAGGTAATCTGTAGCGATTTTTCTGTATTAGATTTTTAGGATTGAATGCACCACCACCCTTTCACTATTATGAAATTAAAAAGCAACTATACCTTTCTTTGTTTTGACAGAAGTAGATAAAATTTTCAGGCATACTAGCCCCTGCAGGGTGGATAAAGCCTACCAAATCACTGGCGAGTAGGTTCAAAGGCTTTCAGCAGACATTTCTGCAAAGCGTGTTCTCCATAGCAGAGAGCACGTGTTGCGGTTGGGGGATACAAGGCACCCTGTTTGTTGCTGGGCAGATTTGGATAAAACCCAGGCAGCAAGTGGTTAAAATTGGGTTGCTGGGGAGTTTTGATTCTTGCCAATTTTGGAGGTGGGGTCAGAGATTTTAAATACAGGATGCCCAACGTTGGGCGTCCTCTTGGCTGTTTTGCACCGGATCACCCGCCCACCCTCCCTTTAACAGGGGGCTTTTTTGTTCACTTGACCTTGCTATGCCTGTCATGGGGTCGTCTGCCTTGGTGCAGGGGCCTGGTAGGAATTTTGCCATCTGGCTGATTGGCTGGTGCCATTTGGTTTTTGCCTACTGCATAGCAAATCGTCACAACTTGTAAGGTTGGTGGTTAGGCATTGGTTAAAATTGGTTGGTGGAGGGGTAAGTGCCTACCCCTCCAATGGTGGTGCAGAAAGGGAATTCCGTTAAAGGAATCCAGGGGCTTGCCATTCTTTTCGTCCTTGTCCCCGGAGTCGGACTTGGGCCGTGCAAGCCCCACAGGAACATGAGGGTGAGAAGTGAGGGACTGATGCCCAGCTTCATTTCTCACCCAATACTTGTTTCCCACGCTGGCTTCCGCTGGAATACGGAAGTCAGTTCTGTCCCTGGGGCAAGGACAGATAGTCATAACCAATGCCTAAGCAACCACTCACATTTTTTGTATTTGAATAAAGTTGTGGCCAAAATTATGGCAAAAACCTAAACAAAAATTGTTGTGTGATGTGTGAATTTTTGGGGGGGTGGCATTGGGAGCCTCAACACACAATATTTCTTTTTCCACAAAAGGAACTACCTTTTTAAAAAAGTTACTTTTAGCCACTGAGGTCCAATTTTCACCGCTCAGTATCTCAGCACTTCGCCTTAGGATTAATCCAAACCTGACAAATACTTCTAATGACTAACTCTCAGTCTCTATTTTTACTGTTTTCTCCTCAATGGTATAGGAACTTAAACCCAACTTAACCCCCTCCCCAGTTAATTGCTTTCAGTCAAGAACAAGAAAAATGAATGATGTTATCCTACCAAACTCATGATAAACTTCTGAAATAAGTGAATCAAAACAAATATATTCTATTATGTTGAAGGGCAATATAACTGATTCACATCAAGTGGCAACTATACTTTGCGAAAACAAACAAAAAATTGACAGAGTGTTAATTAATTTTGGAGTGACCATGAGCTGCTAAATGAACACAGGTGGTTGTTTCCTCAAGAGAGCTATTTGTAATAGACTTTAAATTAGCAAGAGGGAAGCATCAGCTTTAAATACTTTTGAAATCTCACAAGTGTGAAAGACTTCATACATCATAACTGAAATAATGGAAGGTGATTAATAATTGTCCTTGCCTAAATGAGTTGCCAGATGCATTGACTCTCAGGTGTAAAAATAAAATTAATCCAGAAAAATTGAATATCCCAGGTGCAACTTATTCATAGTTATATGTTAACCCTTGAAAATTTGTACTGTCAAATGTTTTGAAGAGAATTATTTTAACACACAGTATCTATTTTTTTTTAAAAAAATAAGCTTTTATATAAGATTTTAAACAGTTCCAACATCAGGACCTGACATGTTCAGGCAGCAGCCAGGACTCTAGTAGGGACCATAGCTAATGCTTGGACTTGAACCCCAAATTTTTATTTTCAGAAAAACCACACCCCAATCAGTCAAGGTAGGGTTGCTCTAGGGCACTGCGGCAATTTAAAATGGCACCACTGGTGCCCAGCACTGATTCAGAGCCCTGCTGCTGCTTGTCAGCACTATTGGGGCCCACTAAGGAAGGAGAGGGCCAGTAGACAGAACTTTACAATGGGGGCCCTTTAACCTTGAAGATGACTCTGGTTTGGAAAGTTGGCCTTCTCAACAGAGGTGTGCCTGGCACCTTCATTATACAGCTTTTGGGGAATGCTGAAAATGCATTTCTTACACTTCAGGTGTATGTTTTTAGGACCCAACTTATTTGTATGGTTGCCAGTTGTTTTAAATTGTTTTTAATATTCTACAGTCGTACCTTGGATCCCGAACGCCTTGTGAGTCGAATGTTTTGGAGCTTCCTGCAGGCAACTGGAAGCCGCACCTTGGTTTCCAAATGTTTTGGAAGTCAAATAGAGTTCTGGAACGGATTCCGTTCTGAATAGACTTCTGGAACGGATTCCGTTCGATTTCTGAGGTACCACTGTATTTTAATGCTGTAACCCACCCTGGGACCTTAGAGTAAAGGGCAAGTAATTAACAAGTTTTTAACAAATTCCCAAAATAGTTTTAATGCAAAAGTGACAGCAGAGACACCATCAATGTGTGTCATGAAGTCAGATACAGTACAGGGGAGAACTGCTTTACACCTGAATTCTGAGACTGGTACTGTCAGTAAAAACAAGGCAGCCTACAATTTTGTATTTGTTTAATTTCATATGTAGGTCTGTTCTTGAAATCTATGTGCCTTATATCCTTTCATTATATATATATTCATACACATGCAGCACTCCCCCCCTTTAAACAAATGTAAAAAAAAGTATTAAGATAGGAACAAAAGCTGCAGGAATAAAATTACTATGGAAACAGCTTTATTTTGAGAGATACTGGAGTTCCTGTGCTTAAGAGGCCTATTGAACTGCAAGAAAAGGGTTGCTTACAAAACTGTAAGTATCCGTTATTTTTTCATACTGGCATTATACTCCCTGAGTGGAATAATAACAATAAAGTCAGAAATGGCGTACGTCATTGGGATTTGCACACAAACTCAGTAAAAGGGCTAAGACCTGTTAAATTCAGTTTAGATCTTGAATAGAATGAATAGCGATGGAAGCTAAATTAATTCTCTTTGTATTTAAAGTGAATTACCCCATTTAGTCAATCATGGACATAATTATGTGTGACCCAACATACAGATATCAATTGGTTTAAGCACTACTGTAAATTCTGCATTGCAGTTTCAGTTCAAAAAATGCATATTTTACAGTAAGATTATTATAAAACGTATGCTTTTAGGGGAAATGCATTGAAAATCATACAAAGATGCAAATTGCACAGAACAACGTTTATAAAAATATACAAAACTTATACTTTAAGGGGAAATACATTGAGAAGCATACAAAATGCATATTTTAAGAATGAATATAAAATACATGTAAATTGTGTACAATTCAAACACAATTTTAAAAGCATTTTTTAAAAAAAAACTGCAAAAAATGGGATGGGCTTGGCTCACATAGACTGAGCACATGTGAAATTAACATGAAATGGAAATAGACTGATCTATCTATCCTTAGGAACAATTTATCATCAAGGTTCAGCCCTGCCCAGACCTTGAACCTGAGATCTCCTAAGAACAGGGGTCAAACTTTTTCAGCAGGGGGCCGGTCCACTGTCCCTCAGACCTTGTGGGGGGCTGGACTATATTTTTTTGGGGGGGGGATGAACGAGGGACGATGAGTGGTGTGCACGAAACGGCTCCAGATAGCGGCTGCTTTAAATGGTGGCCGCTCGAGAGGGGTGCTCAGCTAACCGTGGCTCCTGTGTCTTGTGAGCGGCAGGGGTTGGCGGCGGCAGTGGCAGCCCAGCTCCCTTCCTCCTTTAGGCAGGGTGGGGAGAAGCCAGGGGGAGGGAAGGAGGAGGCGCTGCCACCGCCATGTGAGGGAGAGGGAGGGAGAGGGAAAGAATGCACGTGCTGGCAACCCACACACTGGCGAGCCACACGGTGATTCCCGTACCGTCCACGGGCCAGATTTAGAGGGCAATTGGGCCTGATGCGGCCCACGGGCCTTAGTTTGCTGACCCATGCCTAAGAACATGAGAACAGTCTTTTTGGAACAGGCCAAAGACCATCAAGTCCAGCATCCTATTCTCATATGGCTATGGGAAGCCCACAAGCAGGACCTGAGTAAAAGAGAACACTCCCCTTCCCACTGAATCCCAACAACTGGCATTCAGAGCCATATGGTAATAGAAGTAGAACATAGCCATCATGGCTAATAGTCATAAAGATGAGCATTGACAGATGAACAGTAAGGAGTCTAGGACCACCACCATCCCTGCCAATGACACTAAGGAGTCATCAAATTTGGACATCCCAGCCCTAGGCCTGGAGGTCCCCACACCAGCTGCTTTGGTTCCTGGCTAGATCTCAGGTCCCCTGTCTTCACTCAAAGGGTCACAGGAGCAGACGAGATGTGAAGCTGCACAGGAACATTAAAGCTGCCATGTATGTGAATGGCTAGCTGCACATGAGGCTACACAAGGGGAGGAGCAAATGCATGGAAACACCTGCTCATATCAAGGCCTGACTCAAAGTCAAGAGAAGCTGGAGCCTTCAGCTCCTATATAAGCTCGCAATCTAAGCTGCTTCTCTGCTGAAGCACTAGTGTTCATCCAAACTCCAACCTGAATGAAACAGAGAGTTATAGCGTTGAAGAAGGATGCTTGAATGGAGTGCAGCTGGTGACTTACTGGCAGGCAATAAAGGGGAAATGGGATCAGGTCAGAAAGCAGGAACCTACAACCAAAACAGCAGATGAAATAATTGGGTGCTAACCAGCAACAGGGACGTGGGTGGCGCTGTGGGTAAAAGCCTCAGCGCCTAGGGCTTGCCGATCGAAAGGTCGCGGTTCGAATCCCCGCGGCGGGGTGCGCTCCCGTTGCTCGGTCCCAGCGCCTGCCAACCTAGCAGTTCGAAAGCACCCCCGGGTGCAAGTAGATAAATAGGGACCGCTTACTGGTGGGAAGGTAAACGGCGTTTCCGAGTGCTGCGCTGGCTCGCCAGATGCAGCTTTGTCACGCTGGCCACATGACCCGGAAGTGTCTTTGGACAGCGCTGGCCCCCGGCCTCTTAAGTGAGATGGGCGCACAACCCTAGAGTCTGTCAAGACTGGTCCGTACGGGCAGGGGTACCTTTACCTTTACCTTTAACCAGCAACAGTATGTAGCCTGTTAGATGGGCAATGGTGAATTTGTTTTAAATAAGATATGAATATACTATATACTATAGGCTGTTCAGTACAGGGTAGCAAAGGCATGGAAAGGGGGGGGGGGAAATGTGTGCTGAAAGTTCTGTCAAGGAATGCTTCTCTGTTTTATCCTCTAGGGGACACTCTGGCTCTCTTCTGAAAGTGTGATCCTTCTGTGTGATCCTTAGATGAAGACTCACATCACTTATAAACAAATCTGCAACATGTACATAGAGCAAGCAGTTACTGTCCAGGCAGGGTATCAAGACAGGAAGAATGGCCACCAAGCAGGTGGACTACCAAATCAGTCAACAAATGGGATGGGTTGTTAGGCAATAGTCAGAAGTTTGTAGCACCTGATGGAATGCTACTGGTCCATTGAGTTATGTGACCCTCTGATAGGCAGCTACAATCCTATCTTCTGCTCATCCATGGTATTAGTGCTGGAGCACTTCAGAGAGCAGGATAGCCTCTCCCTCTTCTGCAGAGCTACAGGGTGAAGCACCTGGTCCTGCTATCAGACTTTAAACACTCGGCGCCTTACAATGTTCTGCAAGCACAGTCCCCTTATGCAAATTAAGAAATGTTCTGAGTTTGTTATGCTGTTTATGCATTGTGAAACATTTCCTCATAGAGAAAAGGCTGGAGCAGTCCCTATACAAAGGGTGCTTTATGTCCTATCAAATGGGTAGCAGCAGCAAACTAATGAACTTTTAGCTTAATGCCTTATTCTTCAACCAATACTAGATGCTGCCTGAAAGAATACTGGAGAATCCATGGAGGTTACTTTTCTCTATTCACCCTTTCTTCATTATTGCTCACCACTGTTATATGGCAATAAAGATCACAGTCTTATCTCTGAGGGAGAGAGATTGTGCCCCAAGATACTCCTAATTCTTTCTGACCCAGAAAGCTGATGGCATTTGCAGAGCACATTCCATTGCTGATTTGTTCAGACAGTTTTGACGCAAGTAAGACCACCACAAGAATTGTCAAATTGACAGTTCTCTCTGGCCTTTCATTTATGGAAGAAAATCTGCACATTCAGCTTTTATACAGACTTGAGAGTAAAAATAAAAGTGTGATGTAGAATATATTAATATATATTTTTCCAAACAAAGCGGTGCAAAAAAATACACTAATGTTTATTCATTTCATCTGCGATATTTTTCAAATGAAAAGTCACACAGCCCTCAGATTCAAACATTTTTGATTAAATTATTTGTTTCCAAAGAGCTGCTTGAAAGATCATGGGCCTTACAACAAATGAAGTCTGACATAATTAATCTTTGGATACCAAAGGTTATTTCAAAGAGCAATGAACTATTTTTTCACCTTCCTGCAGGCTAAGGAACTGTCACTGTTTCCTTTGACACTGTTAGTTTCCACCTAGCAGTGAAATTGAAAACCACTGTGTTGTTACAGACCTCAGGAACAACTTCAGTAATGCTTCCTGTTGACCTTGCTTCTTCTTGGACTCATTCATATCAGCTTTACCAGCAAGTGTCCATTTGCCCTGTTACACCAAAGCAAAGAACGAGATTAAAGATCTTAGACAGAGGTGTTATCTTCATATCCTCAGGTCCAGAGGGTGGCAACATGAGAATGGGTCTTTTCTGCAGTGGCTCCCCATTTGTGGAATGCTCTCCCCAGGAATAGAAAATGACCAGTTTTGCCACAGTGGATCCTCTCTCATTAGGTAAACTTCTCTGTACAGCATTTTAATTACAACACATTCCAGCATAGCATTTTATGTCCATCAAATGTCAATGCCAGTTATCTTCCATCTGTGACTATCACCACTCATAAGCAGAGCTTTTCACCCAGAGCACTGTTACTGGGTGAGGGCAGTTTGCAAGGGCTGAAGATCAGACACTCACTGGGCCACATTGTTGGGATATCTGACTAATTGAATTGAGCAGACAATGGAAGCATTTAAGAACCATTTCTAAGGGGATTCAGGGTTACTGGTTTCCCTCTCTGCCCTCCTGTCCATCAAGTCACCTGTCCTCCTTGTATTTGTCTTTGACACTGATTATGGGTCACCGTTTGGGATCACGAAGGGTGTGTGTGTGTGTGTGTGTGTGTGAACAATAATGCTATTCCTATTCATTTTAGTGGATTTTTTCATAATTTTGAAGTTAGGTGTGCCTCTGAACTTTATGATACTGCAACTCATGTACTTGCTGTTGTTGAAATTAATGCCACAATTCCCATTGACTTTCACAAGATCGGGGTTGGGCTCAATAGCTTTCTCCTTTTCACCCCAACTAAATGTAAATGTAGTTGTGGCATAATTCATTTACTACTGCTTTTATTGGAGATATAAATGAAACTTTGCTGAAAATGAAAGTATTAACTTTCAATAGATCTTCTGCAAACACTTTTTCCATAGAAATTTTTCTCTTCAGATGGGCATTTTATCAGCCTTGGATGGAGGCATATTAATAGATTTTCTGTTTGTATATTGCAGTAATAGGAAATTTAATTAAAACCCTTGGCTAATAAAAGTGCAGGGAAGTCGAGAACAATAGCCATAAAATAGCAGTTAACTTTTAATCAGATGATAGATCAAGGAAGTCAATGAAAAATAAGCCTTGAATAATATTCAACTAAAATGGCTTTGTATATAGTCCTCCAGTAGTGTATTGAAAATGACACTTTGAGTGTTTCATGACATTCTCACATAAACAGAGAAGCTTGCTTTGACCTCAGTAGATACATTTTGCATTACCACCATTCATCTGAATCCACAGACCAGCGCTAGAGGACAGTGATGGCAAGACTAGCATACAGCTCTATAGGACATCTCTGTGAAGCTCGGCTTACCATCCTTGAACCCCACAATTATGTAAACATTAGGAATGGAGGGTTGGGAAAGAGAAGTTAAAATGCCTATGTTATAAGAAGCATGCACTAAAATGGGGAAATTTTTGTAAGGACTTTGCCACAATTCCACATGCATTTGAGATTTATTGATTTTCAAACTAAGCTGAAGATTGGAAAAATGAGAATCTGAAATTGACAGTCACCCACCCCTCCTAGAGACCGACTGCATCTTGTCAAGGTCCAAAGCCGATAATTAATCCGACAGGATTTGGGGTGAATACAAGTGAGGGGCTCCACAAGTAGAGAAGGCTCCACACACCACAAAGTAGGACCTTAAGACCCCCTAAAGGTAAAGGTAAAGGCACCCCTGCCCGTACGGGCCAGTCGTGTCCGACTCTAGGGTTGTGCGCTCATCTCACTTAAGAGGCCGGGAGCCAGTGCTGTCCAGAGACACTTCCGGGTCACGTGGCCAGCGTGACGAAGCTGCTCTGGCAAGCCAGCACCAGCACAGCACACGGAAACGCCGTTTACCTTCCCGCTATAAAGCGGTACCTATTTATCTACTTGCACTTAGGGGGGCTTTCGAACTGCTAGGTGGGCAGGAGCTGGGACCGAAAGACGGGAGCTCACCCCGCCGCGGGGATTCGAACCGCCGACCATACGCAAGTCCTAGGCACTGAGGTTTTACCCACAGCGCCACCCGCGTCCCTTAAGACCCCCTACTCACTATCTATAGCCATGATTGATATTCAGGTACCCTGCTTCTGACAAAAAGGGGATGAACCATATTTCACAACTGAAGATCCTTATGGCGGTAAACCACTGTGCTGGCTGAAGTACGGAAATAGGAAGGGAGAATGAAAATCATGAACACAGGGATCTGGGTGGAAGGGCAGGACTGAAGGGACTGATGGAAAGATATCAAAGCTAATACAGGAACATTGGTAGGTGGCACGGCAAGTATGTTCTACTATCTTTTGGTCCACATGTTGGGAAAACCAGATTTTTTTTGTATTTACTTTTGTATTTTTTTTATATTTACACTTTGAATAGTAGGGTTGGAAAGGACCACAAGGGTCTTCTCGTCCATCCCCTGCAATGCAGGAATCTTTTGTCCAATGTGAGGTTCAAACCCACAACCCTGAAATTAAGAGTCTTATGTTCTACTGCTTGAGCTATTTACTTGATGAGGGTTATAACTTAATGGCTATTCTAGTAAGGTAGAACACTTTGCTGCAGACAAACACTCTTTACAGAGATAATTAAGAACTTTACCTATTTCTTAAAAGACAAATCCCTCCCAGAATAGCTATTGGTTTTGTGCTCCCAACCCCTTCTAGGATCTTTACCTTCCTATCAGGTAAACAATCTGGGTTGCCCTGCCTAGCTAACCCCTAATTCAGCCTTAACCAAGCTCTGAAGTGATCCCTGTCTAGGTGCTTTCCAAGCCCTAACCAACACTAACTGACAGACAAGTCCTAACTGAGCCCTCGCAGACAGTTAAGTCCTATCTGACATCTAAACCATCAGGGTCTAACTTCTAAGCCTCTACTCTTTCTCCTAATTGGATGCCACATCACCCAGCCCTGATTGGTTTCTGGGTCATTAGGAAGCTGACCTAGGGTCACAGACGTCCATCACAGATGTACCCCTAATAGTCACTGCTTCTATACTTTTGCTTACCTGAAATCTGTACAATCCTGGGCTGAGGGTGGTGGTATGAAGAAATCTCAGTCTTGAAATCAATTATTTTGACCCCCTTGAAACCTTTTGTATTTCTCTTAAGTACTTATTATACTATTGTGGAATGGTCTGTGTGAATATAGCATTCTCTTTGTAGTCTTGCAGACCTTCGGGGTGCAGCACATTACAGAAGAACAGCTGTGGCAGTATCACTGTTCTGCAGTGTGCACAGACAGGTAGGAGATTACTGGATGAAAGTAGTAATAATAAATACATTACACACAATATGATCCCCTGTGGGGTACATCTCCTGGGCCATGTTCCAGCCTGAAATCTGACATGGTTTCTAAAACCATTTCCAAAAGACTAAAAACGACTGCTGACATACATAACTGCTATTGATAATCCCATAAATATAGCTCTTTGCCTAACGTATAACAGTGACAGAACAGGCATTGAAACATTACAGACAAATCTATTAGTGGAAGGGGGGGGGAATGATTAATTTCATTACAATGAAATGTTGTTCCGCATTTGTATTTCTCAGTAAAATAACATAATTACAAAGCCATAGATTAAATTATGAAATTTCAGCATTAGCAGCAGCAGCCTCAGTTCAGGAAATTGGCTCTGTTAAGTAATGGGATCTCCTGATTGCATTAGCAGCCTACACAGCAGTTTATAACATGGGGTAGCGCTATCATTATAGTTTTCTCACTAGCTATCTACATTACCTTCACGATTTATGAAATAGCAGGACATGGCTGTAAAAACAGACCAAAAGTAGAAGCAGCCTTTTTTAACTGACCTTTACAAGACAAAGGATGCAACTCACTCCAGTAGCAAAGCTTACGGGGAGCTCAGAGGGGCCAGTGTCTTCCCCAAAGTCCTTTCTCAACCCTTTCTATAGAAGGGCTTGTGCTACCAAATCTATTGAAAGCCAAGAGTTTGTTGTAAATTGGACTTTCTATGAAAGATGTGTTCAAAACACACTGATGTCACAATGTGGAACTTTTGCCTTGTACAGCATAAAGGTCTTGGAATTAACAGTGTGAATGAAGTTCAGGGTCCAACAGAAAACTGAGTCTTAAATTACTTATAAATGCATTTTCTTCCTATTCGTTTTAATTTTCAAGTGTACTTTGGTAGACACTAATAATGAAATTAATTATATTGAGAAAGCTCTGGGCTGGTGACATGCTGAATTTTCGTGCTTAAGAAAAGAGTGCTTTTAATTGGAGAGGCATGCCTTCACATTTATAGGAAGCCATTTTCACTGTATTTCTGAGCAATGATGCCATGTGTTCCCAGGATCCCTGTCCTGCTGGGATCCTGCTCTCTCCTGCACCCCAGTTCCCTTTTTCTTCTGTTTCTTATTCTCTATTCACCGATTTATCTGTTTATTTTTGCATACCCCTTACTATATCTGGGTATGCTTGCTTGTTCAATAAGTCTGTTGCCTTTTGTGTATCAACAGTCAGAGTTGACCCTGCCACTGGACAGAGTGATCCAACCACCTCAGGCAGCTGATGCTGAATCATGCAGTGGTGGCCTTCCAAATATCCCAGCTATATTACAGGAGGGACATTGCTTACATATAATTAAAACTAATAAAAATCTGAATAAGAAAAAAAGCCTAACATATAAAAAGTTGCATATAGTGAATTCATTTCTTATATACAAAAACTACAGCTAGACAAATTAGGCGTGGAAATGATGACTTTGAATCCCAATTCTGCTATTATGAGGAAGTCCATAATTCTACATGTAATGTATTTCCTAGGGCTGCACACCAGATCTGCCTGGATTCCAGATCTCAGAGCAAATCGGGCCAATTCAGGTTGACCCAGAATTTGGCTGGATCAGGTTGGGGCAGCCGCTGATGGACTCATTTCAATGATCTGGGTCTATCAAAGGGGGGGGGGGCAGTCTGGCAATGAAGGGAGGGGAAGGAAGTACACAGGCAGTCCCCACCATCACCACCACATGCTTAAGTTTAAAACCTGAGTATATTAGAAGTTACCGTCCACACACTTTTGCTGCGCAGATACTGGTGGTTAGGTAAACCTCTTTCTAAACTGTTTAGCAGAGCTTTTCTTTCTCCCTCTCTCGCAGAAGTGGTGAACAATGATGAAGTTGTTTTAGAGATAACTCACCAAACTGTGAAGTCTCAGTCAAAATATTTTATTTCCAGACGGGGTACAAGCATTAAGGTTGCAAAAGAAATCTTTCTACTGTAAACATAAACAGTACACTATCAAGCAAAAGTCTTATCTCCAGCACATTGTAAATCACAGCAAGAGTCCTTCACAGGCAGCACTCTTCTGTCAAACATTTGCTATCAGGCATCTCCTAACACGGAGCCAAGCGGTCTTTATTTCATTAACACTTTCAGCTGACACCAATTAAGGTCAGAGTGCCACTCCCAAATTTAAAGGAAAAAACTCTGGAACCTGCTAGGAACTTTCTAGTTGCTTCTTTGCAGAATGATTCCCTAACACAGTAAGCATACTATTTGGGGGTTGAGGAGAGAGAGAAAGAAACATGGATCTCTTTCTCCCTGCATCATTATGCAAGGCTCCCAATTTGGTTCAGGGTCTGGGTCTGGTCTGCAGTGCTGGAATGGGTCCTCAATTGGATCAAGGAAAGTGGGTATGCACAACCCAAGTATTTTCCTCCAGAGCCTCAGTTGTGAAATGTTCTCAGAGTCTATTTATTTATTTGTTTATTTCATCCAAAAATCAAAGGGCAGTTATTAGTCGCAAACTGTTGCTTTTTATTTCTTTCTCACATCATCCTGTTATTTTCCCCCAGGCCAAATCAACAAATGTTCCTCTAAATTTCTGTTCCTGACAATCTTTAAATGCATCATTCTGTCCAAGTATTATTTGTATGTTCAGGCAACACAGTATTGGAGCCAGTTTCATATCTTCTAAAAATACTTGGAGCATGCAGACAAGTGGACCATACATCTGTCTTGGGCTGTTAGTATTTTAGGAACATAAGGTATTACAGCCAAATGCCAAGCAATCTGTATTTATCAAATCCAAGTCCTGGAAGATCTCCTACAATAAACTGTTTCTCTTGGTTTAGATAATGTACACCTAACCAGAGCTGCTGGGGTACCTGAAAGCATCTTCTCAGTGCAGACACCTGGGAAGGCCTTTATAAGAATCTTAGAGTTCAGGTAAAAGGGGGGGAAACAGACTGTTGAGGTTATAAAACCCTGAAGATATCCACAAGACTACACAAAGCTAACATATTAACACTAAAATGAAACTACATCCAAATGAAAACAATCCACAATGTTTCAACTACTGAAAAAAGTGGAAGTTAAATTGCTAGGCTAACAAGCATGTCAAAGAATGGAAATGAAAGATTTGGCCTTGAGTGCTAAACAGCTTTTATTCCTTCTATACTAAACAGATGCATTTTAAAATGGAAAGAGAATCAACTGTGCTACAGTGTAGTTTTTAGAAATGACAGTACCCTCCACCTCCCACAGCAACATTAATTTTAAGTGTCCTTGTTGAAAGAGGAAAGAAGAAAGGAGATTTCCCATGAGAAATCAGAATGGTTTAAAAGAACATGAAGGAACTGCAAAGAAAGGTTATAAAAGACTTCCCATGTTTCTTAGAAAAGAAGTTTGGGAAGCTGCCATATACCAAATCAGAGTATATGGTTCATGTAGCTCTGTATTGTTTACAATGACTGGCCGCAGTTCTCAAGAATTTCAGAAAGGGACAACTGTCTGGAGATGATAGGAACTGAACCCACAACCTGTGTACAAAGCAGATGATCTACCACTAAGCTACAGCTCCTTCGCTTGTAATAGAGTTACAGAAAAGGGATATGAGATCATTTTAGGAGGCAAAGGCAAAGTTTTCATTACATTTTATAACAGAGATGACTACAGAAGCTGCATGTGCTTTTTTGACATCTGCAGTACCCAAGTACCATCAGAAGTTCTTTAACATAGTAGTTCTTTCTTATGGAAAACACCTCTGCATACAGCAGGAAACTGTTGAATGACTCATACCTGCCTCACAAAGAGATTAATCAGTATATGAATGGGGCGGGGGAGGGATGAGTGTTTGTGCACAAATGTGATTGTGCAAGCACACATATGTGTAAACTGTAAGGCTTGAATGCTTTGATAACACCCTTAGAGGTGCTTCTTGTGCAATAAGCTGGAAATTGAATTGCAACAGTGATTCCACATTACATTTCATAAAACACCTACGGTATATTCACTGAAGACTTGTTATAGCATGTCTCCATGGCAAAGACAAAAGTTGACCGGCCCTTTAATAATTTCCAAAAATGTTTTTCTCTAGGCAGATAACAGCTGCCTCAAATGGACCTTACATGACCTCACTGTGCAGAGGATGGCAACCGAAAGATTTCAGCAAACCTACAATGCTCTCATGCCTTCCTAAGTCTGGCAGCATTTTAAGTGCATGTAACCCAACTGGCTGTCATGTGAATCTGCCTTTAGACAAACGGTATTAGTGCAGTTCTGTGAACGATGTCACAATTGATTGCCTATTCCTGCTCACTGGGCAGCAACTCCTCAAGACATGACAAATGAGGGTATTGGGGGGAGAGAGAGAGAGAGACAACATTTGTACATTTTAATTGTTAAGCTGCATTGGGAGCCAATCTTCCTTGCAAATTAATTAATTAATTAAAGTTCCTGCTTTCCAAGTCTACAGCACTATCACCAACAGGTGAACATAGTGGGCATTTATAGTAATCACAGCTATGATGTCAAGTTGCAGGATGCTGAGTTTTTGAGAAAGAAATCTTTCAACCAGGATACTTTACAAAATTAGAAAATGGTTCACATGATAAACTCAAAGCTCAAAAGAACTTGAAAGAAGTAGCAAATTTAGTTAG
Source organism: Podarcis filfolensis (assembly GCF_964270895.1). NCBI lineage: Eukaryota > Metazoa > Chordata > Lepidosauria > Squamata > Lacertidae > Podarcis > Podarcis filfolensis. The sequence continues at coordinate 55,547,269 of NC_139607.1, read as the reverse complement.
CTTACCTAACCATCCTATACCCGTTTACCTGGGAGCAATCCCTTTTTAACTATATTGGACATATTTCTGCATAGGCATGCATGAATAATATTGTGCTGTTAGGTTGCAGTTGTACATGCACTTATCTTGGAGCATACACAACTGAATTTTGTGGGATGTACTTCCAAGGAGACATGTATAGGGGAACCTTTTTCAGTCCAAAGTCTGCATTTCCACACAGACAGCCTTCTGAATGCCCTGTGGCAGTGATGGGTGGAGCCAAAGGCAAAAAGTGGGTGGGGCCAGATGCAGAAAGCCATAGATGTGACTCTTTTACACCTCTGCAAGCCCACCCACATACACACCTTTCTATCCTGCATCCAGATAAGCAGTAGGAATTATCACAACTGATGGAGACGTTTCAGCCAGGTAAACATGCTCTAAGAGGACATAGCACAGGAACAGTGATGGGTATGGCCGGGGGAAAGTTCCAAGGTCCAGAACAGGGCTGCATTTGGCCCTTGAGTCTGAAGTTCCATAGTCCTGATGTACAAAATTACAAGTTTCCCAAAAAAAAACTATTTTATTTTGAAAATGCACACAATTTATGAAGTCAAGCATCAAATAAACAAAATAAAAGAATGAATAAAAAAAATGATGAAATTTTTTTTTATTAGTATTATCCAAGGGAAATTTAAATTGTCCCTAAAATTGAAGGGCCAATAAGTGAAAAAAAAATAAGAAGAAAAACCAACTTATGGTGTAATCATTGGATAAATGAAAATAATATGTAGAGCTGTATGCTCTCTTGATAATTTATATTCCAATGGTTTCTGAATAAACTCCATTTCTTAACAGATTCATCTGGAGTGCATCCATCTTTATATTCCCTGTTAGCCTTGTTCAGTGTGTGTAGCTTTGACACATCTTGGGCTGCCATACCGAGCAAAGCAGGAAACAGAGTCTGAAGAATGACTTGGAAATGGCAAGTGTTCATTTATCCTAGGTAGCAGCGCCGGGGAACAGGTGTGAGAGCCGAAAGGCTAATGGATTTCTAATCTAAGTGGAAGGTTTTACTCAAATTGAAACAAAGGTGTGACTGACAAGAGCAATTAAACCTTTTACTGCTATTTTTAGTCAAGGAACTATGTTGAAAGCTTTCACTATTATTTCAATCCCCCACCCCCATACCACTCAGGTGTCTCTCTTTATTTGGTTGCCGTAACCACAATATTTATACAAGTGATTTATATCTACTGCAGTGCTGTTTGAGTTTTCTGCATGTATTATTATACCTGCCTAAGAATGCCCTTGAAGCACTTACCTCATTCAGAATGTTTGCAGGGAGAAGGCTGCTAAGGCTTCAGACCTTAAAGTTATTTACCATGGAGTTGTTCCTTTAATGTAGGCAAAGTGTTCAAACCGTGCAGCATTAGGTACTGCTGAAGCCGATGTGTAACTTTAGCAAAAGTTACATCAGGAAAAGCCAATAGAGGAGTTTCAAATTACTCACAGCAACAACATGTATCTCACAGAAGTCGCTGCATTACCTGACATGACTGGTTATGCAGGTACTTACCTTCCTAAAGTGATAATGTCAGTGAAAGAGAACATTGTGACATGATAATAGTCTTGTGCTACAACGTAAATGCTAGGAGAAAGCTGGGGAGCTTATGGGGAGGGGGAACACTGAGAAGCCAATACTGTTATTTTCCAAGTGGGGATGATTATCTGTTCTTACAACAAGCAACACCAATGGATTTATTTAGATTACACCCGCTGATTAAAAGCCGATAATGTGACAAGAGTAGCTGATGTGAAAAGACAAGGGAGCAGCTGCAATTTCTTGATACTGATGTAGAAGAGAGATAGCTGAAGCTTGCTTTGCCATCTTTTCTGCAATCTTCCTAAAACTTTTGAAGCTGGTATGAGACTCGTCTTGTGATGTTTGCAGGCATTTTTATCCCTCACTGATATATAAACCAGGTCCATCTTCCAATCAACGCATCTCCTTGCACAGAAAAATAGGAGTCTGTTAAGAACATAAGAAGAGCACTCTTGATCAAGACAAAGGCCTGTATAGTCCTCTATCTTTAAAATCCTATGCGGCCTAGGACCCACATACCTACGGGACCGTTTCTCCTGGTATGCCACAGAGGACCTTAAGATACACAAATGACAACATTTTGGAGGTCCCAGGTCGCAAGGTGGTTAGATTGGTCTCCACTTGGGCCAGGGCCTTTTCAGTACTGGCCCCAACTTGGTGGAACGCTCTGTCACAAGAGACCAGGGGCCTGTGGGATTTGAAATCTTTCCGTCGGGCCTGCAAGACAGAGCTGTTCCGCCTGGCCTTTGGTTTGGACTCAGTGTGACCCTTATGTTTCCCTCCCCTTATGGTTTTGATCTATGGGCTACTTTTAAAATGAGGCTGCATTTTAAATTGCATTTTAACCTGTATTTTAAATTGGGTTTCCCCCCCTCCCTATTATGTTTTTACTGTAATTTTACTGGTGTTATTTTTTTTTTTTAAATAATATTTATTGAAGTTTCCAAAATACAGAAAGAGAAGAAAAGAAATTATGAAGATACATTCAGAACCTTATTTTCAAACATCCACTTTCTGGGACTCCCCCCTTCCCCCACCCCTACCGTATTCCCCTTTCATATTGTTGTTTCCACAAGTTCTGTTTCTGATTTAAAGCACAATTTATATACCCCATTGTTCAAATTTAAATTTATACAAACCTTATGCAATACCCTTGATAAAAAAAAGCAAAAGATCTCTCCCCATAGCCCGCCCCCTTTTCTTTCCACAATGTCCCCCTTTTTTCCCATTAAAGTAAAAGCACACAGAATAAAAGTATAAAAAAAATAAGAAATATATTAGAAAAAAGAAAACCAATTCAGAAAATAGTTGCAAGCCTTTGGATTCTAATTCTCCCTCCCCTTCCCCGGTTTAATTTCCCTTATCCTCCAATCTATGTTTCCAGCCTGGAAGTCTTAAGTCCATCAATCCCATTTTTCCCCCAACTCCTTGCAGAATTATTTCCCATTTTTAGGATTACTTTTTAAAAATTAATTCCTAAATCTTTAAAAATGTCAAATTATAAAATTCCCCCCATTGTTCTTTCAAGGTTATAGTCCAGCTTCCTCTTGTTCCGCTGCTAAAACTTTCTTATTCAGAAGTTTAGTAACTCTACATGGGTTGTTGTTATTCAGGAACAAAAACTTGCGTTCAGTCCCTTCCTTCTTCAGTAAAGTATTCTGTTGTCTCCTTTTAGTCTAAACACCCTGTAGACGAGATTCAGTTTCAGTTTTGCAGCTTTCCCAGGAGATAACCAGTTCTGTGAAATTCCGAAGTGTTGTATTTTTCCCGGCTTACGCCCATCTTTGTAATGTCCCGAAGCTCCTCTAGGGGAGTTGTTGTAACTTTGTTTCCAAAAATCCGATTGTTCTCCGTGTTTTCGCCATTTTGTATTCAAGTCTTAACAAATTATATCAAGTTGTAACAAATTTGACCAGCAAGGTCCTTGTAATAAAATCCTCTTTAAAATTCCGACTTTGACAGCTACTTTGACAGCTGTCAAAATCACCGGCTCTTTTCACCAGGCTCACTCCTCAATCGCCCCGGTTCCCAGGGAGGGGGGTGCATTTTCCTTCTCCTTCAATTCTTCCTCCAGCACAATTCTTGTACTTTCCCATCATGGAATTCTTGATTTTAGCAAAGATACCGTTCTTTTTGGGCCTTGGCTTCCCAATCCTTGTTTTAAAATGTCTACAATAGGGAGGGGGACTGACTTCCTTTTTAGATCCCCCCCCGCTCGTCTCAAATCCAAAAAATTTTTCTTCTTTTAAACCCGATTTCCAATTTACTCACGGGTTGTTGTTAAAAGTCCAAATTCTCAATGGAAGAAGTCAGCGCTCTCCGCCGGATGGCATGCGGCTTCGCTCGGCAGGGGTGGCAGAGGACTCAAAGCACCACGCTTCTCCCCGGCACCCGATCCGTAGCCTTTAAAAAGGCTCCTTCACGAGTCGGGAGGGCGCTAGCGGTGCTAGCCGAGTCTCCAAGTCCACGGCCCCCGTGGCCGTGGTTTCTAAGGGTCCCCGCATCGCCGGTGCGGTAAAACCCAGCCCCTGCCGAGCCGGCTCCCTCCGGAGCTCGGAGGGAGTCCGCCATTCGGCGATGGCGCCAACCCGGAAGTCCTGTAATTTTACTGGTGTTAGCTGCCCTGAGCCCAGCTCTGGCCAGGGAGGGTGGGGTATAATAATAATAATAATAATAATAATAATAATAATAATAATAATAATATCTTGTTCTCACAGTAGCCTATTGGTAGCCCACAAGTAGTGTAGCAAGGCTCTCCCCACTTGTGCTCCCCAGTGACTAGTATTCAGAGGCATAGGGCCTCCAACACTGGAGATTATATACAGTCATCATGGTTAGTAGACACATCCTCAGGTTCATTGGAGTCCACAGGTTCAATTATCTACATTGTCTCCATACCATGTATAGTTTTATCCATAAGTCTCTATCTTACCTCAGGGTTATTTGATCCCCTATGCTGTTTAGCATGTGCATGAAATTGGTGAGTGGGGTCATCTGCATGTTTGGAGTACATTGTCAGCAATATGCTGATGACACACAGCTCTACTTTTCCTTAACACCTGCAGGTGGGGCAGTGGATGTGCTGGAGTGTTGCCTTGCCTCAGTAATGGACTGGATGAGAGCCAACAAACTGAAGCGCCATCCAGATAAGACTGAGGCACTGTTAGTGGGTGGTTCCCTAGACTGGATACCTGGGAGGTTGCCTGCTCTTGATGGCACTGACAGTGGGTACGTGACTTGGGGGTAATCCTGGATCTTTTGCTGTTGCTTGAGGCTCAGGTGGCCATACTGATGTGGAGTGCTTTCCATCAGCTTTGTCTGGTAGTCCAGCTGTCCCCCTTTCTGGACAGGGATAGCCTAGCTTCTGTTATCTACCCTCTGGCAACCTCTAGATTACTGCAACGTGTTGTATGTGGGGCTGCCTCTGAAGACAGTTCAGAAACTTCAGTTGGTAAAAAAAAAGCAGCCATGTTGCTCACCCAGACAAGACACAGATAGGTAGCCATGTTGGTTTGACGCAGTTGAACTTCTAAAATAAAATAAAATTGTCCAGTAGCACCTTATAGACCATTAAGTTTGTTCTTGTATAAGCTTTCATGTGCATGCACACTTCTTCAGACAAGACAGTTTGAGCATATTACACAGATCCTGGGACAACTACACTGGCTGTCAATTAGTTTTCATGCCCAATTCAAAGTGCAGGTTTTGACCTCTAAAGCATTAAATGGCTCAGGACGGCAATACCTCAAGGGCCGCCTCTTCCCATATAAACCAGCCTAGACCCTGAGATTGTCATCTGAGGCCCTTCTTCAAGTTCCCCTCCACAAGAGGTCTGGAGAGTGGCAACATGAGAACAGGACTTTTCTGCGATGGCTCTCCATTTATGGGGTGCTCTCCCCAGGGATGTTCACCTGATGCCTTCATTACATATCGTTAGGCATCAGATGAAGATGTCTATCTATCTATAACCAGACCTTTGGCCAATTAAACATTCTATGGCCTTTTAAAAGGGAGGTTATTGGTTCGCTTTTGTTTGTTGCTATTATGTACTTTGTTTTCTCATTATGTATTTTTATGTTGATTACCATCCTGAATTTGAAGATGACAGGGTGGTTCACGATTGTAATAAACAAGAGCAACACCTTTTGTCATTGGCTCTGCCAATGGAAGAGAATGAAGTCTTCTTGTGATCTACAGCTGCTTAAAGTCTGCCCACCTTGCCTTACAGGTACATCTCTCAGCTGTTACATTTGTCGTTCATTCAGCTATCTATGATTCCAACAGTCACACTATCTAACTTTACCTCATGAAATGCTAGAGCATTTTGCCATGTAACATTTCCAACACTAAGATGATGATGGAAGTACCTTTTTCCATCTAAATTTAATATTCTTATTTGTAACCAGCATGTTCTTGGCCTTTATGAGATCTAAAGTTCATTTTCTCCTCTTTTCCAGATGGTATGTCATCTGTTTTCCTCTTTTCTTTTTCTTTTTTTTAGTATTTCCAGTTTACCTTCCTCATACCTTCCCCAATGCTTGAGTTTTCACTTTTGTAACTGTCCTTTTTAGCATCTCTGCTTGTTATTTGATATTATTATATATTGCCTTCTGTCAAACTTCACAGGCTAAATTACAGGGGAATTTAGAACTTAACTCATCTCAAAATAGCTTCTGAACGAAAACCTCTGGCGTATTATAGTGAAAAACAAGAAAAATACATTTCTAATGCAGTTCATAAAACTGCTTTAGCTTGGAAGTGAAAGGTTCTGGAACAGTGCGAGACAGCTAGTATTCTTTGTTTCAGTGATCTTGTTCCCTTGGGGATTATGGGTTGGGGACTACATATTAGGAGCAGGCTGACTACAGATAGTGGTAGATGGGACCCAAGTCAAAAGTAGGCATGTCCTACTTTTGTCTTCAATAGCTTAAAACAAATGAAACACCGTACCCAACATGGATGCCTGAAAATTAACATATGCATAGACCTGAAACACAATCCCTTTCATGTGACTGGTTAGCTGATCATGTTGTGACCAAGCCACAGAGGTACAGCCTCAGCCTAGCTCCATTAATGATTAACCAAGTAGGGTTTATTCTAACTCCATGGGAATTTCCAACCATCACAGCAGCTCCCCACACACTCCCTGTACTGTTCAAGTGATGTTGTCCTCACTTTACTCCAACACTATTGCCTCTGTCAGCTGCCAATGCTCCTCCTCCCATGCACCTCTCATGTTGAGTGAGTGTCCGCCCTAGAAAGTAATGGCAACCCTGTACTCAGGTACTGGCAGCTGCTCTTGGTATATAGTCTTTAGTTGCTGGGCAGAGACTCACCACTTGGGTCTTGGCTCCATTGGCTTCAGGTGCTGGCTTGGTTCTTAGTTAGCTGCAGGTGGAGAGTTATGTGCTCTCAATCTTGCACTCCTCCCTCCCACCTACCACAGCTGTTCTACCCTCTAATCCTCCCCCTGTCCCTTGGAGACAGAGGGGATGAGGAGTCATGTTCCACGAGGGTCCTAGCCTCTTCTTTGCTGGAGGGCTATGTGATCCCCTCGCCATGTTCCTGGTATTTCATGCTGTTTTCCTGCTCTTCCACTGGCCCCTCATTCACCAGCTCCTCTGATGCCTCTCTGTGTTCCACAGGGGTGCTGAGGTCTCTTGATCCAAGTCCCGAGGACCCCCAGCAGCTGCTGGTGCCCTTCACTAGGTCATCCTTATCCTGCAAGTCATGGTGTTCCCATCACTCCACAACAGCATATGCATTAGCAATTGCCTGCTTTGCACCAAAGGGGCAGTGTAAGAAGGGACAGGACAGAGATGTATAAAATTATGTGAAATATACTCAGAGTCGCACAGTGATTTCATGCTCTTTATTCAGCTCATAGTGGTGAGGAGGAATGAATGAAAGTCCCCTCAAGGTATCTGCTTTATATACATTATTTACACAATGGGCTGCACATGATTGGCTAATTCCGGAATTCTACTGTAAGCCAATCAGGTTGTGGATTCACTTCTATCTGGAGCATGATTGGGTGGTTCCTGCCAACCAATCATACTGCTGCATTGTTCTAGGACCAATCAGACTGCTGCATTCTGAATCCTATTGTTCTAGGACCAATCAGACTGCTGCAGTTTGGATCCTATTCAACTCAGTACATAACACCCCTCCCCTCTAAGTTCCAGTCCTGCCCGGGAGGTCACATTCATAGTCCTCAAGGTACGCCGGCGGCCTACGTGTGCGTTGCGGCCTGGGGTGTTCCCTGGTCCGGGGTTCAGGTTCTGGCTCGTGTTCCAAGGATGCTGGCTGTGATGGGGCTGTATGGTCTGGCGCAACCGGCTCGCTCAGTCGTGGTTCTGGTTCCGGTGTCCTTTCGGCCTCACGGGTCCTCTCTGTATTTACTGATTCAGCCTCTCCTGCTTGCCCCTGCTGCTCTATGGGCCTCACTGCCCCACTGTTCCCTTGGGACTCCTCTGACCTGTCCTCCTCCTCCTGGTTTTCTCCCGGGAATCGTCGCCGTATCTGGTCGCAGTGGCGGCGCCAGCATTGCCCCCCATCTGTTAGCACCTCGTACGACACGGGGCCAGTGACCCTGGTGACTGTGGCGGGTACCCATGCAGGGCCTGCCCCAAAATTCTTTGCGTACACTGGGTCCTGGGCCTCGAAGGTCCGGGGGTTCCTGCCTTCCCCCACCACTACCTCATCCTGAGCTCTATCGGGGTGAAGGCGGTCCAATCTGATTGCAAGGCGCCGACCCATTAGTAGTTCAGCGGGGCTCCGGCCAGTCGTTGAGCTGGGGGTGCTGTGCTGTGCTAGAAGGAATGTGGCAAGGCGGTACTCCCAATCCCCTTGCGTCATGCGGCGAAGGGTGTCCTTGGTGGTCCGCACCATGCGTTCTGCTTGGCCATTGGTGGCAGGGTGGAATGGCGCTGAACGGATGTGGCGGATGGCATTCTGCGCTGTGAAGGTTTGGAATTCTCCTGACGTAAATGCAGTCCCGTTGTCTGAGACGAGAGTGTCAGGGAGCCCGTGGGTTGCAAACAGCCTGCGTAGTACCCGGATGGCTGCGGACGTAGAAGTGGACGGTACCAGTGCGACTTCCAGCCATTTGGTGTAAGAGTCCACCACTATGAAGAATGTTTTCCCCTGAAAGGGGCCAGCGAAGTCCACATGCAGGCGTGACCATGGTGCTCGGGCGGACTCCCAGGACTGGACTGGGGCCCTTGGGGGATCTGGGCGGGATTCTTGGCAGGCCTGGCAGTGTTTGACCCAGGCCTCTATCTCTCCGTCGATCCCCGGCCACCACACATAACTCCTGGCAAGGGCCTTCATTCTTACTACCCCTGGGTGTGTCTCGTGTAGGGCTGTGAGGACCCTTTTGCGGAGGGGCTGGGGAACAACGACCCTGCTTCCCCATAACAGGCACCCCTTGTGGGCTGACAGTTCATGTTTGCGGGTTGTGTAGCCGGCGAATTCTGGCCCGGGGCTGCTGCTGGGCCATCCCCTCCACACCCAGTCCAGGACCCGGGAGATGACCCTATCTTTCTTGGAATGGTGTGCAACTTCTTGTGCCTGAATGGGGCGCTCGGAAAGCAGCTCCAGGCTCATAACCTCTTGTGCAGGTGCTGGGTCGGGGCCTGTTTCCGGTAGTGGTAGCCTGCTGAGGGCGTCCGCATGGCCCATCGCCTTCCCAGGGCGGTGAATCAGTGCATACTGGTAGCTGGCAAGGAAAATTGACCACCTGAGGACGCGAGGAGACAGCACTTGGGGGGTCTGCTTTTCGGGGGCAAACAAGCCAAGCAACGGCTTGTGGTCAGTCACCACGGTGAAGGGCCGCCCGTACAAGAAATCATGGAATTTTTTTACTCCCTTCACGATTGCCAGACCCTCCTTGTCGATTTGCGAGTAGTTCCGCTCGGTTGCGTTGAGTGTCTGGGAAAAGTATGCCACCGGTACCTCTCTTCCATCCGGGAGTTGGTGTCCCAGGACAGCGCCAATGCCATAGGGTGAGGCGTCGCATGCTAGCACCACCGGCAGCCTCTCGTCGAAGTGTGCCAAGACCGAGTTTGAGACAAGCAAGTCCTTGACTGCCTGGAATGCGGCCTCCTGGCGCTGGCCCCACACCCAAGGGGCCCGCTTGTCCAGGAGTCTGTGTAGGGGCTCCGCTACCGCCGCCTTGTGGGGAAGGAAGGAATGGTAAAAGTTCAATAGTCCCAAGAAGGCCTGAAGTTCAGTCTTGTTCTTGGGCGCTGGGGCATCACAAATGGCCCGTACCTTGTCCCCAGTCGGGTGGACCCCCTCTGCATCCACCATAAATCCCAGAAAGTCCACCTGAGGCACTCCTAGTAGACATTTTTCCCGCTTCACCTTGAGACCCGCCGTCTGGAAACGGTGCAGAACGGTGCGGAGGCGGTCCTCAAACTCCTCGGGTGTGGGCCCGGCAATCAACACATCATCGAAGAAGGGGGTGACACCAGGAATCCCTTTAAGGAGAGAGTCCATTAGATTCTGGAATATGCCTGGTGCCACGCTGACACCGAATTGCAGCCGCTTTACCCTGAACGCTCCTCTGTGCGTCACAATCGTCTGTGCCTCTGCTGTGGCCTCATCTACTGGCAGCTGTTGATATGCTTGAGCCAGGTCCAGCTTGCCAAAAATTTTCGACCCAGCCAGGGTAGCAAGGACATGGCTGACCACTGGCACTGGGTATGCATGGGCCGTGAGGGCCTTGTTTATGGTACATTTGTAGTCTGCGCAGATGCGGACCGAACCATTAGGCTTGACGGGTGTGACGATTGGGGTTTCCCAGGGGGCATTAGGCACCGGCTCCAGCACTCCTTGCTCCACGAGTCGGTCCAATTCCTCGTCTATACGGGGTTTCAGGGCGAACGGGACCCGGCGGGCCTTGAGCCTGACCGGTCGTACTGCGGGGTCAAGCTGTAGAGCAATGGGGGGGCCCGTATACTGTCCCAATTTCCCATCGAAAACCCCTGGAAATTCCTTGCATATGGCATCCACGTCCCCTTGTGAGGTAGTGTGGTTCACCCCGGTGACGGCTAGCCCCAGTGGTCCAAACCATGCCAATCCCAGTAAGCTAATGTAGGGGCCCTTGACCACAAGCAAGTCCAGTTGCCGCGTCCGCCCTCGGTACTGCACCCTGAAGGTCCCCACCCCCATTGTGGGGACCTTACGTTTCTGGAAGTCCCGGAGGGTGAATGGGGCCGGCCTGAGTTTGGGACCCCCAGTAGGACACAGTTTCCTTAAGGTCCTTGCCGAGATTATGGATAGAGTTGAACCCGTGTCAAGCTCCATGCGGCATGGGGCCCCCTCTCTCTGTACCTCTACATAAATTTTCTCTACGTTGGGGTGGGGCAACTGGTATACCTGGAAGTCCGTGAGCTCCGTCGAGTTGCCTTGGTGCGTTGGGCCCCGGGACCTGGGGCTCTTGGATTGGTCATCTGATGCCTGGCGTCGGGTGGGCCGAGCCCGACACACCCGGGCGATGTGTCCCAATTTTCTGCACTGCCTGCACTCTGCGTTGCGGAAACGGCAGGTCCTCCTCTCGTGACTTTCTCCACAGCTTGCGCAGTTCCCTCCTTCTCGTCGAGGCTGCTGTGGTATGTGGGCTGCTTGAGTGCGCTGCTGTACTCGGTGCACCTCCTCCCGGTTGGATCCTGAGTCGTCGGTGAGGTCTTCGTGGTGGACCCTCGGTTGGGACGGCTGGCTCGGCCGTGCCTCTTGCGTCGACCTCTCGGCAGCTTCCGTTGCCAGGGCCTCCTCCAGAGCGACCTGGAACATTAGGTTCTTCTTAGCGTAGAGGCGTCGTTGCAGCTTCTCATCCTTCAGGCCACCGACGAGGCGGTCACGAAGCATGTTCTCCAGCTCTGAGAAGTTGCAGAACCGGGCAGCTTGGCGGAGAGAGGTCACAAACCCAGTTATGGTTTCCCCAGGGGCTTGCCGCTTTGCGAGAAGGCATTTCGACGAGCCACCACTGAGGGCTTTGGCGAAAAGTGCCCCTTCAGCTGTTCCATTATTGTTTTGTATGGAACAGTAGCAACGTCTTCAGGCGCAAGGAGAGCCCGGGCGATTTCAAACGTCTCCTCTCCGCAGACGCTGAAGAATATTGCCCTCTTCTTGGCGTCTTCTTCCTCGGTGACCCCTTTGGCTTCTAGGAGGAAGGTGAAACGGGAGGCGTACGCTTCCCAGTCTCCAGATGCTGGGTTGAACGGCGAGAAGCTGCTGTCGGTTGCCATTCTGAGTTCCTTGTGTCCCGGAGCTGAAGCCTGGATACACGGTGCGAGGCAGCGGTGCGGCAGGTGGCGGTGCTGCGGTGCTGTGTGTGGCAGTCAGCTCAGCGGGATCCCATCCTCGTCGCCAGTGAAATATACTCAGAGTCGCACAGTGATTTCATGCTCTTTATTCAGCTCATAGTGGTGAGGAGGAATGAATGAAAGTCCCCTCAAGGTATCTGCTTTATATACATTATTTACACAATGGGCTGCACATGATTGGCTAATTCCGGAATTCTACTGTAAGCCAATCAGGTTGTGGATTCACTTCTATCTGGAGCATGATTGGGTGGTTCCTGCCAACCAATCATACTGCTGCATTGTTCTAGGACCAATCAGACTGCTGCATTCTGAATCCTATTGTTCTAGGACCAATCAGACTGCTGCAGTTTGGATCCTATTCAACTCAGTACATAACATTATGCATGGTGTGAGAAAGTGGGTATAAGAGAGGGAGGAAAACTGTTTTCTAACAATAGAGCTTGCAGACCTCCAATGAAGCTGAATGTTGGAAGAGGAGAAGACAGATTCATGGAGGATAAGGTTATCGATGGCTACCAGTCATGATGGCTATGTTCTACATATCTCCACTGTTGGAGGCAGTATGACTCTGAAGGCTAGTTTTTGAGAATCACAAGTGGGTAAAGTGGTGTTGTGCTTGGGTCCTGCCTTGGGTTGGCTACTGTGAGAACCCAGTGCTAGACTAGATGGGTCACTGGCATGATCTACCAGGGCTCTTATGTTCTTCATTGCCTTAAACATTTATTACTAGAAGGGTTTGACTCTCAGGTTCAACAGCAGCTCCATTATTATCCCTACCTTCACTCCCACCTGTATGCTGTCTCAGTGTCTGTACAAAGGAGGAAGTAAAATTATTGGCATATATATAAGTAAAACCTTGCGAGAAATCAGTTGAGAGAGAGAAGCAGCTATAATTTTTCTACATTACTGCATTGTTGTTTTTAAAAGGTCCTAGTTGCTTGCAGTTCCATCCCATAATAAACCTGCGTGTGGCATATAATAAACCGGTGTTATGAGGGACCGTTGCTAAGCAATACATCACTTCCAGGAGATCAGGATTCTCTGTGTGACAATTCCAGGCATCAATTATTTCTGTGAGTTCTCCTTTTGGAACATTCTGTGTATTGCTCAAGATTAAAGGTGATTTATCACCCTAACATAGTTCAAATATGTAAAGGCCTAAATCTTGTTTCAGAATTGCATCTTTTTCATTAAAAAACTAATTTTCCTTTGGAGCTTTGCTGCGTATTCATCACAAGGCAATGCGACAACAATGTGACCTAGTTTTATTCGGCTTTGACCAAATTGTTGGACAAAGCTGAATATTCTCACTAAAGGCAATATTCTGCTTGTAAATTTAAATTGCTTCATTTATCATACTCACCTAAATTCTTGGAGTGGGTTGTTTGTGTCCCCCATGCTGGGGGATAATGATACCAGAAATGTTAACTTCTAATTAAAAACAAAGAGCGACACACAGGTATTCTAGATAAGGCTGCAAAGCATTGCGTTATTAGGCGAAGTATGTTACTGTGAACTCTGTTTGCTTGAGGAGCCAACCGGAACAAAAACCATCTGGAAGATTGCCTGAATGAACTAAGACCAACAGTTACAGCTGTTGTTGAAGAGGGCAAGTTCCACCTCCTGCCCCACCCCTGTCTGTCTTTTCAATAAAAGCATTTGGGAGAGAGCATGAAAGTAACATCAGCAGCCTTACTGACAAGCTCGATTTTCTTCATTGCAAGAAGTGGCTGGAGGATAGGAGAAAAAGGAGTCGGGTGGGGGGACAATGTACACCACCTTGAGCTCCTTGGAGAAAAATATGGGATATAAATGCAATAAATAAATAAATAATCCATCATAGCTTTCTTGCCTACTGTAACATATGTCAAGTTGAATCAGTTTAATTCACGCTGAAATGGGAATGTATTGGTGAATGGGTTTAACATTGGAAAATTCCACTGCAGTATTCTAAGGGACTCTGAGCTTTAACTGAGTGATAATTAACTATTGTTGTTTTCTTCTAGGTTTTAAAAAATCTGTTACTTTTTTCGATAATTTGATAATTTCATTATTGCTCTTGTTTTTAAAGTATGTTTTTATTGCCATCGTTAATGAATATTTTATATCATTTTATGTAAGCTACTTAGAAACTCCGCCCCCCATTGTATGGTATGTACATCTTGCTCAAATAAATATTTCAGCATGTATCTTTAAAAGCACACTTAAATGTGTTTCAAACCTAATATCATCCTGGGCTATGATGTGGTCCAAAGAGGTTGCATTTACTTTTTAATTTAAAGCAAACGAAGCATATAATAGCTGTTCCAAGTGGCAAGGAACCCAAACTGTTGGTACCAAATGGCTCTGCAAATGCCCTGAGAGTGAATAAATATGCTATTATCCCATCCTTCACAAGTATATTTATATGAGAAGACAAGGTGGTTGCACCTGTCACTACATAGGGATGGACATCTCCCACCCCACCCCCATATGAAGTCCCAGGGACATCTGCATTGGGAAAACATATGACAGTGATTGTGTTTGCTTGTTTGTTGGCTGTGACTATTATCTAAATAAAAAACTTAAACTCAGACCACCTCATATTACAGTGTGCACAGAGCAAACACAAAAAAGTCACAGTATGTTCTGATCCCCACATGAGTCTAGAACCTGTGGATCAAAGCAATTCACTGTGACCCATGAACAGACCACATTCCTAACTGTAACACACATTTTGAAAATGTGTGATCTTCATATCACAATAGATAGTTTGAAAGAAGTGGGGTTAAGGCACTAACTGCTACAGCCTTAAGACTTGATTCTGGTTTAGTCATGAACTTTAAGCCATTTCCATTTCTACCCCTCCTTACTTGGCACACACACCTTTCTCCTTTATTTCTAACAGGGCACTGGTTTAGGGTGACAGGGATGAAGCAGAAGGGATCTACTTATTTCAGATTTTGTAATTGTTATGAATGTATTGCCAATTTAGAAATTGGGAACACTTACAAAGAGGAAAACTGATGACTGAATTCTGCACAGTGGAGATATTATTTCATCTGGTGTTCTGTTACCGAAAGTCTCGGTGGCATAACACGGATAGCTCAGTTGATAGTGCATGAGACTGTTAATCTCAGAGTTGTGGGTTTGAGCCCCACGTTGGGCAAAAGATTCCTGCATTTGCAGGGGGTTGGACCAAATGACCCTTGTGGTCTCTTCCAACTCTAGGATCCTAAGCACACTCCTCCTTTCTGCAACATAGGATATCAGCGGCGGGGGGGGGGGAGCATGCTGAGTTTTAGGCCTGATATCATACACTGAGCAGGTCATATGACTGCTCACAATATGCTAAGCACACTGCCAGTTGACTTTTAGCATGACACTAACCCTGGCCAATTACATCCATTTCTTTGTAGCAGCAACCAATCCATGCTAGGCTCAACATGGAGTGACAGCAGCCACATGGAGGTATTCAGCAGATACTGCCAGGATGGAAGTCAATAGAGCTTCCCTGCCCCCAGTAGCAGCAGCAATGATGCATGCCAAGAGGTTTGTATAATAGTGACAAAAATAAAATAAGAAGAAAACTAGAGGTGGCAAGCAATTAAATACAGAATGGACAATCCTGTCCCACAAAACAAGCCGTGACAGGCTTAAAAATTCAGCAAGATATTCCTAAACATTAAATATCTTTCTTTTTGCCCCCTACTCCCTTCCAGTTGGCTGCCTGGAAATTCTTTATCTCTATTGGCTTTAATTGGGCAAGATTATTTCACATGGATCATTAGTTCCCTAAGTAGTTAAATACTTGGCTTGCTTCTGGCTATAAGGGCTCATTATAATTTTACACTTCCAGACAGTGAGGGAGGGCCGAGAAGATTGTTATTTTTCATGTTCTGGCTAAGTGCACCTGAGCTACAATTTGCCCAGGAAAAAAACCCTATGAAATAGATAGGACCTTTAAAAAATGAATAAATAATCCATTTCAGTCATATTTTTTATTTATATAAAGTAACAATCTTAAGAATTAAAGGACCAGGTAAGTTTCTGAGGTAGACAGTTAAAGAGGGTTTTGTTTTTTTCGTTTTTTACAATTTAGCATCCAGCTTTATGACATGTCAATGCCAGCCTTGCAAATAAGTCTACAAAAGCTACTAGCCTGAAAATAATATAGATGATAGATAGATGATAGATAGATAGATGATAGATGATAGATGATAGATGATAGATGATAGATGATAGATGATAGATGATAGATGATAGATGATAGATAGATGATACTAGCCTGAAAATTATATAGATGATAGATAGATAGATGATAGATAGATAGATGATAGATAGATAGCACTCCTATTAAGAAGCTAGTATCATAGACTAGTATCCTGCATTTTCATGCTGGTTGAGGAGTAGGAGAAGACTCCTACACATAGAAACATAGGCTCCTAGCTTATGCCAGGCTCTTGGTCCAAGGCTCCTACTTTAAATGTACTTTAAATTTGTGGTGTGGATGTGACCTAAATTGCTGAAGTTTACCATAACACCCATTGTGTGGTATATCATCATACCCATAAACAATGGTCACTTTGTCCTCAGATTGCTCAGTATACAGTAGCTCATGACTCATAGTCACCAATGATAACAGAGTGTTATCATTCTTCTTTCCAAAGCAAAAATGCTCTGCCCTTGCTTTTAAAATGGGGTGGGTGGGGTAGGTAGGCTGTAGTTTAAATGCTCCATATACAATGATTTTATTACAAATCTAAATACATAAAGGAAGTTGAACTATGTGAATATTCACAAGCTGTTATTAAATTGAGCATGCATAAGAAGCAATTAGCAATGTCAATTGTAAGATTTTACTCTTCATCGGTGAATAAATGTTTAGCCTAAAAATAAACGCTTAACTTAATCTCCCTTTAATATTTCTGCAACACGGTTTTGGTTGAAACAATAGGACAGAGTTCAGTTGAAAAACTTCACAAAACTAATTTGGAGAACTGGAACATGTTTGTCTTCTATGGGAGTAGGCAGGAGAGCTGAAATGTTGTTGTTTTTTGAAGCAGAATTTCTGTATGGATGGATGGAGGAGGCTTAGACCTTTGCATCCCTGCTCAGCCGCAGATTGAAGTATGTGCAGCTGAGATTATTATAAGCAATGACAGCATTATGGCAGCATCATTCATCATTATAGGACTATCTCATAATGGTACTACTTAGAAGAAAATGTCTGAAGATTGTGTCTGATACACCGATTAGCTTAAAATAATATATTTTCAAAAGTCGACATTACCATTTTACTCTGCTTTGGCACTGAGCTGCATGTACTGAGAATTCATTGCGAAGACTAATAAGGGTCCAGCAGGAAACCTTTCTGAAAGACCCCAAAAGGCCTCAGCTGTTCTTCCTTAGCAAGATGACTTATATCAAGATCAGACCGTCAGGATAGAAAGCCTATTTTCAGATTGCTGGTTGCACAGGGAGGGCAGAATGACTGTAAATAAGTGCCACTCTTCCCTGACAGGACAGCCAGTGACCCTCATGGCAACAGGCTGCATCTCACTGAAATGCGAACAAGGATGCAGACAAGTCAGTAAACAAGATGATGAGAATCTGAGGATTCAAGATAAAAAACTACAGCCAGTACTTTGATCACAGGTTGAATTCAGAGCCCAGGGAATCCAAAGCTTGATCACTTTGTCTAGTTGCATAAATCCCACTGAAGACACACATAGCTGATGGGCAGATAATTAATATAACTAATAGTAATCTAATTCAGTGGCTGAAAGTCTGTGAGCATTATGAACTGGTTTAGGATTTTCTAAACTTTTGACAGATTAATCCTAGGAGGAGTAAGCCTGACTGCTTGCATTGAGATTTACCTCCAACTAAACAGGGTCAGGCTGTTGATTGAATAGGCTTAATAAGCAGCCTGGGGGAAAATGAGATTCCATCCTAAAACATTAATATATCTTTTGTGAACAGTCAGTTATAGTAACAAGAACCTATTTCCTTTGGAATACTATTGCCACACTTGCCTATCAGCATAAATCCTACATATGCCTACTCAAAAGTCTCATTGAGTTAAATGAGGTTTGCCCCAGGTAAGTATGTATCTGGTTGCATACTGAATATTGGTGATGATTCTGCTTATAGATATAATCCTGAGCTGTGTGACCCTCTGATGGGCTTAGTTCTTTGCAGAATGTGCATGTCTGCTGGATTTTGCAACCAATAGCAAAATCGCGCACTGCAAACATGCCACTTATCCAGCTCTGCTGGTCTATATGACTGGCATCTGGAGGACATCCTGGGACAAACTGTACCTTTAAAAAAAATGTCCTAAGCTTGTATTGGTATCTGATCACACAGGCCATAAGGACAAGAAAACTTCCCACAGATCTGGCCCTTCTTGAAATGGATCCAGTGAGGCATTCAACAGCAAAGGCTTTGTCACATGGGTTTCAAAACATGGTATTAAAGACAAAACCCTCAAAAATCTAAGCATGATAGTGGAATACATGGTTTGTGTGTCAACATCAAAGTAAACCACTCTTGAGTGGAAGGCCCACATCACATCTTGTTTCAGCTGCAGTGACTAAGGCTGCAAAAGAAGGCTGTGGTGGATGCTGTTTTGCCAACCATCCAGCACTCAGCCATGGTGTGCATTCAGTGAAATGATAATCCAGGCACTCTTGTGCTCAGATGACAGTGAGAAGAGGAGATCTGGTGCCCGAAACATCATTGACTTGAGGGGCGGAGATTATGACAAACTGTGAGATCTTTCTATATGTCTGAGGAAGACATCTTCCATCAACCCCAGTGCTTCGTCCCTATTGGAGACTGGTTTGACAGGGCATATGAACCTCCTTTGATATCTAAACTTACTGCAACAGACGTAAAGAAGTTCATCAAGAAGCTCATGCAAGTTCTACAGTGGCCGTGTCATGCTCAGTCTATAGAGAGGTGTGTGACACAAATCACAGAGGCAGCAGTCAGGGTGTATACACACGGCAAATGTGAGGGCTACATCAGAGGCCAAGCAGCAAGTTGATGGCTGATGTCCAAGAACATATCAAAGCAAGACTTGTTGAAATTTGTTGTTTAAATTTCTTATAAACTGATGTCATTACTTTCTAATGCTACTCTATGATTTCAACATAATGTTGTATGCTTAGTAGGATGTTTTATGCAGAAAAACTATGTTTTAAAAATAATCTTACTTGACATTTTCAGAACATAAAATTAAAATTACTTGGTTTTCCAAGAGCAGTTTAGATGCTTTTAAATCAAACTTAGATTTACCAAGCTAAATGTTGCCCAATCACAAAATAACAGCAGATTTGAATTCCTCACAAACAAAACACATTTTTAAGACTCCTCACTGAATAAATTTGCAAAAATTAAGTTTCACCCCCTAAAATGACAAGTCCTATTATCCCACCATCCCAGGTGTAGCTCAAATTCTCTTCCTGCCTTGTCATGTGCAAATGTGGGGTTTTGTTGATCCTTCCCCACCCCCATACATCGTTTTTGCAGTGTTCATGACTTACATTTTGATGTCTTCATTACAATTTCATTATGTAAGGAATCATGCTCAAACAGTGCCTATTTTCATCTTTACTGCTCAAGAAGGGGAGGATGGCAAAAAATAAAAATAAAAAGGGTCATACCAGTTAAGGAAATAGCGCATTCCCTTCTGCTGTTCTTTTTATGCATACTTTTACTGTTTTTTCCTTAACAATACAGTCCCATGAATAAGAACAATAAAAAAAAGAAAATCGGCAACAGAGCATAGCGATTTGTAGTGCAGTACCATACAGATTAAAGTAAATATAATCAGAACAAAGCTAAAAGGGGAAGCGGGTTAGATGCGGAGGGAGGAAAGGCAATAGGCTCTGGCACGCGCATCATGCAAACAACTCTAAATACGGATCCTGAATCTCTGAGTACTTTTTCCTCTATGTGCCACCTGCTAAAGGTAGCTTTTTTCTATCCTGCAGGGGTTGAGAAGTCTTCCAACCACTAAGCAACATGATATCTGACATCCTACTTTACTAATGCAGAAAAGGAGTGTTCTGCATAGGAGGTACCGTATTTTTCGCCCCATAAGACGCACCGGCCCATAGGACGCACCAAGGTTTTTTTTTGGGGGGGGGAATAAAGAAAAAAAATTATTCCCCCCCCCAGGCGCTTGTGGGGCCGGCTGTCCCTGGAGCTTGCTGGGCAGGCAGCGGGGAGAAGCGTTCTTCTCCCCGCCGCCCGCCTGCAGAACAGGTCCGGGGACAGCGGGAAGACGCGCTGAGCCTCCCAGCTGTCCCCAGAGCTTGCGGGGCAGGCAGTGGGGAGAAGCGCTCTTCTCCCCACCGCCCGCCTGCAGACCAGGTCCGGGGACTGCGGGGAGACGCGCTGCGCCTCCCAGCTGTCCCTGGAGCTTGCGGGGCAGGCAGTGGGGAGAAGCGCTCTTCTCCCCGCCGCCCGCCTGCAGAACAGGTCCGGGGACAGCGGGAAGACGCGCTGCGCCTCCCAGCTGTCCCTGGAGCTTGAGGGGCTGGCTGCGGGGAGAAGCATGCGTCTCCCCGCCGTCAGCCTCCAAACCACATCGGGAGACAGCGGGATGGCGGCGTTCCCCCTCCCCGCTGTCCCCCGACCTTGTGGGGCTGGTGCTGCGGCTCTCCTGAAGCCTGGAGAGCGAGAGGGGTCGGTGCACACCGACCCCTCTCGCTCTCCAGGCTTCAGCGAAAGCCTGCATTCGCCCCATAGGACGCATACACATTTCCTCTTCATTTTTGGAGGGGAAAAAGTGCGTCCTATAGGGCGAAAAATACGGTAAATCCTTCCTAACATCGTGGGACTGACAAGTTATCTGATACACCTTGAAATACATTCTTTTCATTTTGCCTTTTTCAGTTTCCTAAAAATCTGTTTTGGATCATTCAGGGCTATTCAGGCTACCTAAAGAGTACTGTTTTTACAGGAACTGCTGAAGAAACTGAGGCCTAGATTCCTGAGATGTCTAGGAACTCTAATAATAATAATAATAATAATAATAATAATAATAATAATAATAATAATACCCCGCCCTCCCTCCCTGGCCAGGGCCGGGCTCAGGGTGGCTAACAACAAATATAAATTACAATAAAACATAATAGGGGGGAACAGTTAATTAAAATACGGCTTAAAATACAGTTTAAAATACAGCTTAAAATGCAGCCTCATTTTAGTAGTAGCCCATAGGTCAAGACCATAAAGGGAGGAAACATCAGATATTCACCCGAGCCAGCTATCCATGCTGGTCCTACATGGGCCAGCAAAAAAGCCAAGGGAAGATTTATATACCAAATCCCATATAAGGGGTCAGAGTGATTCTAAGCCAAAGGCCAGGCGGAAGACCTCCGTCTTGCAGGCCCTACGGAAAGATGCCAAATCCCACAGGGCCCTGGTCTCTTGTGACACAGCATTCCACCAAGTCAGGGCCAGTGCTGAAAAGGCCCTGGCCCTAGTTGAGACCAATCTAGCCTCCTTGAGGCTCTGGACCTCCGAAGTATTGTTATTTATGGACCTTGGGACATACCAGGAGAGGCGGTCCCGTAGGTACGAGGGAATAAGTGAAAGCAGCACTGATCGAAAGTGGAAACTATGCTGATGCTCATTGGAGTCATGGCAGCTCTTAATGTTTTGGCTGCTTTCAGAATGGGAGAACCCTTTCCCCATGCTAAGGGCAAATTGTGAACATTAAGACAATGTGTCTAAGATGTGCTCTGACAGTCTTCTGGTTACTTCTGGCATACACCTCTCTCTCTCTGTCTCTGTCTCTCTCTCTCACGCACACATGCACACACACACACACACAGAGAGAGAGAGAGAGAGAGAGAGAGACCCTTTCTTCTCTGATCGTGATGGACATTTTGCTAGTAACCTATGAACAGCACTTTTGAAAGCTTCAGATACAGCAGTTCCGTTATCAAGCATGCATGATCTTGCGACAAATCTCCCGAATAGCAAACCCTCTTTTGCTGTTCTTAGGCTAAACTATAACTTGATGGCAGTTATAATGAATGACATTGACATTCTAAATCCTATTATGCTACCTGACAATCCTAAAATGAAAAGAAGAGGAATGGGGGAGGGGGGAGAAGCATTTTTGAGAAGCTGGCATTTTGACTTTACCATTAAGGCCAAATAATAGACCACATCTGAAGGTCAGTGACATTTTATATGACATCTTAAGCACTGCCACTTCCGAAACCACTGTTGCTTTCATGCCATCCTAGTAGATCTTGCATAGTATGGAAATTATAGTCTTTTTCACATGGTCATAGAACATATACACTGAACCCATGCCCTCTGTCCCTGTTCCTGACCCCCAGATATTTTGGAGTTTGCACAGAACATGCATGCATACATGCATACATACATAACCCTCAGTTCACAGAGAAAGCCTACATGTAAGGCAGCATTGTACAGAACATATACAGAGCCTGTGAGCAAGGGGAGGCTGGAAGGCAGCACTGGACTATACACACATGCTCTCATCACATGTCTTACAATATTTCCCTCCCTGGGATAACACTGAACCTGTTGTTGCCTGGAACTGATTGATTTCTGAACAGGATATAGCTATGGGCATAAAAGCAAATCCCGACATGGCTGGAAGGCCACTCCCACCAAAGGGGTGACATCATTGGAGGAGTTACAGGCGAACCAGACCCTTGATTTCTGACTAGGATGGTGAGGTTGAACCCAGTGTAAGAGATTAGATGGAAGCCAGCTGGTTCAGGGGACCGCCCTTGTTGTGAAAGATTTCAGGGCCCTGGGCGAGAGCCAGTAGGCTGAGAGGTGTTGAATGGGGAGGCATGTCAGAAGGAGAGGGGGTTACTATCAGTGCCCAGTTATAGTACTGATGTCAGTATATAATAGTAACTTGTAAGGATAGTTTTATGGTATTGGGGGGGGATACTGTACACTGTTTAGAGATGTTTTTTATATATAGTGGAATAGAAATATCCTATTTGTTTAAACCCTCCCCAGACTCCAAAACAACCTTCACAGTTAACAACTATTTTTTATTCTTATAATTGAGGTGGGGGGTCAGACTCCCCTAAATTCCTGGAACTAGTAAACACTTAGAATTTAATCAACCCCCTGAATCCTTGGATTCAGCAGGGATTCAGCTGCCAGAATAGCCAAACCAGGCTGCTAAAAGCTGCTAAGAATGATTCATTAACTGAACAAAGGCAAGGTGATGAGCCATTAAGAAAGCAGAAATTCTGTGCCAGATGCAGATGGCTGGAACCACACCCTGGGCTCTCAGTTGCTGGACAGAGACAAAGAAAAAGTTTTGTGTGTTTAGGATTTCAGTTTTCTGTGGCATGTTCTAAGTGAAAAAGTTTTGTGTGTTTAGGATTTCAGTTTTCTGTGGCATGTTCTAAGTGAAAATGTTTCAGTCTGTAAGCAGCAAGCTGGAGGGAGGATCAGCGCCATGGGTGAGGTCTTTTCAGATCCCAGGCTACAGCTATGGGAGAAGCAAGAACCTTTTGGAGTGTTAATGCTTTGAACTGCTCCATCATAGACTCAGGCTGTATATATGTGTGAATAAACCATCTATCATAAAGACACTGCAGTCTCCACTGTGCCTCATTTCCAAAGGAAACATGAACCCTGGGTAAGCACCTAAAATCTCTCACTGCTTGGAGATTGGGGTAATGTGTAACATTATTTTAGTACATTCTCATAATTTACTGGCTTATTTGAATGTAATGTCCCACATTATTTTCATTGTGGTTCTCAAGGTGGCTTACATGAGTTTTTGTGTGTGTTTGTTGTGTGCCAGTTATTGTTCTTACATCTTCCATTTTGACAGACGATAGAGGTAAGACTTCTAGACTCAGTTTGAATTCATATTTATCCCAGATCTAGAATACAATGAAGATGACTATATATGAATATCCATTACACCTTTTTAAAAGCCAGAAGGTTCTTTAAACTAAGAATACCTAGTCTGTAACAAGTATTTTCTGGATGAGTTTTAAGCCAGCAAGAAATATCCAACAGTTGGACAGCATCAGCATCATTATAATAAAGTATAATTTACATCACCATTCTCCAGGTGGAATTACATTAGCACTTTTTCTGCAAATGTGTGTGGATAATACATTGGCTTGCCTTATAGCATGCAGATTATTTTTCCATTTAGAAAAGTGCAGTACTTAGTGAATCAAAATATATGACGGCGTGTATTTTTACATCAACCTTTCTATCCAGCAAAGTGTGTATGGAGCACGGTGGCTAGACAAGTTGTATCCTTCACAGAGAAGAAGTTGTTATATGAAGATTAAAAGTCAAGCCAGAATAGAAGGTACAAACATGCTAGCAGCTTATAGGTGAGCATTCAACCATAGCACACTTCATTTGCAGCATTCAAAATCCTATTCAGTAGGCCGGTGAGGAAAGCATTTTCATTTTACTACACACTGTGCAGATCTTTGCTGGATTTATAAAGGATCTGGCTACATCTCAGATTCTAATATAAACATAACAACAAGGGATAGCTTTCCAGCGGGAAAGAAATGGTGGCAATGGCATTTTTTTTTTCTCCCAAGGAGACTTTAATGGAAATCTGTAACAATAAAATATTCCCAGAAGATGTACAAGACTGGCATGCTATTCAGTGATACACGAAGGTCAAGTAAGGTGCCTCAGAGGGAATTTTGGCTTGTCATAGGTAAAGCAGGATCTGTATAAGGCTGAAAAAAAGTTGAAGTGAGGAACACTGAAGTTCTTTTTGGAGACTCAGTGTTTCTGATTCAAAGATAAATAAATACTGAAGACAAGTGTCTGCTGAAAGAGCAAACTCCAGGATGGGGAGGGGGAGAGCTCCATTGTGACTGGAGCCAATCTTGTAGTCAAAGGGAAATAATTTACCCTGAAAGTAAATTGTTTTAAGTTCTTCCCACTCCAAACTCGACTTTAAATGTGTCTAGCACAAAGATTACCAGACCCTGAAAATTGGCAGGTTCCTTACCCGAGGGGATTTCTCTCATTTATGCAATTTTCAGAACGTTTGCTAGCAAAACCTTTTTTTAACCCACCCCAGAACTTTGATGCCTACCCTTGCATGAAATGCAGCTATTCACAGATGGGGTAACCAAGTCCACAAATTTCCACCCTCAAAATAAAATGCATTAGAAGTTTGGGTTACAGTGGTACCTCGGATTACATACGCTTCAGGTTACAGAAGAAGAAGAAGAAAAGTTTGGATTTGATATCCCGCCTTTCACTCCCCTTCAGGAGTCTCAAAGAGGCTAACATTCTCCTTTCCCTTCCTCCCCCACAACAAACACTCTGTGAGATGAGTGGGGCTGAGAGACTTCAAAGAAGTGTGACTGGCCCAAGGTCACCCAGCAGCTGCATGTGGAGGAGCGGAGACGCAAACCCGGTTCCCCAGATTACGAGACTATCGCTCTTAACCACTACACCACACAGACTCCGCTAACCCAGAAATAGTACCTCGGGTTAAGAACTTTGCTTCAGGATGAGAACAGAAATCGTGCTCTGGCGGCATGGCGGCAGCAGGAGGCCCCATTAGCTAAAGTGGTGCTTCAGGTTAAGAACAGTTTCAGGTTAAGAACGGACCTCCGGAACGAATTAAGTATTTAACCCGAGGTACCACTGTATTTTAAGCAAATGGTAAAGATGCCTAGAACAAACACTCTTGGTTCTATTTGCCTAGAATTGGGCAGGCTTTATTTACTCTGGTTGGGCTAATATACCTGCAAATTTCATGTACTTCTGTTAAAAGGGGGGAAGTTATAGTCATTTGGGTTTTGTTGGTTGTTTTTTTTAAAAAAAAATCTAAGTCTTCTAACCATCTAGGAAAGCCCCTACTCACAGAAGACCAGAGTGCTATGAGTGACAAAGGCTGCGTCTTGACACATGTGCTCTAGAAGAGGTTTTGGAAACAAAAAGTAAAAAAGTGGCTACCCTGTACAGAGTGCACCTGGGAAGCCATCCTTTTGCTTTGAACCCACTGAATCAAGACTCTCTTGCTGTGCACGTCAATTCCACTATGATCATTATATTCCCTTTTCAAATAATAATGACTATTCTTGTCAGAAGGAAGGCTCACACAGAGCACACTTCCGTTAAATCAACATATTTTCTTGTTTTAGACGCTTTGCTTCTGGAATGCTAATGGCCTGATTTCCTATTCAAAACAGTAAGGTTCAAGAAGTCACACTGAACAGCTCATATAGTAAAATCATTTTTGTAGCATTTCATTGATTCCTTTATTCATCCTTACACTAATGTGTTTGCCATTTTAATTCTGATGTTTGGATGCATGGTTAATGTGCATTATAATAAAAAGCCTTCATCACTCATAGAAACAGACTAATGTCCAAGCCATTTGCAGTTTTATTTATACTAGTAAATAGCTTTTCTTTATATTTTGTAAAGTCTGCATTCCTCCGAGGACATTTCATAGCTCAGCTATTAGCATTCATGTAGCTTCTGTGTCTCATAACACAAAAAAACCCCACATTGTTTGCAGCAGATTACAACAATATGTACTTGAAAAATGCTTACCATGTTTCTTCAAGAACATACAGTATTCATGCACTTTCCCTTACACTACCTTCAATATTTTTCTAAAATCTTCAGTGTAATCTTCAGCAATAGGTACTAAACTAAATATGTGCAAAATCAGCTTTGAAGTCAGGGCTGGGAAACCTTTTGGGCTGAGAGACTGATCTTTATTAACTAAACAACCAGGCTCTGTTACAAACATTACTATATTCAGAACAAGTGTGAGCACCATTATAGCTCCCAGGGGTGGATCTTCTTAAAGTATCTACCACCTCTGCAAGTGAGGATCACAGCTGTAAGTCCAAACTTGCCAGGAAGTGACCTGACTCCTGTTTCCTGTACACTCCTTCCAACATTGAAGAAAAGAAAAAAACAAATACAGGGTGTGCCATGCCCTATGTTTCGGACCAAGGACAACTTGAGACAGTTGCATGGTCATCACTGACACCATGAAGTCCTGAGCCAGAATGCTAGAGGCCGCCT
Organism: Podarcis filfolensis; assembly: GCF_964270895.1. Taxonomy (NCBI): domain Eukaryota; kingdom Metazoa; phylum Chordata; class Lepidosauria; order Squamata; family Lacertidae; genus Podarcis; species Podarcis filfolensis. The sequence goes on along the minus strand of NC_139607.1, from coordinate 55,520,305 downwards.
CAGCACTGGAATAACCAAGAACTACCATTCTGGGTTCCTTCAACATCACACCTCATATCTCTCCACCAGCTCAGAGAAGCTGCTGGGTGGAAGATCCACCAGCAGCAGCCTAGTTTACCATCTGCTTGGCCTGACATCAGCTGCAGGCCCTCATAGCCATCTCCAAGACAGAGGTTTCCCATCCCTTCTGCCTATGTTGATGCTGCACCAAGTAGCCCAATCAACTCCTCCCAGTTCACTCAGGTCTTGGTAATACATGTCCGATCTTCTGTCACCCACAATTAAATATTGGATTAGTGTGGTCTTATTAGGTAAAAATCTAGAATTAAACTACAGCACACACAGGCAAATAGGTGGGATGGCATAATGTGTATGAAGAGGCCAAGCTGCATTATACAGGTATGCACCCACATCTATGCATCAGCATCTGAAGCCCATGTGTTATCCAGCCATCCAACTAGGGGTAGGGGACTTGCCCCCTTTAGAAACCAGAGGAGCAATGTTAGCCCTTCAGATCACCTACCTTGCTGCTTTGCAGCAGAGGAGCATCAGCTAGGACTCTCAGACAGCTAGTTTTCTGTCCATCATGTATTTTCAGCCTTGGTTGCTTTGTTACATGTAAGTATGCCTATTGGGATAACTGGCAAATTACCTATTTGCATGAAACACTTTTGTATGCTTTTTGTATGCAAAGGTAAGCAGTATCTGGCCTGTGAATTTTGGTGAGACAGTAGACTGTGCCTGTGGCAATCACAGAGCGAGAGATGCTTGTAGGTAAGAAAATGATTGTTGTTTATTGTAATAAATACATAACTTGTGTTGGAGATGGTTTTTAGTTTTAGTCTTCACTAACTAGTCTAGAACAGAACAAGGCACCCATGCTCACTCCTTTGTTCTCTCAGAGAATAGCTTGAATGTGACCTCTCATCTTGAGGTCTGAGAGAGAAGTGTGAGGAGGAGGAAGTTGTAAACAGGATGCATCTTAAGATATCTCAGTCTAAACAACAACAAGGAATGCAGGAATATTCTGGGAATCTGGATGTCTCTCTCTCATTCTTTCTTAACTCCATGCAAACTCCTCTTCTACAAGTTGATTTGCACCCAAAGTTCCAAGCGTGCCAGATACAGTAGTCGTCTGTAGGACTAAGTAAGATGCAAACTATCAGCTAGAATTATTTCTATTATGTGCTCTGGGCTAATTGCACAAAGTCAAGTGAACCCAGCTCTATAAAATTTCACTTTATGATCTCCTCACAATAGTCTCTCTGAAAAACAATTTATTTTATGAAAAATGCATAAGAAATAAGAGTCACAACTATAAATATTGGATCCCCTGTTGATTCTTTCAGTCCCTCTCTTTGCTCTGTGCCTGTTTTCAGCCTGTTCTCCCATTCATCTACAATTGCCAGATAATCTTCTGGATTGCTTTCCATGTTTTCCTTAAAGAGCTCGCTTGGCATGCCTCTTTCTCAGCAAAAAGTAAACAGCAAAAAAAGCCCTTAAATTAGTTGCAAAGTAAATACAGAAAAGGAAAAATATTATCTCCCTGTTTCTTCATTGAAAATGTGGGCAATGGAAATAATAAGGAGATTACAGAGTTATTTCAGGATGTGCAATTTATAATCAAAACGTGCTTAATCCTCTTTTGCGACTTCCAATCTCAGTGCTAGAAATCCTTTTAGAATTTTCCATATGACTAGCATGATAATTTTGTATTTGCATATGGTTTACATCTGAATTAAATAAAAATGTTGACTTTATACACCAAAACTTTAAATGGAATAAAGCTTGTTGAACCTTACAAAAGGAATGTTCCCAGCCTAAAGTGATATTCTTTGTGTCTCTCTTTAAAAGTTCAGTGTTTAGATTCTTTACCAATACAACATTTCCATTTCCAGAAATCATATGCTAAGAGCTATTTAGCATAGGCATCTAAAATCCTAAGCCATCCTATTCTTTTCAGTGATAAACAAGTCAGTTAACTCACTGTTTGACCAAGCATTCCCCGTGGCAATGTATGAAAGCTAATACTTTTAGTATGTACCAAAAAAGAGAGACACAAATCACTAATGCCTTAGCTAAATTCACTTTTCCACCAGGAAATATATGCCAATAGTCAGTCAGAGAGGCTAGCTTGAACTTCTGAGAGTAGTACTTGTTAGTGGACATGCATAAGATTGCACAGATAAATATGGTAATTCTTCAGGAAGCCTTTCTCCGTCTGTAGCAATGGTGATCTGGGGAGATTTGGGGAACTTGATCACTGCAGCAGATAAAGGCAAGGTCACAAATGTGGCTGTCAAGGCAGCCGTCCATGCAACTAGCTGAACAATGTTCAGTTACTTGGACATTAACAGTGGTTCCTCTCCTCCCTTTTTTTGATGTCCTTTGATTGTGGTGGGGCTGTGCCACTTGCCTGACCTCCTTCTGGCTAAGTTGCTGCAACGTACTAGGATGGAGAGGGCGAAGCAGCGGTGAGGTCAGTGCAGTGCAGATGTGCCAGTGGAGCCAATCTAGTGTTCCTGCTGGTGCATTTGCATCACTATCACCTCTCCCGTCCCCATCTCCATGCTGGTATGTAGCAACCCAGCCAGGAGGAAGGCCAGGAGAGCATAGCAGACCCACCTACCCAACCAACCACTACTGTTTGAAAAGTGAGAATCCATTAGTATGTCCTACCAACCTTACAGATTCAAAATTTGCTGTTCATCTAGTTTCCGCTGGAGTGTAAGAAGTACAAAGTATGTTTCAATCTCACTGATTGAGGCTGAAATAATAATTTCAACAAAAACATATGCTTATAGGTGCTTGCAAACTTGTAATTTTGATATCAGTGGGAAAGTACTTTGGGAGATGGATCACTTTTGACATCCATAGCAGCACCCCGTCGAGCGAGGCCTTCCTCAGCTTCACAAACTCAGTTTATTATTAATTTGTATTAAAGATGCTCAAGAGCACCAAAGTGATGCTTATTGCAGAATACTATCCATTTTTCAATAAATTCCCCAGTAATTTCATCTGAAGTGTTGGGCTCTTAAAGCTTTCTTTATGTTCATTTCCTAAGTTCTCTGCAGAAACATTTGGAAGTCTTGATAGTGAATAAGAATTGCCTCGTTATTGCTGCCTGTCACATTAAACTAAGTGGGCTTTCTACAAATCACTTGGGAGTTTATCTCCTTTCAAATGTCATCACTCTAAGTTTTCTTTTGCCTGCATAGTTATTAGGAAATAAAATGGATATGAATGGAAAACTCTCCCCACCTCAAATCATAAAAATCAGCCATACATATGGGTACAATAGAACAGTTCACAACAGAAAGCACATATAAAAGATGAAGTGCCCTGTGAATTAAATATGATACTTTTTTATGTTGTCAGCAGGAAGAAAGTAGCAAGAGTGGCTTACAGTCGCTTATATTCCAAAAGGGGGGGAATGCAATAGCACTGAAACAATCTCATTGTACAATTGTTTGAGAATACAAAGATAAGCTTATTCTTTAAGTTGAGGTGCTTGAATCTGTGGCAAATCGTATTCAGTATTGCTATTGGTGATGGCAGTATATCCTTGCTGAATGGTTTAAACAGCTGGAAGGCAAAGTCCTTCCAGGCCCATTTGCCTGTCTTAAAACTTTACTCTAAACCAGTGGTAGCCAAACACAGCCCTCCAGATGTTTGGGGACTATAGTTCCCATCATCCCTGACCACTGGTTCTGTTAGCTAGGGATGATGGGAGTTGTAGTCCCCAAACATCTGGAAGGCCGAGTCTGGCCACCACTGATCTAAACTGTTGTTCAAAAAATAGAAAGGCTTTCCTGCTCAATCTGACCTTACTTGGAACAACATCCTAACAACATCAGAAAACACCTCAGAGACAGATCATTGGTCCACCTTGTTCAGCAGTGTTTTTACTGACCCGCAGTGGCTTTCTGGTGCTCCAGACAGCAATCTTTTCCTACCATACTTTGAGATGCCAAGGATTGAACATTGGGCCTTGTGCATGTAATGTAGGTACTCTTCAACCCAGCCATGGCTCGTCCTTAATGCTACTAATCATTTGGAGGCTAAGTTACATTTTACCTGTGGGTGTTCTGTGACTAAAAGTTTCACGAGATAGTACTGCTTTGTTCAGCACCATATGCTGATAAACATCCAATTTGAAAAGAAATATTAGAGTGAGGTATGTTGGTGTAAAATACCTTTCAAAAATCACTTCATAGAAACTTTCTCTAAGATTTACATTGATGGTGTTTTGTGGCATATTATCCCATAACCAAATCTCTCTCCGCACTGCCTCTTTCCTGTTTAGATAGATAGGAATTATCTTACGTTTTAAATTCGTAATGATATTTTAAATTCCGCTTAGTAATCATGCCGAGTCTTCTTTCAACATAAAGTTTCCACTTCAGAAAGTTCTTGAAGGGGCCCTTGCTTAACAACTAAAGTATGAGCATTGTTTCTAGGTTGCAAATATTGGGGAAAATGTGAACGTGCCTTCTTTCAATAATTTCCTAAGCTCCATAAATCTATGCAATTTCCACGAGTAAAGATTTTCAAGCAAATATTCTTTTATCTCAGTGTTATAAAAAAAAGTGCTATAAGGGGTTAAAGACCTGAACTAATTTTCTTCTTATGTTTACAACAAATATTGTACACAGCAAATATTGTATTCCTCTAAATAAGATTTCTATGGACATGCGCAAGCTTTTATTTTCCTAAATAAAATCCATAAATGTGTTTTGCCAGCTGAAGAGAATTTTAGCGTCGACTCATCATGGCAGGTTCAGAAATAAAAATATTGGGCAGGGGGAGGATTATCATTTTTAAAACGGACATTTTCTGTAGTCAATATGTTTTCAGTTGGGAGCAATGTTTTAATTCACTTGTAAACTCAGATATCAGCTTCTCATGACTGTACTTTGATAACACAGTTAGATCTTGCAATATCCATTTAGCCAAATATTTGATTGGAGAATATTTCCATGCAATTTTATACCACTTTGTAACTCTAGAAGAATTGTTTAAATTAAAGCCTATTCAGATTTTGTACAGTGATTTTATACCCTGAAACTTTGCTGAATTCTTCAATAAAGTTATAAGTTCCATATCTATAATTGTGAGGGATGAGGTACAATGTAGTGACATTTTCTAAGTCAGTGTCTCATTCACTCATAGTTCAGGCCTTGCAAAAGAAAAAACTTCTCTGTTACTTCAAATGAAACATAGTCCAGTCAGAGCTTGGCAGAAAACACTGAATTATGAACATACACTGAGGGGGGCAGTCAGACTAAATCATGATTTAGACCACAAATAAATCAGTGCTTCCTTTTGTCCTGTGTGGCTGCAGCAAATCAATAATTGCTTAAAATGCAAAAGAGGTTTGTCAGCCGGCGGCTACTAATTTCACACGCCTGCCTTTTCTTTCCTCTCTGAATTTTAAAATTATTCTACAACTGCTTCTCTTTGGAAGAAGTACTTTTTTGCATTAATTTATATGGAAATCACTTGGCCCTTTGTAAATGGCTTATGTTAACAAGTAATTACAGATTGCATGAACTGGTTTAGGAACCTCTGAACATGGTCTTAGCTACCTTTAATGGGCCTTTTGGAGACCTGTCAATTACTGAAGGAGAATGAGAGCTCTCTCTCTGCATTCACCTTAACACATTTATTCCATGCATACTACACTGGCTCGTGTGAGACCATCTGTTCACTTCTGTGGAGAAAAAATTAAGTATTATTTCAAGGCCGCTTTGCTGAAGACCCATCAGAATATACAGCTCTTCTAGACTGCTGGAGGACTTGTGTGTGTGTGTGTGTGTGTGTGTGTGCTTGTGATGGTGGAGGAAAATCAAAGTAATATAAATTGGAAATGCTCCCAAAGGGGAAGGAAGAAAAATTATCAAATATTGTATGCTTGATATTTGTATACTCTGAACAAAATCCTGAACTGTTTGAGGGGCACAAGTGGGTGAAAGATTGAATTGAGGCAGCTTCTGCTGCTCCTCCTTCTTTGCTTTCATGCTTCCCTCAAAAACAGACAGATATCTCACAGTAGAAGTTCATGTGTGTGAAATCTGAATGCCTATCTTACAGTGCAATCCTAACCCTGTCTTCTCAGAAGTATGTCCTGCTGAATTCAATGGGACTTATGTCCAGGTAAGTAAGGTTAGGATTGCAGCCTTAGCAAAGATTTTCAATGGTTCCATATTTAGGGTGCAATGATAATTCACAAATGCATTTTATATTCCAGTTGGGAGTCTTGGATCCTCCAGCCACCCCTGGCAACTCAACTCTATGGCTGAAACATTGCCTGGCTATGACGTTACAGCTTCTACCATGGCATGCAAAGCCTCATCCAATAGGCAGCATCTGGATCCAACAGCCATCTCCCCACACTTTGCCCACCCACTCAACTGAACATACTATCTCAGATCCCACCTGGTTGCAACTGTGTGGAATTTGAACAGAAGTGCCTGACATAAATGGATCTCTCAAGTGCAGTGATAGACACTCTTTTCTAACTGAGAAGACCATCCATGTGTATCTACCAGGCCCCCTGGAAGTCCTTTCACATGTGGTCTGCAAAAGTTCACCACCATACTAAGACTGGCATATCAGCTGTCCTAGAATTCCTTCAAGAAGGCCGACAGAAGTGACTAAAAGTCAACACCCTGAAATGCCAGGTGCAGCACTCTCAATCATCTCAAAGCCCTGCAATGATCACCTTTCAAAGCTCTCAAAACTGTTCCTCTATGAATCCTGTCTCTTGAAGTTGTCTTCCTCATCGCACTCACCTCTGCTCACAGAGTCTTCGAACTCAGTTTTAATTTCAGTTTTCTACATTTCCACATCAGTTTGCAATATCAAGCTAGCAAGCCAAGTAGCTGGTCCTAATGAAAATTCATCAGTATCAGTGCAAATTTCTCCTCATATACACATTTTAGTCTTCAATTTTGCCTAAAAGGCAAAGCAAATTTCCCACACAATGTGTGTTTCAATGGTATTTTAATTAATTGATGCATTTTAATAAACATTACTCAGCTGCAGAAGTGCACTGCTAAATTCAGAAAAGTGGGAATTTTGAAGGATGGCAGCATTTCAGTTCATAGTGTGAATTGGGGAGGTTTACTTTCATATGTGGGCTGAATCAAATTTCTCCCCCATCCTTACTATTGAGCCACTGAGGCAGAGTGTTTATATGATGCAAAGGAGTTTCATCACTTTCCAGAACTCCACCACCCATTTTTGCTCAGTGACTTGCCACACCATTAAATTTACTTCAACACAATAATAAAAAGCAAACAATGTCAGAGTAGTGAACAAGTAACCCCTTCTCTCCAAGTATTCACCTGCTTTTCTTTCAATAACTTATGTACATCAATCCAGGTTGTTACCTGGAAGGTTGGTAGTCTTGGTAGATTGGCTGATTTGGCAAGTGCTTGAGATAAACAAATCCAAGTAACAATCTGTACACTTGTGAAGATCATGGTTTTAGCATGAGCTTCCTCTTGTATTCTCTCTGCAGGTTGTTTGCCCAGCTCCTACTTTTGTCTCTTGAGAAATGGATCATCAACTGATTGACTCTGTCCCAATCTGGGATTGCTTCCAGCCACCAGGAACATTGACTGGTTGGATAATTGCATGCAAAACTAATAGTTCTTCCTCTAGAATCTAGGTGGTTATTACTCAGACTGTTTCTCCCCTCCCTGCATAAAAAGTTACATTTGGGTTTAAACATTCTAGTTTGGCTAACCTGCACAGAGAAGGATTCAATTTATTGCTTGTCCTATAATCAATATTTTCCCCTAACATTAAACCCTATTAAAATGCATTAGAATGTTGCCAGTCAATTGTTGCCTCGAGGCCACCTGGTTGCAAACTTTAAAGGAAAGGAGATCAGCAGATTAGCTGCTCTGTAAAATTCCACTTGAGCAGAGGTGGCTGACTGTAAAGACTTCAAACCACTTTGGTGTGGAAGATAAAACTTTTACTAGCTGAACATAGCATAACATTAAACGGTAATTATTAACATTATTGGTTATTCACATTTACTGTGCATCCCTCAACCCCACAACTTTCAGCTGCATTCATAACATAATTATAGACACACAGGATCAATATGCATAGTTTGGACCTTTTCATCCAATTTACCCTCTAGCATTTCACATAGGCAGAGAGGCAAGTAACTGTTCAGTTTAGAGACTTGGCTCTTCAGCTGTCAAAGCTGCTGCTGTGATAACCTACAAGTCTTTAAGTTGAAAACACAAGACAGAAAGTAGAAGAGACTCCTATATACAGTGGTACCTTGGGTTACGTACTTAATTCGTTCCGGAGGTCCATTCTTAACCTGAAACTGTTCTTAACCTGAGGTACCAATTTAGCTAATGTTGCCTCCCGCTGCCGCTGCGCTGCTGGAGCACAAGTTCTGTTCTCACCCTGAAGCAAAGTTCTTAACCCGAGGTACTATTTCTGGGTTAGTGGAGTCTGTAACCTGAAGCGTATGTAACCTGAAGCGTATGTAACCCAAGGTACCACTGTACACGGTTCAAGGATAAAATTTGAAACATGGTATTGTGCATCTTCGGGGTGAATAGGAGTAGTACAAATCCTTTGTGTTTCTTCATTCTTTTAAGCAGATGAATACAGGCTAAGATTCTGGTTCTCACCAACATGATCTGAAGCTACTTGGCCCCAATATAGTATACATACCCTTCTGCAGCAATCTCAAATGCTGTATTTCTAGAAGAAAAGTAAACTGAAACATGTTTATTATTTAGTGCTGTCATGACAACAGCAACAGTCAAGCAGAATAACACAAAGTCCTTAAAATATCTGTTCCAAAAACTGCTAAGGCAAGCATGGTAATTATTTTATTATCACATGGCTTTCCAAATGCCTGACTCCTTCTTTCAGAAGCCACCTAGATTCCTACATGAGAGTTTTTACTGGAGATTTGTTTGGGAAAATCCTTTAAATATTGCATGAGATCTTGGCTAAAATTGTACAACATTCAGCATTAGTATGTATGTTCAATGAACTAGCACTTATCTCCCACCAAACATAAAGAACAGGAGGGTTCAGTATTGAGTTCCAAGAAACCAGGAAAACCACAGGAAAAGATAAAACCAAGTAATCTTGCTGATTTCTTATTTTTTTTAAAAAAAACCCCTAGCAGATAAAATCTGTCACAATGAACGCTGCGGGAGCAAGATAATTCAAGGATTTATTTGTGCTGAGCCAAAGATGAATTATCATCATAAAGAAGAAAAGTGATGTAGGTATAAGAGTTAAACATAACTAAGTGCTAGTCTCTGGTGCAGGGATAATCAGATGTGTAAGTGACAAATTACAAATCAGAAACATGAACACATGTCCAATCCTCAGGGCATAACTTGCCCTTGATCGGCAAATGGAACATGACTTTCCTTAGTGCTTCAAGATGATAATAGAGCTGGTAATGTGTAGAATCATTAGTGCAGATGGCAGAACTTGGGAGAAACACATTCAGCAAGCAAATTTGCTCTTTAATGACAGTAGTAATAATAATGCTTGTTTATGGCTCTGCTTGAGTTTTGGCAATTTGGGTACAAGACCTAGGATCCCCTCCAGTATTTTGAAAAGTGGCATTTTCTATAGCAAGATGTGAAAAAACGGATTTTAATCTGATATATATATTGAAGAAGAAGAAGAAGAAGAAGAAGAAGAAGAAGAAGAAGAAGAAGAAGAAGAATTTGGATTTGATATCCCGCCTTTCACTCCCTTTAAGGAGTCTCAAAGCGGCTAACATTCTCCTTTCCCTTCCTCCCCCACAAAAAACACTCAGTGAGGTGAGTGGGGCTGAGAGACTTCAAAGAAGTGTGACTGGCCCAAGGTCACATGCAGCTGCATGTGGAGGAGCAGAGATGCAAACCCGGTTCCCCAGATTACGAGACTACCGCTCTTAACCACTACACCACACTGGCTCTTTATTGGTAAAGACTTCAGCTCTTTGTTGTTATTGTAACGTACTGAAGGGTATGAAGACCTTTTGAGCAAATAAGGTATCTGCCTAAATTCCTCTTCCAAACCACAAAATCCTGAGGATTATTAAAGTGTCAGATTCTGGGTGGTGTTCTACAGAAACCAGAGGATAAAGGGTAGAACTGGATAACCATAAATAAATACATGACCTAGGCAAACAGAGGCTTCTTCTCTGTTTTCTTGCAACTATGTGTTGTTGTTTAGTCGTTAAGTCGTGTCCGACTCTTCGTGACCCCATGGACCAGAGCATGCCAGGCACTTCTGTCTTCCACTGTCTCCCGCAGTTTGGTCAGACTTGTGTTTGTAGCTTCGAGAACACTGTCCAACCATCTCGTCCTCTGTTGTCCCCTTCTCCTTGTGCCCTCCATCTTTCCCAACATCAGGGTCTTTTCCAGGGAGTCTTCTCTGCTCATGAGGTGGCCAAAGTATTGGAGCCTCAGCTTCAGGATCTGTCCTTCCAGTGAGCACTCAGGGCTAATTTCCTTAAGAATGGATGTGTTTGATCTTCTTGCAGTTGCAACTATGTACATACATATATTTTGCACTATCCACCTGAGTTGTTTGTGTTTGTGCTTTGATTTGTTTATTTGCTTCACCGTTTTCTCTCTTGTGTCAAATGTACTTCTTGACAGGTCCTTAATCAGCATCAATAAATATATATATTTTTTAATGTCCTAAAGCAGCTTAAAACTGTAGAGGAAACCACTGTTCCTGTAGCCTGAAACTGTTATCTCTGCATGTATCAAGCTGGAAAACTATGATAACCTTGGAGTCTCTGTTGCATAAACAAGCCTGGGCAGGACACTTTCTGTTAGGGAAATGTTACGAAACCATTTGTAACTTTGGGGCAGCTTTAATAGTTCAAAAGGTATTTACAAACTGGAATAGATAAGCCATGCATTATTATACATATATAAAAAGCCGCAGTGAACTAGCTAGAGGGCTTCCAAAATGACCAACAACAACCCCCAAAGTTTTTTTGGGGGGTGTTGTTGTTTGGCACTTTTTAAACACTTTCCCATACTGTGGAATCCAGACAACTTTAACTGCAGTGGAAACTTACTGAAGTCTTTTTACAAAGGGAGGAATAATCCTTTCAGTACATAATTATTGATCTCAACTGAAAGACTTCTCTTTTGCAGGCCTTTAATTTCATAAATGCATAACATATTGATCCCATGAGGCCTACATCTTATCAGATGCTCTGTAATTCTGTAAGTTCCATGTCATATGAAAACCACAGTAGAGATCTTTTAAGGAATATTATATATACATATATATTTATGTTGGACACATATTTACAATTATTCAGATGTGGTGCTTTTATTTTGCTGATTGCAAATAGTTTTGTTCTTTTCAATAATGACTAACTTAAGTCCATTGATTGTAGTTGGTCTACTATGAGTAAGTCTTAGTTAGATTCAACTATTTTCATAAGTTGGAACAGGTGTCTGGATCTGTAAAATGGAGTGATTCAGTTTAAATTAAGGCCAATAAATCAAATGCTCTGTTCTTTAAACACCTGGTTTCGTATATGAAGAAGAAACTTCAATGCTTTAAAACCACCATGGTGTAAAAAAAAAAAAAAACTATGATAGAAATGATTTCCCAATACATTAAATGCACAGTAATGTCACCTTCACTATATACAGGAAATAGTACATTTGTGGAGCAGCACGATTGAGTTTATCCGAAGGATGAACCAAATTATAGTTATGTTTTGCACACAAAGATAACATTTTTAATACTGCAGATAGCATTTATTTTCCCCACAAAGCTTTTGACAGGTTTTAAAGTACTTGAGGCAGAACAAAGCCTCTAGATGAGAAGAGTAGCAACCAAGTATTTTATTTTTTATTGTGAATCATAAACTAGAGGTTTTTTGTTTTTTTTAATGAAGTTCCAATGCAAATATTAGAAAGCAAATGCTGGGCAAGAATAATATGATTCCCTTCAAAATATATTAGCACGAATACTTCATTTCAATGCAGAAATAAATAGCAACATAGCAAAATTATTTGTTTGTAGTATTGCTTTTTGTAAGCTATCTGGGTATTACAAATGTCCCAAAAAGCCAAGAGGTTTGTGCCAGCAGTTCTGTACAGGCTATTGTTAGAGGCTTTTCAGTTTTAGGAAACCTGCCCCTCAGCAGATTGGCATGCAGATCCTGTTGTGCAGACTGAGTTCCTGCTCAGCTACAGGTCTCTTAATCACTTCAACTGATGGGGAGAGCATTCGACAAGCAAGGAGGCACCACTGAAAATGTATGTTTGTGTGTTGTCACCCTTTGGACTTTCCATGGAGGAGGAACATAGAGCTTCAGATGATCTTAGATCAGTTCATGTGGGAAGAGGTGGTTCTTGAAGTATTAGAGTTTTCAGCTGAATAAGACTTTATTATGGGTCAGAACCAGCACTTTGAATTGAGTCCAGCAATTACCATTGGTAGCCAGCACAGCCATGCCAGAATTGTTGTTATATATCCAGACTGTTCTTCACCGATCAAGAATATGGCCACAAAAAGCATCTGTAGTTTTTGAACCCTCTTAAAAGGCAGCCCCATGTACAACACATTGTGGTAATCTAATGCAGAGGTTACCAGAGCATAAACAACAGAAGATAGGCTTAGAAAATAAATAAATCATTGACATGTACAGGTACCTTGAATTGAGAAAACTAGTATCATTCTTACTCTTGTACCTTTTGCAGTCCCTTGAATGGTAGTAATTGATCTAATAATGCAGATTAGATTAGCTCCACATAGCTTTTGTCACATGCTGGTAGTAGAGCTTCAGAATCAATTGGCAAATTTAAATCATACAATTATGCCCTTTGCAATCTCATTTGCAGATGGAAGTAACATCAGCAGGTTGTCTGCGAGGTATAGTTAATGTGTGATGTTGTGCCACAGAAGAGATATGATTTTTGCAAGATGCGTAATGAAGTGAATATATTGCCAAAAGACAGCCTTCCAAATATTTCCCATTAAATGTGATTTCCCTTTTTGAAATGCTGGCAAGAACAAGTTGAACTATTATGTGCCTAGAGTTACTTCAAAACTACCCTCCAAGAACAAAGAGAGAGAATTTTAACAGTTTACAAGGCCTAGTAGTGTCCCAAGCTCAAGCATAATATCAAAACAGATACTTGCACCATCCTATCATCGTGGCTCTTAAATGTGTGTCACAGGGATGAGGAACCTGTGGCCTTCCATGGGGTGCCAGACTACAGCTCACACCATCTCTGACCACTAGCCGTGCTGGCTGGAACGAATGGGATCTGGAGTCCAACATCAACTGGAGGGCACCATTCCTAGTGCTAACTAAAAGTAAGAGGCAGGCCCTGGTAATAATAATAAGGGCGGAAGTTTCCTTAAGTGCCTTATTCCTTCTCTACCTTTTTTTTTTTTTTTTTTTTGAGGGTTTCAACTTGTTGAACATATTTCGGTTTAGCATGTTTCTCCCTTTATATATCTCACCTTATTCATTATTGTGATGAATATATGATTCTGGCTGGGTCATTGTGGTAGGCAAAATTTCCCACTAGGCTCCAATTTTATTAAGCTTATGGCAAACCTAGCCATCAGAAGAGTGTACAAGGAACATCCAAGGTTTGCTGTGATCCTTCTTCTTATGATGGAATTTGGGGGCCCTGGCAGGTGGTACAATAATTTGAATTAGATATGTTCAAAGTAATTGCTACAGCCCTAACTGTTTTTACCTCGTAATGAATTACTGTCCAAGCTTCATAAACTTACTGATAAATGTACTGAAGGGGGGGGGAATTAAACACACTTGGGTCATATGAATAATGAGTAGTCCATTTCATTTGAAAAGAACAACTCATACAGATGTATCATTTAAGGGAAAATGATTCCAGACATTCCAAGTTCATATTTTATAAACTTTCACATCATTAATATCAGTGTTTTTAACACCACGTCATCAGCACATTTTTATGAAGACTGTTGGGCCCAACTGTCACCTCCATTGAAGTGAATGAGAATGCCTTGTGGCTGGAGAAAAGCATTCTGTGTTGACCTTTCACAAGAGTGCATGGAGCAATTGGTTCATGTTAGAAACCCGTTATTTTTATCTTACTGAGTTGATGCTGTTCAAAGCTATCATTATAATTATGTACAGTTATTCACTGAAAAGTGAAAGTAGGAAGAGTGTTCTGTGATTGACATGCACTGGCTAAATGCTTTACCAAATATGAGTGGCATCCATGCTTTACTTAAATGGTATCTATCACTTCTATTAATAATAGTATTATCTGCCAGTGTTATGAAAGTATCTCTGTTCCAAGTTTTATGAGATTATACAGACATCTCCAAGCTGGTATTGTATTAGTTTTATGAGTAAAGTCTGAACTGGAAAGTTACTGTGAAATAATACAATGCAAGACATTATATTTCCACATACTCTGAGACAGCAGCCCAAACAAATCACTACTGAATAACAATTCTTTCATTTAATATGTGCATATACCACCTTTCATCATACTAAATAATAATAGGCTAGCCTGTGTCATTATCTTTTATTAACATTATGGGAAGATGAATCTAAAATTGAGGAAATTATTATTATTATTATTATTATTATTATTATTATTATTATTATTATATTTATACCCCACCCATCTGGCTGAGTTTCCCCAGCCACTCTGGGCGGCTCCCAATCAAGTGTTAAAAACAATACAGCCTTGCCACAAAAAGGACATGTGTATGTGAGAGCATATTTATTGGTTAACTTTCTTTTCAGTCGTCGTTTTTAGACCACATTCTAAATTCACCACTTTTTAACTGTCCAGGTCCCCAAGCGGAAAAGCTAGGATAAACCTAAATATGTTCAAGACAACTAAGATAACCTGCACTGACAGATACAGTTAGAGCTGCATGTTACCTGTGATCTATTAAATACAATATATCAAATATTACTATATTCAACTCTCATTCCAAAGTTTGCACCCACTCTACCTCAGTGCCACTTCCTAAATCCCAGCTGAAATCCAGTTTCAATTAGTGGAAAATATTTCTGGTGGACCCTTTTCCTGCTCTAGAAGCATTATATGACAGTAGCCTAGCAATGTCTGGGATATCTCTAGGCCATGATAGCAGCCACCATTCCTGACTTCATCTTACCACATTAGAGATCTCTGAGCATGCAAGGTAGAGACATGACTTCGGGAAACCGCATGATCCTGAGCACATTTATTCAGAAGCCCCACTGAATTCAGTGTGACTTATTTCCTAGACGCATGCCTATGATTGTAACCTTCACAAAGATGTTCGATCAGTGCAGAAGTACTCCACCAATGCACAGACTACAGACAATACAATGAAGTGAATTAATGTTTCAAAAGCTAGGGAGTGTCCTTTAAAAACAGTTTGGTCTTGCTATGAATGAAGATATTGATGCTTTCACTATCAAGCAAGTATTCAAATTTGGGGGTGTCAACTCTTTTGCAGAATTGAATTGGGTTGTATGCACAGGGTGATGGGGACAAATTTATGTAGTTAGAATAATTAGACGTGGATTATTACACCGAGTTGCAATTAAAGACACATTATTTTAATGAGTTACCTGCTTCCATTAACTGATAGAAAATAAGACATATTTTTATATTGGAATTCACATTGTGTTTTTCTTGACCATTAAGCATTATGTCTTTGTGCCCAGAATGGTAACTTCAGAAAAGTGAGTAGCATGTGTCAAATAACAGCATGTACTAAAAGGCAATCATTAGCCTTACCACTTATTTGTGACAATAACACTCATCTCCAATGGCATCCACATATCTGATTTAATAACTTACTGGGGTATAATAGAATACCAAATTAACAGAGAATTAACTTGGGGGAACCTATTCAGCTCTTGTTTAAGGCATGTGATCAACAAAACATATCCCTAAGGCATTTCCTAGATAGCAAAACCTCTAAAGCAAGAACTTTACTATAAAATTAAAATACATGTTTGCCAGCTAAAATGAACCCATCAACACAGGAACAATATTAGATTTATTTGAGGTTTTAAATATTTAAATACATTATGTAAATATTTTTGAATGATAATGTTCAATTATATTTTACATCTTACCAGGCACCAGTTTTTTAAAGAAACTTGCTTTATATATTCCTAGAAATAACTAAATCTTGAAGTCCTTTTTCCGTGAAATTTACATGATGTCTGTAAAACACCAATTTTCAGTGGAGAAAAACAAAAAAAAAAGTTTTCAAAAACATAATTTACATAATATATTTAAATGTAGAAGTTCTGCATGGCTAGACCAGTACCTTCAGCAAAAATGTGTACTTGGGATGTCAACATTAGAAAGCTGCAATTCCTGACACTTAAAACACAGAGGTTGCAGGTTCATAATATTTTCAGTATTTACACCTATTTGCCATTTCAGTGTTATATTAAGCAGGACATTATGTTTCCAGTTACTTAAGGTAAGATAAATGAGATCTGCATATAAATTGTTCAGAACATTGTAAAATATTTCCACGTCTACCTGAAATCAGAACACAATGATCCGTGTTTTATATAACATCATCCGCAGGTACATCTATATACATATCACTCAAAGATGCAATAAGGGAACAAATAAATAATTACCTGTGTCTGACTCCAGTCTTGACACAATAACATGCTCCCAATCAAGTCCACAATTCTGCCTATGATCTCACCATCTGAAAGCTCACCAATTAATTTCTGTCTCTGCTTCCCATTAGAATGAAGGAGGATCCTATTTGCCAGCTCACACACCGCATTGATATAGTCACACACCACATTGATATAGTCACTAGGAATGACGGGGAAAGTTTTCACAGACATGAGAGGGAGGTCCTGTTTCTTCCAAAAGGACAGCTGGTCAGTCAGGAGCCAACCACTCTACATTATGACTCCACCAGTGGCGACTAAGCCAGCCTCTGAGACGTAGCCTTCCTTCACAATTTGACCAAAAACTGCTAGTGTATTGGCACTGGGGCCCTTAGCCACCTGTGCTGAAAATCATGGCCACCATCCTGAAAGGGAGGGAATCCCACTGATTTTTATTGCACTTTTCTTTGGGCCAATAAGAGGCACTGTGCAAATTCACCAAGAAGCTGCCACTGCCTACTATTGAGAATCAAGCCCTCACCCATCTGCATAGCCACACTCAATAACCCACACTTGATAAAGAGATGGAGCCCAGGAACTGCCTTTTAAATTTTAAAATAAATAAAACAATGCCATTTCCCTGCTTGCCACGATTCCCTTCCCATTCCCACATCTCTATTTTTCATTCAAGCAGTCCCGTAATTATACGCTCCATCAGCTGCTACAGTATTTCCTTTGTGGTTTCTCAGACTCACACACAGATTGCCTTCTTCAGCACAATCAAAATGCAGCTGCTAAGGTCATTGTACTTGCCTGTCAATTTGATCATAACATCCAAGCACTCCAATTCCTTGGTTGGCTTAGACTTCCAATGCGTTTGACCTTCTTAAACTTTTTTAAATACACGTTTCACTATTCTTAAAAGGTTTGCGATGACTCCTGACCCCACAAATCTGCCACAGATGCCAGCCTTGTCTATCTGTTTACTAGCAGATTTTACAATCACCCTGGTATCTTCCTGGTAGTTACTACAACAAAATTTGACACCTCTGAGCTTCTGTGAAAAGCCTCTAAGCTATCCACCTTTGTGTTGCGTATTTGAGGGCAGACTTTCCTTCCCCGCCTAAACCGAAGGGAGGTGACAAGTATCTAAATCTGTGCTTTTCCACAAGTTTCTCTTAGGTTGTTTGCCAGTCCTCAGGAGCTAAAGTTATTTTGTGTATAACAACACTTCATGCACATTCATAGAATATCTAGCCTATTGCACATGTTGTTAGCAAATACTGGAGGGCCTTACTTCCTTCTCCAACTGGTTTCTTACTGGTTTCTCCAATAAAAAGAATCACTTATCAGGTTAAGGGAAAGGCCTCTACCAGCAACCCTGGAGGTTGTTGCTAGTCAGTATTAACAGGTAAAAAGTAAAAAAAGATAAAGGACCCCTGGGTGGTTAAATCCAGTCAAAGGTGACTATGGGGTGTGACACTCATCTCACTTTCAGGCCGAGGGAGTCAGCGTTTGTCCACAGCTTTCCAGGTCATGTGGCCAGCATGACTAAACCGCTTCTGGCACAATGGAACACTGTGACAGAAGCCAGATCGCATGGAAACGCTGTTTACCTTCCCGCTGCAGTGGTACCTATTTATCGACTTTCACAGGTATACTTTAGAACTGCTAGGTTGGCAGGAGCTGGGACAGAGCAACAGGAGCTCACCCTGTCACAGGGATTCGAACCACCAACCTTCTGATTGGCAAGCCCAAAAGGCTCAGTAGTTTAGACCACAGCACCACCCGCATCAATACTATGCTAGACAGAGAAATACTCTGACCTCATAGCTGCATTCTTATAACATACTTTACACTGGATTGGATCCAGGCTTAGGCATGCTTAAAGTAGGTAGACTCACTGGCTAATAAGTCCCACTTATTTGAATGTATTCACCTATTCGAATGCTGTGTTCAAACTATTGTTTACTCTCCCATGCTCTCCTATCACTGGTGTTTCAACCTGAGTACCTGAGTACACATTAGGTTGGTCATAATCCATATCCATTCTGTAGTTACTTGAGAAGTTCCGTGTGTTCCTTCAAGTCAGCTTCCATCCAATTTGAAAGCATAAGCTGCTGTTAAGCTGAGGTGTATATATTGCAGACAGCTGTTGTTACACATGTGCAGATGACAGCTTATGCCCAAATGACATCTTCATTGAATCAGAGTTTGGGGGGTGTCCAGATGCAGGGAAGCAAATCAGGTACTGTGCATCAGATGAAGACATCCCTGTCCCCGTGTGTACAGAAAGTGCAAATGTGACTTGAAATGCAGCAGAAAAAAATAATCTTGCTGCCTTTCAAGCTACCAATGAACCAAAGTCTGGAGCCAACCAATTGTTTTCCCTCCAGCTGACCTCTGCCTTAAAAAGAAAAAAATCAACCAAAACCAAAACAAGTAATCATTCACCTTCTGAAATATCTGAGCTTGAGCTGTATATTACACAGTACATGATCTTGTCAAGCTGTGAGATGAACTGGAATTTTTCACTCACAATAGCAGCAAATCCTTAGGTAACAATAAGTTCGAGACATTGCACCTTAAGAAGAGGGGAAAGCCTAGTATTAACAGGAGAGGGTCATAGCTGATTCAGTGATTGTTTGACAGCCCAAATGACATCCTCTAGTCGCTAGAGGCTCACGTACAGGAATTTTGCAGACAATATTTCAGAGACGGCATAAATCCCATGCTGGTTTATATTTATAGATAATACAGCAAATGAGCAAAGCCTGAAACAATAGTTGAAATCATGTGAAATATTAATTTGTACAGTTGCAATACTTAAATAGGAGTACCTTACTTTTAAGAGTTCCATATTATAATATTTCAATCCTCTCCTCATCCATGGTGCTACAGGGTTTCCTCAAGGAAGCATAATTGCTGTCCTGGGGTCCTTTGGGAGGAAGTGTGAGCTATAAATTCAATGAATCAATAAAATAATTCACATGGACGCTTTTCGAAATAACCCACAATTCTGGGTTTGGAGACCAAAGTAGACATTGTATCCCAAACCCAATTATACTTTTCAAATAAATGAAAAGCTGTTACAAATGGGAAGGGAAGAATGGCAGGATGCTGTTAAAACCTCCCAGCTATTTCCCCTCCAAATCCTCTCACCTCACTCTTCCTCACAAAGCTGTTTTTCCACCCATGGAAGATACCCATATATTTCCCTTCAGCTGTGGAGTTAAAGTTGGGGGGAGGGAGCAATTTTGATGGGGGGGAAATAGTTGCAAAGAATAAGAATGCTGTGAATCAGATTAATATTAAAGCATTGGCTCAATAGCACAGTATGCCCACTTTAGCTTGAGTTATGCAAGTCCAGGGATGCTTTCCCTCCAGTCATGCAAAATTGTGCCCAGTTTTAAAAAGAAACCCAGGGGGCCACTAGGTGGCTGACAATAACATCTCTCCGACCCACACGAGGTAATTTGGAGGCTATGATGGGGGTAATTAGCCTCCTTAACCCCCCCAGGATTGTGGAGGGGACAGCCCTTGCCTGCTGTGCCCTATACCACCCCCGAATTTGTGGGGGTGGGGGCACTAGGCACAAAGCCCTCCTGTGGGATTCCGGCACTCCTGGACGCCGTCCCTGATTCGCGCCGCTAGTTGCAAGCATCTTCAAAAGAAACAATTTGGACGAGATAAATTGCACATGCTTCAAGGAAAAAGGGGAGTAAAGACTGCTGACAGAAGAGATCTCTGATAACAAGACAAGAATAAAATATGAGAAGATACGTCAAGATACGGTATGATTGAGGGGGGAGGGGGGGAAAACCTGCCTTCCTTTTTCTTATGTGATTTAACAAGAATCCCCTCCCCTAATGAGACAGAAACTAAGGACTTAAGCTGTGGATTTAAGGCTGTGTGGAGATAAACTTTCGAACCAAAGCAATGTTTCAAGATGAAGCTGGAAAGCTAAGAGTTTTGGAATGACGCAGTTAAAAATGCCGTCGCCATTTTGGGAGGCATTGTTGGAGCTCTTGGGTCTGGGAGGAGAAAGAGAGTAATAGAGTTGTTTACATATTGTGGATCAACTTCTCGGTGGGACTTAAGAGCGACAAATGCCAAATTTATGATGGAAAGAGCGATGTTATCTACGAAGGAGATATATGGAAACCATCTGGACTTAGTGGAGGAACGGGAAATCCACACAGGATTATTATTTTGCTTATCGGCTTAAGGAGACTAACAGAAGAGATCGTAAAGGAAAAATAGAAATTATATGAACAAGATATGATGTGGAAACACCAAGATAAGACTGGATAGAATTATGAATTTTGTCTGGACTGATTGGGACTGATTTGGACATTAACGCAGTAATAAGAAGATGATCTGAATCCCCCTTTGGATCTTGAAGTATGGGTTCCCCCAACAAAATTTAAAAATTTGGCTTTGTAATTTGGAATTTATGTGATGTGATTTAATTTGATGTGATTGGCCAGTTAATAAAAATTATTCTAAAAAAAAAATTAAAAAGAAACCCAGGATGTCAGCTTTTTTCCCTCCTTGCCAGTTGCTAATTGCACACCCTCCTTGAAACTAAGTGCTATCTAATTTGCTGAGCTTGGAATCTCTCTGCTATCTTTTTCTTTTCCTTTTTTTAAGAAATCATTTTGGAAGATGAAATTGTGGAAAGTGCAAACTAATTATTCCCCATTATCTTAATTTACATACATTTTTAATCAGCCACTCGTAGCCAAGACTATGGTCAGAAAAACACACCCAATGAGCCCTCCCTTTCATAGGATCCAACTCCTAGGGGTCGTGGGGGCTTCAGTCCCCACAATAAAATATTTGAGGGGGCTTGGCCTCCACAAGGTTGATGGTCCTTCTCATTCAAATGGTGTGTGTGCATCATGTGATCAGTTATGTGGGGTGGGACTTACCTGGGCCCCCACAATTTTTTTTATTCAAGTTAGCACCCTGCTCTTTTTGTAATCAGAAAGCTGCTATTTAACCAAAGGCTAAAAACTGATAGCACAATCTCCTATACAGTTCTGCTCAGAAGTGGCTTCCATTAGGTTCAATGGGAACTTACTCCCATGTATGTGTGTAGAGGACTGCAACCTAAATTACTCTTTGGCGGCAAAAGGCCACATCCTTCATCCCATAAGACGAGTGTTCAGACCCCTGGGCCCTCACTTGTGGGGTGCCTCAGGGTTCCGTCCTCTCCCCCGTGCTTTTTAATATCTATATGAAGCCGCTGGGAGACATCATCAGGGGGTTTGGGCTGGGTGTTCATCAGTATGCAGATGACACCCAGCTCTACCTCTCCTTTAAATCAGAACCAGTGAAGGCGGTGAAGGTCCTGTGTGAGTGCCTGGAGGCGGTTGGAGGATGGATGGTGGCTAATTTATTGAAGTTGAATCCTGACGAGACAGTAGTACTGTTTTGGGGGGACAGGGGGCGGGCTGGTGTGGAGGACTTCCTGGTCCTGAATAGGGTAACTGTGCCCCTGAAGGACCAGGTGCGCAGCCTGGGAGTCATTTTGGACTCACAGCTGTCCATGGAGGCGCAGGTCAATTCTGTATCCAAGGCAGCTGTCTACCAACTCCACCTGGTACGCAGGCTGAGACCCTACCTGCCCGCAGACTGTCTCGCCAGAGTGGTGCATGCTCTAGTTATCTCCCGCTTGGACTACTGCAATGCGCTCTACATGGGGCTACCTTTGAAGGTGACTCGGAAACTACAACTAATCCAGAATGTTATTATTATTATAAATATGTTGGGTTGGGTTGCGTCTAGTATGTGCTAAAGTTTCACCGCTACTGTCCTGTTTGCACAACACATTCACCAGTGATACCACCACAAGGAGAACATGCTTGAATGTGTTTAGACAGTGCCCAGCTCTCAGTAGCTGAAAAGTGTCTGAATAAGACTGTCAGTGGCTGGAGGTGGAAGGTTTCAGGTCCTCGCCTCTCCCGTAATGAGAGGAAAAAAGCAAAAACAAAAAAAAAATGCAATTATGGGAAATAAGGTAAATCATGCAATATGAAACTTGTTGAATAAAATTAGCTTGCTTCGAATCTGTGATCGCTTCATATTATTAAGCACATTTCTATGTAATAAATAAAATAAATAAATAACCTAAGACGCCATGAGAGTATGCCAAGATCAGGGCTTGGGAAAGGAAGGAAGAAATGGGGTCCTATGATCCCCCCCCAATGCTGTTGAATTCCAATTCCCATTAGCCCCTGCCAGCATGTTCAATGGTCACTGATGTCTCACAACTGATCTGTAAAAAGCACAACTTGAAAAAAGAGACAATGCACGTATTTTTGTAAACTAAGAAATATTTAATAAAAATATATGTTTTTAAAAAATGATGGAGGGTCACAGGTTTCTCACCCCTGCCCACATGGATTGCCTCCATGTGGGCAGAATTGTATGCACAAAGGACAATATGCACAGGGGAAATAACTGACAGTGTCACTAATTAAATTAAAATATTTACTGTTGTGGGGAATCTGCCATGTGAATTCCACATGTTCAGCTGAGGAATAAAATCTAAATAACCTCAATTCTGTTTGCTTGCGTCAGCACAGCAGTACCCAGCTGTGGTGCCTTTCGGGTGCTGGACTACAGCTCCCATCACGCCTGATTATTGGCCATGCTGGCTGGGGCTGATGGGAGCTGTAGTCCAACAGCAGCCAGAAAGCACCTTATTGGCTACCTGTTTTATTGTAGCAGAATGCAACTGCATGATTGAAGTGTTGTTTAAAAAAAAATCTGGATCATTGAAATACAGTAGGTAGTTAAAAATGAATTAAAAGCAGATGCTGTTTGATAGAATTAAGCACCTAATGAAACCACAGAAAATGGGAAATAAAAACAGATTTCTAAAGGTACACATTTTTGTGAAGCAGCAGCAGCAGAAGAAGAAGAAATCAGGTATGCCTTTGCAACTCCCTACTGACTGCCTCCTATGAGTGCTCTCTTAGCGTGTTCTGCAAAGCTTTTGTGTCAACACCCACCCAGGGAGCTTTGCAAATGTCACAAATGCTTAAAGCTCATTGAAATTTGACAATGCTGGAGAGAAAAAAGCAGGTGTGATTAAATAATGTGGTTAAGAAAGCAAGAAATGGTGCTCCTAACAAGTATAACAAGGAGAACAGGCAGGAAGAGTATCACCTATCTATCTGTTGCAAGGTTTGGGTGTTGATTTCACAGCCTGGCATCTGAATTTCCTGCACTGGCAAGCACATTTGTCAAGGGATCATCCTTTCATGAATTGCAAGATTTCTGACAGATGTTTAAGCAGCCTGCCTTCTGATTTCAGCCAACCTTAAATCAAAGCCCTTTGCTATGACACACACATCCACTGACTAATTGGATGCTGTCAGGCCGTGATACAGAGGCTCTCAATTTATTTTATTATGTGTTCATGCCACACTCAAAAAGTTTGCCTTAGGATAAGGGTGAAAATGCTCAAAATATCCAGTTACACCTGCTCAAACAGTGCCCCAAACTCCAAAAGACTATTTGGATCCCAGCAACTCGCTTTAAACAAAGGGAAATTTTTGAGCACTGGAGGGAAGTATATGTTGAGAGATATGACAAATGTGACAAAGATTTGCCTGTGGTAAACTGTGTATTATCTTCAAGCAACTCATGTTGTCAGGAGAAGGTAAGAGGACGTTTGCTTATTTATGCATTAGTTCATTCCACTGATGAATTGCTTCCTATAAAAGACCTCTAAGCAATTTAACAATAAAAACATCAGCAGTGTGTGTATACACACACACACACACACACACAATTTCACATGCAAAATCAATTAAAACATTGTCATAGAAAAACAATTAATATGATTTCACATATAAACCAATTCTGAGTCTAATACAAGCATAGCTTGAGATTAAAATGTCTCTGCTGAAAAGGTATGTTGAGAAAGGAAACTCTCCAATAGGGGCTGAAAAAACAAAAGAGACTATTATGCAATGGGAGCGGCTTGTCCTTCGTGCCCTTTTACAAGTGCCACATAATGCCCATTCTGCTTTTGTGATGGCTCAAGGCTTTAGTGTGGCAGCACTTGAACTTGCTACTGACATAAGGCAGGGGTCCTGACTACATTATTTTAAGTCACCTGCTAAAAACTTTTTTGTTTCATCAAGCCTACCTAGACAAAAGGTGCAGTTGCCTACTGCATTTGGTTTTATGTATATTGATTTCCAATTGACGGTGGGTTTTGGTTGTGCTTTATTTGCAATTTTATTTGTACACCACTTGTAGAGTTATTTGACCATGCAGCTTGTAAATCTTATAAAGAAATATAAATTGGGCATTTTGATCATGGTGAGGTCCTTTCTTGGCTAAGGAGGTACTTGAAGAAGAACTGTATGCGTAGGCCTAGCCAAAAGGCTAATTCATTACAATGAGCAGGTCAGAAATAATAATGCAGAGAACATTTGTAAAAAGAAGAAAAAGTGCATATAGTTTTAATCATAGATCATTTAGCATTGAGTATAGTTTTTCACAATAATCACCTCCCTGGGCCACACATTACATTTTTATAGAGGCTTTCTTCCACACTAGGCTTTTTATAGAGCTCTGCATCATATTTACTGGATATTTTGCCCAAACCTTGCCTTTGAAACACATCTCCCAAGTAAATAGTGAAGCAAAGAATGAACATTAAGGTATAATCAGGTAAAGGCAAGAAGAGAACAAGCAAAAAGCTTAATCAAATGTTATCGGATAGAAAGTTGCACAAATAAAGACCAAGGAAAACTTGCTTGTGATTGCAGGATATAGTATGCAGCCTCTATTGAGCAAAGTGCTCTACTGTTCAATATATCATATGACTTCCCTCTTCTCTTCCACAATGGATGGGGGTTGGAGGGGCTCAGTGGGTTGCTATGGGCTGTGTCAGGATCTTGATGAGTCATCTCAGGAGGAAGTCAGGGAGGGTCTCAGCAGCACAGCCCCCCAATGTATTGCTCTGTCCCTTCCAATGACACCCAGGTTCCATTTTGCCCATGGTTTCCATGCCAGCTTCAGCTCCAATCCCAGTACTCCCTCTGATACTACTGGAGCCAGCTCCTGATGTGACCTCTCAGGAGAAATATGCCTCTCATTGTGGCTTAGAGCCACCACTCCTCCATTGCTTAGGTCATAGAGACATTGGCACAGGTGCAAATGGACAATGCTGGTTCAGCCTTCTAGAAAGATTTCTCATTTGCTTGCCCAGTGCAAAGGACAGCTCTGCTTCTACACTGAAGTTGTGCACACCTCATTCTCATATATCAGGACCCAAGTGGGAATGTTGTTTGTTGGGTCAATGTCTTAGCTTATTTACCTATGCAAACAGGGGCTGTGGCAGGCCCTTAGAGGGCCACAGGTTCCTCTAGGGAATCAGAGAGCCAAAGTAAACGTTAATAATATCTGAGATTAATGTGTGTATTTCCAAATGTCAGAGCTCTTAAACCCACCTTAATTGTGAAGGGCTGCACACAAAAAGCCTCCAGTTGTATACAATTAAGCAAATAAAAATAATTTTACTTCCACATCCATTCCTGTACGGTTACTGATGGAAGCAATTCAGTTTTCCTTCAATGCACCACATAAGGCATAGCTTACATTCTTTTGGATAGAGGGAAGAGAGATGCATGGCACCTGGGATCTCATTGTTTGCTAGGTTTACCACGTATCAGCCAGAAGTTCTCACTACAGGCAGTACTGCTTTAGAATCATAAAGGTATGAGCATGAAAGGCATGGGCTTATCTCAAGAGCAAGAAAGGAAAACAGGGAGATCACAAAGGTTCCTTCATAACAATCATCCTAATTGAATCCTACAGGAAAGCAGGGCATTTGCTAGGCCCATACCCAGCCACACATGTGAAACAAGAGCCCTTAAATCTGGTTTATCTCATGCCTGAACTAGTTAGTCATACAGTTGTTTGGCATTAAATAGACTGGTTGATTTCAAAAGAAAAGAAGAAATCACTTAGCACTGAACATAGTAACAGCTTGACAGATTTCCCTGAGCAATGTACAGTTTTATTAGTAGTCTAGCCATCTTTCTCACAAAGGAAGATCTGTAACTTAATACCTTGCCATTTAAATATTATAGGAGGTCTGTCAAACAGATGAAAAAGCAGAAAGGAGTAGAAAGGAATCATTAATCAAGAAGAATGAAGACTGGGATAAATGTTTTCAGAATGTATGGGCAAAGAAGTCCTAACAAATTATTCAACAGAATTATAAGACAGATTTTTTTCTTTTCTCTTAGGTGTCCTGGGGAAATCCTGATGCACAAACTCCCTTATCCAGCGTGAGAGGTGGGAACTAAGTGCAGGTGCTGAGGAACTTCTTGCAGTGAAGTCCTTTGAACTAGCCAGCATCTATTGCCCAGAAATATTTTGGGGTACAAAAACATTCCTTTGGTTGATTGTGCTGTGTTAAATAATGTTATTTATTTAATTTGCTTTTCTTTTTAAAGATAACCTGCCTTTATTAAACCTTGGATCTACATTCTATATAGGCTATATAGAAACAGATTCTAACTTTTATTTGGGGTGTTCTAAGGGTTTAAAATATACTCTATCTTAGACACACTCCAAACACCACCAATTACATATATTTGCTGTTTGGTGGAAAGGGGAAGCAAATCTTCCCTCTTCCAATTCTGCACTGCTGGATTTAAAAAGGAACCAGGCAGATACAACATGACACTTATTTCATGCATATACCCGGGAGATGGAATGCAGTACTTTTGCATTACACTTGCTTTTATCTGTTCTTCATTTCCAACAATTGTTACCAATGCATAAACACCGCCACTGTTCTCTGCTTATTCTATTTTCATCTGAGAGACACAAAAGTTCCAATTGTTTAAGCCCAAAAGGTGTGTGTGCATCTCAACAAAGCTGACAGATATTGCATAGCTCCTGTTATCATTATCAGGCTGTTAACTGTCAAACTGTACAGTTTTAATATTCTCCCTCATGAAACGTTCAAAAATCAATGGCTGTTAAAGCTGTGTTTCACTCACTGTTGTAGGAGTTATGTTATGCAAGTTTCTCTGAAGAGATTATGTCACCCTAGAGCAGCCATCAGTTTGAAGCAACACAGCTACTGGAGCAACACAGCTACTGGAGCTACTGCACCATCTCCCTGGGAATTACAACATGTCACCATGCCCCATTGCTCCTATCTGCACTTGCAGTATTAGCTTCAACATGCATGGCATGTATGTATCTTTAGGCACCAGGCAAAAACTTTCCTCTATGAAGAAAAGGCCTTTGGCCTACAACTATTTGTGGCTTTTTAGAAGTTGGTGGGGTGTTTTTAATGTATTTCTCCCCAGCCACCTCCTGCTTGGTTTTAATGTTTCAAGGTGAGGGATGTTTAGTTGTTTAGTTTTAAGTAGTTTTGGGTTGCCCCGGGCAAGTTAAAGTGGCTAACAGAATAAATAAATAATATGGCAGGAGCCATGCTTTCTAATTGCTCCAGGTGTGTAGTGCCTACGAAAGAGAGAGAGAGAGAGAGAGAAAAGAGAGAGGGGGGGGAGAGAGAAGTGTCATTTCAGCCCTTGGACCTCATGGGATTCAGTGAGCATATGGATTCTAGAGCAGACCTTATTCTAATCCACCTTGATTCAGATGGTTTCGGTCAGAAACGTTTGGTTTGGAATTCAGACCCACCACGTGCTTCAAGCATCCCTACTTGAAACATGAATTTCGATCATGTTACCTGGAGGAACAAAGATGAAAGGCAGAGTCCAACCAAGTAGTTCTGCCAACACAAGGACTTTGAACTATACAGTATAATTTTTCCTTTCTTGCTTCTCCCCATGTGCTCCCTAGATCAGTTTTGGAGGCCTCCTTCAACCAGCCAGAGCAGATTTTAGGAGGGTGTAAAGAAAGGAGACGGGATGGAAGTTCCATTGTGCAAGTGGAAGTCATTATGCTAGTGGAAGCACTTCATTGGATACCAGTTGGGTGGTATTCAATGGAGCTTTACTCAGAGAAAACTCACTGAAATTAATGAACACAACTAAGTTAAGTTCATTGATTTCAGTGAGTCTGCTCTGAATAAAATCTAGTTGAATACCATCCTGTCCGATTTCCCTAAAACTTTGGTTGCTTCCCCCAGCAGTATTCCAATCAAGGGTGGATATAGGGAGAGAGATGTATGAAATAAATATTGGCCCAATTGTCACATTGTTCTGCTACCATTAGGAATGGGGGAAATTTTGATTTGGTAAGCATCTGAATGTGAACTCACCAAACTTCAACTTTCAAATAAATATATATGCAAACCAAAACTCAGCTATCCTATCGAAATGTGCACTTCTCTGAATTTTGCAATGCAGTTTTCTAGCCAAATAATGTGCACATTAGAGGAAAGTGTGCATAAAGTGTGGATGAAAATAATATAAAATGCACAATGTTGGGGGAAATGGCTTGCAAAGATGTGTACAGTAGGCAACATTGCATACAAAAATGAATGTATTAGGGAAAAATGCTTACTAAAATGCTAACAGATTTGTGTGTTGACATTAAATGCAAAATGATGCAGAAATGAGGATAATTTAACTTTTTTTGGGGGGGGGGGGAGATGAGAAACCAAAACTGACAATGTGCCCATCCCTGGCTACCCCCATCTTGGCTCAAAATAATTCATGGGAGCCAAAGAGAGAGGATGCTCATATCATGTACTGTGCAGACTGCAGCATCTAATGCAGCAACATTTGAAATTGTGAACTGAGATCAACAACCTGAATCCTTAGTGCACATGGGTACCTTAGACACTTCAGACATGATCATGACATGAATATTATGCCACAAATGCTGACTTTTATAAATCACACATTATTCATTCAGCTGCATGATCATTTACTGCAGGTTTGGTAGATTGGTTTTGGTTTTTTACTCCTCTAGCAAACACCTTGGTTTCTTAAAAAGTTTTCACTGGGCTCAATTTGCATAAGTGAGAGATGTAATGCTGTCAGGAGATATCAGATATGCTGAATAGAACAATCTGTTGTTGTACTTTGTTGCACAGTAAACTTTTTACCCTTCTGAACATCCTCTTAAAAAAATAACATAAACATTGCACAAAACATGAGGCAGCTTAGCTCAATGATGCAGTCATTAGTGCTGCATAATCTGATTCATTTGATGTTTTAATAATGCAAAACATGGTTCCTGTTTTATTACATTGCTGCTAATGCAGAAATGACATGCTTACAGAAGATTTACTATATTGCTATTTGCATATAGTCTTCCTTAATAGACAGGAAAACTCACTACACTTTTGAAGTGAAATATTCAGTCTATGATTCACACTGAACACAGACTGCCATCTTCTGTCTTAACTGCATGAGACATAAATCCAGAAAAGTACTGATGGCAGAAATATGGCTTGTTAGCTGGTACTTACATTCATGTGCAATTTAGAAAACGTTCTTTGTGTCCATGTTGTTGTTTTAAAAATGAATCTTCAAAGCCATTTTAGTACAGTTTTTAGTGGTGATTTTGCTACAGATATTATCCCACAATATGACAGTTTTGACTGTGCTGCACAAGAAATGTGGATGTTAATTCAGTTGCCAGTCCAAAAGCAGTGTTCTTCTTTTTTTAACCTCTTTTCTTCAATGGTGAGCAGCCTCCACCTGGCATCTACAGTTGTATTATTCTATATTTCTTGTTAACCTTCACATGGATCATACAGCAAGCCAAGCAAGCCATTAAACAGATTCTTCCAGTCCTGCTTTTTGGACCAGAAAGACCAGGAGCAAATCACAATGTCCAGATCTCTGCAGAACTCAGAGCTACATGACACAAAATAAAAACAACAGATGAGGTGATAAGCCTGTTTACAGATGATGCCACATCACACTGCAAGTGAGGGTCTTGCGTGACTTAAAATTCTTTGATATGAAAGATCCCTTCTTACTGACATACAGTTTTTTTATGTGCAGGACTTTACCTACTTATTTATTTGTTTATCTATCTATTTGTGGAGGGACTTTAATGCATGAGCCTCTTGAAACTTCACTCTTCCACAGAATCTTTTTTTTAAAAAAATAATTTTTATTAACTGGCCAATCACATCAAATTAAATCACATCACATAAATTCCGAATTACAAAGCCAAATTTTAAATTTTGTTGGGGGGACCCATACTTCAAGATCCGAAGGGGAATTCTGATCATCATCTTCTTGCTGCTGCGTTAATGTCCAGATCAGTCCAAATCAGTCCAGACAGAGTTCGTAATTCTATCCCATCTTATCTTGCTATTTCCACATCACATCTTGTTCATATATTTTCTCTTTTTTCTTTGTGATCTCTTCTGATAGTCTCCTTAAGCCGATAAACACCAATAGTAATAATAGTCCTGTGTGAATTTTCCGTTCTTCCAATCCTCAAATCCAGATGGTTTCCATATATCATCTCCTTCATAGATAACATCGCTCTTTCCATCATAATCTTACAAAACTGTCGCTCTTAAGTCCCACTGAGGAGTTTAATCCACAATATATAAACAGCTTTGTTTCTCTCTTTCTCCTCCCAGACTCAAGACCTCCGACAGAGCTTCCCAAAATGGCGACGGCATTTTTAACTGCGTCATTCCAAAGCTCTTATACCTTCCAGGCTCTTCTTGAAACATGCTTTGGTTGGAAAGTTTATCTCCACACAGCCTTAAATCCACAGCTTAAGTCCTTAAAATGACATTTCTGACTCATAAGGGGAGGGGATTCTTGTTTAATCACATAGAAAAGGAAAGGAAAGGTTTTTTTCCCCCTCCCCCATCAGTCATTTGCCGTACCGTATCTTGACGTATCTTCTCATGTTTTATTCTTGTCTTGTTTTATCAGAGATCTCTTCTGTCAGCAGTCTTTACTCCCCCTTCTTCCTTGAAGTATGTGCAATTCGCCTCGTCCAAATTGTTTCTTTTGAAGTTCTTGCAGCTAGTGGCGTGAATCAGGGACGGCGTCCAGGAGAGCCGAAATCCCACAGGAGGGCTTTGTGCCTAGTGCCCCCATCCCCACAAATTTGGGGGTGGTATAGGGCACAGCAGGCAAGGGCCGTCCCCCCCACCACCATCCTGGGGGGATTAAGGAGGCTAATTACCCCCATCATAGCCTCCAAATTACCTCATGTGGGTCGGAGAGATGTTATTGTCAGCCATCTTCAGATGCGCCCCCTAGTGGCCCCCCCACTCTTCCACAGAATCAGACTGAATTTCTCCTAACAGTTTCAAGATACCACCCTTAGTGAGAATCTTTGGAGATCCAATTGACTTAAAAGTTCCCAGGAAGTGATGCAAGCTGTAACTTATTGTTGCATGCCATCCCAGTCTCTGAGTGGCGCAAAATTCCAGGAGCTTATCAAGGCTTTGTGCTTCCTTTCGAAATGAGACACAGCAGGAACTGCGGTGCCTTTGTGATATATGGTTTATTTAAACATATATACAACCTGAGTCTACAGTGGAGGGTTCACAGCATTAACATCCCCAAAGGGTATTATTTTCTCCCATAACAACATCATACTCTGCCTCTCTGGCTTTCTATCGTGCAGCTTTCCGTCTAGGTCACCTCCCAGAAAACTTTTACCTCTAACTCAGGCTTTGTCCTTCTAACTATCTAAGATCTGGAGAAGGGCTCCCACCCATTTGCCATCTGGTACAAAGCCCCATTTCATTTGCTCTTGATAGCCCATCGCCAAGGCAATCACATCAACACTGTGAACCGCCCTGAGATCTTATGATGAAGGGTGGTATATCAATCTGGCAAACAAATAAACACTATGCTATCTTATACTGGATGAACAGTGTGCCATGCCACTGTGCAGTTCAGCTTTAGTTCTGCAGTATAAGCAGCAACGTGCTGCATGGTTTGTTCCCTCCATAGACTGTTTTATATTAAAAGAGTTGGTATTATATTTCCTCAATTTAAATATCACAGGCTTTTCCAAGTGCTGTCCCTTGGCAGTGTGCCATGTGGCAGGTGTCGCATGTAAATTTTATTTTTTTGTCTATCGTTACCAAATGCATGCCATGTCAGTCAGCACATATGCTGGTCATTGGCTGACATGTAGATACTTTGTGGGTTGGCCAACACAAGAGTGCAAGATCTCTTAAAGTTATGTGCTTCCACCTTGGACAACCAGATGTTGTTGGACTACAACTTTCATTCCCGACCTTTGGCTAAATTGGCCAATGGGAGTGATGCTCCAACAATATTTGGAGATCCAAAATCTTAAATGTTACATCTTCCTTAAGGATTACTACCACTGGTGAACACATTTTAATAATGCACTTTTTAAAAAATGTAATGGAGCTCTCCAGAAATTTAAATAATAATTAGGCATGTCTATACATCTGCATCACCTTGCCCTCTGTCTATTCATTGTATATGCCATTAGCTGTCATTCACTGGGAATTGTTTAGCATTGCCTGAGCTGTGTTAAGGGTTGTCAGCTAGTGATAAAGGAGAGTGTGCTTTGTCAAAGCTGGTGCTGATTTAACTTGGGTATTGGATTTCAGGATTCACTTTTGTACAAACATGCTGGCAAGCCTGTTCCTGTGACATTGGCAACAATGTCAGCACTGTTCTTCAAGGTCAAAACTTGCCTCTTAATCTATGGGGAACAAATAAAATGATAAATTGTCCAAAGGCATTCTACAACATGTAAGGTGTTAGCACAAAGTCAGAAGATCTAAATGATAGAAGAAGCAGATACTCTCATTCTTGAGATATATCTTAGGTGTTGGCAGAGGTGTTGGAAGTCTTGAAAGAAGCTTACAGGGGAAATTTGAAGAATACCTGTATGCACCAAGCCTTATTCTGGCTGGGATTTTGAACTTAAAAATATTTATAACGTTAAGTTCATAACTCATATATCTTCCTTTATACAATATGCAACCATGAGGACATAGGGAAGTTTTGCTTATTGTTGTAATGCCAGCTTAGCATCAGCATATTTCTAAGTTTAAAATAGTTTTATTACATCCCTTTTACTGTTTGGGGCATATGTCTGTCCCCTTAGAGCATATCCTTTGGGATCTTCCCATATTCCATTCTGTGGACCTAACCAAGACAGAATAGATGACACTGAGACAGGAATCTGCTGGGAATGTGGGCTTGGGAGAACACATCTTTGTTTAAGACTCTATCCTGCCATGTGATGCCCAAAAACTTCCTTAAACAGCGCACGTGGAAGGTGTTGAGGTGTTGCTCCTAGTGGTTGTACATTGCCCATGGCTCACTTCCATAAAGCAGCATGCTTAACATGCAAACCTAGTAGACCTTCATCTTGGTAATGGACGTTAACATCATGTTCTCCTATACCCTTTTGGAGAGGCGAGCCATTGTGGTAGCTGCCTTGTCAATATCTTTGTCCAGCTCAGCATTGATGGTGAGCTTGCTGGTTACGATGCAACTCAGGTAGACAAAATTGTCATGTGTGTTATCACCAACTGTACATTCTTTAACCACTACAAAATATAAATTAAGGTTTCTCACATTCTATGTATTAAGGTAATCATGGAGAACCACAATGCTGGGTGATACCATCATCAAAGGCCAGCAGTCATTTTTGTTTTTATTTGTTTTATGGGAAGGAAACATGCATTCAAGGGAGTTGACATCTATTTTATGTATGATGTTCTGAGGTAATGCTTCATTCTGTTTTCACTAACAAAACAAAACAAAAAGGATGTTTGCATCCATGAAACTTTTCTGAAGCTATACTCACAGGGCTATGTGTCAGGAGTCCAGTCCCCAGCTTGATAACACAGTGAGCATAGTTAATTAAAAAGGATGATTTATTGTCAAAACGAATAGATAACTCCGGATGGCATTAACACAGCCTCTGCCATCATGAATCAAGATGACCCTTCTAAAGGTCCCTTCCGTTTTCAAAAACAGAAAGCGAACTTACAAAGCTTACATCTTTTTGCTTCCTGTCTAGCAAGCCCCCCATACAACTCTTCCAAGTCACTATCTCTGTCTCTGTTCCTACCTGACGAACTGCTTCCTTC
Organism: Podarcis filfolensis; assembly: GCF_964270895.1. Classification (NCBI taxonomy): domain Eukaryota; kingdom Metazoa; phylum Chordata; class Lepidosauria; order Squamata; family Lacertidae; genus Podarcis; species Podarcis filfolensis. The sequence continues at coordinate 55,485,641 of NC_139607.1, read as the reverse complement.
TCTATTCATGGTATTTTGCACTTCTTGAGAGCATTGGCAGGGCTCTGCTTGGCCTCCATCATTCTCTTATCAACTGGCATCCCTAAGGGCAGGTGAGTTGGCACTAGGCTATGCTCAGCTTGTCTGGCAGTTAACCCTCGCTCTTCCTGGCTACTTCCTTCACTGGGAGCTGATTGGGCTGGCTCATTTGTGACACTAAGGGACTACTGAATGGGACTATACAGATGTGCATAGAACAGCACTTTCAGAGATCTTAATTTCACTTACTGGAGCCGTGCTTATGTTTAATGCTGAATGGTATGGTGGTGGCCAACCACCGCCATGGTTGCTCCCACACTTAGGGTGCATCTTCTATCCATGTGTATCTTTGGCATGGGTTCATCCCACAGCTTGACTGTAGTCAAAAAAAGGCCTCCCCACCTTCCAATTATTGTCCCTGATCTTCACCAAGAAAACTGCACAGAAAGTACCATGCAACTGTCATCATCCATAATGGTAGTGGGATTTTAAATGTTACAGAGATGAATGCATGGGAAAGTGGCACTGACATTGGCACTATTACATCTAAAAGGCACCATATTTAGGATGGGTTGTATATCTGTATGCTCCCAATAAGTACCAATATGCTGGGTAACTACTCAGTCCATCCTAATCATGTGAGAAGGTAAACATCCTACCCAGAATCAAATGGAAGCAATCATTGTGACACCGGCAGCATAACTGGGTGGACAGGGACACTTCAATTGCACACTAAAGCTTCCATATCTGCAATGGATCTCTGGATAAGGGTATCTGTGAGTGTGTGCAACTCAAGTCTTAAACAAGGTTCAATTTTCTGATAAGCCTTCATTTAAATTATAAGAATTTATTAAGTTAGAAAATGTTCAGTACTTGAAATAGTGATATGAACACATGCAGCTGAAAGGGTTTTTGATGAAAAAGATATTAAGGATAATATATACAGCAGAATAGATTAGAAATGTAATAATTAGAATAATTAGAAATGTAAATAGCAGTGCATTTTATGAATAATCAGGAGAATCTGGTCATTAAAGCCTAACAAATATATTGTGCCGCAATCATACAGTGCAAGACTGCTCAGAAGTACAACTGAGTTTGATGGGGCAGCATTAACCCGTAAGATGCCATAATACCCTCTTGTTTTTGCTGCCACAAGTCTGCCACTCTGTAGTTTGTTTTTGAATTCTGATTCTATTATATACCCCCATTTTATTAGTAAATGATAGCAATCAACTTCTATTGAGCATTCCACAGAAACTGCCCTCATTTGATCATTTGCATGTAGACTTTCTTACAAGAAGAAATTTATTCAATTAATTATAACAAATGGGGTTGTTGATTTTAGTAACTGAGCAACTGCTACTGGTCTATGAATATCTCTGTTGCCAAGGCAAAGCTGAATGTTGCTTTGGGAACTGGAATTCCAATGACAAGCTAAAAAAATTGTTGTAGTTCATGTAACAATCAAGACTAAACTTTTTAACATGGAAGCTGCATCCCCCATGCTTTCCACTGTCAGCTGTTATTCCCATGCATGCTTGTGAGAGGATATATATCATAAGTGTTTGTTGCTGCCTCACAAAAGTACATTTACTACTACTGATTCAATTTTTGTCCTGCCCTTCCTTCTGAAGGTGACTCGGATGGGTTTATCAATGGGTAATAGCCATAGCTGTCAACTTTTCCCTTTTCTTGTGAGGAATCCTATTTGGAATAAGGGAATTTACCTTAAAAAAAGGAAAAAGTTGACAGCTATGGTAATAGCTGTGATCGCAAAATGAAACTCATATGTTTATGCTATATGCTTTTGCACACGAGATGCTACAAGCAGACAACAAAGGAAAATATGTTTCCCCAATACCCTGCTTATAAGCTTCTCAGATGAACGTGACTGGCCACTGGTGGGAAAAGTACACTGGAAGAGATGATCCCTTCAATTTGTTTTGTGCTCCTAGGAGATGGTCCTTAGCTTAGTACTGAGGAGGGATGGGGAAATTGCTGTCCTCCATACATTGAGACTACCACTCCCATCAGCCCTGATCATTGGCCATACTGGAGCTGCAATACTGGAGTCCAACAACCACTTGAGAGCCATGGGGTCTCCAGCCCTAGTGCAGAATAGTCCTAAGATCACATCCATGCCATACATTTAGAGCACTATGGTACCCCTTTAAACAGTCATGACTTTCCCTAAAGAATCCTGGAAAGCGTAGTATTTTTTTAAGGATGTTGAGAGATGTTAGGAGACACCTGCTCCCATCACAGAGCTACAATACCCAGAGTTCCCTCTGGAAAGGGATCAGGCCCATGCAGAGCTTGTCTGAGCAACGGGATGGCTGGGAGGCACAGGGTGTTCTTGGCATGACAGCGTACATTCGGCAGGTCCCTGGCAGGGCCCTCCAGCCAGCTTAGTCCTCTGAGGCCCAGCACAAGTGTACATGTCTGTCCCCACCCCTGCACAGGCCTGAGAGGGATTGGCTGTTAAACCACTCTGGGAATTGCAGGAGGGGAAATAAGCATCTTCTAACAACTTAGCACCCTTAACACACTTCACCTCCCAATTCTTTGGGGCAACCCATGTCTATTCAAAGTGGCATCATAGTGCTTTAATTGTATGGTGTGGATGTGGGCTAAGTGTCCTGGAAGATACAATTTCAACAAACCAAGTTGCAGTAATATATTTTTTTCACATGTACCTTTGTAGCGTGATTGCTTTTAATTCAAAATTGAGTGGGGTTTTTTTCATTGGTCCCTAATGGATATAATGCTGATGCAGGTGAAATTGAAGAGAAATCTTAAATACCTTGATTTCAGTGGGGAATGGAAGGTGCAAGTGAACACAAAATGAATGAACCTTTTCCTTTGTGAAATCTGTTCATTTTGCCTCCAGCTTTCTTTCTCCCAGCAGGAGTCACTATTAACCAAAGCTATACTTCTCTTTTTTTCCTAGTCAGTTATTTTATAATGTATATTTGCAAATACTTTTTGAAGTTCACATTTGATAAAACTTCAAAGGAGCCACTTGGTGCCTTGGGAAAGAAAGAAAGTGAATGTAGAAGAAATAACGTTACTACAATAAGGTTTGCTGCTAGCTATAAGTACAAAGAGGCCATGCTCTGGCTAAACACATAACTTCTAAAGTTGCTTTGAGCTAAGGTGAGAGTTGCAGGAAACTAAAACAAAACTAGTTCTTGAAGGGAGCTTTCATAACATGTTGTAGTTTCATCAATAAAATATGGATAATTTTGTTTTGAAAAGAATAACATTTCAGCTGTGGCTTTTTCCTTCTCTCTCTGAAAATACAGGAATCTAAAACATTTTTTAGGGATGTTCTATTCTGTTATTGTTCTAGGGTAGGGGAATCTGTGGTCCTCTAGGTGTTGTTCCACCACAGCTCCCATCATCCTTGACTATTGGCCACGCTAGCTGGAGCTGATAAAAGTTGGAATTCAACATTCTCTAATCTGGTGCCCTCCAGGTGTTTTGGACTACAATTCCCATGACCCCCAACCAGCATAACTGTACTAGCAGGGGCTGATGGAAGTTGTCTAAAATATTTGGAAAGTGCCATGTTGAGGAAGACTGTTCTAGGCATTTGATTTACCTCATGGCCACTCCACCTTGGTTCCAATGTGGAGAGTTTCCAAAACTAATTTCAGAACTGGCCTATGTGCAGTTTGCTGCAGTTTTCATGCCTTTTTCTTCCCACATCCTGGTTACTGATGCACACATGTGCACAGAAAGTAATCATGACACAAATCCTGTATACCATCATGAATCAGGGGGCTGTGTTTCAACAATGTGCACAGGTCTGCAATAAACAAATGGAGCTGAAGGTGTAATAAACTTTACATGTATAGCAGCCTGTAAAAAAAGTCCAGAAATTCAAAGTGGCAGAATACATCAGTCTCACTCTTCAAACAAGATTAGATAATTCAGCACATCCAAATCCCAGGGGAAATAATATGGAATATACATACATACACACACACACACACACTTTTATTTTTATCTAGTATTAACTTGTTGATTTTTCACCGGTGCTATTTACACCTACAAACTTTACATTTTCTAAGACACATATGATCCAATGAAAATTGGTGCACTTTTTAACAACATACAAAGTCCCACTGTAGGCTTCCAAATAGAGACCTCTAGCTGTAGGGAAAACAGCACATTCAAATGGGTACTGCACACATGGCTCCCGTCACCAATTGTCAATTGCATCTCTGTGTGTAGAGCACTTTCCCCAAAGCAGGCTTTGATTCCAAAAGGTGAAAACTGGATGTTCCAAAGGAGGTGAAGGGGACAAGATTCTGGCTGCTATCTTTTACCCGCCTGGCAACAAATCCCATTACAATGGAATCTCTACTTACAACCATAATCTGTTCCAGAAGTCCAGTCATAACTAGAAACGTACATAAGTAGAGGCACACTTTTCCATAGAAAGTAATGGAAAAGTGAATTGATCCATTCTAGACGATGAAAAACACCCCCTAAAACAGCAATTTAACATGGATTTTACTGTCTAACGAGACCATAGATCCATAAAATGAAGGAAATAATCAATGTACTCTACTATAAAATAAATAAGACAGTATTAGATGACAAAAATAACCTTTATTTATTTTTCTTACATTCACTGAGGGTGGGTGGGTTTACCTGGCTACAAGCTGGAGGTGGGGCAAGGGTCAGTAAAGAGCTGATTCACTTTGGGCTGATTCACTTTCTTGGCAGGCCAGGTTCTTCTCTGGACTTCCTCAGGTTAGTATATTCTTACCAGCTTCCTATTTCCCACCAAACAGGGGATCAGTGGGATTTTTAGTTTATTTTATTTTGAAAGGGTTGTACAAGTGTCACTCTGGCTGCTCTGCATTCATTCAATTGGACTGGACTGCTTAACTTTGACTGGATTGTGCTCAACATTTGCTAATAACAATTAGGTGGGTGAGTTTGTTGTGCCACTCTAGAGTCCTAAGCCACCTTAAATACAAACATGTTCCATTTATTTAGTAACAACTGTCTTCACCTTTAAGAAATTTAAAGACATTTTTTATGGCTAATAACAGTAACATAAAATAAATACAAATCAACCACCTTCACGGAACCTTAAATCAATATTGACTAAAGTTTTGCTTGTTAATTCATGAACTCACAAATAAGTATATTCATGATTTCCAAATATATTGATTCAGTGAATTGGACTAATTAAACTAATTATTTCACTGTCAATGCTATCTAGCCACCTGTTTTAATAAATTTAAGCAATCTGAAATGCTAAGAGTTCACAGCTAGGAGTGGATCGATGGATCACTGTTAGATGGTAAATCAGATGGTAAATCAACAAAGCCAGCTGGAAAGGGGAGGAGAAACCTACTTTTAACTACTCACCATTTCAAACCAATATGCTGAGTCATATTTTTGTCCTGAGGTTTAAATAATGATATTTGATATTTCAGCTGGGTTGGCTGCCAAAATGAAGCCCACAGGGAGCTCTTCCATTCTTTGCTTTGCAAAAAGTTTACAGTCTCTGGTAACATAAATCAGGGTAGTGATCTTCAGCAAGGTAAAAGATTTAAGCTCCCTGCAGCTAAAATATAAGCTTAATAAGAAAGGCCCATAGGTCTTCTCTAAGTATAGAACAGTATGGAAATTAAGTGTAACTGCGTAATTTCCATTCAAACAGATATTGTAACTACGTGAAGCTCTCACTTTTGGATGTGTTGATCCTTGATCCTTATATCAAGTCTAATAACATCTGGAGAGCTGCAAGATCCCCATCTCTAATCTATAAGGTCTAAACTATCTTTAATCTGCAGGCGTGCAAGATTTATTTTATAAATTCAGAAGTGTAGGGACTGGGTTCAACCCCCTACCCCCAAAATGGTTGAGTAGTGCTGTAAGAGCTGCAAGCCCTACCTGTTTGGGATTGAGTGTGTGGTTCCAAATTGACCAGGGCATGTTTAAACTAGGATGGGGTGGTGATAAAGTGGGCACTGCAGCTCTAACAGATGTCAGGAAAAGGGAATTTCAGCAGGTATTGCTTTCATGACATCCTGTACTTCCCCACCCCCATTGCTTTGCAACGGAGGCCAGTTGGGCCAGTAGTGTTTCATAGTCTGCCACCAGCTTTCTCTTTTTATCTCTAATTCTGTCTGGAAAGAAAAATCAGAAGTACAACCCAGTTTTCTGCTTTGGTGAGAAAGCATCCAGCTAACAGCTTCCGCTCTCTGTCAAACCAGGGTCGCTTGCATTCAGTGGGCATCCTTTAGATATGCTAAGGTTACAATCAAAACCCTGTCCAGACAGCAGGGCTTGGCGGAGTGACAGGGCCATTGCTGCATCCACAACCCCACTTCTCACACCAAATGGGTGGGCAGGGGCAGGCTTACCACTGAACTAGCCTGATGCCATCATGAAACAGCAATGGAGCAAGCTTGGGATATAGAAGAAATAGGAATCTGTATCCAGATGAGTCAGACACACAATAATCCAATCTCCCTTTCCTGTGATTATTTAGATGTACACTTTTTCTAGCCCCAAATCATACACTAAGTACAGCAAAATAATGGGAACTAATTAAGATGAAGTGGAGGTACTGAGAGAGGGAGGAAGTATGAATGCACAGCCACACACATCACAATGTTATGACAAGGATACAGGATGTGTTATCCGATTAGGTTTTGGTTCTCTGACTGCAAGCAACTCAGGTAAGGAAACGTATTTTGGCTCCATACATTATACAAACTGACAGCATGGAAAAGAACTTGATTAAGCAACTTCCTTTTTAATTCATCTTGCATTTCAACACCTAAGGAAAATTTAAATAGCACCAAGGCAGCTATATTAACAAGTTTACTTAACAGAGCAGTTCTCTTTCTGTACATAGAGTCATAGTTATGGCCTCTAGAAACCAAGTCAAATTTGCTTCTCTCTTTTGCAGTTGTGTATAAACATAACTAATACCAAGAGAATGGATGCTGTCCTGGTTAGTCAGTGCAGGATTAGCCTTGATGCTAAATAATCTAAGAGAAAGGCACCAGACACAAAGTGATCACGTTGTGGTTTATCGTATTACAAAATTTCTCAGTGTGAAGCGAGTCCTGGTCTCTCTCAGCTTAAGGGTTATTTTAAAATTCCCCATAGCTTCAGTAGGGCATAGAAGAATTATCAGGTGTGGAAAGAGGTCACAGGATCATCTGCTTCAAATGCCGTATTTTTAAATTGTTGAAATCCACCCTGGGACCTTATGGAGAAGGTCAGGTAAGAAATTTAATAAATAAATGTTCATACAGTCTTCTGTACAGAGCTAATGTACACATGCAATTAAGTAAGTGCTGTACAGAAGGTCAGGCATATACAAGTAATTTGGAGCCAGAGCTGGCCAGAGCAATTTCAACACACACAGTTGATATATGTGTGTACAAGCCTTGATAGACAACCACCCTCACTGCATGTAGGAATTCCAGCTGCTTACCCAGTATGTGTAAAAGCCCTGTGCAAATGTTGTAATGAAGCAAGGACTCTAGTTTCCATTCATCTGTAAGACAGAGCAGGAGTCAGAAGCAGCCAAAGAGAAATGAAAACCTAGCACATGCTTTGAATATAAAAAAGCACTTGACTTTAAATGAACTTGCTATTAATTTTTTTTGCAAAAAAAAAAAAAAAGAAATTACATTATTTTAGCCTGCATATATTTAGATGCCAGAATTTTAAATGAAACATCTTTAAACACTTAATCCTTTCTGCAGAAGGCTTCACTTTGACGACCATTAACTATTCCTATCATTTTTCTAATTAGCTAATTTTATAGAAAGGGACAGAAGATGAATGCTATATGCAATCCCATAGAAAAGCTAAATTTAGCCGTGTGCTGTGAAAACTCAGGATCATGTCTGTGAGTGTCCTGATTGAAATCCACAGGGCAAAGATGACAAAAGGCATGGCTTTGTGCCAGACCATTCACTCAGGGTCTTTATCAAAGAGGCAGAATGAAAAAGAGTCTATCTTTCATCACTTAAACACAGCAAAAGCTCTTTTTATTCCAATTGTCTGTTGAATGCAAATTATGGTTGTAGATACTCTACATCTTTGGAACCTGGCAACATAAAGGAGTGCCTTTTTCCCATGTAGACTTGAAGACCATAGAAAGGCCTTCTTGGTAGTCGCTCCCCAATTATGGAGCTTCTTCCTCTCTGAAATATGGCACGCCAACAAAAGACACACTTCTTTGTTCAGGCATTTTCTGGGAATTAACACTCCAGTCTGTTTGTTTAATTATGATTTTATATTCCTAATTGTTTCAGATTGTAAGTATAATTTGTTGGGGTGTTGTTGTTTTTTTATGTTTCTGTATGCCACTCTGAAGAGTGAATAACAAGCAAGCAAGCATGGTGTCAAGTGAAGTTTGTATACAAAATTGCATTTTTTTTTATTTCAACAAAGTTTTTTTAAGTATATCAATAATAGATGCTCAGTTATTAACTGGGGGAAAGTACTATGTAGAACTCAGTGGATGAATTTTAATAAATGTTGTCCTAATATGCTACTGTTCAACAGAATTTTGAAGACAGCAATACAGTGGTACCTCGGGTTAAGAACTTAATTCGTTCTGGAGGTCTGTTCTTAACCTGAAACTGTTCTTAACCTGAAACACCACTTTAGCTAATGGGGCCTCCTGCTGCTGCTGTGCCACCGGAGCACGATTTCTGTTCTCATCCTGAAGCAAAGTTCTCATCCTGAAGCAAAGGTACTATTTCTGGGTTAGCAGAGTCTGTAACCTGAAGCGTATGTAACCTGAAGCGTATGTAACCCGAGGTACCACTGTACTAGATAAATCATACTTGTAATGAAAGAGTTAGCTTCTCCCCCACTTCATTTCTCTCCAGAATTCTATTAGAATATGCTGCTTGATTTTTAACAATTTAATGTTGAATTTATCCAAGCATGGAGCTCTGAACCTTGGTTACTATAAATCTTGAATCTATTTCGACACATGCACTTGTGATCTTGCAGTGAAGGTAGAAATGACTACAGTGTCACAACTTGACAACTCATGAAATGTTGAGTGTTCGTTTCTTTGAAATGTTGAGGCTTGGCACTGGAAGACAGCATAGTTCTTGTGCCTTCAACAGCTGCATGATAAGCAAAAAAATGACTTATAATATGGAGATGTAATTGTGTGACCAGGTGGCGACAGTCCCAGCCCCCAGGGATCATAAAGAAGGAATAAAGACTCTGAAAAGTTATATGGAATTAAAATCAGGCCACAACTTTATTAAACTTCCAAATGTAGGAAGACCTTGACTTAGGCCTTGGGCGTGTATCCCTCCTAGCCCCCCAGCGGGGGGAACTGGGGCTCATCAGGGTAAATGGGATATGGGAGTGCTGTGCAAGACGTAAGTGTAGCAGGCAGCCAAGCCCATATCCCCTCACACAGGGTAGTTCACTGACGACATTTCAGTGTAAGCTCCCTGGGAATTGTAGCACCACGCACGATCCCGCAAAGGGCACCCACAATGTGTGAGTGTTCATTATGGGGAAAGCTTCACCTGTTGGCTTTCTCTTTTTCTGACATACTGTTGCATGAGTGTGGCCCCTGGTTCATTTTTGGACCATCCACCCCACCAACAAATTAGTGTACAACTTTGCATATGACAAAAGGTGTAGGGATATGTTATTCAAATTTGTATCATCTTTTATGAGTAGGATGAAGGGCTCGATCCAAAAACAGTGTACTCAAGCCAGAAACTCATTTCAGCACCACTGGTTTACTCTTGCCTTCTCGTTGTCATTGTCAAGATGTGTTTTCATAAATATAAATCATAGCTATGACTTCATTCATTGACTAAGAACACTAAAAGGTGGGAGAAGGCTAGTTTTTTATGTTTGCCTCATATCTCCGGACCACTTCTACAAAGCCAAAAGCCTTTTTAAAAAAATGAAAACTGAGAATCTAGGGGATATGGTTCAACAGGGGATAACAACTGCCACCAATTTGGGTGGCTTTAAAGGGGGGCTCATTTGGGGGGGGGGAGGATAAGGCTACTGGTAAAGCCTATATGATTGGAAGAAATATGATCTGAATACCAGTTGCTGGGAATCACAATTGAGAGTCCTGCTTCATGACTTCCCATTGGGCCTCTGGTTGGCCACTGTTAAAACAGAATATTTGACTTTATAGGGCTTTGATCTGATCTGCTCCCGTGTCTGGAATGGAAGGAAGGCAGACATATCTTCAGGTTTGCAGTTCAATCCTATGCATAGTTACACAAAGGAAGTCAATAGGGCTCGCTCCCAAGTAAGTGGGTATTGAATTGAAGCTATTTCCATGTCCTACTTCAAAGTGTTATGCAATGGCCTGTTTCAATGTGCTAAGGATGTAATCTTGTGTTCTTGACTTCTCCTTGCCAATCACTGAACAATATTAAAGAGGATAGCTGAAAAGCTTCTTGTCTCCATCCTAATTGGAGCAATTCATTGTCTCTGTTGCCTCGAGATGGAATCCTGTGCTCTTTGAAAAATCAGCCAAAGATGCTTTAGTTGTACGTCGCTGAAACTATTTTAAAGATTATACCAGCCTAGGATTAATAAGAAAAGTACTTTCCTTTTGTTTTTGAAGCAATCTACTATCTCTTACCCTTTTTACCTTGAACCACTTAATCAAGCTTTTGAATTAGAATTCAGACTTGATTAATGAGCTCTAGTGGGATGATTTTTGTCCACAGCTGACTGCTCTGCCTTATGCTAATCAGTTGCAAAAGAAAAGAGAATTGACTCAGCACTGCCTCTTCCTCTTTAAATGTCGTCATTGTGAATTCCCCACATCTTCAGACCTGGGCTGATAAAATGTGGGTGGTGGGAACACTACTGAGGTGCAAAATAAAAATAAAAATGCAGGGTACTTCCCAGTCTGTTCTGCTGAAAAAGTTGGAAGTACATGCCTGTTACAGTGTGAAAACTCAGAATTCACCCAGGGACATCCTAGGCACCAGACTAAGCCCCAAAGTCCTATGTCAAACCTGAAAATATTTTCCTTCTGCAGAAATAGTTTGCAGCTTGGTGGAAGGAGATGGTGAAAACCAATGACTGAACCATTTTTGATGGATGAGAGGAACTAAAGAGGATACTGTAGTTAGATTCCAGTGATTAGCTTCTCATGCTGGCCTACTAAGGAAGCATAACATCCTGAATTGAGAATATACCAAAGTTTTCATATGAGAATCCTTACTTAGTCTTCCTACAGAGAAAAATTCAATCACCCGATGATTTATTCCTGAATAACTATTAACAGGAGACTTCAGCAATGGGCTTCTTGTTGCCTTACATTATTATAAATTTACTTAAACGTAGCACATATTCGCTAGGCTTATGCTTTATAATCCTATTAGCACATATAAATGACAGATACAAATACACATCATAATATCATAGCTTTACTTTCCAATTCAGTTAGCACTGTAGGGTTGAGCAGGGAATTCTTTGTTCCTCTAAACCACCTGTTTTCTAATCTACCCCTTTCTGTTGCTTTGTATTGCCAGATGACTGAAGCATCATTCCTCCCGCCCCTTGTTCTTTTGTACATGCCAACCATCTCCATTAATGCCAGCTATTGAGACTGGGATGTGTCTATTTAATGGCTCTCCTTAAGTCAATGCATCTGGGAAAGAGCCTTAGCATTTGCAACCTGCCATATGCTCCACCTCTGAATTAGAGTCACCACATAGTTTTCATAATCATTAGTATGAAAACAAACCCAGTGAATTTATTTACAAGACAATTAGCAAGTTTTTGTGATTTAATCATGTCACAACATTGACAAATGATGTGATTTTTAATACTCTATTGAGCAGCTATGCTGAATTCCTAAAAATGCACTCTGTCTTGTTCCAGCAGACTGCATGCCATACACCCGAAACTCTGCATGCCTGAAAATATGAATAATATTCAGGCATCAGAGTGCGGTGTAGCAATGTCAAATTGGAGGGCTGACCTGCACATTATAATCATCACATGATATTTGCCAGAAACTGTCTCCAAGTGACAGTACTCTGCTGGTGCTATCACTTGTAGAACTGCTCAGTGCATGATTCATATGAATTTGGGAGTTTCCACAATAGTTACCAGTAATATGTAGCACTGTTGTGGGAACTCTCTGTGTGACTTGAACAAGTTCTGTGATGAGCAATTAGATCAGGGATGGGGAATCCGTGGCCCTCTGGAGGTTGTTGAATTTTTTTCTCCTGAGATATAGAGATAAAGCACTCTTTCTTATCTTTAGATATCACTCTAAAAATCAAGCAGAGTGCTTTATCTGATCAGCTCACAAACTAAAACCATGGGCACTGCGGAGCCACTTTCTGGCAATTTAGCAGGCCAGATCTGACCTATGGGCTGCAGGTTAGCTACTCTTGCTGTAGAGTGTGCAACAGAAGAGAATCTCAGTTGTACTCTCCCCTCCCCATAAAAGATGCAACAAACAGAAGCATGGTGCTAATGTTTAGCACAGAAAGCATAGTAGAATTCTATGAATTTATACCCAGAAGTAAATTTTACCTCCAGGTTGAGAAGGGCAAATCTCTCACTTTCTCTCAGTTTCTCAGTTTTCCTATCTAAAGTTCAGTTCTCCACATTTCTGTATCGATTTGCAATTTTTTTAATAGTCCACAGGAAAATTAATTGGCATATTTGTGTGACTTTAATTTTTAGTGCTTTTAGTGTTTGATTAGCCTTCCTGAACATTCAGGGCAGGTTGGGCAAGATTTAAAAAACAAACAAACAAACACTAAGAGGAATCTTGTTAATCATGATAGTTTGATTTACAAGAGAGCCACCATAGTTATTCTCAATGATTCTGCCATGAATTTTCAGCACACATCTATCACATCTAAAATGGAGGCTTCTGAGGTATATGAGGCCACAGATTTCCCACATGTGAAAGAAAAATGCCTTAATTGCTATACAATTTACATCTTTCTATCAGTGTAAATAACTTCTCAGTTTAGAATAAATCTTTTAACATCTCAATCTGAGAACACAATTAAAGTCAAATAGAATAATGACTGACATTACAGGGAAGGCAAAGTAACACTCACTGGGAGTTAGTCAAGCATTCCATATGCCACATAATTACATCCACCCACCAATTTGTTGTGTAAGGGGAGAAAGAGAGAGAGAGAGAGAGAGAGAGAGAGAGAGAGAGAGAGAGAGAGAGAGAAAGAAGGAAGGAAGGAAGGAAGGAAGGAAAGAAAGAAAGAAAGAAAGAAAGAAAGAAAGAAAGAAAGAAAGCTGTATCTCAAACTTCAGGACTTTGCAAAGCACTTCATTGTTGAAGTTGTCAGTCATGTTGTTTATGCGGCATTGCCATTTTGCAGATCTGACATCTGCTCCTTTATTTATTGAAACATATTTATTCTACTGATTCATCTGATCAAGGTTGCATACTACATTCAGACTAAACCCATGCAAATTAAAACAATAACAATTTATCGTCATCACAAGAAGGGGGGAACCCTAATTACACTATGAGTCATAGTTGGATGGTAAAACAACAACAGCCAGCCACTAGCCACATGAAAGGAGGCCTGCTGGAGGAGAGCACAGGTCTATCTATTCAGGTATCCTGCTTCAGACAGTGGCCAACCAGATACTTCTGGGAATCCCACAAGCAGTGCTTCAAGGTAATAACCGTCCTCCAAAGTTGCTTCCCAGTGGGGAAAGACTATAACCTCCCAGCCACTGGTGTTTAATATCATCCTACTTCTGTGCTTTGAGGTTCCGTAAAACCATCATGATAAATAACCACTGACAGACCTTTCCTCCAAAAGCCTTGTGCAATGAGCAGGCTTTACATTTATTTTCTAAAAGCCAGGAGCAAAGTCCCCAAGTGAAGTGAGAATGTTCTGGGAGATTTTTAATTACCTTTGGAGCTATGAGGGAGCTCATAAGGCTGTGCTGGGGAACTTCTTTCAGACCAAGGGCCAGATTTGTACCTGGGCTAACCTCCTGAGGGCCAAATGTACAAGACAAAAATGTAAGTTAAATTTCAGTTCATATCAAAGCAACAAAATAATTTCCACAAAAACAAGGTCTGTGTTATCAATGAAAAGCAAAAGTGTCCCACACATGTACGCACAGGAAACACACACAAAGCACACACACAGAGTCTCATCAGACAACATTAAGGTCCACCAAGCAGTAATGCGTAGCAATTCAAAGCAAGGTGCTCTCACACAGAGAGCTCCCATAGACAAGGTTAAGGGTGTTCCCCAAAGGGTGTACACCCAAATTTGCTATTATTTAGCTATGGCCAGATGAAGACAGACCCATATGCAAACATGGTCACACACAAACTGACATTGGACAAATCTTGGGTGGGTGGGTTTCAAACTTTTTAAAATCCATTTTTAAAAGAGTGTTTTTTCTTGTGCTCTGAAGGTTACCATCTGGTATGAGAAGGGAGAAGTGAATGGCTCTTTAAGTTAGAACATTAGCAGCAGCATCCTCAGCTTCCAGAGCATTATTAGAAACCACCTTAGCAACTGGACTCTAGACTCAGAAAAGTCACCCATTCATGGGTGCCAACTTCTAGGGGCTGAGGTCTCTTCAGCCCCCACAATAGAATATTTGTGGGAGTCGCTTCCCCAATGGATATTGTTAAGTTGTGGGTGAACATATCAGACGACACAGTGATTCTTCAAACAGCTCTTGTTTATTCACAGGCCAGAACAGAACTGAACTGAAGGGTTCAGCCAGCCTGCTTATATAGAGCTCCACTAGAACGCAACAGTAACCATTTTCTGTAACTATCCAATCACTGAACGTCACTTTCGATCCCTTATTTGCATACATGGACCTGAGTGAAAACTATCTACAGTATCCCCTTGCTGGCCCAGGGTGAGAACTTCAATACATAACAGGTATTGCCATTCAAATGGTGTGCATGTGCCACATCTTGTGGTTGATTATGCTGGGTGGGGCTGACCCCCTCCCCAATATTTTATTCATGTTGGCACTCCTGCACCCATTCAAAAAGCATGTCAAAGAAATGGGCAAAGTTTTGCAAAGCCACATCTGGGAATTACAAGTTGTGGTAGTAAGTACAGCAGTATGGATGTGTGGTGGGTCCAGCAGAAAGTGTGACAAGTGCCAGGGGTGACAGGCATGAGTGACAGGTGATGCAAGATGATGCCTGTCAGCGACTGGACATTGGAGGAGAAATAGTGGAGACCACCTCCCCCTCTTCCTGAACCTTCCTAAGAAGAGGAGGACAATATAGATTTACAACGGTGGTTTGCCGAAGGTCATGACTCTGAGGCAGAAGAGGAACAGCGCTGGGAGATAATGGAAGATGAGGAGGGGGAAGCAGCAGGGCTGGGACAGATGACTGACACGTTATATTTAGAAAACATTCTAGGCCCTCCATCTCCTAGGACCCAGAGTACAGCGAAAGTGATAGAATGGAAAGCAAATTGCGTGGCAAGTCCCCTCCCCCATGTGAAATGAAGACACTGGACACATTATTTAAGGTTAATGGGCATAAAAAGGCCACAACTTTTATTGATTACAGAATTGAAAGGTATTGGCCTTAGGCATTGGTTCCTATCGACTACCCGGCGTGGAGACCGGGAAGGGTTATCCACAAGCCGTGGGAGTCCTGTTGAAGTACGCCAACTAGGATCCCACGGGTGTCACCGCTCGGGGGCGTGCCGGAGGCCCTTACCTCCCTAGGTTTCAGACAAGGCAACGCCCCCCGGAGTCCTTTACCGGACTACCCTTTTCATTGGGGGAAGGTGATGGCGCTTCCTTCCCCCATTCATTTGCATAACAATCAACCCCTGCCAATGCCTAACCGCCAATACCACGGAAGTTGTGACGTTTGCTACGAGGTAGGCGAAAAAACCAAAAGGCTAGAAGTGTGCCAAATTGGAAAAATTCCTACCAGGCCCCTTGCGGCGACCAACCGGAGTCCATAGCAAGGTCATAGCTAGCTAAGCCTAAAGGGTGGGTGGGATGGGAAAACCGCTCAGCTGGAAAGGGGAAAGAGGGCGGTCCCCGGGCGTGCCTGGCCTTAAATAGGCTAGGCCCCGCCTCCCCAGTCCTCCGATTGGCGGGCAGGGTCGAAGGCATGCCCGGGGATTCCCTATTCTCGCGGGGGGCAAAAGGCCAGCCCCCACGTGTGTGGGAGGGGGTAGCCCGCAACCCCCTCTCCTCCCCAAGCTCGGAAATGGCTGAGGCAAAAGACCTTGCACAGCCACCGTATATTAAGGGATGGGGATTCTGACAACTGAGGGTGAAAAGGGGGAGGAGATTAGTCGGAGCAATGCCATTAACGAAGAAACAACATGCTGCGTATCTCTCTGTGAATAATGAATAAAATACCTTGGTAAGAAAAGCTTGTTTTCCATTACTGGCTGCCTGCCATGAGGGAGGAGCAGCGGATTGTCAATGAGTGGAGTTGGGTAGAAAGGAGTGTTGTGGACCATTTGGAGGAGTCTGATGTCCCTCATTAGGCCAGAGGTTCACCACTGCGTTCATGAGGAAAACATGTCCTTTGAAGTACGTTGGAACCAGCTTTCAAATGTTTTTAAATGGTCATGACCAGTACCTGGAATTGGCCCAGTAAGAAAAAAATTAGCCACAGCAGTTGCTTCAATATTAATGGAGGGAGCTTCCACCTCTCTATACCAGGCAGGAGATGGGTTTCCCGGCAGCTTTAAGTAGCAGCCCTATATAATATACATTTCTGTAGTTCATCCCAAAGGTTACAATGGCATGAATGACACGGGTTATATTCCCTCACTCTAAGAATGAACATGTAATTGATGGAAGGTGCTCCTGATTTTAAAAGGAAACAAAGCAACAGCAAAACAAAACAGAGCATTAGATGGGTGTGAGTTTGAGCTGAGGTCCTGCAAAACCCTTTTGCATCTGGCCATTTTTCTGCTTCATCTCCAGAGGCTTCCCTCTCACACACATATGAATAGCCATACCGCTGGCCTCATGGTGGGGAAACAGAAGGAGAGGGAGACTGGGCAGAGAAATGACCAAAGAGGAATGAGCCCATTAGCCATTTTCCCTACTGTCCCATAGGGAAAAGAGAAATCAACTGCATGAACAGCTAGATTTTTACATATGGTCACATAGGCTTGAGTTGAGACTGCTAGTAGATATCAACACACCATGATCTGCAATTCAGTATTGGCTTGTATTAGGTAAAATAGTCCCACCAGGAAGTAACAATTAAGTCACAGCATATAGCCTTCTAGCAGGCTTTCCATAAACAAGTAGCCTTGATATGTTAAATGCATATATGAAACTATACTTCGCTCACAAGGTCAATATGGGAGACACTGAAGGAAGCCTTGGAACGCATTAAAAGAGCTTTAGTGACACATCAATCACTGTATTAACTAACCTTAGTAGAACAAATAATCACAAATTCCTGCTCATTCTGTGAAAACTAATATTCATAGCAGCTATTCATTAAAATATAAATAATAAATTTACAATGCATTCCTAAATATATTTACCCAGACATTCATTCCACTAAATTCAATAGAATTTGTTCTCTAGTTAGTGTGCTTATTTTGCTATTAAAAAAGCAGATATTACAATATTAAACACCACATTTCTAGATTTCCACATAAGTGCTTTTAAATGTACTGGGGAGCAGGAAAGGCATCTTTTGCATATGTCATATTTCAAAACAAACTGTCCAGGATAGGCTCTACAAGAATTGAATCTCCACCTCACTACACACAAGCATATTGAAAGGGATAAAAACACAATCTACAAAATCCTTACATACTTTAAAATGTCAATATTTATTCAACCATACCCAAATTCTTTTCATATCCTTAGACACTTCTTCTCCTATGTATAGTTTGCTCCTGTACTTAGAAGTTGGATTATCAATATGCATTTTTTTTAACAGATGAGAGTTATTTAAATAAGTGATCATTTCCCCCCCCACAAACCTGCTCATATATCTGTGGCACAAGTTTTATTGCTGTATTTTCCTTTCTAAACAAGGCCAAGCTGAAATTTACATTCTAATTTACGTTGGTGATATAGCGGTATTTTGATTAAAAATGGGTGACACAAATTGTATTGCAGTGATCACTCAAAGCAAATATTTAATTGCTCCAATATGAATGAGAATGGATTATGTGTTCTTTGGTAATTATTAAGTCTATTTTTAAAAGAGATTTTCATTTTAATTTGAGACATTTTTATGGGTGTTATATTGGCCAATCATAAAGAGAAGACAGTGCGCTCCATTTCGGATGGTGTTGCAAGCAATGCCAAGGCTGTGTTTTAGAGAAGAATGACATTAACACTTTAAAAGAAAAAAGGACGTAAATAACCCAAAAGTAGAAGGTAGCACAGACATTAATCTTTTAAATTCGAACGCTATTAGAACTGTGAAATAAAAGCAGTGTTGCCTTTTTGCTGTGGGGGTCCCAGTTTATATTTGTAGTGGTTTATCTCCCTCCAACGATATTTCATTTTCCAGAATGATCAAGAGCTTTTGCTCTTTGAAAGCCTGCAGGGTCTACTACTGAGCTCAAAGAACAAGATGCAACATGCATGAAAAGTTGCACCTTCATCTAGCAGGACCTGCACGGTCACTGTGGCTTGTTAATGGCAGCAGCCCCTTTTCAGGCCACCTCAATTGCGCAAATAGCCTTCACCCAGCTAATGAACTACAAATTTGGTAAAGAGACTAAGGGCCATTCCACACTTACAATTTATAATGGAATAGTTGATACTTGATATGACATTTTTAACACTGATTTTGTAGCTGATTGTCTTCACCTGTAACATGTCACTGTTACATGGAAGACTCCCCTGCCCAGGAAGACTCCCCTGTGTGAGTGCCTGAGGGCCCTGCTCTTGCCACTTACCATCTGGCCTGGGGCGGGGCCTGAAGCCTCACAAGGACTGCTTGCTGCCTGCTGTCCAGGAGGACTCCCCTGTGTGAGTGCCTGGGGGCCCTGCTCTTGCCACTTACCACCTGGCCCAGGGCGGGGCCTGACAGGCCTCACTAGGGCAGTTGCTGTTACTGCTGGAGGGGCACAGAGTGTTTTTAAAATGTTTTTTAAAAAATTCTTTTGAATTTTTTGTATGTGGGGGTGGGGTGGATGTTTGGTTGGGTTTGGGGAATTTTTTTGATTTTGTTGCTTTTGTAATTTTTACAGTTTTTTGTTTGTATTGTTTTATTGGTTTTGTTTGTTTGTTTGTTTGTTTGTTTGTTTAAGGTGTTATTTTGTTCTTAAGGGGAGGGGTCAGGGCTGCCGGGGAGTGGGCACCAGCCCACAAAATGGCTGGGGCACGTTCCACAGGGGGGGATGCACTGGGACAACCGATCTCAGTGATCATGGGTAGGAGGAGGAGTTACGCTAAGATTAGACCATGTCATTACAGAGGGGGCAGGTTTAGTCGTTGTCTGAGGACTATTCCTGCCTCCGGGTCTGGTCCTGACCGGATGGATACTAGAATCAGCAAGGGATACCCACATGACCTGAAGGTGCTGCTGTGCAATGCCAGGTCAATGATTCATAAGACCACTGCCATCCATGACTTGATCATGGATGGAGGATTTGACCTGGCATGTGTAACAGAGACTTGGTTGGATGAAGCAGATGGGCCTGTCCTTGCTGCTGCTTGTCCACCAGGTTTCTCTTACGCACAGCAACCCAGGTCATGTGGGCGGGGAGGGGGGGTTGTGAGGAGAACCTGAGCTTACAGGGTTAAACAGCTCAGAGTGTACGCCCTGCCTACTAATGGGAAGGGGGAGATTCGTCATTTCCGAGAGTCTCCAGCCATTGTTCCTCTCTCTACTTTCGCTTTTGAGGAGAGAGGACATGTATTCACGATGCTGTTCACTGTGATAGACAATGGATGGTCTGCTCTAAATAAAAACTGCTTTTAGCTGCTAAGATCCTGAGTGGACTTTATTTAAGCACACTGAAGAACGCACTTGAGTTTCCAGCTTTCTCTTACCGCTGCTTAATCTCTGCGTTTGCTCAGAGCCTTTGGAATGTGGCCTTTGAAGTCCGGAGGCCTGGCTACTAACTGCGCAGCCGAAGCGGGCTGGATGCCAAGGCTTCTCTGAGCAATAAACATTCTTCAGGGGTTGCAGTGATTTTTAGGAAGTCATTAGTTTGCACCAGGCGTCCTATTGGGAAGACCCAGTTTTCCAAGTGCATGTTCTGGAAGTTACGCAATAGGGGCAGTACAGGATTCCTTTTGGTGTACCGACCTCCCCGCTGCACCAAGGATTCCCTGCCCGAGCTGCTTCAGGTCGTGGCGGATGTTCTCCTGGAGACACCTAGTTTGGTCGTCCTAGGGGATTTTAACATCCATGCCGACACGACCTTACAAGGGGCCGCCCAGGACTTCATGGAAAGCATGGCCTCCATGGGGCTGTCCCTGAATAAGTCTGGCCCAACCCATAGCCACGGACATGCCTTGGACCTGGTGTTTACCTCTATGGATGTTGGTGATCTGACACTAAGTAAAAGCGAAATGAAAGAAGTGCCATGGTCAGATCACTTCCTGGTGCAACTGGACTTCTCTGCGACCCATCCCCTCTGCAGGGAGGTGGGACCAATTCGGATGGTCCGCCCCCGCCACTTAATGGATCCAAATGGTTTCCAGAGAGTGGTAGGGGATGCTTTATCCCATGTTGATGGCCTTTCAGCCGATTCCCTGGTGGCCCGCTGGAATGTGGAGTTAACCAGGGCTATTGACTGTTTGGCTCCGAAGCGCCCTCTCTGATTGCATGGAGCCCGGACAGCCCCACGGTTTTCCACGGATCTGAGGGCAATGAAACAATCGTTGAGACGGCTAGAGCGCCGGTGGCGGATAACTCATTCCGAATCTGACCGGACACAGGTTAGAGCTCAACGTCGAGCCTACCAAGTGGCGATAGCGACGGCGAAGAAGAATTTCTTCACCGCCTCTATTGCATCTGCAGAAAACAGCAGCAGGAGACTTTTTCAGGTGGTTCACAATTTAGCGGAACCACCTGCAACATCGGGGCCCAGTACTGGCCACATGATCTCCTGCAATGATTTTGCAAAGTTTTTTGCAAATAAAATTGCTCAGATTCGGGAAGAAGTAAACTCCACCGTGGGAGCAGGGCCAGGGCGGGAGAGTCCTAGAGTCCTGTCTAGTCAAGTTGTGTGGGATCAATTCCAATCTGTTACCTCCGAGGATGTGGACAGGCTGCTTGGATGAGTGAAGCCAACCACCTGTCTCCTGGATCCTTGCCCATCCTGGCTTATAAAAGCTAGCTGGGAAGGACTGGGCGATGGGCTTCGTGGGGTGGTGAATGCTTCCCTCCGTGAGGGAGCCTTCCCAGACCCACTGAAAGAGGCAGTTATTAAACCGCTTCTTAAAAAACCATCTTTAGATGCGGCCACGATGGCCAACTATCGCCCAGTCTCAAATCTTCCATTCTTGGGCAAGGTGATTGAGCGAGTGGTTGCTGAACAACTCCAGGCACGCCTGGAAGAAGCGGACCATTTGGATCCCTTCCAGTCGGGATTCAGGCCTCATCATGGGACTGAAACTGCCTTGGTCGCACTGGTTGATGATCTCCAGCGGGCTAGGGACAAAGGTGAGAGCTGTTTCCTAGTTCTGCTGGATCTCTCAGCGGCGTTTGATACCATCGACCATAACATCCTCCTGGACCGTCTTGAGGGGCTGGGAGCTGGGGGCACTGTCATACAGTGGTTCCGCTCCTTCCTCCTGGGCCGTGTTCAGAAAGTAGTGGTGGGGGATGAGTGTTCAGACCCCTGGGCTCTCACTTGTGGGGTGCCTCAGGGTTCTGTCCTCTCCCCCATGCTTTTCAATATTTACATGCAGCCGCTGGGAGAGATCATCAGGAGGTTTGGGCTGGGTGTTCATCAGTATGCAGATGATACCCAGCTCTACCTCTCTTTTAAATCAGAACCAGTGAAGGCGGTGAAGGTCCTGTGTGAGTGTCTGGAAGCGGTTGGAGGATGGATGGCGGCTAACAGATTGAGGTTGAATCCTGACAAGAAAGAAGTACTGTTTTTGGGGGACAGGAGGCGGGCAGGTGTGGAGGATTCCCTGGTCCTGAATGGGGTAACTGTACCCCTGAAGGACCAGGTGCGCAGCCTGGGAGTCATTTTGGACTCACAGCTGTCCATGGAGGCACAGGTCAAATCTGTGTCCAGGGCAGATGTTTACCAGCTCCATCTGGTACGTAGGCTGAGACCCTATCTGTCTGCGGACTGTCTCGCCAGAGTGGTGCATGCTCTGGTTATCTCCCGATTGGACTACTGCAATGCGCTCTACGTGGGGCTACCTTTGAAGGTGACTCGGAAACTACAACTAATCCAGAATGCGGCAGCTAGACTGGTGACTGGGAGCGGCCGCCGAGACCATATAACACCGGTCTTGAAAGACCTACATTGGCTCCCAGTACGTTTCCAAGCACAATTCAAAGTGTTGGTGCTGACCTTTAAAGCCCTAAACAAAAGAGCCAATATGGAGGCCAACTGGCCAAAATATTGGGAGATAATAGAAAAGGATGGTGACAACTGGAAATTGCAGAGTTTAGAAAAGATGAGAGACAAAGTGCGAGACTGGTTACACTATGCTCAGATTAAAGAAGTGTTTAAAAATGACAAAAAGCTAGGATTCCAAGTGGAAAAGTCAAAGTTAGAAACTGAACTGTTAGAACCTAAGACTAAGGTACTTTCAAGAATGTATAACTTGCTGCTGAAATGGAACACACATGACGAAATGGTAAAATCAACAATGATAAAATGGGCGCAGGATATTGGGTATAATATTATGTTTGAAGATTGGGAAAGGTTGTGGACCTCTGGGCTGAACTTCACTGCATGTAATGCGTTGAAGGAAAATGTGATGAAAATGATGTATAGATGGTACATGACCCCTGTTAAACTGGCTAAAATATACCATTCGTCTGATAGCAAATGTTGGAAATGTAAGGAAAATGAAGGAACATTTTTTCACCTCTGGTGGACCTGCCCTAGAGTGAAGGCCTTTTGGGAGAAGATATATAATGAATTAAAAAAGGTGTTTAAATACACCTTTACTAAGAAATCAGAGGCCTTTCTCCTGGGTATTGTCGGCCAGAGTGTGTTAAAAGAGGACAGAACATTCTTTTTGTACGCAACAACAGCAGCAAGAATATTAATTGCCAAGAATTGGAAAACTCAGGAGCTACCCACTGTGGAAGAATGGCAGATGCAACTGATGGACTATATGCAATTAGCCGAGATGACCGGCAGAATTCGAGACCAGGGAGAAGAAAGGATGGAAGAAGACTGGAGGAAATTTAAGATTTATTTACAAAAATATTGTAACTTGGCTGAGTGCTGAATCGGATGCCAGTGCAGACAATTGTCTACCATTAAATTAGATTTAAGGCTGAATCATATGTCAAACCAAATTAAGATTATTAATTAAGATGAGTTAAATGATAATTTGTTTGAAATTAATTTAATAATGATGTAAGTGTATGCGGGAGGTGTGGGGGAGTCCCATGTAACAATTGAGAGATGTTAAATGGACAAGGATAAGTGCTTATCTAATATATGCTTTATTTGAAAACTTTAAAAAAAAAAAAAAAAAAAAAAAAATAAAGCCCTAAACAGCCTTGGTCCAGTATACCTGAAGGAGCATCTCCACCCCCATCGTTCTTCCCGGACGCTGAGGTCCAGCGCCGAGGGCCTTCTGGCGGTTCCCTCATTGCGAGAAGCAAAGCTACAGGGAACCAGGCAGAGGGCCTTCTCGGTAGTGGCGCCCGCCCTGTGGAACGCCCTCCCACAAGATGTCAAAGCGATAAACAACTACCTGTCATTCAGAAGACATCTTAAGGCAGCCCAGTTCAGGGAAGTTTTTAACGTGTGATATTTGAGTGTATTTTTGGTTTCTATGGAAGCCGCCCAGAGTGGCTGGGGAGGCCCAGCCAGATGGGCGGGGTATAAATAATAAATTATTATTATTATTATTATTAGAGTGAGGGTGTGGGATTTTTCTTTTCACACTAATGGCAGATTGTGCCTGAATTGAGAAAAGTTCCGTTGCTACAACCACATCCTTTAGGTACCCTTGTGTCCCTCCCACTAGTAAATGTCAGAGTTATGAGCATATGCATAGAGCTCATAGCATGAAAAAATATTATTTAATGCCTAGTGTTTTGGAATTCTAATCTTGTGGGAGTATAGGAGACTAGGGGAGAAACTATGTGTCCTGACTGAGCTATGGGTACCTGGCTATTGTGATGAAATTTTGTATGCAGCTGCCACATTTCTTCTCTGAACCAATATTGCAGACAGCTTGCAGTGGTCAGAGGGAAATGGCATGTAACAGATGACTCCCAAACTACGCCCACCAGCTCCAACCCCTCCACACAGAAACTGGTACAATGATCGTACACATGCCACACACATGAAAATACTGAGGATCCATTCCAGATCCTTCACAAAGTTAGATTGTTGCTGTTGTTGTTGAGGAAAAAGTGCTTTTGGAGTGTGTTATTCCAGAATACGAGCTGAATAATGATGACACTGTGCGGCTGAATGGCAAATAAATAAATAAAAAATCCAGAAAGAAACCCCCAGCAAATAGACCACTATAAATAGTGAGCTCAAAAGACCCTAAATTATAGCTCTTTTCAGCTTACTTCTGTGGAAAAATTAGCACACAATGGTGGAAGTTGCATCATCATGATCACCATCAATATTTAAGTTTCTTTGTGGTGGCAGACCCCACCCTACATATGTTCTTTTCAGCTTCTGAAACTACTTCCAGCATGTAAGCAGTAAGAACATTTCAGAGGCTGAAACAACTGTATGTATGTCAGGGATAGAAACAACCATTACAGTGCCCCTCCCACGCAGAAGAATACCTGAAAAGGACTTTTGACTTTGTTGAACGTAAAGTTGAGTTGGGCATATTAAATGTCTTCTAAGTATGGAATTCTAATATTGCAAATACTTAGAAAAGTTTATTTAGGGTGGAAATCCAACCCACCAGAACTTGATTATTTTCCCCTTCTTCACAATCTTTGAACAAAGGCTTGCTATGTTTATTAATTGGTTTTCAAGTTTGGATTGTTGTGCTAAACATGCAGTCTTTTTTCATTACCGTGCCATTTAAACCAGCCATCCATTTTCTATTCAAAATATGCAGTGATTGGTGCTTTACTGCTAGGACTCTACGCTCTTTATTATTCCACGAAGATCCTGAAATATTTCTGTCCTAGACAGCTATGAGCAGGCAAACAAAAAGATTAGCAATCATGGCTAAATATTACATTTCCCAGAAGTCGTGGACACTGCATTCGGTGACAAGGGAGACATAGTTATTGCATTATTAAATGGCATCAGAGCATTGGGATGTATTAAGCTTTGATTGCTCTAATGCAGCAGAGTACTGGAAAGATCTTTTTATCTCACTGATTTATAAAATTATAATTCTGAACACTCTAATAGTTGTCATGTTTGGGGACAAAATGTTCAGTCTGAAAAACTATAGTTACAACAGAACAACCAGAAGGGATTCACATCTCTGTGAACAAATTAGCTTTTCAATAGGATTTTAGATCCCATATACCAAGAGGATAATAGTAATGTTCCAAATTGCCAAAATATTTTAGACTTTCTTCACTCATCTGAAAGTCCTTTGATATTACCCATTGCCATGAAGGATATACGTACACATCCCAAAGTGCCTAAATAATTCAGATATCACCTGTGACAGAATCTCAGCTGCTTTTTTTTATTTTAATGCTCTTAGTCAAAGATTCAAAACTCAAAAATCCCAAATGAACTCTCAAATAAAGCCAACTGCTTATTCTAGGGGTCGGCAAGGTTTACTGGCCATGGGCCAGATCACTCCCATGGAGATTGTCTGTGGGCTGGACTGGCACAGCGCGATGCCAGAAAAAACTTCTGTGCATGCTCAGATGCCGAAAATCGCACCTGCGCAGAAGCAATTTTCAGCATGTGGACAAGCGCAGACGTGATTTCTGGTATCTGCACGTGTGCAGACACGATTTCTGGCGCCGCTCAACGAGTCCCCGCTGTGCTGGGAGACTCACCGAGCGGGCAGCTCGGTTTGGGGGTGGCTCGTGGGCCGGTAAAATGGTCTTTGTGGGCCGCATCCGACCCATGGGCCACACGTTGCCAACCCCTGGCTTATTCTGTGAACTATAGTACAAACAAAGAAGTGTATAGGATGAAATTGAAGGACTGGTGGCTATGTATGTACAATATAACAGCCAGGGAGCTTCTAGCCAGCATGGAATGTGAAAGGCCATTGAGAATTCATAGCATGAGCCGGATCCACACACAAACACACCCCACTTTCACTTGCAGACAGTACTAGATACTGTACTAGATAGATACTGTACTAGATACTGTACTAGATAGATACAGAAGCATGGTGATTCTGCCACACTAGCGAGGGTTCTTGCCTGAACAAAAGTAGAACATGAGCAAAGCAATGCAAACTATAGGAAGCCAGCATAATTTATGCCAGGATAAATCATGCCAGTATAATTTATTCCTATTCTAAACTCCTCGGGGGGCGTGGGGGGAAACTAAGATGGAATACCCCTCCCAAACTCTGTCCACTATACATGACTATAGCTAACTGAAGTGTAGGTGGGTTCACACGAAGCAAGGCACAGGGATAGCAGCAAGAACCTTTATTGAATTAACAGAACTAGATAAAGGGGCAAAGCAGCTTCTTATATACATTTCTGAAGGCCTGGACCACTCCCACTCCCAACGTGATTGGCTGTCTAAACTTCCAAGCTGTGAATCATAACTCAGAGTTTAAGGACCAGTGGAGTGGCCCAAATCCTGAAATGTTCTGTGATCGGATATCATGTATCAAATCAGAACACAGGGGCTCAGAATTCTTAGTCCAGACTCAAGCTCAGGCAAATACAGACCACTGAATACATAACACTAACCTTTACCCTGTTCTGGAAAATCCACACTAGCAAGGAATATTAAAACCACTCCCCAGATCACACTTTTAAGTCAACACTTGCCAAAGTTGTTTTGCTACAGGGTTGGCATAGCAAATAGACCTGTATTGGGGCCCTAACTCAATTTATATCTCACTGGGCTAGCTTAGGATTTAGCAGATCCTTGGACTCCTTTTCTGTCCTCTCCACACTTGCAAAACACCCTGTTTCAGGGCTATATGCTTGCTAACATAGGCAAGTATTCTGCCAGCTTTAGCTTCCACCTGTCCTGCTTTCAGCCTGCAGAGCAGTGACCTCTATGGAAGTGTAGCCTCACTTCTGGCAGATCTAAGCAGAGCTGGAGAAAGGACACCTCACCTCATCCAAACCCCTTCCAGAACAAAGGATCAGATGTTTGAACAATGCCATAGCTTTGGGATATTTTTAAAAAAAAACACCTGCAATCTATATATTTTTAATGTTATTTTGCTTCCTCGATCTGATGAAGCTGCATAATTTTGATGTCTTCATTTACCAGACAAGCATTCAACCTTAATTCCATTTACATCAGTCATCCTACAAAAAATCCTTGATTTCCCAAGGCTCCTGTATTTTTCGACGAGGTTTATTAAAATTGGAATCCTCACTTAATAGCTTTTTGATGAAATGAGTATGCTACCATCATTGTTTTATAAGCCCATTGACACCTTTAATTGTCTCTAGCTTCAGATTTGTTAGGCTTTGATGGCTTCCTTAAATAATCATGCAACCTGAAAATAAGGAGCATTATGTTCAAAGGGACTTACTCTCAGCTAAAAGTACAACCTTTACCCTTTGCTACAAATGTGTCATTCTTTCCCACACCAAATATTTTCATCAAATATTGAAATTGTAGCAGTACCTATATTAATTTGCCATTTCAGTTCCGGTACTTGTTTTTGAACACAAAGTTATCAAATCATAAATTTTGGGTTATACTTCAGAGTATTAATACTTTGAGAATATATATTAATAATTAGGGTAAGTTTGCTTGGTGATTGGCTGACTAGTCATCAATAGTATCAAACTCCATTATGAGCTGGAAGTGTATCTCATTTATGATTATGTAATGCAATGAGAAGGGACGCGGGTGGCGATGTGGTCTAAACCACTGAGCCTAGGGCTTGCCAATCAGAAGGTCAGCGGTTTGAATCCCCGCAACGGGGTGAGCTCCTGTTGTTTGGTCCCAGCTCCTGCCCACCTAGCAGTTCAAAATCACGTCAAAGTTAAAGTAGATAAATAGGTACCACTCTGGTGGGAAGGTAAACGGCGTTTCCATGCACTGCTCTGGTTCTCCAGAAGCAGCTTAGTCATGCTGGCCACATGACCCGGAAACTGTCTGCGGACAAACGCTGGCTCCCTCGGCCTATAGAGCCAGATGAGTGCGCAACCCCAGAGTCGTCCTAACAGTCAGGGGTACCTTTACCTTTAATGCAATGAGAAATGGATTTCTGGAGCAAGGGAGCTAGTCTCTCAGGTAGCAGGGCTGTGAAAGATCTCTGCCTGAGACCTCAGAAACTTACTTATTGTCAGACCATACTAACTGTGGATGCTGGCCCATCAACCTCAGTCAGCCCCCACCAGCCTGGCTTCTTCCTTACAACCCGTGCAGGGGATGACACTGCCTGTAAGATTCTTCTTCTTCAATATAATTGTAGAACACGGGGGAGGGGGGACAAACCTAAAATTAGTTGCCTTTGCCTGTCATTGGCTCTGGCTCCACTTCCTGTGGTCTCCCTGCCCTTCCATTGGGTACCAGCCAACACTGAATTCTGGGTTTGATAGACCAATGGTCCAATCTGCTATATATTTTGTAAAATTGTTTGCTTGCTGTGTGTTTGGACACCTCTTAAGGTATCTTAGCCTAAGTTTGCATGATGGTATCTGACACTGGGCAAGTTCTCATCTTACATTTGCATACAATTGAATCAAGATGATGGACTAGACCTCTGAAAACTGCACTGATACTAACTGGTGATTTCAAAACTGCACTGAGTTTTTGTTTTCTCAGAATTGTCAAGCAATGCTGGCCTGCTAGTTCATCATAAAGCAACTTCATTTGTTTTGTTCGTAAAATAACTACTGCAGAAGTTCAGACTAGGTCAACTTCTATTTCTATAACACAGCACTGAAACAGATGTTATTGGCTTACAAATTATTATATGACACTAAGGCTGCAATTCTATTCTCACTTAAAAATAAGGAAGTGTGCATCTGTCCATTTCAATTTATCTCAGTTTCTCATTTCCCCAGTCTTAAGTTCAGTCCCCCAAATCAGTTTGCGATTTTTTTACTCAAGGCCTTATGAAAATTAATCTGCATTTTAATACAAATCTCCTAATAAACCCATTCATCTACAATTTTGCTGAATATACCCAATATTGCAAAGCAGACTTCCATAATTTTAATGCATTTTAAATGTTATTTTCACTAATATGTGCACTTTACCCTAGGGTATACTTTTTTTTTTCTTGCACATTACATGGCTGGAGAACTGCACTGCAAAATTTGGAGAAGTGTGAATTTTGAAGGATGGCTGTCTATCAATTCAACTTATTTTAGAAAGTGAGAATTAGGTAGTTTTCCCTTTAAATGCAAACTCCTTTAATTTCTCCACTATCCAGACATGGGAATAAATTCCATGGAACTGAATAGGAGTTACTTCTGTGTTCAGTATAAATTGCACTTTTAACTGTGAATCAGGACATGTATTTATGCCTCTACTTTTTCTTTCCTCCTTCGGGGCTTACTGTTAAAGATAAGGGACCATGTGATTCATTCAATAGAATCTGCAGTTTCCCATGGTCACACTTTAGTGCGCAAAGCTGCATGTTCTGCCCAGGCCAACAAATAGGAGCACCCATGCAATAGAAGGAAATTAAGGAGCAGTGTTCATATTCAAATTGGCTGCCTCTGTCCCGATTTCCTCCTTTGGATAGAAAAGCAGTGTGAGGTTACCTAGAGGTTAATGAGCCTCCTATTTGGATGAGCTAAAAGTTACATAACTCATACAATAAAGGCTCATGTTTTATGCTCCAGTTGTCACTTACTCAGTAATCAATTCCCTAATGTGATGACCAAAAGCCAAGCCATCGCACTAGAAAGCTGAGTTTCGGTAATCTCTCCAATGACTTTTTTTTTAACCTCTAAATTTGCCAAGGCCTCCTTCACTACATTTCTAACCAAGAGGATTTTTAACTGGTAAGTGACCTTTTAAAAAGCCAACTCTAATATGCATAACATTAATTCTGATGCAATTATAGGTTGACACTATAACACGGAGGAAGACTTTGATTACCCTGATGATTCAATATAAGAGGCTCAGTGAACTTTGCTTTGGACTCATGATAATCAGCACTTCCTGCGAATCAAAGAGAAGCCATACGAACAGCAGGTTAGGTACTTCATACTTTCAGCACACGGTACACCGGGAATTGTTGTCAAATTACAGAATTCTGTTGTGCAGAAACAGAATGGAATTATGACAAAAATGTCTCAATGGGACATGTCATACTTTCCATATGACTTCACCAAATTTGCTGGAGGGGATTCATCGCAGGGAATTCTATCTACCAATGGCCTAAGGGGACTTGCACAAATAAGCAGTCTTCAGCTTCTGGCAGCTTTTGGGGACTGTCAACAAAATATTTATTTTTTTTATTGTTAAATGACATGCTTTTATTTTAAAACATGAACACGAGAAGAACCTGCTGGATCAGCCCAGTGGCCCATCTAGTTCAGCATCCTGTTGTCACAGTGGCCACCAGATGTCTATGGAAAGCCCACAAGCAGGACTTGAGTGGAATGGCACTTCCTCTCTCACTGCCTCTATCAACTGGTATTCAGAAGCATACAGCCTCCAACCGTGGAGGAATTCCAGGGCTGGCCCATCAACCAAGGTGAGGCGACTGTCTCACATGGCAGAATCCAGCAGGGCAGCAGATCCCAATGTCTATATTTCTTACCTCCTTGTTCCTGATGTAGATTCCCCCCCCCCTGCATTCTCCTTGGTGGGAAGAGGGACACCATTTTAGGGTTTCTAAACCATTTTTTACCAAATTTACCAAGGGCAACAGTGTAGAAGTTGTCTTAGAACTGTAAATGAACATCTATAACTAAAATAGTCTATTTTGAAAATGGTCAGTTCTTTTTTCATTTTAAAACAGGCATAAGACATCCCACGCCACAACTTACATCCTGCATACTCTTCACCTAATTTCAGTGCAAACTATGTATTTAATTTGTAATTTGTACTTGTTGAAAAGTCAGATTTAGGTATCCCAGTGGGAACAGGAATGGATTGTGTTTGTATGCTATGTAGTTCAAAGTTTATAGACTAAAACCAGTGCTTTGAATTTTGCCTAAAGTGCAATAAGAAGCTAGTTCAGGAGAGATCATAAATATACTTAAATATTTGGCACTTTTAAAAGGGAATGAGTTGTTAAATCCATGAGAGAAAAATTTTGGGGGTGGGATTCATCTAATGAGCCCCATAAGTCGAATCTCTGAGCAAGGACTTGTACAATGGAGCTTTCTCCCCTCTCCTCTCCACATGTGGCCCCCATATTGGCTCTAGGAGGGTCAGGAGAACCCTCAGAACAGCACACAGGCTGAGGAGCAGAAGAGACAAAGCTTGCACATACAGAATGTTGAATTCCACTCTTTGAATGTTAGTCCATAAGCCCTCCTGAATGGGAACCAATGTTTATATTAGGGATGGAGAAATCTGTGGTCCTCCAGATGTTGTTAGACTCATCCTGTCACCCCTGATCATTAGCCAACAACATCTGAAGGGAGATAAGTTCTCCCTCCCTAGTCCTGCCTCCCGTCTCCTACAGTGGACAAGCAAATGTGTTGGGGGAACCAACAATTAGGAAGTGAAAACAACAGCCATCTGCTATTGCTGCTCCTCTACAACTGATTTCAGTGGCATCCTGAATGAAAGGTCCCATATAGCTGTTCCATTTGTCATTTTTTAGTCATCATGGTATACCACAGTATTTTATTGGATGGCGTCAAACTATCCATGTTCACTTGCATAGACTACTGCTTCCTCCTTTTGAACTGTGCTACAGTTTTTAGAGTGCCAAGTTTGAATCCCTCTCAGAATAATTGTAATTCAGTTGCTGGTATGATCCTGATCTTGACAAATATCACAGAAGGAATTGTGTGGATTAATGAGCTCATATAGATATCGCCAGAACTCAGAATCATTTATTACTTTGAAGACATTCATGACTTTTTTGGTAATGGGACTGATTAAAAACAGTAGAAGTGTCCTGAACGTAATAATTCTCTCTTTCAATGTATGTAGGAAATTTTTCAAAGGGGAAAGTCCAAGAAAGAGCTGGTTTTAGTAATATGATCTAAGGGAGAGCATGATCTCTGAACCTGTGCTGAATTATGTTTAAAATAAAAACGATGCTTTACCTAACAATTTGTCAATTTACTGTAGGAAAAGAAAATGCCTCTGTGCTTCTGATCATAGATCTGAACATAGTTCAGTCTACACAAACACATCACACATGCATGATGCTGTATGGTCTCAATTTATATTATTTATTAACAATGGCACAGTAATCTCCCTTCTGTCCCATTCACAGCAGCCACTATGGAGAAAGTATCTTAACACTTTATGGTGACTCATACCCTGTGGCCCTAAGGTTAATTTGTAATGTAAAAGATTTTCCAGATCTTTTTGATGCCATGTGGATGACTGCATGCAAAACGTAACCTCTGCACATGCATTTGTTCTGGACAATAATGCTTTATGCTTTTAATTATTTTTTTCAATAAATTTGTAAAAGAATAATACATGCATACAGAGATCTCTAGGGATTGTTGAGGGGGCATAGAAGGGTGATAGAAATACTTTCCTTGTTTCAATGAAGGGCAGGAGGCAGAAGCACTTCTTTCAGGGAACCTGTGACTCAGATGTGCTGATTCAATGTGTCAAAGGTATGATCTGAGCAATATCATTGGGTGAATACCATCACAGAACAAGCAGGTGGTGTTCTGTAGCACCAGCCCTATTTACTCATTTTCCTCCTTTCTTGTGTGATTACTGCTGCATGAAGGGGAGAGCAAAGGCAAGTCGGTTGGTCTGCCTCACCCTGCACCTCTCCATTGCTGTGCTTGCCACCTGTCAAGTGTTGGGGAAGTGCAGTGGAAAGCATGCTCAAGTAGAGACTGTGTCTTTCCAAATCCACAATTCCAAGCTCTTCAGCCACATTTATGAAGGTGTGGTATAAGGAAGTTCAGCATCTAAATCAGGCTTCCTCAACCTCAGTCCTCTAGATGTTTTTGGCCTACAACTCCCATGATTCCTAGCTAGCAGGACCAGTGGTCAGGGATGATGGGAATTGTAGTCTCAAAACATCTGTAGGGCCGAGGTTGAGGAAGCATGATCTAAATCACACACCAGGGCGTAATGCAGACTGCTCCAAGCAGAGTGGAGAGTGACCTATGGTGTGATGTCGACAAACTTCTCCGCACTTTCCAAGCTAGCCTGGTGTGGTGGAAGATATTGTCCCAGTGGTAGCGTTGGGATGAGATTAAACTGTCATGCTGGTTGACTTCTGTACCTGTAATGCAGAGTGAGGGAGATCTTGTCACTTACTTTAGGTAGCAAAATATCTTGGGCTTGCCATGACTTTAATGGGTAGTCCTCAATGCTAGTCCTGTTCAGTAAAACCATTGAAGTTAATTGATACGACTAACTTAGCTTTATCACCTCTGATGTGTCTATTCTGGGTAGAACTTAGCTGACTACCACGCAATGTGTTTCTGCATTTGGAGGTTTTAGAGGCTAGCAGCAGAACCACAACTAAGTGTTGAGATATGGCATTATTTCCATCTACCATTTTCCGCTCTCAACACCTCTGACAACTTTGACTGAATTTCCATTTTATATCCACAACACAAACACCGCACGTCATACAGAACGTGATTCCAAGGAGTCTGGATGTACATACAAGCATATGTTACAGAGTCACAAATGGCTCCAGAAAATTTACAAGCATCTTTCCACTTGTGTGTTATGATGTGTGTGAGATTACTTTATCCAGGCAGATGAGTTTTGGGATTCTGGTCTTTTCTTCTATAAAAGATTAAACATGTAGAGAGTACATATAATATGTAGTTTCTTGTACTGATGTTCATTTGCCATATATATAGTCTGGAGCACCTTTCATGGATGGCAGCTCTTTTTTGTATGGAAGAATGTGCGCTGGTTAATTAGATTTCACTGTAACTAAGCACCAATGACCCATGTAGCTCAGAAACTGTATCTCAGAAGGAAAGCTTGCAACAGAGTGCACCATGGAAAAAAAAGTTATATTTCATTTTAAGCACAAGTCATTATCTAAGGGGAATAATTACACACGCCTTTTATTGCATCTGTGGAGTCCCCTGAACTTTTAAGATGTTAGTTGAAGTCCAGATAATCCCCCACAAAACCAAATTAAGCATCATTTTATCTGCCTATGAGATTTACCTCACTTCCATTATATTATTTGCAGACAAAAAAGCAGAAGTACAAATGGGCTACGTGCCCTGAAAAACACAAACTTGGTTTATACAGACATGAGGATATTGGACTAACTCACAATTGGTTTGGATTACTTTGAACCCCTAGATTTTTATAGATTTACAGATTTTTGCTCTCTGAAAATCTGTCAGCTTCTCAGTAAAACTGGGACTGCTTTCAGGAACAGAGATTTTTAGCCAATAAGCTTGATATCTCTTTCACATAAAAAAAAATAATATAAACTTTGGATAAGGGAAACAATTACCCCTCAGTACTGTTTCTTTAAAGATGATCTGTTCTTCACCTTTCCTGGTTCAGCCTTCTTCTGTGATGAATGAAACAGCAAGTTATATCTAACAGAGAAACCAAACAGGCACTACTCAGGAATCGTACTGTTGTTCTCTTCAAACATTCTCCCATTTTTATATACCCCTGATATTAGTCATGCTTCAAGTAGACCCACTGAAACCAACAGATTTAAGTAACTCAAGTTCATTGATTTCAATGGGTCTACTCTGATTTAGTTGGCTATCACCCAAAGTGTGCCAAAGTAGAATTTGTGCAACGGTCAGTAACTGTGTGGTGTGATGGGGACAGAGCTGCCCTTCTGACACCTGTTTGCTACAGGAGGGCAGGGCAGTGGTGAAGTTAAGGCTGAGTGGACATCCATGCAACTCCAACCTATTTGTCTGCCTTGAACGGTTTCTGATTGTGATGGAAGGACAGAGCTGCGCTTGTCATGTGCCTTGCCTTGCATGTCCTAAGCTAGTCTGTTGCCCCCAGAGGTAGTGGAAGGTGCAGTCAGAACATGCCAGAACGTGGGAAGCTATCAAAAGTATTGTCGGCAGACTGGCTGGCAGCTGTTCTGTAGGGTTTCAAACAAGGAACATTCCCAGTCCTGTCTGGAGATACCAGGGGCTGAACCCGGAAGCTTTTGCATGCAAAGCAGGTGCACCGCTATTGAGCTGTGTTCCTTCTCCCTAATGAAGTGATCTATAAATTATCAAAATCAAATAAATCAAATCATTGCTGAGTGCAGATTTTCTCAAGGTGTGATTCTGAGCAGAAATTGGTTGAGGCAAACCATAACACAGATGAACCGACCCTCCATTATTATTAAATCATTCTCATCTGGCAATACCATAGGAAATTATTTGAAATTCACATCACATAAC
Source organism: Podarcis filfolensis (assembly GCF_964270895.1). Taxonomy (NCBI): domain Eukaryota; kingdom Metazoa; phylum Chordata; class Lepidosauria; order Squamata; family Lacertidae; genus Podarcis; species Podarcis filfolensis. The sequence continues at coordinate 55,449,889 of NC_139607.1, read as the reverse complement.
AATACAGCATGGTGTGTGTGGGTGTGGGTGTGTGATGAGAGCAGTTTTATTTGGCATTCAGTACAGTTGTTAGAATTTGACAAGAGAACTATCTGTACTGTCACATCCACAGTTGTAAGCCCTTGCATTCATTTGTCATTTTGCAAATGAACAATGATGTGTGTCTTTTTTATGCAAACTCCAATAAAGCAGCCTGGTCATGCTAAATGCACCTAGGATACCAATAATCTTTCATGTCAAAGCATGACTTCTCTCCTTTATTATATTATTATTATTTTAAGATTTAAAGGAGTGCAACTGCATTCTCAGCAAAAGCTATAACAAATGTCATAAATGTGAACAATTAGTAAGCCAAATAAGACATTCTTTTGCTGCTGTAATTGTAGAGGTCACTGCAATGCTTTTCTGGCTTGCACTAAGCTCAGGAGCAGGCATGACAGCTGTTATCTTGCCTGACATCCAGAGGTTCAGTATCAGGCCCTTGAGCTGGCAGATCTAATAGACTTACATCTTTGGATGAAGGGGCAGAAACAATTTGCCGCTTGTGTTGACTAAGAGATTGCACCGGGGCCTTCAATGAACTACACTGTAATTACTAATGAATCCTACTTTTCGTACTGTCAGGCTAGCAGAATGAAACTTGATTTTAAGCATAGGAAAAATAAAGACGATTCAAAATGCTGTCTTTTACTTTAAAAAGAATCATAGGGAAAGTACAGTGAGTTTTATATTCTGCGTTCAGATGATGTTGGGAATCTGCAGTGAGATACCATGTAGCAGAAGATGCCCCCTGTTCCAGGCACCACACAGAGGCAGCTTAAGGTCCAAAATACTTTACTCTTGTAGCAGATTAGGCTTCAGTAATATAGTTCCTGATGTTGATATATATGCAGCTTGTTGGCTTTGAGGATATAGGTACAGATATGTACAAGTCCAAAGTATTTCTGTTGCTCCAGCATTTCCAAGCTGTAACACAGACTCCGACTCATGGACAGCACTCACTGACCGACTAATGACACTGGACCATTGCCATAGCAACTGGCTTGGCTGACCTTGCACCTCTTGGCTTTATCCCATACATGTGGTGATTTGTTGTATGAAAGGAATTAACCCTTTCCTCCATGTCCAGTTCCTTCAACAGAGACTAGATCAGAGCCTGGCCAAATCTTTGAATATAGCAATGCTATCGTACTCAGGTGGAATGCTGCTCCTCACATAGCTTTTTTAAAATCCTGCATGGACATCATATGAATGCGCGTACTGCCAGGTGTGATGTTTGCTTCAGTGAAATTAGATGCCAAGATACTGCTGTGTTTGAATCAGAGGTGGAGCAAGGTGGGTGCAGTGGGTGTGGTCTGCTCCAGGTGTCATCCCTGAGGGGGGGTTTACATCGCCACACCGCCCCCCGGGATGCTCACCACAGGTGGCACACCCCACCAGGACATGTACCGTGGGCGGGGCACCCCCTGGGATGCGCACCCCTGGGACTCTTGGCGTGGGCAGCACACACCCCAGGACGCTTGATGTGAGCGGTACACCCCTGGGACGCTAGCTCCACCCTCGCAGGTGGCTAGCCCCAGCCCCCGGGTGCATGCTGCTCTAGGTGCCGGAGCAGCTAGCTCCACCACTGGTTTGAATAAGAACCATTAAGGCACAAGCAGATAGATATTGTAAGGCTCTCTGTGTGTGTGTACATGCGTGTGTATACACAGTAGCCTAAATTCATGATGTTTGCACATTAGAGGTGTGCTGGTGTGAACTGACGAGCCCAGATTCAGAGTTGTGGATTGTCACCTAATTGCAAACTGAGTACATATTTGATCTGGTCAGTTACCTGAATGAGATCATTCATTATGCACAACAATCAGTTCAGAGAAGCCTTCCCTGTTCCAGATGGGCTAGCAAAATGATCCCACCAGATCCCTTTTGCATAACTCATTGTGTCTTTTTAGTTGAAAATTTATATCCTGTCCTTAATGTGTATAGATAACTCAGGCCAGCATACTACAGTTCAGATCACAACTTTACACTAAAACACCAAGACAAAATAAACATATAAGATAGAAACAGGTGCAGAAAATGACAAGAACATCCACCACATCAAAACATCTGTCTGGCAAGGCAAAAGCCTGCCAGAATAGAAAAGTCTTTACCAGCTTTACCAGCTGGTGGAAGATGGCAAGGGAGGGGGTCATTTGAGCTTCATAGGAGAAGCTGCTCCTCCAAGGTGAATGCAGTCTGCAGGCCAGGTTCCGATATTCACCCCCCCACACACACACACAATAAGAATTGTGTAAGGGAGAGAGTGGAGATGCACTCAATGGTGCCACACCCTTTGCAATGTCCCTATCACCCCCATGTGTTGAAGATGTAATTTCTGCAGCAGGGGATAGGCTGTATTTGTAAAAACTCACTGTGTTTTAAAACCCAGAATGAGATGGAATGGATAGGACTAACTAGTGTGCCCTACTCTCCAATTCTTCCTCCTCCTCCTCCCATGATCCAAGTCCTGTTGGGAATGAATGCTTGAACAGATCTACCAAGAAGGTCCTTCCTCTTACCCCGGCCATGCCTCCACCATGGGTGGGACATAGGGAAAGGCCTCTGCACCAGATCGTCAGGAGACCAACAGACTGCTATGAGAGAAGGCAGCACTTAAGATAACCTGGGATTAAGTTGTTCTAAACCAGCAGTGACAGGGCCTCTGTTGTGCTTCCTACTCATTAAAACAATGTCTTGTACAGTGGTACCTCAGGTTACATACGCTTCAGGTTACAGACTCTGCTACCCCAGAAATAGTGCTTCAGGTTAAGAACTTTGCTTCAGGATGAGAACAGAAATCGTGCTCCAGCGGCGCGGCAGCAGCAAGAGGCCCCTTAGCTAAAGTGGTGCTTCAGGTTAAGAACAGTTTCAGGTTAAGTACGGACCTCCGGAACAAATTAAGTACTTAACCTGAGGTACCACTGTATCTGATGCAGCACTCAGTAAGTGCCCCACCAGTTCAAGGATTTCCACTTTAACAATGGGACATCCCCTATCTCCTTGTGTGTCCCCTAAATCTGTTGTGGGTTTCTTGTCTACCCACCAGAGCAGATTTGGGAAACCCATGGGAAGTTGAGATAATGGGGGAAGTCCCATAGTGCAAGCAGAAATCCTTGTTTTGATGGGATGCTGCATTGGATTCAAGCCTATACAACCAATGTAATTAATGCTGGTTGCTCCACTGTACTCATTTGATATGTTAACTATCATAATGATATAAATACACAGCCAAATATGTAGTCAGCATAAGCCCTGAAGTTCGTGACAAATGCCAACATCATACGCCATTTTTTAAAACCCAAAGTATCTGTGCAATTCTAGGCCAACAATCAATTCTGCCAACATAAAGAATAATTACATTTTTCTTTGGAGCAGTGGAGAGAAACCTTGCCTGCTCAGCCCGTGATATGTTTTAAAATAAATATTCAAATGTGCACTTTTTGAAACACAAGATTACAGAACTCATATGTGCTTCAAAAGAAGCCTGGCTTTTTCTTGCTTGCTTACTCCTCAGATGAAAGCCTCTATCCTTTATAACTAAGAAAGCTTTATATTTAAAAAGGAAAAAGGAAGAAAGCAAGGGGTTGAGCTGGAGGTGGTTCTTTTGTGTGGAAAGAAAAAGAAAAGAAAACAGGATCCCAGAAAGCGAAAACGAGGTGCTGCATGACTCTTGAATTTTCCATATGTGGGGAGAATAGATTTTGGTGCCTCACACAGAATTCTGTGCTGCAAGCAAAAATTATAAATAGCAAGAAAGGCTTGTGGAGTGGCAGCATGCACTTTCTAATTTGAAAGCTTATCATATATTGAATTGATCGAGCAATGCAGAAGAGAGAATTGAAAATGTTTTCCTGCATATAGACTTGTAGTTACTAGGATTCATATGTCATACTGTCTAAGAATATTTTGCTCTATTCTATGTGTTTGGTGACAAGTTCCATTAAATTAGATTAACCACTCAAAAAGTTGTGTTCATCATATGCAGTTCAGCATGCTTGTGTTTAAAATTAAGGACTGTCTAGTCAACCCCTACAAACAGCAATTTTAGAATGCAAGCAAGGACTGCTTCATTTGCTGAAACTTGGTTGATACAAAAAAATAATGCTGACGCTCAAATATGTAGGCTTGCATCCCAAGATGAGTTAACTGAAGAAAGTTCAGGGAAGCCCTGAAAGTCCAGAAACAGGAACACAGGATGCTGCCTTACACTAAGTCAAACCATTGGCCCATCTTGCTGCTAACACTGATGGGACATAGGAGCAGTTCTCTGGGGTGTCAGGCAGGAGGTTCTCCCAGCCCTATCAGGAGATGCTGGGAATTGAACCTGGGCCCCTTTGCATGCAAAAGACATACTCTACCACTGAACCACAGGGAGCTTCTTCTACCCACCTCCTCTCAAAAGTCCACTATACCTATCCAACCTTGTTCAGGAGCCCCAACCTTCTAGCAAAGCTATTTGTGGGTCACAGGTAAGGACAAGGGGATGAGACATTTTTCTTCTTCCATCAACTTCACCTGTGCCTCACTTGTGGAGAAGGAAAGGCCTCCTACTGTCAAGTTCTCAGTAGGGACAAAATAGTGCATTAATCTTCCCCTCTTGCCCTTATTGTGGGGACAAAAATGAGATGCTAAGAGACCCCTCATGCCCTCTGAGAACTGCAGGTCTGGGAGGGGAACAGGAGAGGTGGTTGAAATATACTCAGAGTCGCAAAGTGATTTCATGCTCTTTATTCAGCTCATAGTGGTGAGGAGGAATGAATGAAAGTCCCCTCAAAGTATCTGCTTTATATACATTATTTACACAATGGGCTGCACATGATTGGCTAATTCCGGAATTCTACTGTAAGCCAATCCGGTTGTGGATTCACTTCTATCTGGAGCATGATTGGATGGTTCCTGCCAACCAATCATACTGCTACATTGTTCTAGGACCAATCAGACTGCTGCCTTTTGGATCCTATTGTTCTAGGACCAATCAGACTGCTGCAGTTTGGATCCTATTCAACTCAGTACATAACACCGGTGGACTCTTCTTCATTGGATATTTTAAAGTAGAGGTTGGGTGATCATCTGTCATGGATGCTTTATTCGAGATTCCTGCATTGCAGCAGGGTTGGACAAGATGAACTGCAGGGTTGCTTCCAGCTCTACAATTCTCTGATGCCATGATTCTTTGAACTTTCCACACCCGTAACAAACTACAGTTCCCAGGATACTTTGAGGGGAACCATAATAATGTTTTAAATGTATGGTGCAGATGTGATGACAATGACACAAGGATAGTAAACAAATCAGTCATTATTTGATCAACCCATCACTTGTGTGTTGCTTTAAGCTGTTATCCTAAGTATTTTCACAAGGGAATAAGCCCCATTTTTCCTGGTGGGACATTTCTGAGCAAATGTGCTGTAATCCAATCCTATGGGAGCTTAGTCAGAAATAAGTCAATGTGTTCAGGAAGGCACAACAAAGAAAAAACTAGGGGGGAATTAAGTGATTTCAAATGTTTTCTATTGAGAGGTACGACAAATCAAGGAAACTATGCATTGTTCTCATTCAGCCTCTCTCCTTCTGCCATTAAACACCTTGGCACAGAGCCTTGAGGTTTATTTGCACCACAGGAGGTGTCTATTCCTCCATATGCATGGTTCAAAAAGACAGTGATTGTTTAAATAATAAAGCAAATCACCTTTATATTTCTTATGCTAACAAGGCCATCTTACACATCCATAGCATAGGCTCTAAGCACTGCACTAGATCCTGATACTTGTTCGGCTGTGATGACACATAAATACATTCCCGATTGTAATATAAATGGGTGCAATTCAGTCAGAGTTAACAAGCTTTATATGCCATTGATTTTGAGGGGAGATAGTTGGAGTATTATGTTTATCTCTCTCTCATTCTCATTGAATGCAGTGGTGCAGCCTTCACCATTGTAGAGAAATCAGAGAATTCCAATGACAACAGAAACAGGAACAGAAATTTGCCAGTGTTTTCTTAGTCATCCCATGTCCAGGATGGAAATCAGTCCATTAAAAATAATAGGCACTCACTGGTGCTGTTGGTTTTGGCCTGCAAAAGGTATGCAATTGATTACTTCTTCCCGCCCTCCATTTGCACTGTATTTCCTTTGCATCGACGTGAATAGGGTAGAATAACATAATGACAATGTATCTTACTTAATTTGCATACCTGATTCCATAAATGACACCCAGTGACATAATTTCACCACAGCAGGCAGCAAGACAAACAACATAGTTTATGGAAGAAGATGAACTGCAGCAGAATGGGAACACTGCTGCATGCACTGCCTACAGTGGAATGAAAAGAGACGCCTTCTTACAACCCTACCAACAGATCTCTTGCAAGGGGCACAATGCACAGCAAAAAAGAAAAGAAAAGAACTATTGTATCCTGGAAAAGAGCTTGCATTTCACAGGTCTACCTCAGTCTTGTCTGCCACATTGATGTATTTATTTTATTTATACATTGAACACTTTTTTATGCCACCTTTTCAGGTAAGATGTCCTCCGAGACAGCTTACATAGAGAACATCAAACACAACACTACAGCACCAACAAAACATAGTCAATTAAAATGGCAGATTAAAACATTTCACAATCTAGAAAAACACTCATATAAAGCTAGCTCAAATAGTTTTAGCAGGGACAATTCAAAAACAGCAGCAATATAAATGATTAAAGCTCGGAAATATATCGCTGAGATGGGATAGACATGAAGGCTACCACAGAAAAGACTCTGTCTCTAGTTCCTGCCAGTTTAATTGGTCTAAAAGTAGGTCCATGAGGCTGGTTTTAAGGCCTAAGCAGGTTCTTAAGAGTGCAGTGAGTTCAAAATAATGAAAATTTTGTTAATCCCATAGTAAAATCAGAAATGTATGCCCTGTTTCTGATTGCCACAAACACTTCAGCATGATCAAAAAAGGCAAGAGATGCAACATTGGGGTCCTTTACATTTTTTATAGAATTTTCAGAACAAGCTTATACATTATGTGACATTCAAAGCCAGCTTTAGACAGAGACTTTCTGAGAAGAATATGCTTGTATTTGATTAAAATAATATAACAACAATAGCAACATAGTGGACTGAACGGATCTTATATTAACAGAACCCTAGGATGGTATTTTATATCTCAGAGTAAAGACAGCTAGCATACATACTAATTTATGGATCATTCATAGAAAATCCTTATTCACATATATTGATTGATTGTGTTAGGAGGAGAAATTAATCTGTTCTTAAAATAGAATACTCCTTAAGGAAGCAGCAACCATAGCTCTTTTATTCACCTGTACTGATTGATTTAGGGAGAGAGGGGATTAACCTCACTTAATTGCCATTCCTTTTCAAAATATATCCATCACTTCGACCAAGGCCTGGCAGCACAAGAAGGAGAAAAAAGCACAATGTCATCCACATCATTGCCTGCAGACTGCTGGGCAACTTATTATTATTACTAGGGCAACCCACTCAGATGGGCGGCATACAAATAAAAAAACTGTTGTTGTTTAAATTTGTATACCACCCTTCATCCATAGACCTCAGGGTGGTTCTCAGCATAAAAATACAAGATAAAAAAACCACCAAAATATATAATAAAAACAAGAACAAAATAAAACAATAACCCACCCTCACAGAAACACATTTAAAAGGGTATTGGCTGTTAATCAGCCAAAGGCCTGGTTAAAGTGGAACATTTTCATCTGGGACCGAAAGGTGTATAATGAAGATGCCAGGCAAGCCTCCCTTGGAGAGCATTCCACAAATGGGGGGCCACTGCAGAAAAGTCCCATTCTCATGTTGCCACTCTTCAGACTTCTCGAGGAGGAGGTACATGAAGAAGGGTCTCAGAGGATGATTGCAGGGTCCAGGTCGGTTCATATAGGGAGACGTGGTCCTTGAGGTATTGCAGTCCTGAGCCGTTTAAGACTTTATAGGTCAAAACCAGCACTTTGAATTGGGTCCAGAAACTAATTGGAAACCAGTGCAGTCAGACCAGCATTGGTGTAATGTGCTCAAACCGTCTTGCCTAGTGAGCAACATGGCAGCCAAATTCTGTGCCAACTGAAGTTTCCAAACCATCTTCAGAGGCAGCCCTGCGTATAACATGTGGCAGTAATGTAACCTAGAGCATAGACCATAGTAGTTATCCTATCCCAGTCCACATAGGGCCACAGCAGGGCCACCAACTGAAGCTGATGGAAGGCCCTCAGTGCCACTGAGACCACCTGAGCCTCAAGTGACAGCAAAGGATCTAGCAGTAATCTCAAGCTATGTACCCACTCCTAGAGAGGGCGTGTAATTTGAATGGGTGGCTCACTATGCAGCAATCAAGAAGACTAGCATATCATGCATATCTATACCCTTCGGCAGTACCCAGACACTGGCTTCATTTTTCACTTGGACAATCATCAATATTAGTCCCAGCTTTTGTCTTCAACGTGGAATACTTGCTTACATCTCTCTTATCTGAATTATTCATTTACTTAAACAATTATCTCTTGACGTTCTTTGATAAAACAACACCCCAGGAAGCTAACAAATCACAGCAATATTGAAATCAAATTTAACAATGCAGTTTCCGCTACTATTTATCTTGCTGACCCCATTTGGTGACAGACAGGCATTCTTTATGAAAAATGGTAGATGCCTTTAAATATCTGGTAAATGCTTAAATGACACTGGAGTCCTCCAGTCCCCAATACTGTTATTTCTTTACTGCATTTATCCTGTCATTAAATGCTTGTTTTTCCAACTCAAATAGAGCTTCAAACCAGAAGGCATAGCATAGTCTTTCAGGTGCCCCTTTAACCATTGGGCTAAATTAAATTTTCCATGGCTAGAGGAGAAAATCCTTCACAAAAGCATAAATTACAGTTAGATGACAACACCCACTGGCTTTACATAGATGCTGGATGGCTAACCAGCTCTACCTGCCACTGAAAATCTTCCTTACTGTACATGGAGCTATAACTGTTGAAATTGCACAGTAAATATTTTATCATAAACAGGATGTTTCAATTTTTGATGTTTAATCCTACTTAATGAAAATTAAGCATTTTCCTTTCCTGCCTACACAGCTTTAAACTGTGAGTCCGTAAGGCTTCCCACACATTATTTCAATTCAAGCTGATTCCCAGATGTGTAAGACAAACCTGTGTGTACCTCTTTGGATGACTGCAGCCTTAGATGGGCACTTTAGTGAATGGCTGATTACAATTAATTGCTAACGCTCCTTTTTCAATACCCTTCCTTTCCAAAATCATATTTTCACCCCCAAGTAAAAACTGTAGTTTTATTCTTCAACAATGAATAAACACTGCCATCTTCTGTCTGTGTTGCTTCAATAAATACTTAACACTGTTCAGGCTTCGATGACATGACTAAGAGCCCCACATGCTGAGAATATAGACATGCAATCTGTTCCAACCCAAAGCTTTTTGAAGTCATGGTGACATATTCTGAGCACTTATAAGTAGCAAAACACATTTCCAGGAAACTATATATTTAAGATACTGCTATATGATTAATTGCCTGGAGTGTGTGTGTGTATACATATACATACAACTTGAGGAAGTGAAGATTCTGTCTATTATCTAGACCAGTAAGCTGTTTACCATTTAATGGAGTCATTTTGAGCTGTCTTTGAGCTAAACGGGGGTGGTTCTTTTTCTTGCAACAGATTTAGTTGCCTTTTATTTTATAGCAGAAATGAGAACTGTGTGGCCCTCCAGGTGTTAGTCCAGTGCCCATCAGCATCAGATAGCATAGCCAATGATCATGGATTATAGGAGTTGAAGTTCAACATCATCTGGCAGTACACAAATTTCCCCACCCATGTTCTATAGCATATTCAGCAGAATGTTCTGGAGAGTTGGGATTAGACACAAGGAAGATAGTGGGTTTTTTAATCTCACTCTTCTTTCTAGGAGCACAGGTTTGTCCTCTCAGTTTTATCCTCACACCTCTGTGTTAGTGAGTTAGATCAGCCAGAAAGAGGTGAGAGGGAAGGAGACCTAAGATTAGTCAATAGTCCGTTAAGAAGCAATAGTTTAATTGAGGTTTTCAAATATATGAAAATGGTTTATTTATTTTTATCATGGAAGGTCCCTGATATGCTCATTAACTTATTTTGGGGGAGGTGGGGGGTCAGGTGAAATGACAATGTAACATACAGTACAGTAAACCCATAGCAGGACTTCCCATTCACCTGCTCAGTGCTGGACAATTATCATGGAGGGTGATAGCTATAACTGTCATTCAGGGATGACAGACCTTTATGAATGGCTGTGATGTAGGAATATCTGCATGGCCCCAGAGGAGTCCAGATTCAAATGGCAAATCAGCTTCTTAAATAGTTTTAAGTCAGGGATGGGGAAACCTCTGGCCCTCTAGCTGCTGTTGAACTCTAGCTCCTGTTTGTCCCAGCCAACATAGTCAGGGATGGTGGGAATTGTAGTTCACCAACAACTAGAGGGTCACATAACCCTATTTCTATTCTAGGACAGGCACTAAATGGTTGTGGTCAAGAATCTGAACTATTCTCAACTGAATACACAATGCAATTAAAATATATGAATTAACAAGATTTTAGTATTAAAAAACAAACAAACAAGGGTCTAGAGTGCTTATATCATGGTCTCAGAGGTCAGGTAAGCCTAGGGATTTAGGGACAAAACTTGTCATCTGGTTATTTGGATAACTGTTGAAGACCAGGTCTTACATTAAGGAAGCAACATGGTTTCTGCTTGCTCCTCATGCTGTTCCAGTAATGTTAAAACAGAAATATCACAGTGGCCACCGGCCAGTGTTATGCCCTTACACCATCACAAGTGAGAGGTGGGATCATACAAATAAAGGATCAAGATCAGAGCTGTTGCAATTGAAATAATCAAGATTATGGAAGCAGAAAGAAATAAGAACTTCGTACCCTGAAATCCAGCACACGGGAAGTCACCCAAAATTGTTTAATTTGGTATTTGAATAATTGGCTATTTAATTGTATTGTAATTCGGTATTGTGATAATGTGGCTCTTTTGGATCATTGTAATTAAAAATTAATAAAAATTATTATACAAAAAAGAGGTGAGATGATACTGACATATACAGGAACTATGCTAATGAAACAAAGTCAAAGTAGATCCACTGAAATCAGTGGAAACAAACCCATTGATTTCATTGGGTTTACTCCGTATGACAAACATTGGATAGCACCCTGTGTTGTTGGTTCTTCCCATGGCACTACGTAAATGTCATTATAGTATGGAATGACAGAGAATCAGCAGCCATGACACTCTAGTAACATTAGAAGCACCTCTTATGTAATTCATTTTACATAGTCGTTGGCATCCATCTGTCTCAAGGGACAATGGTGTGAGCAGTGGCGTAGTGTGGGGGGTGCAGGGGGGGCCGGCCGCACCGGGCGCAACATCTGGGGTTAGGGCAAATCCATGGGTTAGGGAGCGCAAATCCACGGGTTAGGGGGCGCAAATTACTTGCCTTGCCCCGGGTGCTGACAACCCACGCTACGCCACTGGGTGTGAGACTCTGGGAGTGAAGTCAATCTGCTAGAGAATCACAGTGCCTGCTGTGGCTAGAGACTGATAACTCATAACTACTGTCTCCCATGTTGTTTCTGCTGCATTGGCAGAACCAAAGTGACTTCTCCAGGGAACAAGTCTGAGCATTGTGTATGGATGACTCCACTCTCAGCTTCACTGACATGGTCCAAAGGAAAGCAGGGTAATACATTTGGCACCAGCTTGGCTGCAGGAGTTGCCAGAAGGAAGCATATAAGGCATCATACAACTGTTTTAGGGACTCCACTCTGGATTTGTATAGAATTCACTCCTTAGCCTTTTATTCTCCCCAATATGTCCTGCAAGGCAGTGGGTATGGATTTGTCCTCAGAGTTGAGTCCTGAAACCTTTCTCACAGATGAGTATAGCTGCAAGGCTGCAGAGTTTGAGGATCAGAATTTTCCTTCTCATAGATAGGCTACCTTCCCATGTTGATGAGCCTCATCTGCCCCTCACTTCCCTTCTTGACCTTGGGCCCCACTATTGGTCTAGACTGCTCAATCCACCAGAGTCTGTTTTTGCATGCAGGAGAAGTCCCTAAATCACTGCAGGTTTGAGACCCATTGACTACCTATTGACTACCCTCACCTGGTTTAGCTGGTTCCCAGGGTGCGGCCGCTGTTGCATGCTGACAGCTTCTCGAACCCACAGGTGAGAGCTGAGTGCAAGGTGGGGACCAAAGGTGGACAAACTATCCCCCAAGGAGCACGATGTGTTTCTCACCAGAGGTACACCCCTCCCATAACACCCCACATATACCCATACTGTAAACATAAGCAAATATATCATTTTAAAAGGGGCAAAAGGGAACCCCAAACTCTTAATGGCAAAAGTTTCTATCCCTTGTTCTGCTCTCTCTCTTAACAAGACCTAGAGCTTGCTTAACACTTTTGGAAGGCTGGCTATTTGCATGCCTTTGGGGAATGCACGATAAGGGCTAGAGAGTCAATGAGCTGTTTCTGAAAGAGCGGCTTTCACAAACAGGAACATTTTTCTCCCCCTACGCCATATTAAAATAATGATGATTTGCATCTTCACTTCACCATGAAGAACTACTATATGAGCTAATAAGAACCTTCCTCGCTGATAAGTATACCCCTCTTTAAATATTCAGCAGAGTCAACATTTCATTATTTCTCTGTGCCAGGTGGTCATTATAGGATATTAAGCAACATGATGACATGATGGGGCAATTATAAAATGATAGCTCCCTGCTGCCAATATCCAAAAAGATATATACTTATTTCCCACTTTGAAAGCCTGTGTTCCTTCCCACAGCATGTGTGGCAGGCGGGTTGTCTTTTTCTCTTTGAAATGACACCACCCAACCATAGTTTATTTAGCAGCGTCAAAAGCTGGGAAAAGGATGGGGGCAGCTTGGGCAATATTTCATTAAGGTTGAAGGCTATTATTCAAATTGTTACAAAAATTGGTGCCGATAAAATGAAGTTGAGCCAACTGTCTCCTTGAAAAATGATATCACTCTGTATGCTGCATAATACATTCCAAAAAGGAATATGAAGCCAGCACTATTAAATGGGGTACAGTGGCCTCTGTCAGCTGCATGCCAGACATCCTTTCTTTTCACTGCTGGAAGCATTGAGCAGCCATTCAAGCAACTGTGTTCCTTTTACTTTCTTAAAGAATTATGAAATGTCCTTAAATGGCATCTCTGCACACACTAAAAGGCCCATGTTCAGTATGCTGATATTTAGTAAGGGAGCATTGTTCTCTGCAAAGAGACTGCAAAGGGACTGAAGACTGACAGCTGATCCAGAAAGCACATTTTCGCATTCCTCACTGGATGTTGTAGCTCTCAACTAGAGACTTCCGGGGAGGGACAGCTAGATGCCTTGCCCCTGTGATCACTCTGCTAAGCCAGCCATGCACAATGGACTGCCAGTCCTAACGCCATTCAGCTGTTTGCTGAGTGAAATGAAAGCTTTCAGAGCTGCACGCCCAGTCTCCAGAAAAGTAATATCGGTGTGCCTTTAGCTTTGTAAGCCATTGCCATGGCCCTTGAGGATGTGGAACTGCTCTTCAGCCGTGGCTAAGGAGGGAGGGAGAAAATAAGACACTATAGCCTTCTATGCTCAAACTAGATCAGCGCATGTCAGCCAGCCTTTGTGCTATGGCAGTGGTGCACTTCTGGTACTCTTAGGTCATGGCTTGGGTTTATTATTGTTACAAATATTCACACCAGCTTTTTTCTCTCTTTATGTACCTATTTTGTCCTTCCATCTTTTGAATCTAATGCAGAATAATCCTTATATTAACTGGGAGGTCCTGAAAACATGAGCAACTAGAAGCTACAGCAAAATGTTGCCATGTATCTTCATCCCATAACAGGAGTGCTCCTGTTTAGGGTAGCAGCCAGCCAGCCTGCCTTCGAGCCAGCCATGCCACCTTCCAGAATACCTGCAAGATATAAGAGATACCAGCAGGCTCATTCATCCCCAAGTTTTCTTTTTTGTCAGTTCATCATGAGCATTTTTCTATCATTTAAAATCATGTCATTCTCTTTTTCAAGATAGTTTGTTCTATACTAATAATTCGCTTGCTCATTTATATTCTAGCTTAGGGGGGGTGGGAAACTACATTGTTTGGGGCCCTGTTGGATAATATGCATAGAAAATCAAATATTAAGCGAAAACAAACCTTCCCCTTGTATCCACCAGGTACACATCCACCCTACTGCCTAGGCAGCACATGCATGAGCATAACGTTTGAATATAGTATCATGTGCATAACATTCAACATGCATAGGTTTACATTGCACAAATGAAATCCCAATAAAATGTTCTACAGTGCTGGATTTTAGACCTATATGCCCTAGATTTAAGTACTGGATTTTAGACCTGTATGCCCTGTTATAATGTTACACCTCAATAAGGACATTGTCCTTCTCTGCCATGTGATCAGATAAACATATCTTCTGATCCAGCCCATTGGCATATGCATTTGAAACCAGACTATTTATTTTTCTGGGTCACAATTTGACTCTACATAAACAATCAGATTATTAATATCGTAATTATTTTCTGGAGGCTGCAAAAGGGAGAGCACGTCTTGGTGGGTAAGGGCAATCTGAGTCAGAGCCCCTGAAACTCAGCTCTGCCAGAGAAAACTGAAAGAAGGAAATTGGACTGTGGTGGAATCTACACACATATAAAATGCTTTTGTGGAAATGCTTTTTTAAAAAAATGTTTTGAAAAATATATTGAATTTGCCATAGCTCACCATCGCCATCTAGTGTCACATTTGTATATTGCGCTTTACAACACACTTAAAATGTTTTGTTTGCAGCTGTATAGCAGAGTCCCCTGTTGCTGTTATTATTGTTATATTGAATGTATTGTTTTAGTACTCTGTGACTGTATCTTTGTTGTTTGCTGTTGTAAGATACTCTATCGCAATAGAAAAGTGGAAGGCAAATATTAAATCTATTTAAAAAGCTAAAGCTAAAAGTAAGGTAGAAAAGTACAGTTGAGGCAAATAGATATCTAATTACATTCAAGGGAACATTCCTTAAAGACAAAACAAGACATAGTTTCATAAACATTAGCCCAATCCATCTTCAGCTAGTCAAACCTAAATCCCAGTAAAATAATTGCAGTTTAAATTAGTAAATGACTACACTGTTCCATTGATTTCAGTGGGATATTAGCACAACTAGCTCTGTCTGGCTGCTGGATCAGAGCCAAATTTTCTTGCAATATATTTTTCCATGCTCTCCCTGCTTGGGGAAATTATAGCGTACCATAGCATAAGTAAAAAGCTCACTCAGAGTATTGAACTTGAAATGTCGCAAATAAAAAAATCAGTACATTTGTTAAGGGTTTATTTATCTGTTACAGTTAAGCAGCATGTGGCTTTAATGATACTACACAAAGGCTCCTGCCAGAATGTGGAACACAGTGGGGTCACAAAGGAACGGAGGGGGAACTGTAAATCTAGCATCTAATTCTCTAACACCTTAGAATCTGTGTTGTCATCAGTATCTGCACAAGTCTATGCATTGAAACACTACTCTAGAAGAACAGGGAATCAGTCCTCTGAGTTTTGCCAAGAAGAGCTTTGCCAATGCTTTGCAATGCAATTATGGGGCTGATTTATGCATTACTCGGGATATTCTTTTACAAGTATGGATAGGCCCCAATCTAACAAAGTGATTTACATTCACACAGGCAGAACTTTCTTTTTTAAAAAAGAACAGGTTAAGCATTCAGGATGCTGCTGAAAAGAAAAATGGCTCAATAAAACCCAATTTGTGTATTGATCTGGCAAGTACGCATCTCTGGATCCAAGCCATAAACTCCAATCCAAAACCCCAATGTACATTCAGTAACTCCCACGCTTTTATGGAGGCCTCTGTAAAGTAGGGTTGCCATATTTCAAAAACTCAAAAGTTGTTGTTGTTGTTTTACAAAAACGCCAAAATGACACGTTTTTTCGATTGACTTGCCCAAAATCCAGGGCAAAGCAGCTCTACTGTGAAGGCAAGACTTTTCCCCATTCTAGTAGACAGCAGGAACACTATGTCCACAATAACCAATCAGTTCAGAGGTTTAAAAGTATTCCATAGTGTGTTGTCTAATATGTAATTCTTTACAAGATTTTAATAAAAATAGCCTTTCTGATCTGGGAGAATTTTAAGTGTGGGGGCAGTGTTGCTATGAAAACAATCCAATAGTAAATAGACCAAGAATTGTGTGAAAGGCCCCCTTCTGGTTGGACCTGACTAGGCTGTTGTAAAGGTCAAAATGAGTAAGAATAATAATAATAATATAATAAATTTATTATTTATACCCCACCCATCTGGCTGGGTTTCCAGGCTTCTACCCCACATTGACTATACAGAGTTTGTTCTGATCTCATTGACCCTTAGTTTTCACCACCCAACTGCAGAGTGTATTATCATAATCATTATTCAGTATGCAAAGAATTAGAGAGGTCTGAAAGTGCATGCAGCTTATTGTCAAGCTACTCAGGGAGAAAATTTACTCTTGATTTAATCTTTAAAACCTTCTTAATACTATTGACATAATTAAACAGTGGGAAGAACTGCAAGCATGCTGTTTACATACAATTTAAATACTAATTTTGTTTCCTGTTTGGCAGAGATACTGTAAAATATGTACATTCTGTGCAACAGTGTTCAGATATGGTATGGTGAAGGGGTGGGAGGAGGAAGGAAATCACGGTCAAATCTAAAATTCCATGACATTCATTATTTGTAAACGAACCACGGGCATAACCCAGTCAAGTGTACACCATCTAGACATGTCAGCTGGGCCACTGAGGGTTGCTTGGTGTGCTGTTCTGCACCCCTCAGCTGCACAAAACTGTGGCCAGGGGGGCACCATTTTGACAAACTGGGGGAAGAGAAGACACAGGGGACACCAGGGCATGGATGCACACTTCGGGGGTCTGCCTCAAGAGCCATGGCAGCAGAATATATATGCTTACAATGCACCCCAATAGGCCTGTTAGGCCTTTTCACACTTACCAAGGTGATCTTCAGTTCCAGTGCACAATTTCTAGTCACTTTGGGGCAATGTATGGGTTCCCCCCCCCCTTGTACAGTGGTACGTCAGGTTAAGAACTTAATTCATTCCGGAGGTCCGTTCTTAAACTGAAACTGTTCTTAACCTGAAGCACCACTTTAGCTAATGAGGCCTCTTGCTGCCGCCGCTACTCAATTTCTGTTCTCATCCTGAAGCAAAGTTCTTAACCCGAGGTACTATTTCTGGGTTAGTGGAGTCTGTAACCTGAAGCATATGTAACCTGAAGTGTATATAACCTGAGGTACCACTGTATGTCCAAATTTATAGCAATTTTAGGTTCAGGAAGGAAGGGTTCCAGTGCAATTTTATACATACCTTGTTGTTGTTGTTTAGTTGTTTAGTCGTGTCCGACTCTTCGTGACCCCATGGACCAGAGCACGCCAGGCACTTGTCTTCCACTGCCTCCCGCAGTTTGGCCAAACTCATGCTGGTAGCTTCGAGAACACTATCCAACCATCTCATCCTCTGTCGTCCCCTTCTCCTTGTGCCCTCCATCTTTCCCAACATCAGGGTCTTTTCCAGAGAGTCTTCTCTTCTCATGAGGTGGCCAAAGTATTGGAGCCTCAGCTTCATGATCTGTCCTTCCAGTGAGCACTCAGGGCTGATTTCCTTCAGAATGGATAGGTTTGATCTTCTTGCAGTCCATGGGACTCTCAAGTCTCCTCCAGCACCATATACATACCTACTAAGGGGGAAAAACATTGAGTTCAGTGGGGTTTACTCCCATGTAAGTGGAGTGTAGCATGCAATGCCAATGCCTCAGAGCTTACAAATATGAGCCTCAAGTGCTGTTTACTGGGAGAGATTTCTGAATTCAGATAAATATACTTCCATTTCAGGAGGAGCAAGCAAAGAAATTCCTTTTAAAGAATTGTATTTCTTCTTCCCAGACTCGGTCCAATTTTCTAACATTTCAGTAAACCACATTTTTAAATAACATCCCATTTTCTCCTGTTTCTCTCTTGGGCACTTAGCAACTGAATCCTGCTAGTAAAAACAAGTGATTTAGCTTCAAGCTATCCCTATAGAAATCAGGAAGTAGCAACCACCCCAGGTAGTGGAGTTCAGCTTCGAATGTAAATAGGTAATATGTGTTTCAAATGGAATCACGAATATGCTAACTTTGTAATGCTCTTTTTAAAAATGCTTTCGTTTCAGCTGAACAGGAACAATGATAAATGCATAATATATATCCCCCCTTCAGATTCTGAAAGAGCATATTTATATACTTCACCACAATCTTCCATCTATTAATCCATATCCATCATTTATAAATGTTACACACCATGAAATACTTTGTAGCTATCATTATTTACTTGCTGATTGCATCTCTTTTGGAAGTTGTCTCCTCTTCACAATTACGGGATTACCTGAAGTGGCTTTTAGGTACTTGGAGATGTGTAGTATGAATGCAAAGGAAGGCCAGCATGTAAGTATCATTAGGTAACTTACAGAACAACCCTAAGTTCCCAATATGGCAGCTGAAGATTTTAATAATTTGATGGGGATCCCCCATACTAGTATCTCTCTAGACACACTTCCACAACTGGCCCTCTGATGGACAAAAAGAGAGCCCTCTTGGATCTGACCAAAGGCCTTTCTGTTCCAGCATCCTGTTCTCACAGTGGCCAACCAGATGCTCATGAGAAGCTTGCAAGCAGAACAGGAGCACAACAGCGCTCTTTCCACTTGTGAGTCCCAGCAACTGGTATTTGGAGGCATACTGCTTCAAACATTGGTTGTAGTACACAGCCATCCTGGCTGGTAGCCACTGATGTCAGAGATACAGTGGAGGAACTTTACACTTGTGTATCCCTGGTACTTTTTGTCAGGGACGTGGCTGAATCAAATGCCAGAGAAGAGTCAGGCTCAGGAGATGAACAAAGAGACACAGAGTCCAACTCTGGAGACGAAAGATCACAGCCAGAGCAAGAGGGGGTGGGCTTGACCCCCCTTCACATAGAGTTCCCTGACTCAGCTAGAGCAGACACAAACAGCTCACAAGAAGGGGAAGAGATAGACAGCAGTGGGAGAGTTGCTAGGCAACCAGCAGAGAGACAACAGACAGAGAGTTCTTCTTTTGAAAGTGTGGGGGGGATTTTAACCCTCCTAGCCCCCATTCTCAGAGAGCTGAAAAGGTTAGAATGGAATGGAAGTACAAAAGGGGAAAGGGAGGACTTTGCCATCCTTCATGCTGTGAGAAGAGCGGAGACTCAGACTGACCAACTCGTTTCAAGAGTGGCAGGCTGGGAGTCACATGCTGGATGTGATTTATAAATAAACATACCATAAAACTGCCAGAGAGTCATTAATTGAGGTGTGCAGTGTGTCTGCCTGAGATCATTACACTTATGCACCTCTGCCGGTGAAGGGGGCCAAAAGAGAGCGATGTCAGAGGATGTTGGGGAGAAGTAGGTATACCTGTGCTCCTTCAGATTCCTCTCCTGGTTCCTGACATTATGCTACCAAATTAGGAAGTGGGAATTCAAAAATTTCCCTTGTACTTAATAGAAAGCAGAGAGAGAAATAAGCAAGATATACTCCCTTTCTCCTGCTTTCCACACATAACCAGAGTGTAGTAGTTCTTATGCAGTAGTGTTTGGCATTAGACAATATTTCATGCAAAGCGTTAAAAAAAAAAATCTCTGCAAGCCTACAACTGCATTTTTATTCATGCCACTTACATTGATGAGGTGGCAACAAATCTATAGTTAATCTTGTTTAGTGTTTAGCATCCAAAATCTCTTTTCAGAACCCCTGGACAAAGCCCAGAATTATGTTTCATTTAAGTCAGATCATCCAGCTGTCCCCAATATTTTGGATAGTGCATCAAGCCCAAAGAACTGATGGCTACAGCCCAAGGATAGCAACCAGGTTATAGCTTTTAAAAACTTTTAAAAATCTAATCCCCAAAACCATAGGATTATGAAATGTGGAATATAAAATTCACATATATAAATCAGATTATAGAAAATGGAGTCTGGAAGCTGGCTAATTAAGCTGAGAATGTTAAAGACCATGACTGCATATCGGGGTGGAAAGTGCCAAAGCAAAGCATTGCTCCTCTTTTTCAGATAGTTGTTAAATATCCTGTACCAATGGGACTTCATCTAGAGTACTATGACTTTAAGAAGTATATACACAATGAAGATGTGCAGAAAAGATGTGCAGAAAAGGGAATCTGAAATTATCAAGGGGCTGGAACAACTCCCCTGTGAGACAATATTGCAATGTTTGAAGGGGGGAGTGTTAGTTTTCAAAAAAATGAGGGTAAGGATAAAGAATTATATAAAATTATGCAGGATGTGGAGAGAGTGGGTGGAGAGAAGCCTTTTCTCCCTCGTAGTACTAGATCCAATAAAACTGGAAATTGGGAGATTCAGGGTAGACATGGGGTTTATTGTGCTAGTTTTACCGTTTATAGTGCTAGCACTTTTGTCCTGATTTCTAATGTTCTTTTTACTTTTCAGTGCCTGTTGCGTTCTTGAACTATACCACCATATCATGCTGAATTTTAAATGGCAGAAAAGAACTGTATGTTGGGCTACCACCCCTAATTTTATCACATGAGCAGCAGTGGCATAATGAGAACCCTGTGAAAATTGCAA
Organism: Podarcis filfolensis; assembly: GCF_964270895.1. Classification (NCBI taxonomy): domain Eukaryota; kingdom Metazoa; phylum Chordata; class Lepidosauria; order Squamata; family Lacertidae; genus Podarcis; species Podarcis filfolensis. The sequence continues at coordinate 55,429,069 of NC_139607.1, read as the reverse complement.
AAATGCAAAACTCACATGATTTCCCAAATAAGGTTGCAAATAGATTTTTTTCGGGGTGGGGGATAGCATGGAAATGAGTGCTAAACTTCCACTGGATTTCCAGAATTGGCTTTTATGTCATGTGAAAGATCACATAGAATGCAAAAAAAAAAACCAAAACCCACAGATAAGGAAACGTTTGCCGCCTGAATGCAGCCATACTTGCAGAATTTTGGCTTACGGTTGGCAAAGAAGCTTTAGCGCAGCTGTGGGTTAAATTATAAATAACAAAATATTTTTCCCCCCTCACTTCTCTGCTTCTGTGGAGTGCACCTTCCTCCAGTGCACACAACTGGGTGCAGGTCTCCCTTTCCTCCCTGCCCATTCCCCTCTTGCCCAACACAAGAAGTTTCTATCCACTTACCTGTCTCTTGCCCTATACCGCTCGCTTACTCACATCTCCTGCTGGCTTGGCCTGCTGTCTGCCTCTCCTCAGCTGCCCCAGCTCAGACACGCTTGGAAATGGCACCAAAAGCTGGAAGGAAAGCCAGGGAAAGTAGGTGGCACCCAGCTGAGGGGTTGGGGCTACCCAAGGGAGGGAGGCACCAACTTGTAGAAAATATTGGGGCAGCATCCTTCCCAAATATTTTATGGGGGGGGGGGGATGGACCAGGGCCCCATAGAGTTGGTGCGTATTTGCATAGAAAATACAATGTGATGACAATTCTGACAAAGGATTTCTTTATGAGTGGTCATGTGGGGGGGGAATGTGGTGGGTTTACACGTGTAAATTGGAACTTAGAACAGAGCAATTTGGAATCAAAAGATATAGGAGAATGGAAGCATCAAATAAAATTCTCCTAAGTTTAACAAGCCATTAACAAACCCACAAACATCAGAAATTTGCTTGGACTATGACAAACATGTAATTTTCTTTTCCAGCTTCATTTGTTCCTGGGTGCCACTTAACGTTCTCATCTCCATTTATCTTATCAAATGCCATATTTCAATACATAATAAGAGATACTCCACATGTCAGGCAAGAAAGAACTTTGAGAACAGCCCCATGAATACAGATTAGAGACTCTATGAAGCCAATGAACTCTGGACATGTGGAGGAAGGAATAGAGTCAGTATCCATCAATGGAGACACCACCACATTTCCAAAATATGTTACCTGAGACTGGATGGCACCAAGGTACTTGATCTCAAAGAGAAACTGCAATATTAAGGCTATCTATTCTAAAGTGTGGAGATATTGCAACTGGCTATGGACAAGGAAAATGTTCTAACCCCAGTACTTTGTTCCTTTTTACCAGCACCCCCAAAGAGCAATTTGGTTGTATTTACTCTTTCGGTGTCATATGTCAGGCTGAATAGCTGTCTCACATTTTCTGCTGTTAGTGCAAGAATAGGAAAGATTATCCTGCCACCTAAACCAAAAAGCATATTAGACTTTGCTAAAACACTTTCATTTCCAAAGGTTTAGCATGAGGCTTTTGGCTTTGTCAACTCTACAAACAGACAGTAATCTCTGGCAGACTAAGCTCCTGGTTTTACTATTTGATGCTGACCTTATAACGGTAAGTGTGATTTGCCACCATTTCTTATTTTAAGGTAATTTAATCTCCTTGTGTGGGCCAGGTGATGCTGTTGAGCGGGACTAACAAATGCCAGATGTAGTGCAGTTTACATATTATCAAATGAGTTTTAAAACTGGTGTGGTTTTGATAATTCACTATTAATTATGTTTATTTTCAGAAGATAATATTATAATATTAAGAATGTGCTGGTCTATCCTGAGCTAGTGGCTACTGATAACAAAAAAAAGTCTTAAAGGAATTATCTGTAATCACAGTGAAATGTGTGTCATATAATCCTTTTGTAAGGAAGATGCCTGAGTTGCAGGGATATAACATCAGGCCTGGCTTCAAAGGGAGGAGGGTAAACACATCACAAACTAACAATGTGATGAATTCTGTTGCAGATATCTTAGAATTGGCAGACTTGCTAGGAAAGAGATGAATGCTAAAGAAAAGAAACACTACATCTTCTAAGCAAAACAGATAAAGGAATAAAACTAGGTTATTCCGGGCTTCTTTTTCAAACAGTGGTACATGCCCAGTTTCCTTTTATTTTATTTTTATCCATATTTAACAAATTTGTTTGTATACACCACTGTGAGTCAGAACTATGTAATACATCATTGTTGATAGTATGCAGCAGAAAATGTAAAAACCTCCACATAATTCATCACCATCATGTTTCCGCTTCTTATTTAAGAGAGTTGCACAAGAATCAAATAATGAAATCAATGAAGTAAGATTCCATTTGGCTCAGACTGAAGTAGCTCTATGAATTCAACAATGGAAGGGGGAGATAATGGATAGATAAGCAGTTTGGGCATCTTAGGCTATAACATTCAAATATGGTAAACATATATTTGAAATGAAATGATGTCTGTTGCTGCTTAGTATACCCATCCTCAATCCAGTATAAAAACATAAGAGTCCTGCTGGATCAGACCAAAGACCCAGCATTCTGTCCCCAGCCAGTATTGTGGATATGCTGTGACACACTCCTTTGCCTGCCATCATGTCCCCATTGACTTTAAGCAAGCTCATCTCCCTATTTTTGAGCACATAGAGCTGTCACTTCTATTAATATGAAAGAGGAAGCCCTTAGGGCTGGTGATCTCTGCATGCATATGTGTTGGAGGGGGTGTTCTGCATTAGCAACAAACAGTCTCTCAACAGAAGTAACTGTATGCACTCCAAACATTGCTGTTATAGCACCTATGACAGCATGTAATGACAGCAGCATCCTGTATGGGGTCCTGTGGGCACTCGGAATCAAGGTCAGCAGCTCACATGCTGTGCTGATCCCAGGGTGTTTTCAGTCTCAAAATAGAATTAGTGGCTCCTATACACCTCCTAGCAACACTGCAGTCCACCATCCCCTAGGTGTATGGCAATGGTGTTTCTCCTGAAAGGCCCCTTTGCCTTTGCTTCCTTCCACTATCCGCTGTCACAGCAGCTGCCTGGCACAACACACACACTCATTCGCTGTTCAGGCAATGCTTTCCTCACTTCCTTCTGTCGTTGTTGCCTCTGCTGGTCTCCAATATCCCCTTCTCATTCAACTCTTGGGTCAAGCAAGAATCCACTCGAGAAAGTTGTGGTGACCCTGAGTGCTTGTTACCTATTTTCTTATATAGTCCTTACTTGCTGGGAGGAGTCCATTGGTTTCAGGTGCTGGCCTGACTGTTAATTGACTTCAAGTGGTGAGTCATGTGCTCTCAGTCTTGTACTTCTGCCTACTGGCTGGCTGTCCCAGCTGTCCTGCCCGCCTAATCTTCCTACTGGCTCTTGGAAACAGTGGGGATAGGGAGTCATGTTCCTGCAGGGTCCTAGCCTCCTCTGTATTGAGGGCTGTGTGGTCTCTTCTTCCCTGTGTTTCTGGTATTCCAGGTTGTATTTCTACTCCTCCACTGGCCCCTCATTCCCCAGACCCTCTGGGACCTCTCCATGTTGCACGGGGATGCTGAGGTCTCCTGATACAAGTCTTGAGAACCTCCAGTAGCCAGTGGTGCCCTCCTATAGGTTATCTTCATCCTGCCCATGCTGGTGCCCCTGCCACTCCATGACATATGGTGTGTGTCTATCCTCATTACATTGCCTATCAGTTACAGCTGAGAATGAGATGTGATGACACAAGAGTTTGGGATAACGGCTTGTGAAGAGATGCTTTGTTTTCTGCATGGCACTCTTTCAGAAATCTTGATGAAAGGTTTGGCTGTTAAGGTTAGAGAGACTTGGCGCGACAATTCTCAGAGTGTTCTAATGGTCAATACACTCAACCCCTCTCTCCCAGGAAATCGAGAATTGTAGCACTCAGGGAGAGGAATAAGCAGACTTTCATAACAGTTTTCAGGACCTTTTACAATCTACAGTTCCCAGAATTCTTTGGGAAAAGCCAAGGCTGTTCAAAGTAGTATGATACAGCCTTATGCACAGATGGGACCTTGGGGGTTAAGCCCATGATTAAGGATGGGGGAGAACATCAATTCTGTTTATATTTCAAGAAAACATACCAAATTCATACCTATATGAACTGAAACACAGCCATACTTCAAAATCCATACATCTCCAAATTTTGCAGTGCATCTCCTCAGCCAATTAATGTGTTAAAAAATCCATAGCCTGGGGTGAAGTGTGTATGCAAATGCACATATTTTTCTGCCTTTTCATGACATCCTTAGATGGCCACCTCACTCTGCCTAACGGTAGGCCAGCCCATTGACTTGTTCTCTGGGTTGTCTGTAGATTAGAAAGGGTACTCAATACTTTGATACATAGATCATGTATCAATTATATAGATTATTAAAAGTGTATCATTAAGAACAAATAGTATCTCGATTTGCTTAAAATTGTGAAAACTGGACATGGATAGAACACTTCTGCTCTTTTCTGTAAGAGTGTAATTGGAAAATTATTTGAATTATTCTATGAAAGAGAAAGTGCACCATTTTCTTTTTTTATATGTAAAAGAGATTGTATAAATAAGGCAACAATCTAATTCCCAACAGCTCCCATAATGCATGCTTTCGGGGGGGGGGATATTTTATATTCTGAGGTATATACAAATACCTCATGACTGCAACACATAAGAATGATAAAATGCTAAGATTTAACACTATTTAAACTATCTCTAGGGACAAATGAAAAAAGGCATCCATTATTCAATAGCAACTTATTTATAACAAGCTTTCTTTCAAACATATACTAGGAACACAAGATGAAATTTGAGACCTAAGGCACTGAATATGTGGAACTCCTTTAACAGAGAAGTCTACAGTGATCCCACAGAGTAACACATATGAATGCAGCAATACAATTACCAGTTGACAGCAAGTCCACTCTCCACAAAGAAAAATCTTACAGCTGTGCATGAAATAACAGCTTGAGAATCACCTCCTCATAGTCACTCTTGACTGCTACATGCTGGTAAAATAATGAGTAGCTCTACTGAAACTTAGGGCAGTAGGGAAACAGTTTCTCTCTCTTTTTCACAAGTTTTAGCAAAATGATGGGATTGGAAAACAATCTGAAAATAAAAAAGAAGAAAGGGAAAGAAGAGGGAAAGAAGCAAATGGTGCTGAAAATAATAATAGTAAAGTAGTAGGATGAAGACTTTCTTCTCCCAGCAAAGACTTAAAATATGTTGCCTTACTAGGAAAACTGTATTCTTGTTCCCTTAAAGAACGTCTTCACCAAAACACGTTGAGTATTTTACTATTTTATTACATTTCCCATATCCTTATCAGTCCCATATCATTATCAGGCTCTTTGCCTCTTCTTTGCTTCTTTGTGTTTGGGGCAACCCCACCTGCTATCCCATTTTTTTCTCTTTTGAAATCGTCACACACTTTATACTGCTCTTGCTTATCGGGTATCTGATTTAAACAAAATTTCCTGTACCTGCGATGAAGACTTTGCATTTCCTGTCCCAAGTCTATTGTTAAAGTCAAGAAGAGACTCTGAGGTAAGGTCTCCGAAGGGGAGAGCAAAGGTCACTGAAGGGGACATGCGAAGACAAAGTCCATCTCTGTCACACTGCCCATTCCAACAGGGGCTATTTCATAACATGCAAAAGCAATAACATAAGACAATGGAATGAACAAGTGTTTGCAGCTGAATGTTCCTCAGGCTCAGGGGTGCCAACTTGAATAAAATGGATCCATGCTAGTGCTTCATGAGCCATATTGAGGCATTCAGTCTGATCCCATGTGCTAAATGTGCGTAGGATGCCAAGTGTACATACACTGGCCATGTCCCAATTTGCCATGCACTTCCTCCACCCCCAACCTTTGGATGTTTAGCTTCAGATAGCTCACTCGATAGAGTATTGGACTTTTAATCTCAGTGCTGTGGGTTTGAGCCCCACATTGTATGAAAGATTCCTGCATTGCAGGGGGTTGGACTAGATGTTCCTCGTGGCCCATTCCAGCTATGAATCCATGATTCATCTGAACACACTTAGGAGTTTCCTCAAGATCAGGAACCTTGATGGTGCAGTGTTCCTGATTATGCTTCCAAACTGCATTTAGTCAACTTCGGTCAGAGGCGTAGCAAGGTCAGGTGGTGAGGAAAGTTTTCTGTCACCCCCCCCCCATTGAAATTATTAAAAGAAGGAAGATACTTACAGTTGCAAGTGTTATTTTCTGGTTTATTTACTTAACATTGTGAGCATAAGCACTTAAAACTTTTTTTCCTGACTTTGTTCTCACACCCCACCTCTCCTCCTGTGCGTTCCAGGGTTTGGGTCCTGAGTTGAGGGAGCTTTTGCTTCTCTCCTTCCCTTCCCCCCTATGCTTGTTTGCTCGCCTGTCTCCTGCCTGTCCTCTCCCTGCCTGCCTGCCTCCTCCAGCAGCCCGGGAATGTGGGGCAATGGCGCGTCGCCCACCCACGACTCCCAAGCCTCCCCCAAGCTGTCAAAATGAAGGAGGAAGGGGGGAGGGTGCCAGCAAAGCAGAGCAGCTCCCCCTTTCCCATGGTGGCTCAAGGTGGACTTGGGAGTTGCGGGCAGGTGGCGTGCCAAATGTCACCCCCCCTCAGTGATGACACCCGGGGCGGTCCTCCCCCACCGCACCAACCTTCCTACGCCTCTGACTACGGCTAGACACATCTTCCACTTGATCAAGTACATCATCACAGCTAAGGAAAGTAGTACATGCTCATGTGGAGTGTAAACTCACTGTGTCAACTAGGTCATAGGCTGAATTTTGGCAACACCAAACATACCAAACCCATATGTTGTCAACCATAGTGGCATGTGAGGGAGCAGAACAGCAGCAGTACCCCCCTGGTAGTGGTACTTTACTTGCCAAGATGGTGATAGTAGAGCTACCCTGACCTTCCTGCCACCTGGCCCCACCCCATCAATGTCCAACAAGAGCAGAGTCGTAAAATGGGGGCTGCTGCTGCTGTGAGAGAGGGCATCTTGCATGAAACTTGGGATAGGATGGAGGGAGGGTACGGACAAGTGCATCCTTGAACCTTCCACTGCTTTCTCCCTTCCTTGCTTTGATCTTTCCTGCGCAGGAATCTTTTTTCTATTTGGTTAGTGTATTTCCCCCAGGTTTGTGGTTTGTAGGCCTGGGTCAGTGATCCTGGGCAGCCCCTTATGCTGATCAGATGCAGCACTCCATTAGGCACAACGAAAGCAGGAGTGTGGGATCATTTCAACTTTGTTATTATCCAAATACTGTCATATCTTTTCCATTACATGCAGACAAGCCTCTCAGAATGAAATCAAACACATTTACCCTTATAGTAAAGTTGATGGAAAATATAATGACAGTAATATAATATATGCATGCAAATGACTCCATTGCATCTGCAGCTCTGCTGGGTATTGCTGCCACTGCTGCTGTTGTTTTGCTCTGCCTTCAGAACCTAATAAATTCTCTCTCTTCCCCCCTGTTCCCTTACATTCATAAACAATTTCCCTGCAGAACATTTAGTCTTTATTTTACTTCAGCAAACATAGCTTAAGTTTGGCCTCAGGGGAAGATATAAGTGGCTAAGTTTACCAAATCTGAAATCTAGAAAACTTCCCGGACTGAAAAAATGAATTGTCTTCTACGCCTTCTGTTTGTAAAAAAATTGCACTAAACACATTCTGCTTAAGCCGAATAAATGTTTTCTGGTGGATAGTAGGACTGTGCAAATCCCAGATGTCCTGACAAATCCCAGATCCTAAACCAAATTAGTGGGATTCAAGTCAATCCAGGATTTGTATGGAGCTAGTTGAGGCACTCCCAGATCTGCTCCCACCCCCACCCCCGAGATTGGTTCAGGTCCACCTGGAGCAATGTGGGGTTGTCAAAAGAGAGGGGCACTTGGGCAACAAGGAGAAGAAGATTGTGTAAGCAGAAATATCTGCTAGCATATCTCCCCACTCTCCCCCACCACCGCCAACCACATGTTTAGTTTTGGTTTTAAACCCCAATTAAATATTAGGACTATGCAAAGCCTGACTTGAACCCAGATTGTTTCAGGTCAGATCAAGGCCTATTCAGGATCACCAGATCGGGCCTTGAACCAAATCAGGAATGCTGTACAAAGGGCCATTTATTTTATTTCAGCTGTACTTTCTGATGGGTCAAAAAACACTGTCCTTTCCATCACAGGGAGTCGGAAGGTGGCTGATAAATGGTGGCATTCCAATGTTGCATTGCAGTTCTCTAGCCATAACATGTATAGCAGTAGCAGACCTAAATTTTGGGGGCCCTGAAGTTTGAACTGTTATGGGGCCCCCTTTGCAACCACTGTCATCTTCTTTGATGGGGTTGTTTCATGACAGATCACCACATTAAAAAAACAAAAAACTACATCTCAGATTTTGATTAAAATTGCTGTACTGGATTATTTCACATGTCAAAGTCACTGGTGTGAATAAAATTTCCCTGTGCCTTATAGGTTTCGAGTCATGCGACTCAAATTGGGTCTACTAACCCAAAAAATTGAAGCAATGTGGACTTAACTATTTTCTGTTCTTGATTTCTAACAGCTGAAGGAAAGGCACAAGCTCTCACAGCTTTGTCCAGATTCCCATTTAGTTTTGCTTGACCTGTTACCTGCCCTCCACTTTCATTCACTAGTGGAATAAGATCTGCTTGTTTATAAATGATTGCAATGCACTGACATTCAAACATTCCACATAGCATGCTTAAAAAACCAACAACAACAACAACTTAAGGCTTTGCATAAAAACTAGCACCAGGAATATTTAAAATGAGCAATACCTACCAGAGGATAATCTTGAAGGCTAATTCTCCCCTTTGGCTAATTGATTAAATCAAGCAAACATCCTGTTGGTAAATGAGTTTTTAATAGAATTTCTTTTGCCAAGTTATTCATAAAAATAAAAGTAACCCTGAATATTGTAACAGAATATGAAACTGCTCTCTTTGTTTCCTGACATTTCATGAATCTGTCATACTTGGCAGTCATTGTTCAAACCTCAGGATTGTAAAGAAAGGCCTGTGTCATTTAAATTTAATTAAGCTTTTAATAAATTCAATTTTTTCTTTGCTAATCATGATGTATCCCTATTATGATCCAACATCATTGGCAAATTCAAACTAAAGATACATTTTTAGAGAAAGGAAATTGAGGGCATGACACCATATAAATGAGATATGGCACAGATGTGATGTGTGAGACAAGTTGCAGAAGCAGTGTGGTTAGAATGTGCTATGCACAAATATTATGAAATGTAAACATTCTTTGTCCTAGTTAGGAGTTTTATGCCAAGGCTGCCACTGCTGTTGTTTTATATGACAGTTACATTTTGTGCACACAAGCACTGTGGTTTGGGACTGCAGGAGAGAAACCGTAGCTTAGCAGTAGTCCGCCAGTTTTACATGCTGTAGGAGCAGTGCCGGATTTATGTATAAGCTAAACAAGCTATAGCTTAGGGCCCCACTCTCTTGGGGGACCCCCAAAAAATTCACTATTAATATACTTCTTCTTAATTGTATTTCAGTTCAGCAATTACTTTGATAAAATACATATTTTGTTATGAGGCTTTAGATATCTATTAGGTCCATAAATTGCCATATAACATATATTCAACACAAAAACAGTGACAATTTGTTGTTAACAAAGGATGGCTGGATATATACAGGGCCCCATTACCTTCAGTAGCTTAGGGCCTCATCAAACTTTGGGTTGGGACCATATTTTGTAGGTGCCCTGAGCCCATTGGCCATGAAATTTTACATGATTGGGAGCAGTTACTCCTCCCTCAGAAGAAGAAAGCAACCTAAGGCTTCCTTCCTAATGGTTGGGAGTGACATTAAAAAGTTGCATTCACCTATGGGATGACATTCTGAATGGTGAATGAACTTGCCAATGGTAAAATATATATTTAGTCAAAGGGGTCCTTTGGAGGGGTTTTTGTTTTGTTTGTAGTATTACTTCAAAATGCTATTCAATACAAATCTTCTGCTATACTGACAGAAGAAAGTTTTGCCAAAGACAAATGACCATGGAAATACACCAGGGGTGAATGACTGTCATCCTATAAACTCATCTTAATTTCAGTGCATTATAAAGTAATGGTCAATTTGTGGTGCATATAACATAAAATGATAAACACGTTACACAACATTAGCTTCCTTTGCACTCTTGAATGCCTAGATCTTATATGTAAGGAAGCAAGATATAGTACACTCCATTACATTTTCATCCAAACACATCAATGCATTTGAAGGCTTCCTTTCTTGTTCTGTCACCTTTAATTTCACTGGTAATTTAACACTGAAAACAAAAGGTAAGCTTTAATATACTAGCCTGGTGTGCTTTATTTGAAAATTAAATCATTTGGGAGTCTGTGTCTGCATAACAGAATTTACTGCCTGTAATTAACTAACCTTTAGAAAAGACCCTTTTTAATTTCCTCCTGACAACATATCTGAAAAATGAGACCATAATAAGTGTTGGCACAAAAGTGACTATATTAGTGTAGGAACTCGAGCAAATATTAGATAAATGATGCAATCAAGTTTTATATAAATGGAAGTTTAGTCATATTACTTCTCACTACTTGGACTCATATGGAGCTTTTATTTTTACATATCAATTATATCAGATAATGAAATAAATCAAGTGCATGTCTTGAATGTGATAGGCGATGAGACCTGCACCTCTTGGAACTCTGCGAAAGCATTTGCCAAAGTCTGTTTTAAAAAGCGAACGGTCGGAAAAGATTCCAGGGCTCCCAAAAGTCATGACTGCCCACATTTCCTATTTCTCTTTTACAGCATCATTCTAGCTATGCCTACTCAGCAGTGGCAGAGCTTCATGCTCCGGCACCAGGGGTGGAGAGCATGCGGGGGTGTGGCACGCCACCCGTGGGGGCATGGCGCCCAGCACGTGGGGGCCCAGCCACGATGGCATCCCACTGGGATCGTGGTGCCAGGGTTAGTGCGCTCCCCCGCCTCCTCTTCCTCTGCCAGTGCTACTCAGGAGTAAGACTCACTCAGTTCAAGAGGACTTACTTCCAGGTAAGTGTGTATGAGTTTGGATCTGAAGGCTCAGGATTCTCACTGTGGTTTAGTTGGCAAGAATGTTCTGCGAGTGAAGGGTCCCTCAGCCCTCCCGAGCCCTTCAAATGTCCTGAGCAGATATCAAAGGGCACAGAGCCTGCAAAGGGTGAGGGGGGGAAATTGGCATAACTCCTCTTTTCACTGGCAGAAACATCCCTTTAGCAGAACTCCAAGCAGCATGAGAGGCAGCACAGGATTTGGGAAATCAGCAAAAAAATTGATGCCCTGCCCCTGTATTTCATCCAAAGCCTTCACTGGATCTCAGTTTCCTCCGCAGACAAAAGGTGCCCACCTGCTTGTGGGGCATTGCTTAAGATTCAAGCCCAAGTCTCTAAACAGAACATATACAAATACTAAAAATGTGACAAATCTCTGCTCTTATTTCCTTAAGTAGTAAAGCAAAATGCAGTCTTCTAAGATTAGGATCACCCGAAAGTTGAAAATCTGATCAGTCTTATAGTTGGGTGAAGCAAGAGGGTTTTGTTGTTTTTCCAGCAGCGAGGACTTTCACACTAGGAGAGAGAAGAGGTAACAAACACCTTGGGACTTAGCAGAGTCAGAAGGCCCATATGTAGGAGCTGTGATTATGAGATGAGGCTGAAGTCATATCCAGATTTGCAAAGGGCTTTCAAGCAGCCATGTGCTACTGTTTGAACTTTTGGTTTTCAGAGGTTCAAAGGGCAGCTTTGGGTTGATTGGAAACACTCTGTTTTAACAATATTCCTATACAAATCCCATCCTGAATCAGGCAGGGGTTTGTGCTGGCATCCTTTGCTAAAATGAGGAAGAAAATGTTCATTTTAACAAGGGGGTGGGGGCTGGTGCATGCCAAACTGAGAAGGATTGAAGAACCACACATTAACTGATGGAGGGTGAAAGCCTACTTACTTGGCTGCATGTTCCTGCAGGATTCAATCCCATCCTCCCACCTATAAGTTCACCAAGAGGGGAGGGACAAGGAGTCCTGCTCTCCACTTTACCTACTTGTTAGTTACATCTGGGGAAATGCCTGACATGGGGTTTTGGCTCTAGATATTCAAAGCAGGAGAGTGGAGATTTGGAGACAGAGAGGGAGAAAAGGCAGATGAATCTGAAGAGACAGGGAGTGAATAAAACAAACCATTCAGAAAAAGCAGTAGATGAAACAACAGCCGGCTCCAAGTTTCTCCTAGCATTTGTTCAGCAGCAGCTGTTGAGTTCTACTAAGATGCTGGAATGGATAAAACAGAGAGGGTGAAATACAGTAAGAAGCAATCTAAATGTACAATGATCAGTTACTCACTCAATATATTTACCCCTTTATTTCAGATGAAAACTTCTAGAGCCACCTGTCTCATAAACAGAAAATCTGGTTGCCTCGTAGGTTCTGCTTTACTGTGGCAGCCTGGACACAAGCACGTGGAACTGAACCAGCAGCTGAACGATCACAGCAAAAGTTAAACCAATCTGCTGGTTTGTATAAGGGACTCTAACATTCATGATATTTGAGCAGGAGAGTTCCTTTGTGTATCAAAAAAGCTGCTGCTGTGCCAAATCAAAGTTTCTCTTGGTTTCACACTCTGAAAGCATCATTTTTATGGTAATGGCCAGGTGCGTTTGGATAGTAGAAAAACGCTTTTAATTTTGTGGAAGTCTAGAGAGTGTAGTATAATCTGTCATCAAGCAGCAGGAATCCACTTCTGGCAGCTGGAATGGATTTGACATTTTAGCTTGGTTTATGGTAAGCATTAGACATCAGCACCTCACTTAACAATTTTGCAGGGGCATAAATAAAGCACACACTGAGCAATTTGTTCAGATTAGGTGTACGATCTTGATCAGCATGAAAACACCAGAGTTCAAGAAATGTTATCACAGGTTTACACTGAAAGCTCTCAAAGTTGTAAGGCTATGTTTATACATTAATTAACACTAGACAATTTTCATCCCTGAAGTCAAGGGACACCTTCCTCCTTCAATTCCTCCAAACCATGTATTACTATATAGGTGTGATTGCTTTGGGATTTGAATGCACATTATAGTCTGTGAATCCTGGAGCCAATCTATATATTGTACAGCATGAGGTGGTAGAATTCTGGACTGTATCTTTTCAGACTACAGATGGAGCTTATACTCCTGGATATTATCTGATGTAAAAAGCTCCTCAGGTGTAGCAAAGTAGAACCTCAGGAGAGGTGTATGCTAAATGCTTTTCTCTTGTGTTCTTATTGCAGACAGAGTGTTGTTGATATTTTAGAGAGGTTTGCTGATATCTTACATTTTTAAAATGCAGTCTCCTCCTGCAGACTGAAATGGCCAGAATTCAACCACCATCTGTCTTTATCACCTCATTCTGTGTTGGCATCCATATGTCTCCAAAGACACTGTGTAATGTGTAGATTAAAGTCCCACCCACTCCATACTTTTAAAGGATTCTTGTACTGTACTGCTTTAACAGTCATGGAGAATCCTGGCAACTGTAGTTTTTTAAAGGTGCCAAAAATTGTCAACACAGTTGACAACACTACAGTTCCCAGGGTTCTTTGGGGGAAGATATGACAGCCAAAGCGGTTTAAGAGTGCTTGACTGTATGGTGTGGATGTGACCTAGCTCTCAGGTATGATATAATAAAGAGCAATAGCTCTGTTGAAAGTGGTGTAAAATAGCTAATCATAGTGGAGTAGAAGGGTAGACTGGTTTTTAATGGAGCCTCTGAACTTCAACAATTCAGGATGATTCCAGCGACTGAAGGCATGTCACACAGGCTGGTTGTGCTGCATGAGTATGTTTCACATCATGGCGTATATCATATTATGTGACATAATCACTGAATGCAGAGTTTTTGTGACTCTCTCTGGTTCACAAATCAGTTAAGGCCGTATTGTTGGATTTCAGCCAATTTTGTTTCTTTTATCCATTCTAGCGTTGTTGAGGTCCACTGACACTCAACTATTTCAGCATAAATCATTTATAGGTGACATTCAGCTATATTCTGTGCATCTTTACTCAGATGTAAGTCCAGGCTAGTTCAATTAGGGCTATTCCCAAGTAACGATGTGCTTGAACATAGCCTAAGGCACATTTGCTGATGTTACCTTGGATCCTAGCATAAAGAAGCTCAAGAAGGAAAGTTTTTCATCCCTTCTTCTATCCGCAGCATCCCACACTCTCTGAAAAGCCTCTCTGGAAGCCCTCCATGATCATTTTGTCATGTGTGTGTGTAAGAGAGGGCTTCTAGGGAATGGATAAATTGTCCAAAAATGGACCTTATAAGTTAAAGGACATTCCCAGAAAGCAAGTTTCTCATCTTTTCCAGAAATCCCCTGACACTAATCCTGATGTCAGTGACGGGGCAGATGGGGAGGAGTGGTAAAGACCTCCACCTCAAGATGTGTCAGGGCAGGAGGAAGATGACAATAGTATGGACACAGATTCATGGTGGTGGTGAACAGGATACATCCCAGAAGAAGAAGCAAAGAGCTGGGAAATGATGGAGTATGAGGAGCAGGAGCAAGCGAGCAAGTGTTCTAGTCCTGAACAGAGGCAGGGCTCAGAAGTGGAAATTACATCATTTGAAAGCCAGGTAGAACCTCCTCCTTCTCCAAGGACCAAGTGATCCCTTCACATCTTAGAGCAGCGGTCAGCAAACTTTTTCAGCAGGGGACCGGTCCACCGTCCCTCAGACCATGTGGTGGGCCGGACTATATTTTGGAGAGAAAAAAATGAACGAATTCCTATGCCCCACAAATAACCCAGAGATGCATTTTAAATAAAAGCACACATTCTACCCATGTAAAAACACCAGGCAGGCCCCACAAATAACCCAGAGATGCATTTTAAATAAAAGGACACTTATTACTGAGAAGGCGATTGGGCCGCATCTGCCCCCAGGCATTAGTTTGCCTACCCCTGTCTTAGAGCATAAGGCCAAACAGAGACAGAAAGATTCTGTTGCCGCCCACCAGAGGCAGTAAGGAGGGGTTTGGAAACTAGGAAATGCAGCAAGGGGAGTGGAGCAGGCACTCTGAGCAATGTCTCAAGACTTAGGGGAGCATAATCCATGGTCTCTCTGTGTATTCTGTTAATTTAAATAAAATAACTAGCAGAAACTCTCTATGTCTCTGATTTCACTAGACAGCTAGCCGGGGAGTTGTGACACCCACATTTCTAAAGAGAGCCCCTCACCCCTACAGAGGGGCTTTCCATGAGGATAGGAGGTGGGAGACAATGAGATGGTAACTTTCCTTCCTTCATCATCATTATCTTGCAATCTAAGTCACAGACACAGTCTGAAATCCCATTTATGTGGTCCTCTCTTTGTTTTCTACACAAATAAAATTAATCTTGTCTGTGTCTGTTCAACTCAGTCTAGCCTGTTGTGTGACTCTATAAAACCAAACAAGCTGAACTGCAATTCGATGAGTAACTGAAGTACCTCAAATAAAATTAATTAAGTAAGATACCAAACATCATTTTATTTTATTTTATTTTTATTTTCTCTTAAAAGAGCATATAAGCTGTTGCCTCTCTTGTTCCTTAGTTTCTCACATTTGCTTTAATTTTTTGTCTCTATTAATAAAGCATTAAACAAGAAAATAATGATTCCCTTCCCCCTTGTGTACAGAGCAAATAGTTCATTACCAGTGGCAATTTATGGTCTACACATTGCTCTGTTATCACAGAAGCAAATATACAACCATTGTATGAGTACCATTAATCAAGTCTGATTTGACAATTTGTGTTCCCATTACAATTTGTTCTGAACAAACTATAGAGTGTGTTAGGATGCTATGCCTGAAGCTCGAAAGGTTCAACCCTATCCAGATCTTCACATTTTAAGATGAACAGATTGCACAGCTTAATATTTCTCTCTACTGAATTCTCTGGCACTCACGCTTAGATTCCTTGGAATGTTGCCTTCTGCACGCCTTATTCACATCTAATGGCAATGTAATGGCAAATGAGCAGTTCCCTGCTTTGTAAAGATAGACTGAAGATAAATAAATTACTGATAAATTACTGAATGTGAGATTTGGGCTGTGTTCCCATGTATCTAGGGCAATTATAACCTTTTTTTATTACTTACAGTGTAGTTCTATACAGGTATACTCAGAAGAATTTTCTTAATAGACAGCATGAATCTCAGAGGACTATGCAGCCCAATATGACATTAGGTCAAACAGGAAAAGATCTCTACTCCAGTGAGTAAGAGAGCCCACCCTCTTACTCTTCTTCATCCCCAAAGATCAGACTATAAGTACTGTAAATTAAAACATTTCATGCCAACACAACCCCAACATTTTCAGTTTAGTTCTAGGCATGTGTTCTGCCAAAAGGCAGCTGTTCTTTACTAGGAGGCAAAAAGCACACTTTTGAGTGAAGGAAACCACACATTTTATTCATGTACAGCAAGAATCCTGCTTCTGAGCATCAAGCACAGGGCTAAACCTTTATAAAGTATATTAAAGAATACATTTCACAATAAGCTTGCATAAACTAATTAACTTAGTCTGATTATCATCTGCAGATATGCATACATATTATTACAGCAAGAAACCTGAAAACTAATGGGACAAAGCTAAGTACTCCGGCTGGAGTGTCCTGCTTCCACCAGTTCCACCAAGCAAAGCTAGCCCATAAGAAGCCCAGTTCCTAGGCCTGGCTTCTACAGAGAACTGGGCATGAAGCACACTGTGGCTAACTTAGCTTAATAGTCAAGTGTATCAGGCAAGACCCTACTGCTTACATCCCTTCCATTGTTCAGAATCTTGGAAAACCATGGGTCTGGTCCATCACACCCAGGATGCCCCACCTATGCATGGGACACTGCTGGATAAATATGCTACATCTCTTTTGTCTTGATAAACCTGCAAAATAAAGGAGATCCCCAGAAAATGAGTTACCAAAGAACACAAATCCACAATCAAAATATATTTTCTTTAGCCGTTACCTTTATAATACAGTTTTCAGCGCAGTTTTAAAATTATGAAATAGACACAAGTGACAGTGACATGGCCTGGAAATAGAGTGAGCCACCCATCTCTATACACCATATATCCGAGGGTGTATGCAAGGAATTTGCCTTATGCATGCAAACTGCCATGACAACCATGATGTTTAGCCCCTCTCTCAGCGATGCCTACTTCTTCCGAATGCATTTTTTGACATCCATAAAAAGCAAATTAAGGCCAGGGCCTACATTAGCAATAAAGTCCATTATCTCTATGTATTTGACAGATGGTAGATCCAGCAGTTTATTACTGGGATGCCGTTCTTTTTCTTCTGCTATATTTCATCTGTAGATGTGCTCTTTAAATGCTTTGGAGGGCAACATCTTCCGAGAGAAATATGTCTAAAGTCAATTTTATTATGACATACAAATAGCAAAATGACAGTGCTTAACAGCCCATCTCCTCACCCTTCTCATTCAAGCTTCCAGTATATAAAATGCATGGAAAATCAAACCCAGTTCATGAGGCAGGAATTGTGATCAGAAGGTTATAATAAAAAGCTGGCACTACAACAAGAGCTTCCTTGGTTCCTACAAGTTCAGCAGTGGAAATAATCGGTTTTGTGCAGCAGGGTTCTAATGGCAGATGTAAAACTAAGCCAGCCTCCAGGTTATGATAATCATTTGAAAGCATGCATGAGGAGGCTAATTCAGGAAACTCTGAACCTTATAAAATCTAGAGACAAAAGGATAGATTTCATGATAAACAATACAGCAGTTTATATGAGCATACACACATTTTGGGGATTACATTTTTGGGATTTCTGTTGCAGCAAAACCAGGATGATGGTGGTGATGATTTATTAGAGGAATAACTTATTAGAGGAAGTCAGGGATTGCTACCTATGTGATAAGGAATTTGTTGACATTTGGTTTGTATGCAATGTAGCACTAAGTCAGGGTCTTATCAGTGCAAGGGCTTATGCCTGGGCAATGGGAATTTCCCTCCCCCTGCTCCAGAAGGCTGAGGGAATCCCTAGGACAGATTTAGCAGGTGCAAAGAGGAGGAGAGAGGGGAAGGTGTGCCAAACTATGTGACATGTGCTCTCAACAGCAACATGTCCCAGAATTCCTTGGTTCCTGCTGGCATTTCCTGTGCAGAAACAGGAAGAGCCAACAGAAGGCCAATGGACCAGCACCGTAAAAGTTAGGAACACTGAGAGATCCCAGATACAGTGAGAGTTGGTACTGCTCATATGATTTATAGGCCCCAGAAAATATGTGAGTAAATGAGTTAGGCATCTGGTCTCTAGAATGCACAGAAGAACTGGCACTGTGGCTAAAGGGTATTTGCCAGTGCAGTCATGTGTTATAATATACATACCTAAGGGAAACCACAGGAAAACATTGCAATGTATCCATTAAAAGAAGCTGAAGTTCTGAAGCAGAACCATTTCCAGTATCGCCTCTTCACCTCAGTTCCCCCATAGTACTAATTAGGTAGGGAGCTAAAAGAAAATCCCACAGTACACCTGTATTATGTGAATATTTAAACAGTTATTTCAGCTTGGTTATATTTTGTATTTGCTGTATTGTTCCATGTCTTATTTTTTATTCTTAAGAGGGCATATGCCTTCAATCAGGATAAAGTGACACTAACCAACTTTTGCCTCAGGGCATCCAAAAGCTAATGAATCAGTTCAGTCACTCTGAGCTCATAACACAGGACTTTGAAGGACGAATGTGAAATTTTGTGACATTTCAGATAAGGCTCAGAAATACGATGTGTTTACATGAGTACCTAGCAGCATCTCATTTAAAATCAGGCTGTGGTATTACTGGAACAAGTGCAGTTGGTCAGTACCATGGACAGCAATCCTTGAGCCACTGCGAGGTCTTCAAGTCTTCTGGTTCTGTTGGAAGATTTTCCTTTCAGTTCATATTTTCTATTTGGTTTTAGGTATTGAACATATTCAGGGTTTTCAGCAGCTAATCTATTGGCAAACTATAATAAATCAGATGTGCCTTGCCCATGTTGAATTATTTTCTCTGAAAATTAAAAATGTAATAAATCCTCAAGAACAGAGCATTTGGCAAATCCTCTTTTTAAAGGCCTTCAATAGAACAACTGCTACTGCCAAAAATGCAAGGCTTTTGCAGTTTCAGAGGCATATGTTCACACATTAACAATGTGTGTGTATCTTTACAATAGGAAGTCACTGTGCTCCCTGTGGAAATTGCTTCAAGCCTATTATTTGCCACTTTGGTTCAGTTTGTTGTTGCTGTGTGTGCTTTTGGTTTGTTTGTTTGTTTGTTTGTTTGTTTGTTTGTTTGTTTTTGTGTGTAAAAAAAAAAGTGTTTGACCTGATTAAGATTTCCCTTCTACTGGCAGCATCCATCAATTAGCATAAAAGTGAGACTAGCTGGAAAAGGCATCCATCATTTTAGAGTTATAAGCATACCATTATGTAAGAGAAACAAAGTCTTCTCAAATATATTTAATTAGGCTCTTGTTTGACTATAATAAGGGTACTGTTATTATTAATCTTTCACTTTTGAAGCATGTTCATGTATAGTCCTTTCAAACCTTTAGCTTGCTTGTGCTCATCACAATTTTATGAGGTAGGTTGCTTTATTATTTTTTATATTGATGAGGAGCAGAAACTGACAGGCAGTAATCTGCAACACCAAGTAGTGAGAATTATCCTGCACACCAGGGAGAAAGAGCCTCAAGTCAAGTGGGAATTATTTTTTTGTGAAGACACAATCAGACAGTGATCTCTCACATGCATTCTAGCTTATTCAGAGCTGGAACAGGCCCATGGTCAGTGGAGGCTGGTCCACTAGGGCACAGTTTTGCCATTGAAATGTCAAGCAATTAAAAAACAAAATCTCCTCAAAATCTCAAAGCCACACACTCTTTTTGGTCCTACGAAGATTGTACACTTTCTTGAATTACAGAATCATTTTTGTCTTTCTCCTGTTCTCTGGGCAATCCAAAAGTCTAGCTATGGCAGTGAAGTCCCTCCCCTATGTATCTAAGCAGAAAAACCATTTGCCTGCCACTGGACATTAGTTTTGAATACTGATTTCCCCATGTACTCAATTCAGTTTCCTTGTGTCAGGCATGTCTGAATGTTCTGACATATCAGAATCAGGAGGGCATTCAGTGGAATCCCTGCCCAGGCTCCCCTGGAGGCTAGAGAGCAATTTTCTCACAATTTCAGTCTCCGATCTGCAAAAAAAGAGAACATTATGGATCTACCTCATGGAGAAAGAATGAAATCCAGAACACAGATTGCATTCATCATGGGGATATCACTAAAAATAGATTCCCTGTGGCAAATCCTGTCCAAACTGTGTAGCATCACTTTCCTTGCGGAAAAGCCATGGAGGATCAAGTTTCATAATATGAAAGCAGCAACCTGATTTATAATTCCATGCACTAGAACTAGGATAGGGATTGCTCACCATGTCGAGACCACTGTGAAAGATTATGGTAAATATAATCCATGCTCCAGCCCAGAGCTAAAAAATGTGAGCTATTTTTGCATATTTACAGTATGCCCCACTGAGTTATGCAGGACTTACTCTCAGGTAAATGTGTATAGGATTTTAGCCTTATATTGTTATTAAATTTACAAATAAAATTCTTGGAAAGTCACTTAAGGGGGATTGTTCTATTCAAAAGAGAGGTGGAAAGGTAGAGGGTTTTTTTTTAAAAGAAAAGGTTTTATATCAGATTTTTATTCTTGTTCTGCTTCACTGCTGAAGATTAAAAACTGCCAAAAGGTTCATATTCAGAAAATAAACACACTGGCTTGTGTGGAAAGATAATTTTCTGGACTTACAAACACTGTTTTCCCCAAGATTACAATTATAACATGGAACGGATGCTGTTTCTAGTCTGTCATCATTGTTTCTGGAATAGAGAAGCCATTTCTTCCTTAATTATGAGCTGCGAGAGAAGTAAATGCTTCCCAATCCCAGAGTAAAATACAATATGAACTGACAAAAATAATTAAAGGTTGCATTTGGAAACTGCCACACTTTCCTTCCCTGGCAATAAAGCTATTCCTTGTTGCTGTCGTAACAGCAACTGATGAGAGTAGACCTACAACACCTACTGGGTCTTGGTTTTAAAACAAAACAAAACACGTATATTAAATCAGCAAGAAAGTCAAAAGAAAAAAAGACTGCGGAAAGCAAAGAGATTAACAAATAATTGTCTGATTCTGAATCATATTGCATCTTACAGCAACATTTTTAAAACATGTATTTTAAAGACTAATTGGGGTAGTTATTTCAGAGCTGGAGTGAAAGTTACTTTCAGGGATCCCTTTGTGGTCTGAATGCATCACATAGCTTATCCTTTTCCTGACAGAAAATGCTTTGTCATTCATTCCTTGCTACACTGCCTGTGGCATGGAGGGAAGGAACAATACTATTTTGTGGAAAGTCTGAAAAGAAATTGGATATATTTCTTTCAAACTATTGGCCTATTGGCTAAATGTTCTTTTTTCCAAACTTTGTCTTACACTCTCAAGAATTGAGACAGACCAGTATCAGCAGTCAGGACAGTCCAATTTACACAAGGCCCCACGCAGTGGTTCATATACGATGGAGCCACCCTTTGACAACAGGCCTGTGTATAGCCAGCGAAGTGGATCTGAGGCGGAAATTCTAATGGAACAAGTCAATACCGAGGAGAGTACCAGATAGATTGCTGAGTTATTTTTCTGTGCAGAAAATGAGAGGCTCTCTAGTTTATTAGGTAGTTGCAAGGGCTCCGGAGTAAAACACCCCACAGGTTAATGAAAGAATGGCAAGTGTTGCCAAATGAGATCTGGAGGCTGAGAGGAAGGTAACTAAAAGTTGGCCATGACTCTTTGGCATCTTGCCATTTCTCCAAATGGCTTCTTCATGATCAGGTTCTTGACATCACTGCTGCTGGTGGGGCTTCTTTTCAGCTGTGGGATGGGGGTTCTTCACAAACAGCTCCAGCCCAGCTCTGTTTCCAGTGCCCTCCCAAAGGCTGGTAGACACTGATGGCTCTGTGTATCTCCTGCTTGAACCGAGGTTCAAATATCACTTTTACAATAATAACACTAAAGGACAAACTAGAAGTTTGCAGCATCCAGCTACATGTCTTGTTTTTCCTTTAAGCAATTTTAGGCACAGGGAAGCCTGGTTCTTAATGGCAAGGCCACATGCAGGCTTAGCTCTTCACTCCTTCATCATGACTGAGATTGTCCCCAGCATCAGCACCTTGTATGACTAAGAGCCTTAGAATAAAGTCTAGCCTGGCTTGTAATTATTTAAGGAAAAACAAGACGCATAGCTGCATGCTAAGTAATTGTGTAAACATCTAGTTTTTCCCGAAGCAAATGTGAGCAAAACATTATTTTCTTCCCCCACCAGAGCTATTTCAAAGATTTCCGAGGAAATGTGTGTGAAGTACATTTGAATGCATTATACTCATTTAATTTTGTGGTTCTTTTTTAGATAGGAGTCAGACACTCTGCCTGTGCAGTATCGAAGGCTTATTTTCAAATGTAGGATGCTACTGAATAATAGTAGGCCAAAGCCCTCACATGCATACGGAATTAGATTTGTGGTTCTCTGGATCCCAGTTTAGATTCAAGTGAGTATATTAATCCCATAACTAGTTATGGACTTTGACCTCTCATTACTTATGTAGCAGGGATGAGGAACCTGTGGCACTCTAGGTGTTGCTGGACTCCAGTTTCCATCAGCCCCACCCAGCATGGCCAATGGTCAGGATTATGGGGCTTATAGTCCAGCAATATCTGGGCAACTGCAGGTTCTCCACTCCTACTCAGGTTTGGCATGGTTAGCTGTTTCCATCCTGTTCCTTAGCTATTATTATACAGTGATATTTGTTATTTATGTAGTGTTTTAACATGTTCAGATTTCTTTACTTCACATATATTATCACAGTAATCCTAACAGCAGCTCAACATGATAGTCCTGTAATATTGTCCTTGCATTCCAGGTGGGACGTTTGGACTAAGTGAGCTGCCTAAGGCCACCTAATTCTGGCAGACTTAATATGTGTACCATAGATTTGCTGGTTCATACAGTTCCCTCTATTAGCCATTAGACTACAGTAGTTGTATTGTCAACATTGATGCCAATGAATATCGATAAGCTTGGAAAATGTAAATATGTATACAAGCCTCTGGCCTTTCAAAGGGTACAAGCCACAGGAGCTTGTTCCTGAAGGTGAACAACATATTATGAGGTTTCCAACCATGAGTGGCAAATCAAACAAATCAAACAATAGAGTTCTAAGACAGAAAAATGTACATGACAGTGTATGTGAGGGCTTTGAGGGATTTTAAAGAAGTAGCATGGGTGTTTTGGGAGGCTCTTCCAAACTAATAGACTAACGAGGTAGAAAAGACCACATCTTCTGAGCAGGAGAGTCTTTGATGGCTGAACTTAGGGGACCTGGAGGAGCAAAGGCAGGGATGTATCACATATAGAAGCAGAGAGATGAGGAGGGAATGAGACAATGTGTGGCTTTGAAGATTTCCATGCAACTTTTTGAAAATGCTAACCATTCTAACTGCATTACATGTTTCCTAATGTTTCCATAAGCATGTTCTAAATGCAACAAAGGGAATTAATAACAGGATCAGGCTATTCCTTTCTCCAGTGTGGAGGCAGACATTAGAGGAGGATGCATTACATGTCAGAGGGATAAGGTGTGAGGTGCAGATCGCAATCTAATTCAGAAGAACCCCGGTATATCATTCAAGCTCGAGGACCAAGCAACAATGTGTATCACACAGCTTTGACTTTGTGCTCAATATTTCCCTGATCTAGGGGCAGTCTGGATTAGGACCCAGGTATGTGAGGTAGAAGGGTTTAAACCAAGGGTCAGCAAGGTTTTACCTGCCTGAGCCGATCAAGTCCTGTGGAGATCTCTCCGTGGGCCAGATCGTGTGCACACACAATTTCCGGCATCTGGGCATGTGCAGATGTGATTTCCGGTGTTGCAGAAGCAAGTCCCCATGCCGCGCTGGTTTAGCGCAGCGCACAGGGACTCACCAAGCAGGCGGCTTGGTTTGGGGGCGGCTCGTGTGCCAGTTAAACTGCCCCCGTGGGCTGCTTGCACCCCATGGGCCACAGGTTGCCAACCCTTGGATTAAACTATCTGGCCTCTGCTTTGGTCCCCATTGAGAGCAGACTTCCTGCACCTGTGATATGTTCCCACCTGCAATTCATTCTACATGGCAGCATTTTTTGCAGGTCCCATTTGGTTTTGTCCTTAACCTGATCCTATACTGTTCCCCACTTGTCATCCACTGTAGGTGGTGGCTATTGTCCTCCTGCTGCAGGAATGCAAACCCCAGCAACTGCCACCATTATTGCAATACAGCTAAGCTGAAGCTTAGATCTCTTTTGAGATTCCTTTGGAAGCTCCAAGAAAAGTGTGGATAAATTGCACAGTGCAGCAGAATACAGTTGCTTACATTTTCCGAATTAAAGTGCAATCTATTTTCTAAACTCATTTATTTATTCTTTTTGCTGTCTACATGCAAGGAAAGTGGTGCAATATTGAAATGTCATGTTCATTTCTAAGCCACGCTGAGACTTCCTAAATGAACCCAAGCAGTACAAAATGATTTGTATGCAAAACATTTGTTCCCTAATCAGACTCATAAATTCAAGTGAACATTTAATCAATTAGGTTTATTTGATCCACCAGCAGTTAGAAAGTTTCTTTAATGATATCAAAGGCAGAATAAATAATGGGCCCTAGATTAGGCATTTCCAAATTAAACAGATAGGATCAGGGTAGTTTGTATTACAAATATATGAATGAGGAATTCATGCCAGAAAATAGGATTTCATACTGTTTACTCTTCATACAATAATCTAATTGTTTTTTTTCACACTAGGGCCACAATCCTGAAGAAGCCATTAGGCTGCTCTATTGTGGCCTCAATATACTATAAACTAGATGTAAGAGGCAAACCCGTTTGTGTCTACAATACATTGTGGTTGGTTGAACATTCATTTTAGAGGGAGAGAAGAAAACATATCTAATTTTATTTTAATATATGTACTAATACAATATAAATACATGAAACTGCATTGTAATTATGGTGCAAGTGGTAAAGATGTTTCGATTGATAATTGATGCCTACTGTATTTATAGTAATTACATGAAAATGGGGAAAAATGAGGTGTAGGGGCAAATATAATTAAAAGTCGATATTCCTGAGTGTTTTCTTTCATCGTTCTACAACATAAATTGCATTTTATAGCTGCTAAAAGCTCAGTAGAAAAGTTATCATCATTCACTCAATTCTAGCACTCCAAACTACTAGGTTTAACTTCAAGGGACTAAATAGGATATAGGCATAGAAATAAGGTAATTTCAGATGGAGACAAAAGGGCGGGTGAAACAACCAATAGAAGCTGCTCTTTTCCTACTTCGGGCTAAGAGTTTGAATGGCAATGCTTGTTTGTAAGGTTGTTTTGTTTTGTTTTTTCCAACTCAAGATCTAAAGATTGCATTCAGGTGGCTAAAGAAGTGTATTTGTTCAACAAATGCTTCATGTGTTACAGGGGAGTGTCCCATCAACCCCAAGGGGTCAATAACAACTTCTTTGGGAAACGCTGCTCCACACCCAAGGAGAGACTGGAGGCACCACATAAGTAACTCTAAAATAACTCGAAACAATTGAAAACTCCAAACCAACTTGGCTTGCTCTAATAACAAAGCCAAACCTTCTAGTCTTTGGAGGGGAGGAGCAAGTGGGTTATTGTAACTACTACCTATGTAACTCAGAATAAACCAACTTTACTTATAAGTAAAATCCCAAACACAAGGAGCTTTGGTCTGATGCTTGGGGACAGGCATTGAGTGAGGCTGGGGGGCAGGAGTTGTGGGTGGGTGAATATATGGGCTGTTCAAAATTTTAACTTTTTTAAAAAAAAACACAACAACACCTGGTTGTATAAAAAGGAAAGTAAATGTTTTTCTTCCTTTTGTGCTAATTTATATGTGGAGCTGGCTGAATTCAGCTGCCAGTTTTTCAAGAGCCCTACCTGTTCTCCTGGCTCTTTGGAATGAAAAAGTGCCAAAAAAGCTGCAACAGGTTCACAGTGAATGCAAAACATACTTGTAGCATGTATATTGAACTTTTGCTTTTCCCCTAGTGTATCCTTTGCATACTTGGCTGATTTTGTGATGTGTGAAAGCACAATTACTGATGATTTCATTGTTGGCTGCAGAAGCCCTCTAAGAAAATAGATGAGGAGCTAAATATGAATTACCTACCAACTTTGATCATTTCACCACCTTCTGTGCCAACCATAAAACCAATAACATAAAGTCACATTGCTGTGATTTCAGACTCTGCAGAGCACATCCAGCCCCTTTTCTACAAAGCAGATCCGCAGACTTTTCAAAAGCATTTGCAAGCATCTGTGCTTCTGATGCTGAAAGATATGTAGTGAAAATGGAAGGACAATGTACCCAAAAGAATGAAATAGCTATCATCATCTTGACTCAAATAAAATGGCACCGCAGAGCTCCCTACCCTCCTGGCTTGTGCTGAATTTCAAATTCAAAGGCAAATAATCTGCCCTGCAATAAAGCTCAGGCATCTCAAAATAGCCTAGTTTGCACACTGAAAATCAACAACTGCTTTACATGACAATATTGCTTGCTTGGAAGACACCAGTCCCCATAATACCTTAAACTCCTGCATGCCCATGTATCAGAAAGATTCCAATGTTCCTCCCTGTGTTTGTTCCTTCTGAGGTTGGCAACAGTCATGGTGCAATCACAGTTGATCTTTATTTCAATCCGTCTAATATCCAGAAGCAGATCAGACCACTGTGACAATTTCACAGCAAAAAAACAAAAAAAAAAACCCTAGAAATGTTCAACCATATCCTATGCAGAAATTGAGTTAGCCAGTAATTTTTTCTGAAGTCTATGCTGCTCATCTCCCAGGAGGTCTGAAGGGGCATCTGATTCCAGGCTCAACTATTATGCCAGAAGGGATCTTCAGCAGAAGCATTTGCCAACCTAGTGCTCTTCAGAAATTGCTGGGATGACATCTACAACATCTGGAGGGCACCAGGCTGGTGAAGGCTGTATTGCAGCATGTAGGAGATAAATTACCTCCCTATTCAAGCAGCTAGGGCAATCTTAGACATTAAAACAAACCTTTCCTTTATTTACTACTACTGACGAAGTGGCCAAAGGTTGCTTCCCCACCTCTCACAATGCAAACACTTTGCTGCCCTTTCAAGCAACAGCAAGGTAGCTACTACAATCATACCTCATGTTATGGACGCTTCAGGTTACGTGTTTTCGGGTTACAGACCGCGGGAAACCTGGAAGTACCGGAAAGTGTTACTTCCGGGTTTCACTGCTCGCGCGCACAGAAGCACTAAATCGTGCTTTGCCCCTGCACAGAAGCACCAAATTGTGCCAGTGCCTGTGCAGGCGCGGCGCTTCAGGACGTGCCTCCGTCATGGATTATGTCTGCAACCCAAGGTTCCACTGTACTTCTACTACATCATCATCATCATTATTATTATTATTATTATTATTATTATTATTATTATTATCTGCTCACCTGACTGGGTTGCCCCAACCACTCTGGGCAGCTCCCTACAAAATATTATAAACACAATAAAACATCAACCATTCAAAACTTCCCTGAGCAGGGCTGCCTTTCAGATGTCTGCTAAAAGTCAAATAGTTGTTTATTTGTTTGACAACTGCTGAGAGTGCACTCCACAGGGTGGGCACCACTACCAATAAAGTCCTCTGCCTAGTTCCCTGTAGCTTCACACCTCGCAGTGAGGGAACTGCCAGAAGGCCTTTGGAACTGGATCTCAGTACCCAGGCTGGACAACAGAGGTGGAGACGTTTCTTCAGGTATACAGAAGAAAATTGCTGGATCAAACCAAAGTTTTGCCTAGTCCAGCATCCATTTCCCCAAAGTGACCAAGCATGTGCCCATGGGAAGCCCACAAGCACTGTAGTCCTCTGTTGCTGTTGTTGACCAGTGACTGATATATAAAGACATGCCACCCCTGATCCTGGAAGTAGTATATAGCTATCATGACTAGAAGCCATCAATTGCTACACCCTTCGTGAATTTGTCTAATTCAATTTTATAGCTCTCTAAGTTGGTGTAGAGCTGTTTCTTGAGACATTACTGGGGGTAAGTGGCTTCCTCTACTGGTCAAAAGAATTCACTTCTAGGAGCCACCATATTTTGGGTGGGTGGGTAGATCAGCCATGTGACATTAAGAAGAGCCAAAAGTGTAGCCAATAAACACTCCAGTAGTAAATATCTTTAAATGAAAAAGTATCTCTTTCTTTCTGTTTTGTTAGCTGCACTACTCTAGTATAATTGGACTTGAGGTAATAATCAGAATATAATTCCCAGGCCAGTGCTATACAGGTCAGACCAGATGATCATGTCTCTTTCTGGCTTTAAAAATCTATGAGCCTGTGAATGTAGAAGCCATTATCTACCCAGTCACACAGATATAATTCCCAACATTATAAACGATTTTTACTGAGGAATGGAATTGATCCAACAGCTTCAGGTTATATCACCACTCTTTCTCAGAAGATGGCTTAGAGACCTCAACCTCTGTCCAGAAATCTTCAACAGGTTTTCTTTCTTTTAAAACACAAATTTGCTATACTGTTCCCTATTCCCCTACCCACACTTCCTTTTTAAACCATGTATATTTTTGTAGTCCTGTTATGCTATTGCTACTTGGTCAAGCAGTTCATGGTCAATCAGCTTTTATCTTCCAAATGCTCGACCACATATTACATTACACTGTTCCTCCTGTCTTTTCATTCTGCCCATAGTTTTATTTTATCGTCATTGACATCTCTGGACATTTTTGTCTTTACACCTCTCGTATGAACCTCTCTGGTCACAATCTTCCCTGGTCCAATAAGTTCAGCTGCTGGTGTTTATTTTAGCCTGCCATTTACAGATAAGTATAAAGCTTCCTTTGAGTAACCCTATACTATTTTTTAAAATTAGCCATATGCCGTCCCTTTCCTCCATTTCCATATTCTTCCTCTGCCTCATTCTACACACATTGTATTTTATCTCATTTAATAGTGTCAAGACTTTTCACAGTAGGGTTTACATTTGGATTTGGCAGAAAACAGACAATTCCTACGGCAACCCATAATTCCAATCCATTAGGTTAATGCACTGCAGCTGCTGTGAACAGTGGGCATGCCATCTTTGGTATAATGAATCTTGGTATGGCACAGAATATAATACTAAATAAATTGAAAAATGGCTCTGCACTGAACTGTGAGGAGAGTTATTTTGTTTTCTTCCCTAGGAAAATCTGGTACCTAAACAGCCAGCAGATTTTGCTTATATTTTTAATAATTGATTATTAAATCATTACATTATTATTCAAACAGAACATGTCAAGACTGAAGATATCCAGTCTAAAATGCACACATTATTTGCTTAATTCAAGCTTTTACATTTTATAATGTAATTATTATGATTACTCACTGCGACAGAGATCAAAGATCATCTGTAAACTTGACAAGACCGAAACCTCACGGTTCCTAATGTTTGAAGAGCCAGGGAAGAAGGAAAGTTAAATTACATGGATAAATATAATGTTCAGGCATGCATTTTCTGAGCCTAATTCTCTGATCCTATATATACTAGGGCATCCATGGAGATAAAAGTAATTGGGATTGCAGCCCTGATCTTGGCTGTAGTTGATAGGTCCATGTCATCTGGTCACCCACCAGAATTCATCAAAGAGCTTGTGTGTTGGTTTTAATCCAATGCTATTATTGCATGCTATTTTCACTCCTTTGAAACAAGCATGCTATATAGTGCCATGTTGCTGTTGTTTTGCACCAATGTTATTGTGATGGTCTTGGATCTGATCTGCAAGGACTCATGTCCTCAAGACAGTGTCTGGCATATGTATGCATATTTCCTTGCTCACTGCATGAGTACAATAGCCCTGTCCCATAGTCATTTCCCTGCAAATGAATGCTTCTGATCCTGGAAGCAGTACGTAACTATCATGACTAGTAATCATTGGTAACCTGATACTCCATGGATTTGTCTAATTCCCCTGTAAGGCCATCCAAGTTGGTGATTATCGCCATATCTTGTGCTATCACCAGCAGCTGCTGGGAGATGACATGCACCTGACCTTCTGTTGCCTGCATCACTCTTGCTAACCAGAAAGTAGAGGGAGGCAAGGTCAGTGTGGTGCAAACACACCAGTGGAAGCACTAGATTGGTGCATTCGTCCCATACCAAACTTGCCATTGCTTCACTCCTCCCATTAACCCAGAGGTTTCCAGACTTGGGATATGGGCAATAGAAGGTCAGGTGAGTCCTGCTGCCCTACTAGCCACTACTAGCTATCAGTCATATTAGACAGTCCCTCTTTGCTTTGCTTTGCTTTTCCTTAAACCAGGCATAGGCAAACTCGGCCCTCCAGATGTTTTGGGACTAAAACTCCCATCATCCCTAGCTAACAGGACCAGTGGTCAGGGATCATGGGAGTTGTAGTCCCAAAACATCTGCAGGGCCAAGTTTGCCTGTGCCTGCCTTAAATACTAATAAAATCAGCAACTAACTGTATAATGGCCTCAGAAAGGAAGCAACAGGAGAAGCTCCTACACTATGGTCAGTGATACACTACCAATCTTTAATAAATAAATTTTCTAGAAAAGTCTTTATAGACGTATTTAATCAAATTGTAACATTACTGCATGTATTGAATCTCTAATTACATTGTATCATTAAGTTAATTTGGTTTGTACTTCAATTATTGAAATTCATGATTTATCTTTATGAAATTAAAATGATCAAACATGCCTGATATAGCCACTTTTAGAAATAGATTAAGTCATTTTCTTCCATTATGCAATTATATTACCACTACATTTCATTTTAATTATTTTGAACTGCAAATAAAAATGATTTTTCCATAAGTTGATAGAGGCTAGAAAGCACTAAAAGTATGCCAAGCAATATTTAGGATTCCTCCTCGACTCCTTGAAGTAGTTAAATATCGTTTTAAAAATAGGCTGATAAAATTCCATTTCAAAGCAATCTGTGACAAAACACTTTTTTGCTTGGGGAAAACTTTAAAAGAAATCTTCAGCTGTATTTTATACTGTAAAATAATTTAGATAATTACTCCATTGTAGCATGATATAACATACACTCAGAAGATTCCATTTGTTGTTTAAACTTTTTTTTTCTTCACTGAAAAAGACAGAAGATTATATTTATGGAAATACATAATTGTAGTTATCATTCATCACTAAAACAAATATCCGGAACACATTATTGTATTGGTTTGTGAAAGCTCTCTCCCTCAGTTTGTTTCTTAAAAGATCTATATAGAGAATTATAAAACAGTCTAACAGACAATTGTCTATGGGTTGACTGTAGGCTGAATGCTTAGAACAGACCCACTGAAATCAATGGGACTTAAGTTAGTGAGGATGGGAACTTAAGTATTACTGGTTTCAGTGGGTCTACTTTAAGTATGGTTGACTCTGGATCCAGTGATAAGTTATTACAGATGAGCTTCCCGGAAAGTCAGGTTGTTCGCCACCTCATTTTTCTCCTGAACCACAGAGCTACAGGGGAGATGCTCAGGATAACCCAGGATGTTTCTTAGTTCATTTGGGGCAAAGGTGAGTCTTAACAGGACTGGTCAACACCCTGCATAAATTGAGTATGTACCCAAAAATATTCTTAGAACTTCTGCATTGACTGCACATATTCTCACCGACTTGCCTGAATCTATTTCTCCAAATTTGCAGACCACCTTTCATTCCATCTACATGATCCCTCAGTGATTACCAACAATATGTTAAAGTGCAACAAGCAAATAGTATAAGCAGGTGTGAAAAGCAGGGCTTTTTTCAGCTGGAACTCACTGGAACTCAGTTCCGGCACCTCTCAGGTGGGCACCATTGCCATTACAAGAAAACAAGGGAAGCGTTCATGGTGAGTTCCAGCACCTCTTTTTCTAGAAAAAAAAATAGCACTGGTTAAAAGCAATACATTTAATAAAACATTAAAACCACTGATGGCTACTAAGTTGTAAAAAGAAAGTAAGATAGGAATGATTGCTGCCTTGTTCTAATGATGTTTCTCTATGTGTGGTTTGAGGAAGGAGTCAGGGATATTCTCTTTTTCTTTAGTACGCAGTTAGCACCCAGAATGCAGGCAGAGAGTTGCATGCAATGATATCTCTTCACCCAACCGAAGAACAGCTGGTTAGTTCTGAGTTGAGGAAGCTGTGGTGATAGAGTAAGCTGTTGACCCTCCTACATTCAAATATTTGTTTATTTAACAATTTTAACTGTCTGCCATGTTTGCTTTTCAAGAAAGTCCTCAAACGTTTGTGGCTGAAGATTTCCATAACTTTGCTGTTTTGATTTTTGTAGATGCGAGCACAATTCAAAGTGTTGGTGCTGACCTTTAAAGCCCTAAAAGGCCTTGGTCCAGTATACCTGAAGGAGCATCTCCACCCCCATTGTTCTGCCCAGACATTGAGGTCCAGCGCTGAGGGGCTTCTAGCAGTTAGCTCACTGCAAGAAACCAGGCAGAGGGCCTTCTCGGTAGTGGCACCCACCCTGTGGAACGCCCTCCCACCAGATGTCAAAGAAAAAAACAACTACCAGACTTGTAGAAGACATCTGAAGGCAGCCCTGTTTAGGGAAGTTTTTAATGTTTAAAAGATTATTGTATTTTAATATTCTGTTGGAATCCACCCAGAGTGGCTGGGGAAACCCAGCCAGATGGGTAGGGTATAAATAATAAATTATTATTATATTACTTTTATAGTCCTACTTTGCTTCAGGAATTAGACCACAGTGTTTCATTCTCCCAGGTCTATGACTCTGTTAAATTAGCCATGTTACCTGACCATGTGAGCCACTGAATGGGGCAAAACTTCTCAAACCTTCTCTCCTAAATTTTATTTTCTGCCTAGCACAAAAAGGCTGTTCAAGTCTGTTTCCAGTGCTGTTCAAGAGCCGAGGGAGGACTATTCCTATCCATGCTTCGGATTTAGGAAATACCTTCCTGTTTCTATGTCATGTCCTTATGTGTCTGTGTGGAGACTTGCTTCAATAAATGTCCTAAAAAGCACTCTCAAATATATGTCACACTTTGCCAGTGTTCTTCGAACATTAAAATGGGATGCAGTCTACAAATTAGCCCTGGTTTGCTGTTCTGTACTGCAATGATTCCTGGGGTGAAGCCAAAAAGTAATGGAGCATGTTGAGTCAGACAGTACTTCGCTGCTCAGTGCTCAGCTGTTGACCATTGCCACAACATTGGTTTTATTTTGAGGCCCTGGATTATATTCTTTTTTTAATGTCTTTCTCACTATGGCACTATTTTTACATCTCAAATCCAGCTTGGAGCCTTTATGCAAAGTAACCATGCATAATAAATGACAGCACAAGTAAACATTGGCCTGCCATCAATGGAAAGCTAAAAGAAATAAGAGACTGGGTCGTAAAGTTTTGTGTGTTGCAAAGTTATTTAATACCTCTCAGAGACCCGATATACAAGAAGGCCCTACATGGTGCTATCTGTATGGTAATATATTGCCCTAAGTGGAGGTGAGTAAATGAGGCTGTTGTAAATATTTTGTTTTCCTGTGAATTCTTCTGCTTTAAATGTAGATCTAGATTGTATTTTGCGTTTGATTTTCATTTGTAATGTTTTATTGTGATATTTTGTGAAGTTTTTCAGAGGCAACTGGTGCCCACTAGGTCTGCTGAAACTGCCCATTATGTCTGCTGAAGCTGTTGTGGCTAGTCTGCTGTCCACAGCTAACCATGGATGGGCAACATCAAGATAACTCCCCCCCCCTTATGGTTATTTATCTTAACTAGACTTGGACAGGAAAGCCCTTGAACTAGAGGACTGCTGTCTAGCAACCCTGGAGAGGAATGTCTTCTGTAAAGTAGGACACATGGCAAACCTAAGGTCAACAATATCAAACACTGGGGCTCTCCTTACCTGGAATTGGTTTTGGAGCACATCAGAGCCCACATAGGTCTCTGGTTCATGCATGACAATGTACACAGAAATTTGTGGAAAGTAGTCAATAACACGAATCATAAAGACTCTCCTCCCTGAAAGAGAGGGGAGTGGTTGAAGCGTGTGGATTTGCGGCCACAGTATAGTTCATTGGGCCCGCGTACGAGCGGTGAGCTGCAGTCTTGCATCCAATCTTGGCCTTCCACATGGTGTTTGAGTTTCCTGGTTTTCGAGAAGAGGCATGCGTTGGGAGGAGCTGATGCCATTGCTGTGGGAGAAAGTAGCCAAGTTCGGCCCTCCCGACATCCTTGTGATTCATTTGGGGGAGAATGACCTTGCTAACAGAAGGAGTGTGGACTTGCTGTGGAGCATAAAACGAGACTTGAATGCATTTGCAGCCTTGTGTCCCAGAACGACGGTGTTCTGGTCCTCCTTCCTGAAAAGAACTGTTTGGCGCAGTGCGCAAAGCTGTATGGCCATTGAAAAACCAGGAAACTCGTAAACCGGGCGGTAGCCCGTTGAGTGCGCTTTATGTATGGCCAAGTCATTTATCATGACCGTATCTGGATCGGCGACCAAGCTTTATACCGGAATGACGGTGTCCACCTATCAGATTTGGGGAACGACATTTAGTTAGCTAGTGTCATCAAAAGTATCTGGGATTGGTTGCAGCTTTGAGGGTATTGGCGGCGAGCCTTTGGCTCGGGTGGCGGTTAGGCATTGGAATAATGTGTTGTGTGTCGAAGTGCTAGGTGTGGCCATCGCCTATGCCTTCAATTTTTAGGGGTATTCCGTTAAAGGAATCTGGCGGTCGTGTATTCTGTCCGATGCCTGCTTGGCGGGAGGCCATGGCACGACCCTCGGTGACAGCAGGGGTGAGCCTATAGTTGGATTAGCATCAACAGGCTCCACCTACTGGTGAATAAACCCACTTGTTTCGATCCAATGCCTAAGCCAATACCTTTTCATTGCTGTAATCAATAAAGTTGTGGCCTTTTCTAGCCCATCAACCTTATATCACTTGTCCTTGTGTCTTCATTTCACTTCGCGGGGGTCGGGTCCTCGAACCACAATGCTTTATTTTGACACAGAGTACTCTCTGACAGAAAGAAGCTGCCAGTACAATCCTGTCTACTAAGGAGAAAACTCCACTGAGTTTAGTGGGGCTTACTCAAATGTAAGTAAGCAAAGGGTTACAGCCTAAGGTTTCTAAAGAATAGTCTCTTAGCTACCATGTGCAATGGTATCTGTTGCCTTTTGTATCATCTAGACTCAGTACTGCATAAAAGGAAGCAATGCGATAAATGAATGTTTCTCCTGGCTCTCTTTCCCCCAATTATTAATACACAGATAGGGGATTTATTCTGACCATGCTAGCAGGTGATTTATTATTTTGTTGCTGGAGAAGCAGACAGCTGAAAAGGGGTTTTGAAATGGAAATTGTGACATTTACTGAGTAATAATCTTACACCACCATTTACAGGAAGCAGGTGGTGGCTGTTTACCACCGTAGACAGATGGAAGTCCTGCAGTGGAGTTATTTTTTTCCCCCCTGTTAGATAAATTAGCTTAAATAATTCAGCCCCTTTTCTGCCTGATTTGTTCGCTATGCAAAGTTAAATATTAAAGGACTATTTTGCTACTGAGCAAAATGTGGCTTCCTACATAATGATTTGAAACCTTCATGAATGAGACCCATTTTTACATACAGTGATGTGCTGTAAAAAAAAAAAAGAAATCTGAAGGACTACAGTGATTAGGTCCACGTGAACAATGAATGCTGTTGTTAATTACAAGAAGAAACATATTCTAGTCCTCCCTCCTGTTGCTGCATTTATATGCATTGTGAACAAAACATATGAAACAATCTAGCAAGGAGATAATATTCCCCTTAACGCCACGTCATGAAGCTCAGGAAGGGACTTGCATGGGGTTGGTTGTAGCATAGAAGAGTGACAAGTTATTTTGGCATCATTCAAATGGTGCTTACTGCTCTGTGACTGAGTGGGCCGTGTGTTTTACCCACCCGAATTATTAGGATTTTCAAGGGGTGGGTATTAAGTTCCTGGTTAAACATATGCTCAACAACTGACAAAAAGAAAACAATGTATTATTATTAGCTATTTTTCAGGGGGGGGGAGACAGTTGCCAGAACTCACCATGAACACCTTCCTCAATCTCTTAGAATGGCAATGGCACCCACGTGAGAGGTGCCGGAACTGAGTTCTGGCGAATTCTGGCTGAAAAAAGCCTTGTTTAAGGCGATTTACATATAAAACAGATAATAACACCCCAAAAATGTTGTTGTTGCTGTTTTTTTTAAAAAGACTAAAACCCTAACAAGTGGGAACTCATGGTAAACACCGACTAATCCAGCTGGGAAGGCCCATCAGAACAAAATGTCTTGAATACTTTCCGGAAAGTACAGGTAGCAGATGCCTATTGTATCGCAGCAGGAATGCTGTTTCTGCAGAGCGGACTTCTAAGATCTTTTGAGAAGAGAGTTTCCAGGCATTCTCTCATCACCAGGTTAAAGTAAGGTCTAATGGTTAGTCTGTTTAGCTATAACATGTGGAAGGGGCGAGGATCATCTTGTCCTTCATGTCAAGACAAAACGTCTCGGATGGGCACTGTACAAATTGGTATGCCCCAAGTACTTTCAAGCTCACATCACATGTTTGCATGCACATTTCAAAGCCTGGACCTTTGTATATCTTATTAAAGCCTTCTGATTGTATTTGCTATACTATTTTAGAGAGCCAAAAACTCAACATTCTATCTGCACAGAAATGGCAAAGCAATTGTGTGCAGCAGTATATCATTTTGTAACAAACAAGTAGGCTGTTCCATAAATAATATATACAGATTAGATGTTACATTTTGAATGTCTCTCTGTGTGTGTGATTTAAAAAATGGCAAGAAAAGCACATCAGTTCAAAGGGCTTGAAGCTCTGTGAAGATGCTTAAAAGCATTGTTAAACCTCTAAACAGGAAAATGTTCAGAACAGTCAAGATTGCATTAAATTGACCTTCAGAGCTCACTGCAAAACCCATCAATTTTCTCTGTTATGTGGAAGAAAAGGCCATTTTTAATCTCATCCTAAATAAATGTCAGGAAAATAAGCTTTGATACAACCGTTGCTGTTCTACACAAGAATAGCATATCACAATAATTATTGAACAGTCTGGTCCTTCTCTATAGAGAGCAAATGGGGCAATCTAGAATGCAGTACAGTTTTTTGCAGAGTCTCAGCTTTCTTCCCTATTAAATGTGGCTGCACAGTCCTAATTGGGTTTCTTGGAGGTGTGTGCTACTTTGGTGACTAGGAAATGTGCTCCTCATGGGAAAAAAATTCATTCATGCAAATCATGTACTGGGAAAATTATTATTATTATTATTATTATTATTATTATTATTATTATTATACCTTGCCGTTTTCCCTGACAGGAACTAAAAGCAGCTAACCGATAAAAATCAGAACAGCTAAAAACATAGGGGAAAATCAATTTAATATTAAAAAACAATTAAACATTGATGGGATTAAAACTCTCTCTCTCTCTCTCTCTATATATATATATATACACACATATTTATACATACAAGTAATTCAAATATGGTGCTGGAGGAGAAACTTGAGAGTCCCATGGACTGCAAGAAGATCAAACCTATCCATTCTTAAGGAAATCAGCCCTGAATGCTCACTGGAAGGACAGATCCTGAAGCTGAGGCTCCAATACTTTGGCCACCTCATGAGAAGAGAAGACTCCCTGGAAAAGACCCTGATGTTGGGAAGGATTGAGGGCACAAGGAGAAGGGGACAACAGAGGACGAGATGGTTGGACAGTGTTCTCGAAGCTACAAACATGAGTCTGACCAAACTGCGGGAGGCAGTGGAAGAGAGGAATGCCTGGCATGCTCTGGTCCATGGGGTCACAAAGATTCGGACACAATTAAATGACTAAACAACAACAATTAAAATAAAAACAGTAGTCGAATACAAAAGTCCATGTAGGAGTATCAATCAGGTCATGGGCTTCAGCTTGTACAGTTCATAGACAGAGGGGATTTAGAAGCACAAACACCCCCTGAGAAACCCCATTATTTGCTGCTCCCCTGTTACCATTTTTCTTTCTTAGCCAATCAGTGAGTGAGATGGCATGGCACTGCTATATAGCCAACTGGAATGGAATCATCACTAGGGGCAAATGAAGTAACATTGTCCTAATGCAGATGTATCCAATGTAGTGGCCTCCAGATGTTGCTATATTACAGCTCATATCACCCCTGGCCATTCGCCTTGTTGCCTGGGGCTGAGTCTAACAACAACTGGAGGAACCACATTAGCTACCCCTGCCCTAATGAATACAATTTTCAAAGGCAACTTTTCCTGTCTTCCTACATTGCACTGCTTGTCCTCTCAGTGCGGCATCGGAAGACTGGATACACCAATTGCCACTGCAAGGGTAGGCAACGAAACCACTGCAACACTGTACAATAAGACAGGCAACTCATCTCCTTGTTGCCTAGGCATCCAGGCAACTCTTTCTGTCTTCCCGTACTGCACTGTGACTGTGTAATTGCCTGCTGTCACAGAGCAGTACTGAGGAAAGAAATATGCATTACTTGGTTTCGAAGGCAGCATACATTCCCTTCCAACAACAGTGGCAGGTCTTGGGTCTCAAATTTTAGCGGCACCCTGGGCAACGCCAAAATTCAGCATCCCCATCTCTCACCTTCCATGCTACATCATAGTTATGGCCTTCCAAATGCATCACCAATAGGACCCACAAACAGGGCTGTAAAATGATGGGGCCTTTCCAGTTCAACCATAGTAAACGCAATATCTGACAACAGATCAGCCAAACACCTCAGCCCATTTAATGCCCTTTTTTTTAACTTCACTGTTCTGTACTGGGTTCAAAGCCAGTTGCGGACACAGCTTCTAAGCTTCCTTATTAAAAAAAAATTAAGTCTCTAGCCCCTATACTATAAGAGTGATCCCTTCATATGTACAAGACTGCTCCAATGAGAGCTCATGAGGCCAGGTTCTCCAGAACAAAAAGATTCCAAAAGATTATCTGATGAAAACTTTATATTCTTATGCTCAGAATATATACGAATATAAGTTCTCATGTTACTAACAGCCAAGTGTATTCTTGTGTGTGAGAGAGCAAATGTCTGAGGCGGGGGGGGCAGTAGCATATGTGATCAATGGAGCAGAGCTCCAATGTATACTTCCCTGCTGAAATAAATTGCTGCTGTGGTTTCTTCTGTTCTCAAGTCGCATTGCTCATGCCTGTAGTCTCCTTTTGTGAAATAGGGGAAATAATAGAAAACAAAACATCTACTTCTTAGTCCCCAGATGCACAGTTGTATAGCCATTGTTCCATAACGGAAGAGTCAATTTGAATTATTAGTGTCAGGAAAGTTGCCCCCTTCCTCCCCAGCAATAACCTAATATTTTTTGGAACCTGTT
Organism: Podarcis filfolensis; assembly: GCF_964270895.1. NCBI lineage: Eukaryota > Metazoa > Chordata > Lepidosauria > Squamata > Lacertidae > Podarcis > Podarcis filfolensis. The sequence continues at coordinate 55,389,466 of NC_139607.1, read as the reverse complement.
TTGTTTTGGATGGTTTGGTGTTTGTTTGTTTTTTAAAAAAAAAAATTTAATGCTCTGATGCCTGTGTGTCTTCCCTGGCCAGAATTGGAAATCAGTTATCTATTTCTAGGATTTATAATCCACTTTTAAGAACTGTGGATTATATAAACAGCTTGCAACGTATATAAAACACAAATCAATGTCTAAATGTAAGACAATATAAAACCACTTAAATCAGGCATAGGCAAACTCAGCCCTCCAGATGTTTTGGGACTACAACTTCCATCATCCCTGTTAGCTAGGGATGATGGGAGTTGTAGTCCCAAAACATCTGGAGGGCCGAGTTTGCCTATGCCTGACAAATCATTCAATTCATAACAATTCTAAGGCTGCAATCCTAACCCCACTTACCTGGGAGTTAAGTGCCACTGAATTTAATGGGACTTGCTTCTGCACAGACATGAATAAGATTATGTTGTAAATATCCTGTACAGAAATAAATTAAAACATAATAATAGTAAAACTTGGCCAGGCCACAGCATAAGAAACCTGAGAGCCACTACCACATTTCAAGCACCAAAGACCATGAAGAAGATGTAGGTCTGCTTAGTGTCCACAGGAACTGAATTTCATAATTATCTCTCCTGAATTGGAGAGAAACAACAAATGGCTTAAATCTACTTGGATTTTCAGGTGTCATTATCTGAGTATAAACTATGCAATGTTCATTTTTTGTTTTCTTCTGGGGAGAGGTTCACCAGAGTGATACTTTTATTGAGCAACAGGAAATTAAGCACAGTAGTGGGGGAAAGGTAGGGCAAATTAAGGAGATAAAGTCTTCCGAGCCACACGCTCTCCAAAGGAAAGGCTACCGCATGTGAATATTCATTAAAACATCCACACATTCCTATTTTCATGACTAATGGGGAAAGCCCCATTCAATCCAGCCCTTGTTGAGAGATTTCAAATCAGTGAAGACTAAGCCCAAATCACATTCACTTGTCGTATTTGGGGAAATTCTCAGCTGAGTGATCTTTGACTGCCAGTATATGACATAGTTATGCCGTTAACTTTGCAAGTACAGTCTGAAATATGAAACTCTTTTAGACTTTACATTTTATAAATGAGGGGGAGTAAACACTGAAGTTGAAGTGCATCCAAGCCTGCCCACCACTCCCTACCATTAAGCAGTTTTCTCGTTGGTAAAGCATGGAACAACATCTGTGGAGGCCTCCATCTAGATTTACTTTGCCAGATTTTCATTAAAAGAGTGACTCAATAAAAGTGTTGCTTATCCTAATAAAGCTCTTTGGAGCTTTGCAAATTTGCATTTAATACTCTTTAATGTCATTATGGCATTAATAATCTGTGCCTAAAGACCAATAAAAACCCTACATTTTTGGTTTTATAGAGGAAGCTCCATAAACTCATGCTTTTCTTGTGACTCAGCTTTTACTGTGCCATAAAAGAGCCATAGTCAAGTCTACTCATATGCTAGATGAGACCTGACACCAGTGATTTGCATTAATTTAATGGGATTGTGTTTATAAATTGTCCCCTCCTCAATGAACAATAGCCTTTTACAACTGATAAATAAATCAACAGGTTTTGAAGAACCAACAAGAAAAGGAGGCAAGTTGCAACAAGGAAAATGAAGCTTGGCCAGGTTAAGAAGCAGTTTATTGCTATACTAGACCAGCCATGAGCACAATATTTTTATGGCATATATATCACATCACATTTTCCTTTCCTAGTCTGCTTCAGGGTAGTTTCATGAACATTTTCTTCACATAATATTTGCAAATGCAATTTCCACCATGCCTACATTCTAGTATTGTTTTGTCACCAAAAAAGGGCAGAAACTGCTACAGTTCAATAGGTTAATTGTGGCATATGTATTTATATAAACAATAGACCAATTCATCAGGAATATAAGTGGAGTGGCAAGATAGCAACTATATATGTTATTTCAAAATGTCAGAAACTGGGAATTGACACTTTTTTAGCTTTTGTGGGTGAATGTTGATAATCATCTGCAAAGGAAATGTCAGTTACCATTGGCGATGTGCATCTGCAACATTTTTAGGACCCACCTTGGGTTTTTTATTGTTAATTTCTTTTAAATTGTTTCTAATATTGTGTTTTAATGTTGTAACCCACCCTGGGACCTTAGGGTGAAGGGCAAGTAATAAATAAATAGTAACAACGTTCATATATTTAGTTTTTACTCTAACATATATAGACGGCCAACATTCTCATATCATAACATTCAAATGAATTTGGTTTAACTTTCAGTGGAGTAACTATAAGGCAATATAGGGAAATGATAAAAACAAGTGTACTATAATGATTAAAACTTGTACTATAAGGCACTGAAGTCATAAGATGTGGACCAACATTCACCCTTTTAGTGTGTATTCTAAAGGTATAGCATTCAGGTAACGAAAAAGGCTTCCAATTTTTTGTCTTCTACTGGGCTTCCTCTATGTGCTAAGAGAGATTCTAAATGAAAGGATGATTGACAGTTTCACCTTCTAGCTGAAGGTTCATTTTTCTCTGGTTTGAAATTGCATCCGTTGAACTCCAACTACCTAAGTCCTATCTACGTTTCACTTATGCACAGGGCATCAACATGCCTACACAAGACTGGAGCACATTTTAGCCCCATCTCTGACAACTGGTCCTCTCCTTTTAACCATGTTGGGTTGCATGATGTTATCGGAAGAGAAAACCCAATGTGTGTGCTCTGCACAGTTGGGACACCCATACAACATGGTGCCCTGATCAGTTCACAAATTGGGCTTTCCTTATAGATACACATGCTTGTTAAAAAACGAAGACCTGGCATCAGTGCTGAGGCTTTAAGCATGGCCCCACTTCAGTCCATAAAATGATTATGCCTTAAATGAGTAGCGTATGCATAGGGTTTTGAAATGGCTGACAGATCAAAGCCTAGATGAAGAATATATGTAGTCTCTTTCAAATTTTATAAACTGTTGCAGAAGTGACAAGACTGATTAGATACTCTGCTGGATTGCCAATGGGCTGACAGTATACAGAGATTTCATATATTCATGGATACTGTCAGAAAAAAGATCTGACTTCTCATTCTGATCAGGAAAAATTCTAATGTAGCTTGTAATTGTCCCAGTTTTTTCAGTTCCATAAACTACAACTTGATATATGCTGTGGAAAAATAAACTTCCAAGGCTGAATATGGAGTATGGATTAGAAAACCTTTTAACCTCAACTTGTTTATGCTTAGTTTTATGTTCTTGATATTTGTCTGATATCAGCGGACTGAGAAATCATTTTCTTTAGTTAGAGCAGTAAATAAAACCTACCATGTTATGACAATCACAGTTCCGGTGGGCAGAAATCCTAGCAAGTCATGTAGCCTTGACGATAAAGCATCATTCCATGGTGACATGATTGCTAAAATAAAAATAATGATAATAACAATAATAATAAAGCATTGTTACCCAAAAGGAGATAGCTCCCCTGAGATATTTTTAGCACCGTGTTGGAAGGGGTTTTATTGCGCCAGTAAAAGATAAATGCATTTGTCATTCAGGTAGGGCTCATTTGAGATTAGAGGTATAGTGGGAGGTTTCTATTTAAATACTAGGCTAGTTTTATGGATAGTATTGCTTCATTTTAGACTGTTCCCTAGATCTGTGGCACAATGTTGTTTTTTAAAAAAAGATATAGTCTGAAGTCTTATATGTACACTGCAGTATAGTGCAGCTAACCCAAATCCATTCACTGCTACCTGACAGCATTAAGAACATAACTCTTCAGTGGAAAATACAGTGGTACCTCAGGTTACATATGCTTCAGGTTACATACGCTTCAGGTTACAGACTCCGCTAACCCAGAAATATTACCTCGGGTTAAGAACTTTGCTTCAGGGTGAGAACAGAAATCATGCAGCAGTGGCGCAGCAGCAGCAGGAGGCCCCATTAGCTAAAGTGGTGCTTCAGGTTAAGAACAGTTTCAGGTTAAGAACAGACCTCCAGAACGAATTAAGTTCTTAACCTGAGGTACCGCTGTACTGCCTTCATTTGTTTGGGGGATTCCACAATCTTGACCCCAAGAATGAAAAGAGTAGACCCACAGGCAGAAACGTCTTCTGTGCAGTTGTGGGGTGAGAAGCAAGCAGGCATGGGGGGAAGGAGAGAGACCTGCATCCAGTTGTGCATGGTGGACGAACGTGCGCTCAGGAGAAGTGTGGGGAGAGGGGGAAGTGTAGTCAAGGGGGTGGGAGTGGATCCCTCAATATTTTGTTCAAGTTGGTGCCTAAGCTGTGGCTATTGAAGTGTCTTCCAAACTGTTGAATAACTTATTGTAGGGTGATTCTGTTTTCCCCTGTGAAATGTTGGAAGGAATGAAAATTGTGCTATTCCTTACTGGGCTCCCACAGGCCATATGAGGCCCACTGACACACTATAAACTTCTCTCTGTCCTTCTAGGAACTGGCAGGACTCAGGGATCCACATGGCTCCCCTCTTAGACCAGAAGCCATTCTAAATTTGCAATTCTATGCACGCTTCCTTTGTCAAAAGCCCCACAGACCACACTGGCTCTTACTTCATAGTAAACCTGCACAGGATCAGGCTGTAATTCATTGAACTCTCTTCCTGAACTTTCAAAATCAAATTTCTGTAGCTGATACATTTGAGTTACATGAACTATGACTTTACTTGGCAGACATCCTATGTGGGTTGCAGCCTTAGACTGCAATCTAATGCTTACTCATCTGGGAATAAGCCCCACTGAACTCAGTAGGACTTACTTCTGGTTCTGGATAAACCAATATACTATTGTCTCTGAATATTTTAGTTCTCACCTGCTGCTCTACCAGTTCAGGGATCTGTTTCATTTCTTTTCTTTTCAGGAAGCTATGGACTCAGCAGCCTTCTCTTTTTCTGTTCTTTTCTTCCTTCAGGCTTTGTGTGTTTTCTCCTTCCTGCCTTTAATTTGCCTCCATTCACTCAGTACTCCCACTGGCTGAGGTTCCTTTTGATTCACTCTGCTTAGGTCAAGGATTCAGCCAATTAAGAGAAGGAAACAATATATATATATATATATATATATATATGTGTGTGTGTGTGTGTGTGTGTGTGTGTGTGTGATCAGAGTGTTTCTACTCTCAAAAATGTCTACTCATCTTTCTTTCTAACTCTGCAAAATTCACATTTCCGAACCGCACCTATTTCTCCATCAGAAAATCAACATACCAAATGTAAAAGAATAATAGATAAAAACAAATGTATTGCCAACCCACCCCTATGCTGGTTTTATACTAGTTTTCTTTTGGTATAATCAGCAGCACGGCATTTGCAGGTGTGTGTGTGTGTGTGTGTGCCATAAAAGCAGGGAGGGAGTGGATCCTGCTTGAATTATTTGCCTTTTATTTGGTACTTTTATTATTCTTTCAGAATTTGGAAGCTCTGTCTACCAAAGAATCATGGGAAATGGTTGTGAGGTTTACCTTTATCCCTTAATGTGAGGAATGGAGACTTTTCTCTTTCTTTTTTCCAAAAGTACTGGGGAAATGGTGACAAGTTATTTCCGCACACCAGCAGGGAGAACGGAGAGATCTGAAAGAAGAATTTAATGCACACTATGAAATGGGTATGAAGAAGGGTTCATACACTTCAAACACCTTCAACAAGCACCAGATGAAGAGAATGTATAATAATTTATAATATTTATGATGAGATGTAAGCCAGAACGGTCCCTTCAAGGTATACTGCATAATATATTATAAGTCTAACTCTCTCAATATTTGTTACAGTAATGTCTTGTAATATTCTGCCCTTCTCTTTTTTCCCAGGCTCACCTTTTTAAAAGCATGGACATCAGCCAGTCTAGATTACGCTTCCACTTGTTAACCCCATGCACTCCTGAACTGACTCCAGGCAACAGTTTATCACTTCCCCTGCATACTGGATTATGGCAAGGCATTTTTGATGTGCTTTCTAATATTATTGGTCAGTCATTGAACCCAAACCCTGCTCTGGCCCTTCTGTCACTAAACACCAATCAAGACCCTCCCATTACACATAAGGGCCTAGCTGTGATGCTGTTCACTGCTGCCCATTTAGAGATCACCTCCCATTACAAAGACCCCAAAGGTCCATCACTGACTGGATGGCAAGGGAAAGTTTGGAATGTGGCTCTTTCCAAGCATCTAATGTAACTGAGAAGGGCTGTTAGAGGCCAAACTAAACATATTCATTTCGACAGGATATAGTTTCCATATACAGTGGTACCTCGGGTTACATACGCTTCAGGTTACATACGCTTCAGGTTACTCCGCTAACCCAGAAATAATGCTTCAGGTTAAGAACTTTGCTTCAGGATGAGGATAGAAATCGTGCAGCAGCAGCAGCAGGAGGCCCCATTAGCTAAAGTGGTGGTTCAGATTAAGATGAGTTTCAGGTTAAGTACGGACCTCCGGAACGAATTAAGTACTTAACCCGAGGTACCACTGTATTAGGTATGTAAATAGAAGTGATGCTCACATCAGGCCTCCACACACACACCCCAATTACTTATGGAAAGTCTACGTCACACTTAGCTGAAGCCTTGGTATCTCAGCCCACATCTCATAATTGCACCACCCAGTGGTTTCATGCAGATCTTTAAAAGTGGGAGATAAGAAGGAAACTATTCCACACAGGCCAAAGCTATGGAGTGGATCATCTCTCAGCACTACCTTCGGTGTCCAGCCTTCCAGTTTTATGAATGGGACCACTGAAAAGTCATACTAGGTGTCCCCTTCCCAGCTAGCTGGCCCATAAGAATATAATTGACATTGATACTGAAAATGACTGGGAGATAAACAAGGTAGCCTTCTCCCTGTCCATCTTCTGTTCTGTTGCAGGTCATCCACCAGGGCAACCAAGGCAGTTTCTGTTACAAAACCAGACCTAAAGCCTGTTGCAAATTATTATAACCAAAACAGGAACAGAAGTCGAAAACAACATATCAGCAATGAACAATGACTTTCATTCCAAATTTATCTCATTAAGAAAGCTTTTCTTCCCTATAACTCTCCACTCATGTTATAATGAAATTGGAATATTTAGGGTTACAGTAGCTGTGAGGGAAACTGACCTCTCTTATAGATGGCCTAAAGGATTTGATTGGGAAGATGATGTTATAGAAGTCTATAGAATCATGAGGAGTGAGGACGGACTGACAAAGGAGGAAATAGTCACTCTCTCAAAATGTAGAAAATTGGAGATATGCACTGAAACTGTTTTTGTTAAAGGCAACAAAAGAGAATACTTTGCACAATATATAATCAACCTGTGCAATGCTGCAACGGCATGCTGTGAAGGCAACCAGCATAAATAGCTTTAAAAATTAGATAAACACATGTAAGATAACTAGCTTCTATCCATGAAAGCCATTTCAGAGGCAATGCACCTCTAAAGGCTTGTCCATATTTGAACATTATTTAGCTGTTAATCCACTTTCCCTCCATTCAAATTAGACTGGAGTAGTCCACACCTGTGCATATTTGAATTTGTATATGAGAATCCACTGCAATCCTTCCTGTTCATACCAGTAGGCATTTCCTTCTGTGTTTGTTTATGACTTTTACTATGTTAGTTCTATTATATCAATAAATTACCAACAGGGCATGCATGCAAATATCTGTGTAGGCACCTTGTTGCTGTTTATAAACAAAACCCAGGAAGTGTGCAAAAGTAGTCACAAAATAGTAAATTTGCTTCTGAAATTTTCTAGTTTTGTGAAAGTCTGAGCAATTAAAAGGGTGTATGGGTGTGTGGGTGGGTGGGTGGGTGTGTGGGTGTTCAAGACAGCTGGAAAAGAAATGAAAGCATTGAGGAAGTAATGGGTATGAAGTAGAGGAAATTGACAATTTATCCACCCACCCCAAAACTAAAAAAATAATAATCTGCAACCCCAAAGGGAGAGGTTTAGAACCCAACTTCCCCCAATATACTGGCTTAAACCCATATTGGGTAAACGCAAGATTGGTCTTGTTTTAGGGTAACGCCATATGGACTATGCAGATTAAACAGGAATGGAAACAGCTGCAAAGACACAGTAAACTCTGGTGTGGACAAGCTCTAACAGGTTTTGGAGAATAACAGCATGGAGTGAATATTGGCATGATTGTGAATTTACCCAATACCTCGCTAGCCCGTGTCGTTAAATAAACCACTGGCATGTTCCAGAACAGCAGTTTTTTTCTTATCTGCTGTCCTTGCCTTCCAGAATGCACCTCAGGGAGCCAAACCTGACAAACAGGAAGCACTGTTGTGACATTTCTCCATTTTCCCATCCAAAGTCTAGGTGAGATGGATGGGATGAGAGATTGAAACAGATAATGAGGGCCCCTTGTCTTCCAGATGAGCAGTGGCATACCTGGTGCCTTTAAGTTAATAGATTCCCTCTCACTGACAATACAAAATGGAATCCATTGTTATACACAGTGTTTCAAAGTAGAGCATATGTTGTCCTGTTAAGAACGTAAGAGCCTTGCTACAACCTCTCTATGATTGGCTGGGCTGCACATGGCCTGTTATTCCTTAGTCCTATCCCATTCACACCACACGCTTTATTCATTCAAGGGTGCAAATTACTCCCACATACAGTAACATGTGAGTGTGCCTGGTTGTTCCTGAAATTGTAGGGTCAAGAATGATCTGCTGGCTGAATTAATCTGCTCTGCATCCAACTGCTCACACGAGGTGAGAATGGATTCTCATGGCTGATTTTATGTTGTAACTACTAAACAATTACTCCGGAGTGAATTCATTGATGATTAGGAAACTGGTTGTTTAGATGTTTTAATAGCTCACAGACAGAGTGAGTTTGGTGCATATCTCTTCCTGGAGAGCTGAGAAAGGATATGATGAATCTTATACCAGCAAGGATGTCTCTAGCTCTTTTTACATCATCAGTGTACATGTGGAGGGATGAGGGAAATTGTTCCTACTTGACCCTCCCTGACCGCCACATGTGCACAGATCCTGAGTTCATGCAAACTGTATGTGTCTGGCATAGGATGTCTATGTATGATCTGGGATCTTACAAACTGTGATGGATGCATGGAGATTTGGGACAGGGGGCGGTGATCCCACCAACTCCCTCCATTGTTCACATGATTGATGGAAATACATGAAAGAGGCTTCTGTGGTGGGTCAAAACACTCAAAATGTCAAGTCAAATTATCAAAGAATATTTCACTCTTCCGAGAAACTTTACATCTGTGACAAAGTACAGGTAGGCTGAGGAATTCAAACTCATTTGCATGTTTGACATTTCTCAACATTTGAATAGGAGTCGTGGTTGGTATTTTCACTGCTCAAAGTAAATTCCTCCCCCATACTCACCTCCACAGCAATAGTTTCATAATCATGCTTTGGTGTTTCAGGAAATGTATTTATGTTCAAACTATCGTAGAATCAGAATCTTAGAATTGAAGAGTTTGACGTGACCCTGAGGAACATCTAGTCCAGCTCCCCTCAATGCAGGAATATGCAGCTGTCCTATACTGTCCTATACAGGAACTTTCTGTCGGAATTCAAGCCCATATCATGAGAAACTGGCAACATTCCCAGGCACCCGGCTTGATTCCCTGTTGGCCTCCCTGGCTGCATTCCCCAGCAAGCGCAGGCAAGGTCTCGATAGGCGATTCTTCTCAAACGTGAGAAGAACACACACCCTCTTTCCTGCCCCCCCCCCTGGCAGGGGAAAGAGATAGACAGAAATGTATTTACATGCCTTTATTTCTGTCTTTGCAGCGTTACAAAAAACATGACTGCTCTCTTCAAACTCCAGCAGAGTAGAGACTTACACTTCCTGCACTTCCTGGACAGAAAACAAACGGAAGAGCTCATATTACACTCTGAGCTAATTCCGGTGCTTCGCACTGTGAATTGACTGTCCCTCTGTTTCCCACGGGCAGTCCCAACATTCCCATCATGTTTACTTTTCATGCTAGGACTTTGCAGCAGCATTGCTTCAATATCGTAACACTTTCAACGGGAACTCTCAACCTTGGCATTATGAGCTATTCAGGTTCTACGTTATCAGAATGCAGGTTCCTCCTTTTCCAATGTTGTCAATTTCAGTTTCATTCACTTGTTTTTATTTGTTTGTTTTTTGCAAATAATGTACCACTTGATTTTAACAAAACCTATGTTGTTTACAAGAAATGTTAAAATCATCAATAAAAACAAGGAATTAAAACCATTTTAAAAATAATTTAAATGAGCAGTATACTAAAAATAGATTAAAGCAATCCATCACCTATGTGTCTGGATAGGCTTGCCTAAACAAAAATATTTTAATCAGGTGCCAAAAAGAATACAGTGAAAGAGCCTACCCAATGTCAATAGGCAGGGAGTTCCCAAGTTTAAGGGTTGAACCAGTATTATTTGTCCAGATTCAGGGACGCGGGTGGCACTGTGCTCTAAACCATTGAGCCTCTTGGGCTTGCCGGTCGTAAGGTCAGCAAGTTCGAATCCACGCAACAGGGTGAGCTCCCTTTGCTCTGTCCCAGCTTCAGCCAACCTAGCAGTTTGAAAGCATACCAGTGCAGGTAGATAAATAAGTACCGCTGTGGCAGGAAGGTAAATGGCATTTCTGTGTGCTCTGGCACATCACGGTCTTCCGTACACAGGAAGCTGTTTAGTCATGCTGGCCACATGACCTGGAAAGCTGTCTGTGGACAAAAGCCGGCTCCTTCAGCCTGAAGCGAGATGAGCGCCGCACTCCATAGTTGCCTTTGACTGGACTTAACTGTCCAGGGGTGCTTCACCTTTACCTTCTTTTCTTTGTCCAGATGTATAAAATCAAACCCTTAAGTCCATTCCATGCATATGATGGAAGAAGCTCTTGCCATAACAAATCTAAAAACCTCTCAGAAAACACACAAGCGGATAGAATTAGCAGCAGCTTTTTAGAGTTTACAGCTCTTCACAGTGTTCTTGTGTAGATGAGTACTCTTAAGCGTTGCAAGATCCTTAGTACCTCTATTTTTCATTTGTTGCAATACTGAGTTAAGAGTGATAATACTGATAAAGATGCCGGAAAACAGATGTATTTTCATGTGCACTATTCTGAAAGTGCCACCTGAAACGTTTATATCAGCACCAGCCAACAGATTATACAAATAAAATTAATTAAGCAACAGCTAATAAACTTCTAGGCTGAGTTTTCAACCCTGGATAATAACTCCGGTTTAGCCAAAGCTCTTGTATTCCTGGTGCCTTGCCACCCTGCGATAATAGACAATGCTCAAATGCTGCTGTAGTTTAAATGTATAATTTTAATATTCACACTTGGGTAATTCTGGAATAAAGGTACATTTACCCTACAGCAGTGATATTTGCTTCTTTTAAAAAAAGTTTTAAAAGTTTTCCAGTTTAACAAAACCAGAAATGCTGCAAACACTCTATGACAAAATCCTATCCATACCCAAAGCTGTTAGTTAAGGCTGAACAGAATGTGAATAATTTTCACACAACACTCCTGAAAATGTATTTGTAATTCAGATTTGGCTCACAATGTGCACATTTACATTTTATAATGACTTTTGCAGGCTAAAAAAGCCTAGGAGGAAGCAGATTTTCCCCAGTTAGTTACCAAAATGTAGTGAGTACAACTTCTATTTTCAACTTCATCATCTACAATAAGAAACAGTGACAGTGAGATTATGCTCTGGGCACTTTAGGAAACTGAGTATCTTGCCCCCCCTTTACCCCCCCCCCAATATCTTTAAGTCAAATTTAAACTGAAATTTTGATTGAAATCTAAATGTAAAGAGCCAAACTAGATGCGATAGGAGCACTGGTGTATATTTAAAACACAGAACTTCCTGAATAACATTAAAAGAGGCTGGATATCTGATTTTAAAAGCAAAAGGGGGCTGCAAGTCAGCCAGCCATTGGCATATCATCAGAAGAGCCTACAAAATTACTCTGTGCAGGCAAATATATGATATACGATATCTTTATTGTCATTGCCCCGTACAGAACAATGAACAATAGGCAGCTGATATATCACTCCAAAGTGCAAACGTTACTTTAACTAGCAATGTGTTAACCAGATTTTTAAAGGCCAGACTAGATGCAGTGTGGCAGATCAGTCCACAATGGGAAATCTCTCTTCCTGTTGTTGTTTTTGAAGATCAAATCAGGTCCATAGCCCACCAATAAAAATCAATGACATAGTGCTATTGGAGAAGAGGTATAGCACTTTTGTCACATGCCATTTCTATATTGAAATCACTCACACACACCAAGCTATTATTTGCTCAATGGAGGTTCAAATGTACAGCTACCCATATAGTGTCTGTATGTTCCCATCATCACAGGGCAAGCGGAGGTATTTTGATCAGGAAAACAGCATGAAGGAAAGCACCAGACTTTGGTTGCGCCAGACATTTACTGTAGACATTCCTTGGTCATTCATAGGAGTGAGTGGGAGACAAAAAGGGGGAGAAGCTGGAAAACACAATCCGCATGTTGAAAACAGAGCCAGACTGACCCTGGAAGTGATGATATAGAGATGCCGTATGGGGAGGGGTGGTTGCAGCAACAAACCATAGGGGAGACTGTCTTTGTTTCTGTACAAAATTTATGGGAGGGCTGATACAGTAAGCCCATAATTTACACAGGGATTGTGTGCCAGGGATTGCACCTAAAGCCAAAATTATGTATAGTCAAAGCACACGGGGTGCAATGGTGGGTGGGATTGCCAAGGTCTTTTTTCCTGGATGTCTGGCCCTTATTTGTTTGTTTGTTTTCCTTAAAAATGTCAAGCACATAAAGCGGAATGTGCACACGATTACTGCACATTATCATCACCATGTCCACAATGCACCTGCAGCCCCATTTTCAACAAGAACAGCAGAATGGGATTCAGCCCCTGGACCACCTCAAACAAGTTTGTTGTGGTACTGATTCCTACAGGGAACTGTATTCAATCTATACAATAGCCCAGCAGGTACAGTTCAGGTGAGTTCACCTTACAATTTAGGCCCACTGAATGCCTCCAGCAGTCCTACTTCAAATGTATTACGTTGCATGCTCAAAGATGCTCTCTCCATTGAAATGCAGGGTGATGTAAATATGCAAGATAAATTTGATCCAGTTCACATTTCAAGGCATGTCATGAATTCACATTTTCTGAAATAATGTGCAACCTGAAATACTGCCATCCTATGAAATGTGCATTTTTTCTGAATTTTGCACTGCTGTTTTCCAGTCAAGAACTGTATACAAAAATACCTATACCGAGGTGCAATGTGCATTAAAATGCATATATCAGTGAAACTAGCATACAAAAGATGTTTTATGCTAGGGAAAAGATAAATAATTCAGAAAATGTGCTTTGCAAAAATGTGTTCATTAGGGAAAACTGCATACAAAAAATGTGTATTTGGAGACCTGTGCTCTAAAATGCAGATGACTTTTCATAAGGACTTCTTTAAAAACAGCAGCATCCACAAACAGATGTTGAAATGTGGGAAGTGAACTAAAGACTGGAAAAATGAGAAATTGAAAGGAACCAAAATTGACAGATTTACTCCTCCCTAGTGAGGCATCATGTACAGAAGCTCTGTTTGCACATTGGAAAACATATGCTATTGTTCATCCATGTGAGGAAGCTTTGGCCATGGATATATAAACACTGTCAGCAATACCCTAATCTTAACAGACTTTCTATGGTGATTTTAGTTGCACATAAATATTAATCTTTTTAGTAGTTTTAGGATCAGACATACAGACAGAAAGCCAGACCAGTGTGCATAGACTCATGATAGACTGAAAGTGTTTCCATTAGAAAGATTGAAGTGGCATTTCTAAAATTATCTGAAATTCAGAACGAAAATATCATTAGCAAAATAGAAGGAAGGTCAACATGTGAGCTTTGGTGCTGCTCGATTAAGCAGTATTAAATTCACTTCACTAAGTACATATTAATTAACCAGCAGCTACAAAAGCTCTTGACACGTTCCATGTGTTGCAACGTATAGTGCAATTGCTGAAGGCAACAGCTAGAAATGTAATTTGTTTCTCACATCTGTAGCCCCTGTAAACTTATCTTTCTTCCCAGTGTCCATCCTAAGTGCCTCCTCATATGAACAATTAATTGAAATAGAGTTCCGACCTTTTCCAAGTGTTATCTTTCCTGAAACACAATTGCTATACAACAAGCCACCTGTAATTTGTCAAGTTCAGAGGGAGAGGTTTGCAGGTTGAAAGCAAAAGGTTACCTCTCAAGTATAACTGTAATTTCAGAGTCTTGTGACAACTTAAAAATGAACAAATGTTATGGTGGCATAAGCTTTTGTGCACCAGCATCCATTAGATGCATGAAATATAATCCTCAGTTCCAGGCATACACATTGTCATAATGGGGTGGAGGAGAGTTGTACGCAGAATGGTCAGAGGGTAATGAAAAGTTAGAAGGAGAAATAGCAGTGACCAGAGGAGGAATGACCACTGGCAGGAGCTCAGAGAGAAGAAATGCCATGGTGCATCTGCAGCAGCACAACTGGATACCTTCATCTGCCCCAACTGCAACAAAACATGTCCCTCCCTTACTGGCTTCTGCAGCTACAGCAGGCACTGCTACCTTCCAACAGTTTGATTTCATCACCAGAGGCGCACTCCTCCATTGTCTCCCAAGACAGACTGATGCCTACACCAAATAGTGACAATTCATTTATACTAGATTCCACTACCGGCAATTCCAGCACCAGCACCCTTACCACCTTAGGCTAAGGCTACCAGACGTCCCTGTTTCCCAGGGACAGTCCCTGGATTTACAAATCAGTCCCCTGACAAAATCCATCTATTTAGTAGGAAGTTGAAAAGTGTCCCCAGATTCACTGAAAAAAATCTGGTAACTTTAGGGCTCTAGACCTCTCCATCTGGTCCTTGAGATTCTTTCCGGCCCACACCCACTCCCTCCAGATTATACCCTACACCAACCCTGCTTCAAACCCTCTATGTGCATTTTTTGCCTAGCCACAATGTATCCTTGAACTCTGATCGTGTTTCTTGCTGGCCTGGACGGAGGGTAGAATGAGGTGTATGCGTGTGTGTAGAAGCTAGGCTACTGTACAAAGGTAAAATTGGCATTTGTTGCTCCGCCCACCTTGCCTTTGGTCCTGCCCACCATGGCATGTGAGCTCTCGAAGGTTGACCATAGGAGAATGCAGATTTCATGCTGGAAAAGGCTCCCCATTCATGACTTACAATACAGGGATAGGACTGCAGGCATCGTAGCAGCAGCATATCCATTTGAGAACAAGGGTTGCTGGGATTTTTGTAAGAGAAGGCATGTTTTACTACAGTACCAAGTGCCATATGATTGTCTACTGTGAGTTCTCTCAGTACATAAATAATCTTCTGGGCTCTGGGTGTACATTTGAACTTGCATGAGGAACAGGAAGCAAGATTGTCTCAGACTTCCTTTTAATGTCTGAAATATGAGTTCATCCTTAGTTTCTCCTAGGTCATTAATCCAAAGAGACATTAAATAGATGAAAAGATATATATATAGCCTGATTTTATGCCTGTTTATTCAGAGGTTAAGCCTACAATCCTAACCCCACTTACCTGGGAGTAAGTTCTACTTAATTCCACAGAACTTAATTATGAGCAGATGTGGTTAGAATTACATCCTAAGACCAATAGGGGCTTTATGTCCAAGAATTTGTACATAGCATTGAACCTCTAGTGCTTCAACCTAATTTTAATCATGGGCCTGGGTTGTGGATTTTCACATTGTTCAAACAAAGGAGCACTTGCCCTTCCTTTTCTTATGACAATCAAAATCTCATATTACACTCTGTCTAAAGGCTGTAATATATTAGGTGGCCATGAAAATCTAAGGAGTTATACTTTTAGAGCTAAATTCATCCATTTATCTGAAAGGCTAGACACAGTGTCTATAAAAGTAATGCTTTTTTCTTCACCATGGTATCTTCTGGGAGGTTACACCAAATTAAAAAATGTAGAACTTTTTGGAAGCCGATTAAGAGGAAGAAGAAACGGAAGAAGATAGTTTTTTTGAATTATTACAAGTATGCTGACAGGGGCCTGTGGTTTATTCATAAATGACCAGATAAGGCATTAAATGAAGGCTCTTATTTCAAATTTCTCTTCCTTAAAATAAAGTTGTGACTTTAATTTTCAGGGTGTTGTACAGTATTTATTTGACTACAGAAAGTACCAGCATTGCTCTGGAATTCTCAGAAACCCTAAAATACTGAGAGTTATAAATGGATATGTGCTTGAGTGTGTGCTGTTGTGATAAACTATAATATACAATCCTACCCAATTTTGTTAAAATCCCATTTGAAAATCCAGCTTAAAATGTGGTCCACCATCTTGATTCAAAATGGCATCCAATCCTATCCAAACTAGACTAAAACCTGCTTCCTGATCTCAGGAAGCATAATATCAAATT
This sequence comes from Podarcis filfolensis, assembly GCF_964270895.1. NCBI lineage: Eukaryota > Metazoa > Chordata > Lepidosauria > Squamata > Lacertidae > Podarcis > Podarcis filfolensis. The sequence goes on along the minus strand of NC_139607.1, from coordinate 55,373,011 downwards.
TGGTAACAGTCTTGCTTCAAATGGAACCAAATCCAGCAAATCCACTCACAGGGACAATGCAAAAGGCAGGGCCTGATCACAGTGCAAAGTCAAAACTCAGGGGCAATGCAAGGTCCAGAAATAGTCCTGCAAACTTAATTCCCTCTTTCCCTTCCCAGTGGAGTTTAGACAGTTGCTTACAATGCAGTAAAGGGCACAGCTATTTTATAGAACTCAATAGGAGCTTCATGCAGTATTTAGATGTCTGACTTGCAGTTCTTTAAATTGGGACATAAATTAGTAAAGGGCATTATTGTGTTTAATGACTGGCAGCCAGATCCTAAGTATTCTTACTATGAAGTAAGTCCTACTTTGTTCAATGATATTTAATTCCAAGAAAGTGGTGCAGCCTTGTACAGTGGTACCTCAGGTAACTCTTCCAGGTTAGCTGAGTTTGTAACCTGAAGCATTGGTAACCTGAGGTGTTTGTAACTTGAGGTACCACTGTACAAGGCTGCACTACTTTCTTGGAATTAAATATCATTGAACAAAGTAGCAGCAGCAAGAGGCCCCATTAGCGAAAGCACACCTCTAGTTAAGAACAGTTTCAGGTTAAGAATGGACCTCCGGAACAAATTAAGTTCGTAACTAGAGGTACCACTGTATTCAGAAACACAGATTAAATACATTTTCAACTTCATGGGGAGGGAAATAAAATAGTTATTCAAACAGTGGATTCATACTGGGCTGATTTTATCCCTTACAGTGCTTTGTCCAGTTATTTAAACTCTCTAGAATTTACAAGATGGCCATTGATAGTGTAGCATTTTGTATTTTTATAGACCATCAGTTGAATTTTGCCCCTACGATCAGAAATAACACAAACCATTTATACATAAAAAGACCAGTCAATTAATCTTGATTCTAACGTCTACTATATATTTTGGGAAATGGTTTGTTTGTCTATCTGTCTCTCTGTCTATCTGTCTCTTCTCTATGAGTTCAGACACCTCTTGAGATCTCATCACCAAACTAGGCACAAGGGTTCCTGAGGTGGGTTTGGTCATTATCAATGTTTAGACACCAGCTGCCATTTTGAATCAAGATGGTGAACCGAAACATCACTCTGGTGTGACTTTGCCCATTTGGGGAGCACAGGTCCAGTCACCTCTGTAGATACTGTGGCCAAAGTCTGCATGAGAGTTCACGAGGCGTGAGTGGCAGTCTTCATTGATATTTGGATGCTAGGTGCCATTTTTAATCAAGATGCTGGACCAAAACATGACTTTGGTGTGACTTTGCCTGATTTTTAGCATGACAGGTCCAAACTCACAAATTGCACCATCCGTTTAAAACACACAATGTTTTCTGGTTTCTATATATTCCCGAGCAGTATTGGGCATTCCCCACTAGTAATAGTATAAGAGCCAGTGGCCAATCTCAAACAGCATCCTGTTGGCGTAGTGGCCTCTGGGAAGCATGCATGCAGGACCTGAGTGCAACATCCTGTGATGCCCAGCAACTGCTATTCAGGAGTGTTACTGTCTCTGACAGTGGCTAGCAGCCACTTATATCCTTATTTTACAAGGTAATCTCATGGTTCTCTGAAGCAAAACATCTTGTTTATCTCAAACACTTTCAGTTGAATGTTAATAACATCTAAACAAATTGTGACAGAATAGTGTTATGCCACATACATTTATGTTTTGGATCACAGGATTGCATTTAAAAAATGAGGTTTGAATCTGGACCCTGTTTGGGATGCTACCTTTCAGCAAAGTGTTTCAAACCCTTTAATCTCTCATTAAAAGGCTCTGACTGCTGCCATATTCATGAGCACCCAGAATTCACCATATAAATCTGCAAATGATAGTCTTTCCACCTCCTTTAAGAATTGATAATGAAGTCAGTTCCTGCTGCATGTTTACTGTCTCATATTCCTACTACATAAACTAGAGTGAAAGTGCTGCTATAGCGTTTGACTAAATAATAATTTGAGTGTCAGCTTTCCTCTCAAAAGTCATGTTTTTATGACAGCAATGTTATCCTGTTGCCATATGTTGTCTTAAAAATGTGGCATAGTTTTGTGCCAGAACAGCATCAGAGCTGACATAGTGGATGTGACTCACAGGTAATTGAGGCTGCCAAAGATAGTTTGTTGTAGCAGTGTGAAGTCTGTCCTTTTGCGGACTATTATTATCCCTTCTGGAGCCATTGCCATGAAGAGCCACTGTATACTTTGCCAAGAGAGAACTTAATACGGCAGCTGAATTATGTGCACCAAAATAAAATAGCAACCGTATTCAGACACCCATTTCATCTGCTAAATGAATATGCTGATTTTAGATAGGGAAAAGATAGTTGAAAACTTCATATGTGCGATCCATTTTAAAAGAAGGTAGATCGTGTCCTCATCCACGGAGGGCACGTGTTGCAGTGAGATCACACCGTTTGTGTGGGTGGGATCGTTTGGATAGCCACAACAACCTGATTGGGTCCCTCAGTTGCTGGGGCAATTCTGGCCAATGGGGTTGAGAGAATTTGCAGCCGAGGGACCTATTTATACCGCTACACATTGCGTCGAGCTTCCTCTTAGCGCCTCGTGCATCGGATCACCCGCCCACCCTCCCTATATTTAGGGTCTTGCTATGACCTTGCTATGCTGTCATGGGTTGTCTGCTTTTGGGGCAGGGGCCCAGCAGGGATTTTCCCATTTGGCTGATTGGCTGTTGCCATTTGGGTTTCATCTGCCGCGTAGCAAATCGTCACAACTTTGTAAGGTTTGGCGGTTAGGCATTGGTTCAATGTGGAGGGGAGGTTGTCACACCTGCCCCTCCAATGCGTGAAAGGTATTCCGTTAAAGGAATCCAGGTGCTCACCATGCTTTTGTCCAATCCCCTTCCAGGGGTTGGGGCCATGCCAGAGCACCTGGGAGCATTTTAGGGTGAGGTTGCGTCTTACTGACTTCTGCCGGTGTCCAGTTGTCATTGCTGCCCTGCCAGAGGTGTAGGTGCAGCTAGTCGAACCAATGCCCACTCACATTCTGTAATCAATAAAGTTGTGGCCAAAATTATGCCAATAACCTTAAACTAATATTGGTGTCAACTGTGTCTTTCTTTTTGGAGGTCTTGGGGGTCTTCACACGCAACATCTCTTCACCTGAAGCAAGAGTTTGATACTTGTAAGGTGTCAGGTACAGGGATCAACAGCACTGTAATTTTAATAGAAACTTACTTCTGATCTTTCCAGGAGAATGATGTGGCAGCAACACAATGCAATTAACCCCACAGTGCATATGCAATGTACCTATACACTGAATAACAATTGCAGCCATTTTTACCATCTGGAAAGGGGGGGAAAACCTGTTCTGAAGCTGTGCTATTTTTTCTGAAATGGATGCCACATAGTCAATAGGTATTCTGTTATACGGCAGCAAAAAATTGGTCAACTCAGTAGCTGTATGGTAGTCATCATTCTATTTAAATCTTGCTAATGAGGAATGAAATGGAACATTCTCCCACATTTTTCACATTTTTCCAAATCTATTTTCCTACTGAAATCTTGTTCCCATACCTGACATAGACAATCCAGTGTACCAGTAGCCCACAAAAAATTATGCATCCCAGATAAGACATCTTTGTCTGTAAATGAGTGTTGATTAACATATTTTCTAAATTACATTAACCACCTCTTATTATATTATATTCTTATTAAGTGGCCAGAAGTCAGCATTTTCAACTGATTGAAAATTCAGCTGCCACAGATGAAATGGAGCTTAGCAAAGGCCTTAGTTTCCAGGTGTGGGAAGGAATATCATAAAGGGTGATGAGCACATATCTGAAGCCCCACTGAAATCATTGAGGCAAATTAACTTTCTCTCAATCTGGGCTACAATTCTGTATCAATTAACTTCAGGATCAGGGAAGAATAATGAGGGAAACCAAGCCCTGACTCTTTGAACCTATTAACTGAATGTCTCCTGAGCAAGATGATCTGGGTGCATTTTTAGTTGGGAGGTCTTCGTCAATAGAAAAAAATAATTTTTCTGGCACTCTCTCCTCTCACCTTCTCAAGACTTGTTACTGTCAACCGCAGAGAAGGGGAGTTGAGCCGATGAACTCAAAACTGATGAGAGCTAGTGAAGCAACACAGGTGCCTGTCAAATCACCTGGATCCTCCTTTCAATCACAAAGTTTCCTGCCTTGCAGCATAAGGGAAGGACTATTTATGGGTAATTGGTATTCTCTGTTTCCCCCTTATTTTTCCCCATGTGGGAGTTGATTTTGCAAGATAGAAACTATTACTTACTGAATGAATGAACTATTGCATCCCTGGTGCCAGTTCTTATAATCATATTAATCTTAGAATAGTTTGACTTCTTTCTAAAGGTGACTTGATGTTATGATTTTATTTTTTTAGCTTTGTAAAGATTTTTCTACACAGAGCCTTTACTTGCATCTGTGGTCAGTGATCCACAGACACACTATAGCTTCTGCTGACATGCTGGAACAGGATGCTGATTGCTGGATAATGATATGCCCTGAGCAAATAGCAGAAATAACGTATCATGCTAACAGGAACCTTTATGAGAGGGAAAGAATATCTTCCATGAGCATACCTTTCAATTTCAGGAAGTCAGCTTAGCCTTGCTTATGAGCTTTTGTGGTTACTAGCAACAAAGAGATGACTAACATGTGGCTTCCAGATGCTGCTGAGTTTAGGGAAGTAAGAAGGCAGTGTTTTCCAATCTGTGCTGTGTACATCACATGCAGCACCGTTCTGCTCCCGTTTGTCTTCTTCCCAAAACAATGGCTGCTTATCCAATTACAGGGTGTGGGGCTGTATGCTACAGTGGGCTCGGATCTCCGGGAATCAATGCTGGGGCTAGGTGGCCAACGGTTGGGGAATCCCTGGGCTGGCGGGCTTTCCTGTCACCTAACATTTGAATCCTGGACCAATCTGGCTGAAATGAGTGGGCAAGACTTGGGAGCAGACCGGAGTGGAAAAGGCTTCACTTTGGTCTGCCTATCACTGTTTTGCTGCACTTTGTCTTCTCCCCAAAGCAGCATTACTTCCCTTGTTATCCACTGTGGTGAAATGATGTAACTTACAGAATTAATGATTTAACTTGTCATTACATTATCCAACCCCATATTTCATTCCTCTGCAAGGTCTAGGAGACCGGGGGGGGGGGGGGAGGCAGCTGGTTGTAGCAGGAGGGAGAGACTCCCTGGCTTCTCCATTCTGCCTCTTGGCCACCCTCCTCTCCAATCTCCACTTCAGCCTCAAAGTCAGTGTCTGATCTGCTCTCTGCCACAGCCTCTTCCTGTTCGTTGTTGTCCCACCACCAACCCCCTAGCTCGGAGCCTTCTTCCCCTGAGGGTTCCCTATGGGATTCCCCTGCTGGTGCCTCCCATTACATAAACCTCTGCATCCAGCCAGTCCATGACATATATGGATCTGATTTGACTTTGTCTGCATACAATAACATGGATGCACTTTTACTATATCAGTGTAAATTAAATTAGAAGACGAAGGAATGCTTTTTAATGACAGAGAGGTATATGTGAATGAAATATTAAGGAGGACTATAAAAATAGTTCAGCACTGGGACAAGTTGCCAGGGGAATTTATGAAATCTTAATTGGGTCTTTCAAGAAAACACTGGGCAGCTATTACAGTACCTTCTGATTAGATGGATCCATTCTGTCCATTCCAATCCTCCTCCCAATTATCTGATTCAAATGTCCTTGACAAATGGTTGAAAAAATAAACTACGGTCATAATTTCCAGCAAATTCTCCTGTGATGGATTCCTTTGACAAAATATCACTCAACAATTTACTCTACCAGCGAGAACAAGATGGTGAAATGAAGTTTTCTTAAGTATTATTAAAAGATGGGAAAAGATGAAAAAATTAAGCAATGTCATAATTGTGGATTTGCTATGAATTTATTAAGCACTTATAATTCTACTAAGTAGTAAAAATCCACAGTACTATCCTATATGTACATGTCTACTCAAATGTAAATTCCATCGAGCAGTGGCCTCAATAGCAGCTATGAAGACAAAACACGTTTAATGCGCATACACACACACACACACACACACACACACACCAACAATCCCGGGAACTGTAGTTTACACCTTTACAGAGCTATACATACCTCACCATTAAACTCTTGGGGTTCTTTGGGGGTGAGATGTGTTTTAAATGTTCTGTAAATGTATCTGTGGTTGTTGTTTTTTTTAAAAAAAAACTGCTCTTAAAAATATGCTTTTTATTGAAATGATACTTGAATATTGGCACTGACACCTGGAATGGCAAAGGAAATGGGAGGGGTGTGTGTGTTTTAAAAATGTATCCTTTATTAAAGCAAAGAGGCTCATTAAGCTGGATAGAGGCCATTATGAAGTGCAATGCAGATGAGAGTTCAGAGTTTCTTCAAATGTATTCTGCATACATTATCTATATTCCGCATACCAAGCAAGATGAAAAGAGCTTGCAGGAATGTATTCCAGACCTGGCTAAAATTAGTAACAATTTTTAACAGTTTCTTAAAAGGGTAGAACCTTCCTCAGTATAGTAATGGGTCTAATAGTGAGCTTTCTCTCTTCTTTTTTTAAAGGGTATTTTTGAAATTCTGAAAGGAAAAGAGGAAAGAACTGTTTCAAAGTATTATTAATGAGTGATCTGGCTAATTATAAAGCTATATGAAAACCAGAGGTGTTATTTGCCCCTCAACTGCAGCAAGTAGCAATGGCCTTCTCACCACCAAAGAGCTGACCCAAGTAATTTTGCTTCCTAAGGCAAATGACAAGTTGTTGGTGCCTCCCATTCCATGTCCATAAACCAACCAGAATACTAGTTTAATCATGAGGGATGTGGCCAAGCATCACACTGAAAGCAGCTGGCTAGCTTAGAGCAGGAACACACAGCTCCAGCACCTTATTGCTACTCCCAGCTCCTTACCTGAACTTCTGTTGCTGCCTCACTCTGCCTAATGATAGGGCTGGACCAGGCAAAGTGTAACAAAGTGTAACATCTCCAATCAACTTGTGCCACTTGTGCTACCCCAAGAGTCTCCTCATACTCATTAAAAACTGCATTCCACAGCAGTTTCTACATCAGAAATTCAGCAAGGTCCTCTGTGAGCAGTTGGCAGTTTTAAAGGTTTGTTTTGTTTCCTACAGTTGTATCCTACCTTTCATACAAGGAGCTCCAGACAACATATGTGATTCTCCCCCTTGGTCTGTTTTATTCTTGTCTCAGTCCTGTGAGTTAAGTTAGGTTGAGAGATAGTGACTGGCCCATGGTCACCAAATGAGATCATAATCAAGTGATGATCTGAACCTTGGTCTTCCCAGGCCTATTCTTACACTCTCACGACTTTACCATATTGACTTGCCATTATCGTTTTGTCTCAAAGGGTCAGTATGCCTTCAGATCAAAGGAACATACAGTACAGATCATTTGTGCATCAAATTAAGAGAAAGAAAATGGTTTTTCTGGCTGCACAGGAACAAGACTAATTCAACCAGTGGCTGGAAACTGGATCTGACCAGTGGAGCAGACCCAGAAGCAGCCCACCCTCTGCAGGCACTTTTGACAGGTGAGTGGGGCCACCCACCTGCCAATCATCTGATATCACATTATTCAACTTCAAAGGAAGAACTGGGAGCACACTCTTTCTTCAAGTCGGGGCTGCAAAGTTTCCTGCTGAAAGCAGGAGTTGCATTCAACGGGAACCATTTCCACTTAGAAGTACTGACTGGGAGCTCTGGAGTGGAAGCAATCCCATTTGGGTGCCGAATCTAAAAGGTGCCAAATGCAAGAAGTCCTGCTTTCAGAGGAACCATCTAGAGCACATTCTAAAGCTCCCAATTGTTCCTCTGCAGTCAGGGCTGGCCTACACCTGATAAGTTATGACATCAGGTATGGGAATGATGGACATGGCTGAAGGGAATGAGGACCCATGGTGGGCATAATTTGACCCACGGGCTGGGGGGTCCACATCTCTGAATTAAACCAACTGAAGTCTTTTTTCAGGAGCTTCACAATAGACTCTGACTTTCGTCTACATGATTTGTTTCTTTATACAACCAACTTTATAGAATCAGCAGTTCTGGAGCAAATAGCGGCCTAATCATGACCTATTTTCCAAAGACTATGAATATAAGTCAAGGATAAGATGCAAAAGGCAAAAATAGGCAAAAAATAAACTAATAAAAGCAAAAAATAGAGAAAAGACACAGGCTGGAAAAATCCTCCAGGAGACTTTATAATCTCTCATGAAAAAGCCTTATTAGTGCTTTCCAACTCATCCTTAAAAATTTCACTGTGGAGTTTCTAAGCAATCTTTGCTGCCTTTTGATTAATAAAATAGGATATATGGCTTTCATTAAGTGCAATGAGCTTAAAATGTATCAGTGTAATACGACATTAAGGAACATGGAACAAAAGCCTCTTATCTATAGTAGCTTTATAACATGACTTTATTATACAGTATAGTCAAGATACTGTAGGCTACAAAACGTTCACTGAACCATCACAATCCATCCCCATTAATTATCACACATTATCATGTATCACCATGCAAGACCAAGATAATTGCCTTTAAAGTGATCCAGAATGAACTGCGGGGGGACAAACTGACCTTCAGAAAAGGGATCAAAAAACCGAAGATGTGTGGTGGGTGGGCAGCCATTTTATATGTGCTGAAAGTTAGAAAATTGAAGTGTATGTGCAGAGCCCATGAGAACATTTGTGAACTGTTGTGTGCTGCATTTTAAGGATGAATGGCACCTGCCAGTTTCAGAAGGGCTAAAATAGGCTAGAACCAACATCAACCTATGAACGAATGCGGCTGATACAGTGACTTGACACATCTGATTTACTTTCCCTTGGTTTAACAGGGCCCGTGTTTTGTAACCCTGTCTTGTTTAACCATTATGTCCATATTATAAATAATTTCACTCCCTATCGTCCATGCATTCACATACCTGTGATGGGGGAGTATGTTTGTTTTTATTCAACAGTGATCTGCAATTGTATATGGACAGACATGACCACATAGTGATCTGATTGCATAAGTTGGTCAGGTTGTGTGGGAAAGCATGTGAAAAGCCTCTTACAGTTTATCACTCCTGCCTGCTAGTTTGCTTTCCCTCTTTACTCACTTGTCTTAGGGTGCCTCCAAACCACCAGTATATTGCTGTGTCATCCTGGCAAAACAAATTCATTTAAAGAAATGGACTTGTTGCGATTAGGAAAGTGATGGGAAATTCACTGAAAAGCATTGCATGCGCAACTGGCTAATATAAGACAAAACAACAGCCCATATGAAAATCTGGATGAATATTCATAGTCATACAACTCCTGCAAGCAAATCAGAGCAAATGCTCAATAAAGACAGGGCATAATCTAACTTCCACATAAGCTTTGTGCAAGCAAATCAGAATGAATGTTCAATAAAAATGATGTCTGAAAGAGACCTTAGTCATTTCACACCGAGCGTTAATAATGTGCAGTGCCAGCTTTAGCTTTTGTGGGGCCCTTGGGAAAGATGGACCAAAATCACCACCACCATCAGTGTCCCCCATTGCCCTCTCCTTCTGACGCCAATGTACTACTTTGGGGAATGAAACAGCAGGTCAAGTGAAGGCTCCTCCTCTTCCTTGCTCCTCTCCTTACCTCTCTCGCCCTGACCTAGCCACTGTGATCCATGCGACGGTCACCTCCAGACTGGATTATTGTAACTCGCTCTACGTGGGGCTGCCCTTGAGACTGACCCAGAAACTCCAGCGGGTGCAGAATGCTGCAGCGAGACTCCTTACGGGGTCTTCGCTGCGAGATCACATTCACCCGGTGCTATACCAGTTGCACTGGCTCCCGGTGGAGTACAGGATCAGGTTTAAGGTGCTGGTTTTAACCTTTAAAGCCCTATACGGCCTAGGACCCTCAGACCTACGGGACCACCTCTCCTGGTATGTCCCACAGAGAAACTTACGGTCTTCAAATAAAAACATCTTGTAGGTCCCAGGCCACAGAGAAGTTAGGCTGGCCTCAACTAGAGCCAGGGCTTTTTCGGCTGTGGCTCCGATCTGGTGGAACGCTCTGTCACAAGAGACTAGGGCCCTGCAGGACTTGACATCTTTCCACAGGGCCTGCAAGACAGAGCTGTTCCACCAGGCCTTTGGCCAGGGCACAGCCTGACTCCCTCCCTTGGCAATCTTCGCGGAGCTCTGGCCCAATGGTTGCCAGTGGCTTGATACGAATTAATTTTATAATGAATGATTTTAGAGTGTTGTTTGTGCTGTACTTTTGTACTGTTTTATTGTTGTTAGCCGCCCTGAGCCTGGCTTCGGCTGGGGAGGGCGGGATATAAATAAAATTTATTATTATAATATTATTATTGTCACTCTGGAGACAAGGGGTGAACAGGCAGAGGCCTCAAGGGGAAAGTGGGATTTTTGCTGACGTGTGGGCTCCGGCAACTGTACAGCAATGCCAACTCCTAACACCAGTCCTGATAATCTGACATGTAAAGGAGATTGGATTTTGCCACAGTGAAAAATATATGCTCTAACTCAGCAGCCCAAAGAACCAGTGCAGTCACATTGTTTTCAGCTGTGTGAGGGACAGTGGATAGGAGAGCCCTAATATTCGACCATCATCTTACAGAATTCAGTAGCATCCCAAAATGATGTGTGTACACAACTTTCCCCAGTAAGAAAAGTATTGATGGCAGAGCTTAGCTTCTATTTTTTACACACGTTCTTGGGGTCTGGAGACTTTTTGTAATCTGGTTTTGAAACAGGATGCTTCTGAGTTGTTTCCACTGGGGGTTGCAATGTGCTGCTCTGCAAATTTGGGGCTGTGAGTGCACTGCACCTGTTCCTACTTATATAAGGTTGTTCAAGAGTGATTGCAGCTTTTTACATAATTTCAGCAAGGGCTGGGTTCTAATCAAGTTTGGCACTAGGCTGGGCCTGGAATCTAGATGAACACTGACTTGTGTCTCTTGCCAGCTTGCATCAACCCAGAATATTAAACAGATGCAAGAAACTTGGTCTTTATTTTGAAGTAAGCATTAAAAATATTGAGAATTTGGGATGTCATGCCCACATGGATGCAAGGCACACTAGCACGTCACACATCACTTAGTTCAATGTACTAGATGTCTACACACACGTCACAGCACCAAATCCTCAATCCTTATTTGAGGCTGGCAGATGGACTCCTTCCATGGTGTTACCGGCAAGGGATGTATTTTGCTAAGTGTCTATCAAAAGAAGTAGCAGTGAAGGGGACAAGAAGAATTGCATCAGCTGTAAATCTCAGAAACGATCAGTACAGCAAATGGCAACATGTCATAAGATCCTTGGATTCTTCAGCAGGAGGTATAGGGACATTAGATATACAGCCATTAGCCCAACCATGGGACCCTTGGAATACTACATCAAGGGCTTGGCTGGGAGAAACGCAAGCACAGGACTGGGGGAAATGGGATAGCAACACCAGCTCTGGTGTTGCAATAATCATAGAGGACATAGGATGCTTATATCAAGACAGACCATTAATCCATTTAGGTTTGTATTGTCTACAGTGACTGGCAGCAGCTCTCTGTGGTTTCAGAGGGGGGAATTTCCTGGTACTTCCTGGGGATGCTGGAGACTGAACCCAGGGCCTCTGTAATGCAGTTCTCTATCACTGAGCTGCAGCCCACCCCCACAACTTCTACTGGCCTTGGCCTTCCCAGTGGAAGGATCTCAGGCAGGCAATCAAGCCCCAATAAGAAGTAATGACTCTCTGGCAGTTTTATGTACATTTATTTACAAAAAGACACATCCAGAGCATGGCTTCTCACCTGCTCACATTTACGATAGTTGGTCAGTCTGAAATTTCGCCCTTCCCACAGCAGGAAGGATGCCAAACTCCCGCCTTTCCCCTCTTGCCCTTCCGTTGCCATCTGATCTTATCAAGATGCCTAGCACAAGGGCTGAGAGGCTGGCCTGCCCCCTTTCCACTGCTCCTCGACCCAAACTCAGACCTCTGCCTATCTGCTGATTGTCTAGCAATGCTCTCGCTGCCTTCCAACTCTTCTTTGTCTTGAAAGCTAACAGTTTTTCCCGAGAAGGGGGGTCAAACTGCCCTTTCCCGACTCTGACAGCCAGCCCTCATCTGCAGAGTCTTCCCCTCATTCGTTTAGTTCGATTTCTGAGTCTAACTCTTCTCCTGCGCTCCGACACCCAGAGTGCTGCATGACACCTTTGGAGTGGGGACATGAGATTCATTTTCAGAGGGGAAACCTCTGTACTTGACCATCTTATTTAAATTCGTGTAGCCTGCCCTGGGACCTTGGGGTGAAGGGTGGGTAATAAATTGTAACAAAAACAACAACAACAACATTGTTGTATTTGCCATTAGTCCTAGAGACTCATTGGGGCATAGGAAACATGTCGTTGAAGAAGCAATAGTACAATCTTCTATACCTGTATATCCCCATGCAACTACTTTAAGAGGCAAGTCATGTGGTTTCTTACTTGGTTGTGACTAAGAACGGGACCTTTCCAAAAGTTATAATCTAGAACTCATAGAAGATGGACAAGCCTTGTGTTCCCCTCTGTAGAAAAGCTGCCATAGCTGACTTCTTTCTCTGTGTTCTTCAGTTAGAGCCGATATAGGTCAGCAATACACACCTCACTCGTATCTTTGGAGCTGTTAATAAAGCAAGTGTGGAGTCCTCAGCAAAGAAAATGTTGAGCAGGTGGCTAAATAATTGGGTTCACAAGGGAAAATAAAATTATTATAACAAGGAGCTTCAGAGTAGAGGAAGTGTTCTAAAGGATAAGATGGCATTTCCATAACATTTCATGGCTCAGTTGGTTCTACATTAATGTTCTACGGTAATGAGAATGGGGTTAGTGGGGAGGGGGAGAATGTGGGCTAATGTATAATGCAGGAAGAACTGATCTGAAATTAGAGAGCTTCTAACAACATGAGGAATAACTTGATGTCCACACTTGGTGGAAGTTAATCTGTAAGCAAAGCGAGTACCTCTTTTCTAACGTTCCCCTTCATAAATACACACAAGGCTTTTATAACTTTTAAATCAATGCATTATTTGAGTCTTTCGATAAGAGACATTCTACTCCCACAGTTTTAGAAAGAGACTCTTTGGAAGAAATCTTGACAAATTAGTATTCATACAATTTGCTTCCTAAGGCAACATTAGAAATGAAATCAAATTAATTTTCTAAAGAAAAAAATATTATTATGAACTCGACAATTATTTCCCAAATTGGTTCTTGGTTGCCTGCTCTCCATTTGAGATTTCCCTTTGCTTTTAGGGTTGAATCCTAAAAGAGTGAATGTGTTTTTGGCATTCTGTTCCCATCATTAATTAGGATATTTGTTGTATTTGTCACTTTTTTCCATTCATAGGAGAATGTGTCGGAACAGAAGGGAAAAGCAAAGTGATGAAGTGTTTAGGCAACACGTACATGTATTGTGCAGAAACACAACACACAGCTGCTAAAATTGAAAATTACCTTCCTTTGGCGATATATTGACTCAGGATTGGGAACTCTTATAGCTGACGTTTGAAGATATATGGCTGTAGAAGAGAATAGAGGATATGGATACGGCAGAGCTAGGCAAACTAGAGAAACTAAACTGAGAAATACTTGCCAAATAAATCATAATATGGTGGTTCTTTGCCCCAGAGCCTTTTATTTTATGATTTCCTCAAGAGCTCTGAATCAGTAATGAAGGAGACTGGTTTATCCAATGGGATCCAACTGATTGAGCCACTCTCTGAACACTGTAAAACAGTCCATGCCACATTTTAAATCTTTAGGAACTCTCAAGGATATGTTGTCCAGACCTGGTGATGCACCCAGAGAGTCAGTATGCTGTGATGGTTAGGAGTGCCAATCTAGGATTGGAGTGAACCAATATTCAAACTCTCATTCAGCCAAAACACTCAGTGAGTGAATTTGGGACAGCCATGATCCCTTAGCCTACTTTCCCTCAGGGTTGCTGTGGAGATAAAAGCAGCTGAGAGACTGAACCTTGTATGCTGCCCTGAGATAGAAATTGAATGCATTGCCAGTTAGCCCTAAAACTCAAGGGGGAAATTACTGCTTGAGGCATTAGTATTTGTTCAATATTTTCCTACATTTTTCTAAACTTCCTTCACCTATCCTTCCACAACTTTGCTTCTACCCTGCACAGCCTCTGCATTGAGTTCTGGCTCCTCCTTTCTTCTTCCCAATAACCTTTTCTAAGTGGCTCCTCTCCTTCCCCAAACCAATCTGTTGTAAAAGGGACACATTTTCCTGTGTGACATCCAGCTGGTTCGTGTCAGTTAACCCAGGATTTTCTTGTCCGGCACAGTTTTGCAGCTAGTAGTTTCCCTTCATATTCCCAAATACAGTCAAATCTTGGTTGTCAAACATAATCCATTCCAGAAGCCCGTTCGGCTTCCGAAATGTTTGACAACCGAGTCATGGCTTCCGATTGGTTGCAGGAGCTTCCTGCACACAAGTGGAATCCGCGTTGGATGTTCGGTTTCCGAAAAACGTTCGAAAATCGGAGCATTTACTTCTGGGTTTTTGACATTCAGGAGCCGAAACATTCCAAAACAGAGGCATTCAGGATCCAAGGTTTGACTGTACTATCTAAATGCCACTGTTTCTTAATTTCTACCATTTACTAACAGACTCTGGTACCCCAAATCTATGGTATTATCCCCTTCTTTAAAAAGGCATCTAACTTCAGATACTACACACAAAGAAAGAACAGTTATTAAGGCATTTAAAACAAATCAGCATCAAAACAGATCATAAAAGCCATTACATTTTTAACCCAACCCCAGTACAATAACAGCTCATTTCTTTCCAGCAATTTCCAGTCCCCAAGAACTCAAGCCTCCCTCTTTCCCATGGCGCACATGCCCTAACCACCTTTCTGCATGTCAAATCACCTTACCCAGTCACCCACATCCTGGCAGCCCAAAGATGATGAGTTTCCAGGACATGTTTAACTAAGATTGCAAGCCTCAGTGGCAGAGCTGTATTACCTCCAGTCTCCTTCAGTTTTCCCTGGCACTCCTGTAGCACAGGGCAGATGTCAAAAACACACATTTTCCCTTTATCTGTCGTACACAGTTATGCATACACAAAACGCTCTGAATAATTCCTAAGCACCATTAACAGTTTCCATCCTTATAACTTGCAAAAAGCACATCCTTAAACAAGGTAATTCTAACAGTCACCTGCTACATCCTACTGCCTCAGCAATATCGAAAGCAACACGATGGCCAGAAACAATTACTTTATGGAATAATGCAAAACATCAAAATTATCAAACTGAAGTGTCTGAAAGTCCTTGAATAAGTCATATCAAGTTTGTAAAGCTTTGTATAATCAGCAATTGTCCAATTCTGATGTCCAACTCTGAACTATGCTGAACAGTGTTTCCGGATAGCAACTACTGTTTCATTCTATTCTTCACCATCCAATTAGTTCAACAAACACTCGTGAGTAGAAAGATGTGTAATTTCTTCATTAACTGTAAATAAAATATTCAAACGATGACCTGTGCATACATAACAATAACTTCAAATAGCGTAGGTATTATAAACTGTAACATAAAAAGGTTACATACCCAATCTTTTTTCGAATTGATGTAATATACATGAGAATGAAAAGTACTCTGGAACAGTGCTCATACGATTATGTAGTCACTGTTAGTAACAACATTTTTTGAAAAGCATCCCACTGCCAGCAGCATGCAAACAAACAAACGAACAACAACAAGAAACCATATCACGGAATTTCAAAATCATTGTTGAACTTGCAGACAGAGTCCCTTTGTAAATCAGTTCACAGTCCCAAGAGCAGACACCCCACCGCCATCTGCTGTAGTAGCCTGTAACATCATGCCCCCATCACCTTGGCAGCCTCCCAAATTTCTTGTCTCTGTCCACTCCCAGAGCAGGATAGCTCCCCTCTGGTACCAGATCTATGATAATATGATCCTGGTTGCAAAAAATCATAGAATCTGTAGAGTCAAAAGGGACCCTGAGGATCAACCTCCTACAATGCAGCTGTCCGGGGATCGAACCTACAACCTTGGCATTATCAGCACCAAGCTCTAATCAACTGAGCTATCATTTGCTTCTAGTATCTTCAGAGTGGAGAGTTAGCCCAGCTACCTATCACTCCACCATCTTTTGCTGAAAGTTTTCTATGTAACCGTCCAGATTGTCAGGATATGCCCTGAAGACCTATTCTATCCGTGAGCCTTTTCATTATTTTGAAAGCTTCTGTAACGTTTTGGTTGTTCAGTGCCAGCCTTTTCAGTGCTGGGCCACCAAGTGGCCCAAGAACCCCCTCATGCTGCATCTGAATACTGCACTCTGCAGAAAGTCATTTATTAGATAATCACTTCTCTATAGAAAAGCCTAATTACTCCATGTTTCTCAAAAAGGAGGAAATGGAATTCCGTTTGAATGCTGTATTGGGATGCAAAGTAAATTCCTCATGAGGACTGTGGGATTTCAGAAGGTTTTATTTATTGCCCGCTAAATGAAAATAGTTAAATGAACTTATACGTTTGGGGTTAAAACAGACAAATAGTCTGCTGTAGAGAAGTTACTTTTTTTCAAAAAGAAAAGCATGAATTTTACAGTGTTTTCTAGCTTAATGCTAGAGTGAGAACACAAAATAATTTATGATAGCTGCAACATAAGCTTTTTGTATATGGAATTCTACTGCCCCCTGATGGGCATTTGAAAATATCCCCACCACCACTTCATTCCAGAAACAAGGGGAATAACTGTAGATGGCTTATTAGTAATCGGTGGTTGTGATTACTGCAGTTATCTTCACCATCACCATCCTTTTAAGACTTGTTCATCAGTTCTAAACCAGACTCTAAGATAAGTGCCATGTAAAATTGATGTAGAATTAAGTACAGCGCATATGGACAGAAAAGCATAACATTTCCATTAAGACTTTTAGGACTTTCTGCCTAGATGTTCTTCTTGAGGAAGAAGATCATATTCTGAATTTGTGCATAGAAGTCTGCGTGAATTATGCCCCCCACCCCGTGTTTAATTGTAAAACAATGTAATTTTTCCAAGTAAGTTTGAAAAGTCTGAATTATGTGACTCAAAAGAAAAGAAAAAAGCCAGACTAGTGTCTGAAGAAATATTCTACTTCTTCCAAGAAGAAAGACACTGTAAGATGTCCCAGTGGAGGCTGGCTCATTAGAACAAATGGAGTTCTGCCCCACCAAATGCAGTCTTCCTTCATCCTGCCAATCTTCTTACAACCAGCCCAGAGTTGGCATGGGCTGTCAGCAACCTCTCCTTAGGCTATGCACCCAGAGCACTCCCACTGCTGGTTTGGGAAGTTGCATACACACAACATTAGCCACAATCCACATCTATCCTTTATCTGTCGTGTCATTTCTTACAAACGACTGCATTTTGTGTTTTCCCCAAACCAACTTTTGACCCAAATTGAGAAGAAGAAATGCAACAAGGAGCTTCTTAACCACTGTCTATGCAGAATAGGGCAAGACTATCCTTCTGTAACCAAAACATTTGGTACAATTTCTTAAACTTTGGCTTTTACTCAATGTCGTTTTGTAGCTCAGTTAGATCTTCCTCCACTACCTGAACTTCCTCAATATCTGAAAACGGATTTGATCACTCATCAAATCCATTTTCAGATATTTGATGGAATGTCCATCAAAAGAAGACCCTCAGACATATCTTTATGCAGGTCTAAGCTCTAGCCTGGTCAATCACAAATAAGTAGTCAATGCACTTGGAGAGGCCCACCTCCAGTGTCCTCCTGCTACCTGCTTGCCTCTTAGTGCCTCCCCAGTAATCCCCCTCCACAAGGATGGTGGATGGTAGGGAGTGATGAAGCATTCACACATGGACTTCTATGTGAGTAGATTTTCTGGATCCTAGAACCATGTACATTTAGGACTCCACAATCTGGGGAAGTCCCAATACATAAAGGTGTATGCAGGAATGCTTCCAAGCTTTTGATGGATGGTGAGGACAAGAGGAGTCTAAGCATGGCCCTACAGCTGCTTTCTATGCACTTTGTCCCTTTATTCAGGTAAAATAAGGCAACAGGCTGCTGAAGACTGCACTCGGGGCCTTTTGTACACAGGTAATGTTTTGTACCACTAAGCCAAGGCTCCTCCATATTTTCCTCCATTTATCTGGGTTGTTGCCATCCTCTCGATTAGACATCAGATTATTTCTTCTGTTTTGTGGTTTCTTTTGTCCCTGCTATCTTGCCACTCCTTTTCTTTGGAACTCTTTCTTGGGAAAGTACTGTATCTCTTCTCCTTAGCCTTCGGATCTCTTCTTGGCCTCTCCTTCTCTGCACCCCTTTCTGTTTTGTCCTCTGCCTATTTGTAAGTATCTTATCTCGTAGGTTGTAAAAATCTTAACTTTCTTAGATGGATAGCCTGTGAATGGGATCTGCTACTGGAATTGAATTTCTGCTCATAAACTTGCTTCTCATTGTAAATCATGGTAGTGGTGGTGGTGGTTAGAGGCAATTGCTAACAAACGAGCCTCAGAACTCAAGGCTGATTCCCACCATTTTGTATGTTTTTCATTTCATAGGCCAAATTGACTTGTTTTCTAGCAACTCAGAGTTTGATTTTGCAAGGGAAAACATGTTGAGTTTGCTGTGTTAGGAATGTTTAGACAAACCCTCATCCATTCAGTGATCATGTGAAGGGGAAGCATGACGGCTAGCCACACTTTTGCTAGCCATGCCTCTGAAGCCTCACATCTGGTTTTTGCATTATTTTTGTTGTTGTTGTTATCATATCATGATGCTTGACTAGATGGGCCATTGATCTGATCCAGCAGGGTCATCTTATATTCTTATAATGATCCTTCATGGAAAGAGAACATTGATTGGCTAGGTCTGAATGCGCATAGATCCCCTTTCACACGAATTTTGAATGGGCAGTGGGAGAGCAGCAATCCTGCTCTCCCCCAACACTTTCACTAAATGCATGGTGGATATTTATAATGCCCTACTGAGCTTGCACATGACAAGTTGTGCAAGCAGGTTGGATACAGGCTGCATTAGAGCTGCTACAATCTGGTTAGGTTACAAATGTGCAACTGCCCCAGAACTGCTATAAGACTAGCCATCATTTCATACAAATTTAATCTTAAACAATAAGGAAAACGATCAGTCTTTTTGATAACAAGCCCACGGAAGCCTTCTATGAAAAGGCATTCAGGTATGAGAGTTAACATTTCTTTAAGCTATGTAAGATATATTTTAGTCCTCGTAGCAAGATATATATTCTGCAGTGAGGAGATAACTTGGCAGAACAGACACAGAGGCATAGTTCAAAAGGAAATGCCCTTTTACAAAAAGCCATTTCTTCAGATGATCCCTTGTCTGTGTTAAAAGCCTAATTATTCAGTCATTAGACAGTGGAACTGGTGTTGCATTTAAATTTCGCTTGGAATCTGAGCCAAAATCCAAAGGAATAAAGGAAACATTTTGCAGATGGCTTTGTATTCAAACTGCACTGCAAGACAGTCTGCATGTTCCAGAGAGAAAATGATGTATTAATCTTTACCCATCATGGATCTAAGAGTAAAGAAAACTGATTTGTTTCCAACTCAGAAGCAATCATGATATCAAAAAATGAGCAATTTACTTAGTCCCAGAACATGGTGGTGCTTGCCAGCTTTAGATGGCCCCGTTTTTAAATGCACAACTTGAGACACTTAAGCATGCCCTGAGCATGCAGAAGACGGACTGCTTAGCACAGCCGATGATACGGTCACAAGTCAAGCCAAAATTAATACTTTACCCATATTCATATCCCATCTGCCTGAAAATTCAGGACCACGCTTTGGGGAGTCTGACACCAGTGATAGTTCAGTAATCCAGTTTTTAGCGTATTTTACTCATGTGACTTGAGCTTTGATAAAGGCAGTATATGCACAGGAGATTTAGGACCTAGGTGTTATATCTAATAATCAGAAATTGTTTAATGGCCAATATTTTATACTAGACAGCCTGAAACTATGATCAGTAGACCACTGCTGCTGAATGAGCTCCAGTCATATGGTCCATGCAAAGGATGCTAGAATATCTGTACTAGACGAATTTATCCTGCACTTGATGAATTTATTTTTTTCTGACAATTGAGATTTTTCAGACTGTTTTGACCAAGGCTAACAATCCAATAGGCTAACAAGGCCCTGATTTAGGATCCCTAAGCATTCATAATATAGTGCTGGTATATTAAAATACCTTTTTCCTTTAAAAAAAACAGTTAAAAGATATGCCTGTTCTCAGTGTTCTGACTTAGGGCTCATGATTTTCATAATACTTTGCTAGTTTTAACAATAATAACAAAAGTGTTATTTTTCTTCATATTTAATTTGGACATGAATTGTCCCTTTAACTCTCTCCTACCCAAAATAAGAGAGTAGATACTATTCCAGGAACATGAAAGTGTGCCTATTCCTTTCCGAAATCTTCGAATCATAGAATTGTAAAGCTGGAAGGGACCCCAAGGGTCATCTAGTCCAACCCTTGCAATGCAGAAATATGCAGCTGTCCCATACGAGGATCAAACCTGCAACCTTGGTGTTATTAGCACCATGCTCTAACCAACTGAACTATCCAGTGCTGATGAAATATACTTTTTTATTTTTGTAAAAAGACATGTTTTTCAAACTCTTCTGCACAATGAAATCCTGATAGTAACATCTCTTGGAGGCTTTTCCAGAGCTCTGTGAAGCTGGTGCTAAATTTGTTATTTCTGTTAACTGCTTTTCATTTTGATTGCTATATAAACAATTTCAAGAGGGGGGGCAGCAAAGATGGGAGTCTGTGTTGTGAGGAGAGCCCAAGGACCAAGGCAAGCCTTGCATTCTGTAAGGGAAGTTACAGAGCTGGGGAATGGAAACTTGGTGATGAGTCAGCTCTTCCTAAGGCCTAAGCCAAGGTCAAGTCTTTGTGATGAGTCAACGGTCCTTAAGGTTAAAGTTGGAAGGCACTGAGCTCTCGCAGTGATTTCAGAAATCCTAAACAGACTCTGAGCAGTCATCTCAGAAGGGACTTTTTTTGCAAAAGGGATATGTGCAATTCCTGGTGGGTACCCAATATGTTACTATTAAGAACACATCAGAAGCATTAAATGAAAAGCTTCCAAGTCATGCAAACACTCTTTTGGTAGCACGACAGACAGTTGTATCTGCTCATTAGTCATTACTGCAATATTGAGGCAAACACATTGGCAAGTGACAAAAGAAAAAAGAGCTGCAATCCAGTTCTTGTCGTGCATAACACACAGTGGTCTTGGTTGGGAATGTGCATCCTTATTTGCTTCAGGACAGTCACCCAAATTAATTTCAAAAGATCCATGTAAACATCATGATGCAGAGGGGGAGGGAAGCATTTGAATAAGTACAAGCTGTGCCCCCAGAAGCTGACCTCTGCATGTGGGTCCCCCATACCTAGTCAGAGCAAATGTTACGTACATAAAATTCAAGGAGAATTCAAGGAACCATATAGCAAGGCTTTTCACTGACATTAATGCGACATTTTTTTCTGAGTATATCTGGCTGGCTGTAAGCAGCTTTTGAATAGTATGACCTGGTTCTTATTTTATCTTATTTTATCCCATGATATCCAATTTTCAAGCATTAATTGCTTCGTCAAATACAGGGGCATGTTTCTCTTGACATATTTATTCCAAAGGGCACAAAAAGTCATCACAGGGGTGCATATTTTCTTCTAGGCATGCACTACAGCTTTCTACATTACAAATTTTTGACACATCTGGAAGGTGAACGCTCATCTGGATCTCAAAGATTTCCAGCTTAACCTCTCTCTGGCTATTCCTATTCCGGATGGCATTTCTAAAGAGGCATGAAAGCTTTCTTGTATAGTTCAAAGGACTTTAAAAGCAAAATCACTACTTGGCTTTAATATATACACACACACTTTCAGCATTTTCATTTCTTTGGGGCACAAATGAATTATCCAGAGTTTGAAAGGGATACATTTCCTAGTCAGCCTGCAAAGAGACAGTAGTGGCAGCTGTAGAAATAATGTTCTGAAACGATAGCCTGGAGATGCTGGAGATGAATTTCCCAGTGTTTCAAAACATCAGATCACAAGAAGTCTGCGGCATTCTCAGATCAAGGCAGCTGTGCTCTGTGCAAGACCACCAGAATGGTGCTGATAATTTGGGGGATATTAGAAGCCAATGCCATAGCCAGAAGAGAAACAGCAGAAAGGGTTATAGTCTTAGATGGAAGTGAAGGATGGAAACAAATTTACATGATGTGCAATATTATGGTGATGACTGGCATATATCTCATTGGTAACAGGCTTATTACCCTTGATTATTTGATATATAACCCTAAAATCAATCAGTTATCAAAACATGGAATTATCAAAGTACATTGACACATTCTAGGCAGGCAAAATAATTGGAGTGAGAAGTGTGGTCTTGGGAGGGGCCTTGATCAGGTGAGAGTCTTGAGAGCCAAAGATCTGAGGTTGCCTACTCCTGCCCTAGAGGAAGTCAGAGAGAGAGGCCAGCTAACTGTTCTATGACCACATTCACACCATTTAGGCTGGCCATATTTTAAAAAGTAAGGAAACCTCCAAAGTTGTGTGAGAGAGAACTGGGGACACCCCCACCTCAAGGGAAGGGGAGCCGAAACCACACCAGCATGTTCAGAATACCTAGAGAGGGACGTGGGGGGGGGGGGAGCAGCACTGAGAGCTGCTGGGCAGGGATGAAGAAGCCGAGGAGGAAGAATCGCCCAACGACCCATGTGCCAGCCTGTTGGTTATTTATATATCGCCCCTCACATACAGAAGTATCATGAAGGACTCGCACTTATATTCTGCCTCAAACCCAGCCGTGGGTGCAGATGGTGACTCCCTGCTGCTGCTGCTGCTGCTGCTAGGCAGCCCAGAAGGGCAGCAGAATACAGCCCCAGCCTCAGTGGAGCCCCACACCCAGCCCAAGGTGGCAGCCCCCGCCCCAAATTCAAGGGGCTGAGTGTGAAGGCCTCATCAGAGCAGCAATGACAGGCAGGACCTGGATGCCAAGGTGGCAAGGAGACCTGGAGAACTCCAGGGATGAAGGACTGAAGAGGCCCTCAAGGAGGGGAGACAACCCCCTCACCGCCTATCCCAGGAGCCCAGAGAGAGAGAGAGGCACCCAAGGAAGGGAGATGCCCCACACCCGGTGCGGGCCCTCCCCACTAAACGCTTCGCCTCACCCATGCCTGTGTGCGTCCGTCACTCTCTCTTCCTTCCAAAGGCAGCAGTGGAAATATGGCGTGCAGGGCTAGAACAATGGGCCAAGCGAACACGCTGGGAGGCAGAGGATGGGGCTGAAAGGGAAGCCAACAGCAGCCAACGGGGAGGGGGAGAAAGCCTCGGCACACACTCACACATAAAAACAGAAAACCGGGGGGGGGGACCCGGGTTGCCATACCTGTGGGAAATTCCGGACAAGAATTAAAATTGAAAAATTCCCCCCAGTCGCCATTTTAGGCATCCAATTTCCATACATGTCTGGAATTCTCCAGATGTATGGCAAACCTAACACTATTCATTTAAAGCACTATAATACCACTTGCCATGGCTTTCCCCAAAAGAATTATGGGATCTTTGGTTTGCTAAAGCTTCAATTTCCTGAGTTCTATAGGGATTGAATGTTAAGTCGCAATGGGAATTAACCCTTAACAACCTATAGCTCCAAGAATACTTTGCTTAAAGTTGTATCATAGTGTTTTAAATATGTGGGGTGTTCACTGCTCCTTATACAGAAGGGGTCTACACAGCTGCCAAAATGTTCTGACACTTCTTGAGGACTATCTTGATGAGCTCTTGGCCTTACCACCACTGTGCTTGTGTGCTCTCTCTCTCTCTCTCTCTCTCACACACACACACACACACCCTACACCCCTAGTTGTTGTTGTTGTTGTTTGTCACTCTACAGGAATGCTCTCTCTTGGCTTTTACACACAGCCTTCTTTATTCATTTTCCTTAATCTATTTTCTGAAGCCCAATCAATTTGGCAGCTCATCTTCTGATCCGTTGTAGCGTGAACAGAATATTGTGAAATGTGGGACATCTAGCATTTCCAATGTGACATGAAGGCTGGCAACATTAAACCTGCCATGTGGGGATCCCTTGCAGATAACTGCAGTTGTTGGAGACAGAGGAATAATGACTGCTGGGAAGAGCATAGAATGAAGAAACACCATAGTGCATCTGCAACAGCACAACCAGAAACCTTCATCTGCCCCAGCTGCAACAAAACATGTCTCTCCCATACAGTGCTTTTTTTCTAGGAGTACGCATACCCCTAAACATTTTGTGGATCTAAGTTTGGCCTCATTGAGGGGTAGTATTTCAATATGAGTAGGAAAATGAGAGTACCCCTAAACATTTATTTTTTTTAAGCACTGCTCTACAGCCACAGCACATGCTGTAACTCTCCAACAGTAACTCTCTAACTCCCAAAGCACAATCTTCCATTGTCTCACAGGAGAGACAGAAATCAATCAAAATTCCCAAACATTTGATGGTGATTATATGATTCATATTAATGAAATCTATATTAAATAATGAGACATTGTAGTTCTGGGAAACTAATTAAAACTGACTGAGAAAATAAGATAATATTCTGCTAGTTTATCTTTGAAGGATTCTGTTCTGCTGGCTATGAAATATCACTTTAAAAGAAAATTCTCATTTCAGTGTGCCAATGCAACACTTTGCCACATTCTAGTTTTTTGGAACATTAAATCAAAAGAGAACCTGACAAAAATGTAAGATGGAAACAAAGGCAATCTAAAGGCAAGATATGGAATGTTAGGCCAGAGAAATTTCCATGAAATGCATTGCATTATACCATGAAAGTTATGTGTCATACAGCTTTCATAACTTTAAAAAAAAAAACTATTGACTCCTCCAAACTCTTTTTTCAAACCTCTCTTTATTAAAAACAACAACTCCTGCTGAATTTATTATTTTATATTAGGAGCAAAAAGTATTTCATTGTGAGAGCTGCTGCAAGGTTATAATAATCATGCTGGAATCCTGGCATGCAGAAATCAAGCAACTTTTATAGAAAGCATTTTTGGTTTAAAAAGCTAAACATAATTCCATTAAAAATTCAAAGACATTTTAAATTTCAAAGTGGTTTTGTTCGACATGTAGATTTCCAAAGCCTTGTAGCATTTGACAATTGACTGACAATTTCTTATCATGCAAGTTCTTGCCAGTTACACAATTGCATTTCAGATCACTCTGTTGACAGGAGATGGTGTTTGCAAGACTAATTTGGTAGATTTTTATTCTGTGGCTTTGGGGGAGATGCCATGAAAGCAGGAGATATGGAATGCAGGCCATGCTGTTACAAAAGGAAAGTGGCTTCTAGGGCCAGAGATATAAGGTCACCTATAGAGGGATTCAACCCTACAACAGGTGTTTGTTTGTTTGTTTGTTTGTTTATCCTGACTTTTCTCCCAAAGGAGCCCAAAATTTAGACCTGCACAATTAAAGTGCTCTGTCTCTCTAGTGCAACAAATCCATAAAAATAAAGACTTTTGCAGTTAGGAAAGTACTGAAGAAATGCACTGAAAAGAGCGAATGACTGAATAATGGGGAAACATATAAACACCATGAAAGCGAGTGGAGTTGAATGCTCAATAAAGACCATGCATAAGCCATCTACACACTATAACATTACAGCACAGTCAAAGCACATCTTCCCACTCAAGGAATTCTAGGTACTGTGGTTTGTTACAGGTTGGTAAGAACTGTAGCTCTGTGATGGGTAAACTACAGTGCCCATAATTCTCCAAGGGAATGACTGTGTTTTGAATATGCTTTAAAGGTATAGTGTATTGTGTAAGCTTTGTGCAAGTGAATCAGAATGAATGTTCAATAAACAATAAATAGGTTGTCTGGTGGAGTGTTCAGCACTACTGAAGACTGTCTGACTTAGTAGCAGTTGTCAACACGCCTCTGAGCAGCGACTCACATTTACTAAGACCCTAGGAGGCTGCAGACATGAGTGAGCCCTGCTTGCATCTGCACATTTGAAAAAGGAAATGCATGGAAGAGATGGAGCAGACTCTGCATGCCGAAATAGCTTGCACATCTCCCACACGGATTCCTCTGCAAACATTGGAGCAGCTGTGCTGTTCCAAAAATAACTGTGAGACTTCAGCTCCTCTACCTTTCAGAATTAAAAGCTGGAAGTGCAGTTCTCTTTCCCCAATTTCAGATAATGTGCAAAGCACAAAAAGGGCAAGGGGGCTGAAGGTAAAAGTAACATTTTCTGTACACCGACTCCACAATTTTTTGTTGCTGTTGTCATTTTTCTCTCTCAGCCTACCTTTATAATGAACTAAAGTTCATCCTAGCACCATGGCAACTAACATTTAGAACAACTGCAAAGTTCTAACAACATACTCTGAAAACTAAAAAGAAGTGCCCCTGGCTCTATATTCTTTTTTACACCATCTGGCAAATGACTTTTACAGAAAACTCTTGATTTTCTTCTCCATTTTAAAACTGTTTTAGAAGGCAGCCCTCTGGAACCACTGCTGTGGCCTTCACAATCAGCAAGTCAGACTACCTCAGATTCATAGTCAGGGTAGTTCTCCCAGGGTAGTTTTTCAGGGGTATTTGTGTCTGTATGTGGTTGCTGCTGCTGCTGCTGCTGCTTGTTCACACACCAATTCACCATTTTCAAAAACAGGAAGGTGACATTTGAGAACAAATGAAAATGATCTAGTATACAGTGGTACCTCTGGTTGCGAACAGGATCCGTTCTGGAGCCGCGTTCACAACATGAGCAGAACACAACCCGTGTCTGCGCATGCACGGGTCACAATTCATCGCTTCTACACGTGCATGTGATGTCATTTTAAGCTTCTGCGCATGCACAAGCAGTGAAACCCAGAAGTTACCCTTTCCAGTACTTCCGGGTCACTGCGGGACGCAACCTGAAAAGACGTAACCTGAACCGAACATAACAAGAGGTATGACTGTATATTTTATTTTTGTGCCCTTTAAGACAGGGGTGGGTATTCCCTCCAAAAGTTGTTGGAACTCCTACTCCCCTCAGTGTTGTAGTCCTGTAATATTTGCAGGCCTACATGTCCCCACACCCACTCACCCTTCTGCTTTAAGAAAAAGCCTTGCTTAACAACATTCAGAAGTGGCTTGCTGGGGCAAAGCCACCACTAGCTTCCTGGCAGGCAGATCACTGTTACTGGGACAAAGGTAAAGGCAGTGGGGAAGTTGGTGCAGTGCAAATGCACTGACAGGAGCACCAGATGGGCTCCACTGATGTGTCTGCACTGCACCAGCCGTCTCACTGCCCTGCCCTCCCTATAATCAACAGCAACCCACCTGCCAGAGAATTAACGTAATGGCTCTGCCCCACCCAGTGAGCCACTTCTGACTGTTTTGTTTTCATGTTGAGAAAGGCGGTTAGGTCAGCTGTCTTTTCTGTAGTCCTGACACATCAGCTTGTTACTTGATATACTTGTATTTTGCAGAACAGAGAGACAGCAGTGTATTTTCTGGTTGGGGAACTAAACATGTTTCAGTGATGACCTTGAATTCTGGCAAGACAATGACAATGTGGGTGAATGGTTTCCGTATCTGGGAAATTCTGAGCCCAGTGATTTACTCTAAGCACCAGAAATGAACTGCAACCACAGGCCTCCCACACACACAAAAAACCACCCCAGGTTACTGTTCTCCTAACTTTTAATTTCAGCACTTTATTTTTGTTTTTAAAAATGGTAGCCGGAAATCCTTCTTGATCTACTTCAAAGCACCCCAATATCTACCTACCAGTAGATCTACCTTCTGTCCATCCCTGGGTTAGAGGTACAACTAGAAGCCCTTTTGCTGGTATCAGGCTTTAATAATGATGATGGTGATGATTTATTTATATAACCACCCATCTGGCTGGGTTTCCACAGCCACTCTGGGCGGCTTCCAATAAAAGATTAAAACTACATTAAAACATCAGTCATTAAAAACTTCCCTAAACAGGACTGCCTTCAGATGTCTTCTAAAAGTCAGATAGTTGTTTATTTGTTTGACATCTGATGGGAGGGTGTTACACAGGACAAGCGCCACCACCGAGAAGGCCCTCTGCCTGGTTCCCTGTAACTTGGCTTCTCGCAGTGAAGGAACCGTCTGAAGGCCCTCAGTGCTGGACCTCAGTGTCCGGGCTGAACGATGGGGGTGGAGACGCTCCTTCAGATATACTGGACCGAGGCCGTTTAGGGCTTTAAAGGTCAGCGGCAACACTTTGAATTGTGCTCGGAAACGTACTGGGAGCCAATGTAGGTCTCAAGTATGTCCATCTCTCATTCTTTTCTTGATTGTTTGTTTATATGACTTTCCATCCATAATTTCCCCCTCCTTAAACTTCTAAAAACTGTTAATTAACAATAGAAAGACAAACTTTAGGAACTGCAAGTTTTTGATGGCTCATTGCTTTAAGAGAGAGAGAGCGACAGAGAGAGAGAAGCTTAAGATACTTCCCTCTGGCAACATGTTCTGAAACTACAAAAGCAATGACACCTCTGAAGTAAGTTCCCATTCTGCTTCAGGGTATCCTTAATGTTCAGTGAGCTCATCTGAGTATGGATTTAACAACAGAGCTTTCATCTCCTTATAGTCTGGTTCACACATCTCTTGCAAAAGACTAAATAAGCTGACTAAAACAGCCCCCATCTTTACAATTGCAAATTGAGGACTAAGCAGTCGGTGGCTTGGATTTTTTATATGTCCTTGGGGTGCAGTTTCTTTCTTCTCCTATCAATTTTGAGCAGGTTTCCTTTCCATATGGATTTGTACAATTCATTTTAGGATGATGCACATGTTGAGCATGTGCTAGTGCAACAAATAAGATTATCTAATAAAAGGATGGAAGCTGTCAACATGATTGCACTCTTTAAATGCTTTCATTTAGATGTGTTTCAAGTGTTTTCACAGCCTTGCAGCAAGATATCATAAACACCAAAAAGCAGCACAACAAAATTTTGGCATATCTCTGATTGTTTAGGCCAATAAGATTCTTGAATTCCAGAATTTATTTATTTGGGGGGGAGAGGGGAGAAATGAACGATGCACAGAATTGATGCACTTTGCTACCATTGATCTGTTGGGATACTGCCAGGGAGATATCAGCCATCATGGCCCCCACGTCGCCTCTGGACGATCCATCGATCTCCCGTAGATACAGTATCAGCAATTAGCGACACGAGCTCCAGAAAATAGCTTGCCACATTCCAGAGCTGATGCACGCTCTATCAGCAGAATTCGCACGGCGAAAGATGCATGCAGGAGAGCATTATTTAGAAGTTTAAAGCTATTTTATCTACCTTAGAGGTTCTGTACATCCAAATCCTCCTCTTCTAATAATGGAAAGCTTCAACATGGGAAGCTGCCTCATATCAGGTCAGAGTATGTCTGTTCCACACTGACTGGTAACAACTGCTGAGGGTTTCAGATGGGGATCTTTCGCAGCCCCACTTGGAGAAAACTCAGAAACTGAAATATGTGTTCTAGCATTGAGCTACAGCCAATGCTTCTGTAGAAACTTATTATTTCTGATAAAGTAGGTGGATATACAGGGTATGAACGTGTTCTTGCAGC
Source organism: Podarcis filfolensis (assembly GCF_964270895.1). NCBI lineage: Eukaryota > Metazoa > Chordata > Lepidosauria > Squamata > Lacertidae > Podarcis > Podarcis filfolensis. The sequence continues at coordinate 55,343,280 of NC_139607.1, read as the reverse complement.
TTCACCATGATCCGTTCTACAGATCTGAATTCAGCCACGGGTGCAACATAAAAGTATGGTTGCCATTCTTTTAGCTTGGATCCTACAATATATCACAGACAGCCTCAGAGTTCTTCCATTGTGTCTGATGCATTGGATGTTTGGTCCACAGTTGCATGTGATTTACTCCCAGCTTTACAGTGTGCATAGGACAGCATGCTCAAGCTTTTCTCTTTTTTAAGTCTTTCTACATATATATTTGCCCCAACAATACATTTGTATGATTTCAATCTCACCTCCATGTTCAGCCAGAGAGTCCACTATACAATGGGTAGCTAGAAAAACCAAAGCAGTCTACCCCTTACTTTGCCCATTCTAAGAATGCACATTATCAATTGAAGAATTACCCCCAGCAACAAGGGTTTATTTGCAAATCATTGCCATTCTGTATTGAGGTTAGAACCACCTACACAGCCAACCACCTGCCCCAAGGTTTCATACAGTTGGTTCTCAGTAATAAGCACAACACTCACAGCTCCGTCTTGAGTTATGGATATCTAGTGGGACACATGGATAAACTCATTTTCTACCACCTTCTAGGCAGCACAGTGTTTTCTCCCTCTGCCATGTTTTTATTTGTCTGTCAGGACCTCCATAGGTTTCCTCCCCTGCTTCCAGGCATGCTACTTTCTCCTGTCAATGCAGTGAGCCTCATAGGGCAGTGTCCCCTTGTGCATCGGATCAGCTACCCATTCCTTTTCGACAGCTGAAATGCACAAAAGAGGAGGTCAGCTAACTATTCTGCATGCACATTTAGATATTTACTTGGGATGAATTCAGTCTGGATGTTGCTTCTGTCCAAAGTGAGGCAGAAGTATGAGTTCAGCTGTCTGCCAGCACACGGTACTCAACATCTGTTCTGAGGAGGAGGGCAGAAAGTGCTTTGTTGTCTCCTGCATGGTATTCCATACAGATGTGATCCCTACTACTTGGAGATATACCTTCTTCTTCCAAGCAGCAGCTGGCAAAATCTTCAAAGGATTATTAAATTCTAAGTATTATTTCATTCCACATCACTAGTTGCTTCCAGAACAGCAACTTCTTTTTGTGCCCGTTAGCCATTATTCCAGAGTCTGGTCTCCTGTGTAAGCTTTCAGCAGGTATATCACAGTACTGTTCAAGCCCACTAATTGTTCCCACCATTACTTATGTTTGTTCTTGAAACTGCCAGCAGATGGGTAATGTTCTTCCAACGGAACAGTTACCTCCAGGCATGCATGCTGGCGAAGTACCATAAAACGCTTTGTTTGTCCCCTTTACTGCTTCTTGATGAGGTGGAAAAACTGTCTCAAAGTTTAGAAAAACTACTTCGATTTCCACATCAATTGCAAGCACAGGAAGGACAGAGCCCATGGTCTTAAGATCCCCCCTAATATTTCCTGAAATCCTTATGTTATTTCTCACCAAAAGCGGGTGCAACACTGCCACACAGTGGCATCTCTATGACGCAGCCAGGGCAGAAAGATTTGAGACAGCAGCCAGAGGTGCCAATGTAGTATCCTATATGGGCCATTTTTGTGGTCCAGAAACTGAGATGGATAACACAGCAGATTTGTAATAGTAAGTTCACTTGCTGAGCATTCTTTGTGTAAAGGCTGCATTCTAGTTCTGCAGTGCCACCAAAGGGGGAAGTGTTCACCACTTGCTCTGGCCATGCAGTCCACCTGCCCACCTACCCACTTCCACATGTGGACCTCAGGTGGCGGAGAGTGGTGGTGGAAGTCTGCTTGCCCTATTATTTTGCAGCCGTAATGTTTCCTGACTCCCTCTGTCTCTATTATAGCAACAATCATAGTGTAAGCTGTAGGTCCAGCCATGGTGGTATTTATACAGCCTGTATATGAGTTGTGCTCAAACTAATTTTTCCTCTGTGTAACAATCTCATTTTCGTAACTCAAGCCACAACACTATTTTGTTCTCTGGTGCCATTTTTGTGTTTGTAATAAGAAAATAACTGCTTTTGAACCTTTATTGGGATTCAGTCATTCTTGCTCATTCTCCCTGGGACAGTGCAAAGAGTACAACGCAACTTCAGTGCAGTCCGCCAGGGCTCCAGGCTCACAATCTCAAAATGCTTCCATGGTGGCATGTGTGCTGAGCATAGCATGGTCAGCAGTGGGTGGCACGGTGAGGCGATGCTGCTCACCTGACTTCACTCGCTCCCTCCACTACTACCTGCTAGGAGGCAAAGAGGGGAGGCAGCATGGTGTAAATGTGCTAACAGGAGTGCTGAATTGGCTCTGCCAGTGCATTCACTCTCTGCTGACCTATTTACTTCCTCACAACCACCCCTCTACTTCCCAGTAACCAGCATCAATGCAACCAACCTGTGGACAGGTAAGTGGCAGCACCTCACTATGCCAGCAGGGATGTGAGTTATCGGGGGATGTCAGGGATTGGACTCCAGGGGAAGAGATGGAGGAGGAATGTTGGAGATCACCCACCCCACCCACGTTCTCCTGACGGAATGCAGCACTGATTTACAGCAGGGGTTTGAGGAGGGTCACAGCTCAGAAACAGATGAACAAAAGAGTTGGGAAGAGTTAGGAGAAGGGGGAGGCAGAGCCAGGGAAGACAGAGGCAGAGCAGCCACCTGACATGTCACTGGAGAGTATTTCTGACACCCCTTCTCCCAGAACTCGGCACTTGTTGAGAGTGCAGGAACAAAGGACTCAGAGACAATTGGCCATGAGCAGCCACCATAAGGGGAAATGCTGTTGCTAGGAAGGAGGGAGAAGGAGCTGAGTTGGAGCAATGCCATGATTAGGGCAGACTGCATTCCTTTGTCTCTCGCTGTTATGAATGAAACTCATTAATAAACTCATTAAAAAGAACTATCTTGTTTTCTCTTCTTTTTGCTACCACCAGGGAAGAAATAGAATTCCTGAAGCCCTGACAGGGACATGTGTAGGCTTGGAAACACTGCAAGACCACCTTTGCAGGTGGCACAGCCTACCAAAATTCAGCACATATAACCACTGAATTTTAGAAGTGGAAGATACCTTGAAGTTCATGTAGCCCAGCCCCCTCTACAATACAAAATCTGCAATGCAGGGTGCAACTACAGCATCCCAGACAGATGGTTGCCCAACCCTTGCTTAGCTATCTCCAGCAAAAGAGTCTACCACCTCCCTAGCTAGTCTGTTCCACTATCGTTTCTTACTGTTAGAACAGTTCTTGTAATTGCCCTTTCCACCCATAACCTCCAGTCACACCTTCTGCAGCAGCAGAGAAGAAGTCTGTTCCACCTTCTCTGGTTCAGCCCTTCAGATATTTGAAGAGAATTGTCATGTCTCACATGTATCTTCTCATCTCCAGGCTAAACTCACCCAACTTTTAATCATGGGGTTTGTTTTCCAAAACCCCACACCATCAGTGGCTTGCTGCCACCATGGAACGGGAAGGATAGAGCCTAAGAATCGACCTTCTGTGTGTGTGCCAAACTTGAACATAAATGGATTGGATGAACAGCAGAGGTGTCAGCACCAATCCAGTGATGCAGCATTTAAAAGAAAAAACCAGCACTCCAAAGAGGCCTCGCCGCTATCAGTCCTCACATTAATGAAAGAGTTTTTCATCTGTGGGTCAACTCTTAAATGTAGATTTGGCACCTCATCTTCAGTGTGATGAAAGGCTTTTAGCTCATGTCTCATGGAATTAAGCATGCTTGGAGCAAAAAAACAACAACCAAAATCCCCCCCAAAAAACAGCTTCAATCATTATCGCACAACACTATTATGCAGTTACTTTGATTAATCCTTCTCCCAGAGAAGCAATCTTATTTTGAAGTTCAGTCTTCAATAATTGCATTTCACTCCTGTCTCATCTGCAGCCGTTCTTTTCAGCTGAATTGAGCATTTGTTGTTTAGCTCTTCACGGAGGGATCTGGATGATTCAGACACTAGTTCTTCCTTTTTGGTAGAGGTTAGATGGTAGCTTTCCTGAGGTTCTCAGACACTGATTTGTGGAGCACTGATTTGCAGAAAGCTGGCTGAACAATTTAAAATATCAGTCATATGGGGTGTAGCTAGGGGGTGGTGAGGTGGGCCCCCACCAGGGGTGCAAAATCAGCTGCCAAGACCCTCCGCCGGGTGCCCTGTCCAGCCAGCGCTCCCTGCCCGCAGCCCAGGCAGGGCAGGGAAGAGGGCGTGCTGGCCAGCAGCTGTTCTCGGCTGCCCCCCTCACCCCTTGGCTCTCCTGGAAGCCGGGTGCAGCAGGTGGGCTGGCTGGGCAGCCTGACGGGGGAGCCTGCGCATGCCCCAGCACCCCATCCTGTTTGGCCATGAGGCGCCAGCTGTGCCTCTCCCAGACCACCACCAGCCTTGGCTCCTGATGCTGCCCAGTCCACCTCACTGCCCATGCCCCTACATCTCCGGGCACCGGGGGGGGGAGTTGCCAACCTCAAAGCCTGCCTACTCCAGAGTCACTTCTCTCTCTCCTCTTGCACACCCTCCTTCAAGGGTGCCAACTTGAATAAAATAAATGGGGAGGCAGGTAAGCACTGTCCTGTATAATTGAGACAGAGCACACACACACTATTTGAATGGCAATACCGACAAAAGAACAGTGGCAAGGGAAATTGATGAACTATGCAGAACTGGCGAAATTGACATGCAAATTGTGAGATAAGGACAACTATGACTTTAAAGAAGAATGGGAGCCTTTTACAAGCTATTTAGAAAGACAACAAAATGAACTGGACTCCTTGGCATGTTTTGAATAAAAACACACAAATTTATTGAGGGTTAATATAATTAGATAGACAATATAAGGATGCGTACAATTTTACAATATGCAGAGATTAATATGGATTGAAAAAGAGAGGAGCTGAGGGAAGTCTTAGAGGGGAGGGAGGGTTTATTGGTGAGGTGGGAGCAGGGAAAGGAGGAGAAATCATGAAGATGATGTGTTTTGATAATTTGTTATGTTGAAATGCCCTCCTCTCTATTAAAGTGGGGTGCTCCCCACTTTATGTGACTTCACCTATGCACTCAGGGGCCTGTGTATATGTGGGGAGACGCCTATATACCGTCATCTAGGTCAGCCTTCTGCATCTTGGTGTCCTCTCTCTGTTTTGGCCTCCTTCAGTCAGAATTCATTACAAAAAATAATTCATTACAAGGTGAAGTGTGTGAGGAATTGAATGGGTGGAGGGGGCGGGGTTGGAGAAGAGGCAGAAAGAAGAGCCAATTTGTCTGCGGCTAGGGGGCACAATCTGGACAGTTCTGCCAGGGGCAGAAAGTCACCGAGCTATGGCTCTGCATATGACTTGCTAAAGCTGATAAGCATTCTGCCCGACTTTACAGAACTTTTTTCACAAAAGCAGGTGCATTACAAAGACAAGCTTATTAATATACGAATTATATATTTTGATTTCTAGAGCAGCAACAAAAAAGTTTATTAAGTGGCCTGCTGACACCTCCAGGTATTTTCAAGTGATCCATGAAGATGGGGAGCCTGAAGAACTGCTGGTCTAGAGTATTCAGAATTATTTCAGAAAACATTATGAAGGAAATGGGTCTATTCATGGGTCGCAGAGCTCCTGCTTTTGATGACAGTACCATGCTAGACAACCAACACTTTTTATCTTGACTGAAATCATTTCTATCAAATACTGGGGAAGAAGGAACATGAGCAGACTTAAAACAACTTAAGGAACTGCTTAAATGACTGGCATCTAAAGAAATGCTAAGAAAATTCAGTACAGTGGTACCTCGGGTTAAGTACTTAATTCGTTCCGGAGGTCTGTTCTTAACCTGAAACTGTTCTTAACCTGAAGCACCACTTTAGCTAATGGGGCCTCCTGCTGCCGCCGCGCCGCCAGAGCACAATTTCTGTTCTCATCCTGAAGCAAAGTTCTTAACCTGAAGCACTATTTCTGGGTTAGCGGAGTCTGTAACCTGAAGCGTTTGTAACCTGAGGTACCACTGTATTCTTTAGTCCTCTTCTGTCATTCCCCACAATAAGAGGGAAAGCAAGTGCAAAGGGGTTGTGCGGGGAGCATTTAGCTCTGACCCTGCCATCACACTGCTTGTGCTGGTTGCTCACAAATTTTAGCCGTGACCTTTGCAGAAGGAAGCTTTTCTTCTCATAGAAGCTACCTGCTTGATTCTGAACCCTAGAAGATTAGGGTTCTAATTGGGTCTCCACAAGTAGAAAAGGCATGTGAGGGGCAGATTTGTCCATTTCCATTTCAGTTTCTCATTTTCCCAGTCTTAAATTCAGTTCTCAAATTTTCACATCAATTTGAGAATTATTTTTCTAAATGTCCTCATTAAAATTTGCCAGCATTTTAATGTACGTTTCTAAGATCAGCAGAGGGAGCACTCTTGATGGTCCTACCAGCCTTGTAAGATTGGAGGGAAGACATTCTCTGTGACAGCCCGTAAGCGACGGAATTTGATACCTTTGTTATTTAGTGTCCATTGCACGCTGAAGACTCACCTCTTTAGAGATACATTTTTAGGACCAAATTTATATTTCTGATGTCAGCTGTTTCAATTGATTTTAATAATGTATTATTATATTGTTGCAAAGTGCCTAGGGACTTTATGGTGAAGATCAGGTAAGAAATCAAATAAATAAATTGGCTAGCAGTGATCATTTTCTCATTTTCTCTGTCCACAATAATTGTGGGAATCTCTGCCATTGTCCCCATTGTTTTATTGGTGCACACAAATCTCTCCCCACTTGGTCGTGATCAAACAAGAGAAAATAAGTGGCACTTGCAGGTGTGAACTAACATTTAATAACATCGTTTTAAACTGAGCACGCAATGAAGTTGAATTGCTCCTTTAGTTAAACATTTGCATTGCACCCTTAAGTGAACTACCATAGGTCAAGATTTTAAAAAGATAATGCCTTGATCTATAAAACAATATTCCTTACTGTCTAACCTCTTCTGGTGTCCTCTCATTTATATTACACTCATCATTCACTGAGTTCCCTCTCCTTATATTACACATGGGCACTGAAAGCACATACTAAACACTTTTCCAAAAATGCTTTATTGAGTTTCTATAGCAGTGCTTTACATTCTCAAATCATCCAATATTCAAGATTTTATCTGCAATATTTATCACCTTTCACATTCAGGAACCTCAAAAACAGATAAGATTCCTGGATGAGCGCTGAAACTTTCCTACGCTGCATGCAAAGTATCATTATTTTTATTAATCTAATGTACAGTTGTTTTCATCAAGTTCCCTACATTCTCTTTCCCTCCACTGCTCTCTCATACCTATAATTCAAGCATCTGGGAGGGGGGGAGTTTACTGAGCTGAGGGGGTCAGTTTCAAACTGAAAATGGAGAGTGACCTATGATCCCATTTCCCAATGACACACCAAAAAAATCTCGATATAAGCCATTTTTTGAACATATAAATTAAAGTCACTGTAGATGCAAAATGGCATGGCACAGCCAAGTTATATGTAAGACAGAAGCATGCCTGGCCACAAAGCATTCTTCATTTCTACACTCTTCTTGTATATCAGGCAATAATTTCCCCTACATCTTAAAGAAAGATTGGAACTCGGACAGACTTATCTATAGATGCATAATATCCTGCTTTGAGGGCTCTGGAGAGTAGAATTTATATGTAAGATTTAAATCAAGCTCTAAACAATATAGAACTTTACAAGAGCTAAGGATTCTGATTAAGTACTATCTCGCACACAGAAAAGCACACAAGCTCCAGACCAGAAAGCAAGGCTAATAAATAAGTGTTAGAAGAAAAGATTCAGCAGCATTAAATATGCATTCAAACATAAACAATATGCTAGTCACATATACCTACAAATAAAATTTGCAGAAGGATGCTTTTGCTACTAATGGCAAACTCTAGCCTTAAACGAGCAGAAAACAAATCCAGACATTATCACAATGAAGCTGGCTACCCATAGACCTCTTGGGGCAGAGGGATCTGCTTGAATCGCACTTTGCTCATGACGGATCAATAAGATCACAATTGGTAGTTATTAAACCAACTCACAACAAAAAATCACTACAAATACTACAATAGGATTATAAACCTAAGTCACCCATCATTGATTCCACCATTTACCATGGTGCATTCAATCATGAACTGGTGGAAGGGGGCCTGAGGATCATCTAATCCAACCCCCTGCGATGCAGGGATATGCAGCTGTCTCATACGGGGATCGAACCTGCAACCTTGACCTTATCAGCACCATGCTAACAAGCTGAGCTACCCCTGGTACTTTCATGCAACTTGTTTTCAAGTGAACAAACTGCAGTCTAACTGAGTCAACCCCACCATGAGGCAAGTGGAGAAGGCTGCAACAGGCAACAGTCACACCAACATCAACATCTAAGGCCTAGGAAGATGAGATTCCCCATCATTTTTTATCCAAAGCAGGAAAGGGGAGGCTTTTGCAGCCTGAGGGCCACAATCCCTTCCAGAAAGCCTTTTGGGGGTCACATAACAGTAGTGAACAGGGACAAAGGCCAAAGGGAACACAGCAATGAATGTGAATTTTATCTTTGTACAGTAGAGTAGCTTCTACACATTCACACAAGCCTCTCTGTCCTCTACTGAGGACAAGCAAGAAGTATTGGCCAAGTTCAAGGACACATTTCAGTCAGATAGTGCAAACCAGGGTTGGTGAGAGGTGTGGCTTGGGAAGGGCATGGCCTTGGAAGAATCCCAAGAGAGGTCTAGAGGACCACATTTGGCCTCAGGTCTATAGTTCCCCATCCCTACCAAAGAGCATTTCTCGGAGCGCATACACACTTGTCATTGGGAAGAGCTGAAAGCTGCAGATTATCCAGCTGTGTAAGGAGATGCCAGGTACTTCCAGGGCAACACCCTCTGGTACTACCTGGTCCTAGGTTACTAGGGAGCACATGTGGCAGGAAGACTATGCTCTGTCATCGTCTCCATGGAACCTCTGAAGAGCAGTAGTTGAAAACAGTCATGCCACCAGCAGCAATCTCTAAGGCCTAGAGAGAAGATAGCTGCCACCATCCCACACATACCCTGCAAGAACCTTCATAAAACAGCACTACCTTTTGAAAGAATCTTATAAATGTGTTGTTATGTATCAGTTTTCACTTATTATCAACAAGGCCTATATTGGAGTCCTGCTGTCAGGTAGAAATATGGGACATAAATATTGCAAATGAAAAAAGAATTGAGATGTGATCAAGGATGGCAAAATGGAAAACCAACAGACCTAATACATAATATACAATCTTTCAAGACATTCACCAACACAACCTCCACTAAACTGAATGTCAGCCAGCAGTCAATGGAAATTGAAGAGGAGAATTTTGTGGTGGATTATTATCCATGTAAATCAATTATCAAAACATCTTCAGTCTAAGTCACACACAAAACTAGACAGCCACAAACCTTTATGGATCTTATATCCTAAAGTATTTGGGGGCCAGGGGTAGAAACCAAGAAAAATCAGGTGTATATTTGCTTATTATAGCACTTACATTGGCCGCAATCATGTACAGTTTTATGCATTAAAACTATGTGGATTTCAATGGCATTTAACTGTTCACAGTAGAAGGCAAGATTATGGCCATCTTGTTTTACACTAAACAATAAAAATTGTGTGTGTTGTAATAAATACAATTCTGAGGAAAACAAGAGGGCAATGAACATAATTTTCAATAATTTTTAATTTCATTTAAGTAAAATAATGTGACTGTCCTCAGTTACTTCAGATGGACGTTGCATCACTTGTTGTGCCATATGCCAGACTATCATTTTGAGATGCCCTGTGCCTTTTTATCATAAACCCATAGCTGTGTTTGCCTGTCAAGTACATTTAGCAGGTACGTAGGTCTGGATTCTGCATGTTTGGTGCCTTTCCACGACATTTGCTACATTCAGCAGAATGTAAGATTTTAGATTTAAAATATGTTTCCAGGCTCATCCCACTGTGTAAATAAATCTATTAAACCAGCCTTGCAGAAAGCTAAGAGCTAGCAGACAGAAAATGTGCTTATACTAAACATTTTTTCTGTTAAAAAGAAAAAAAGCATTTTCTATATAAAATGTAAATGGTGACTAACATTTGAACGTTGGTTTGTCCACCAGAGCATATAAACCATGTCATGTAACTTAAGGGAAGAGATATATACCAGTGCAGTGATTTTGTGAGTCCTAGCAGATCTGGATCTGTGTTTTGTTTTGTTTTTTAAAAAAGGATTTATAGATGTCATCTCAATACAATAGCACAGTCGTTATGCACATTCCCAGAGATAGGGGCAGGAGGAGGAAGCTAGCTTACAGCTAGCAACAAATCAGTACTTCAATATATATTTCTGAACATTAGTGACTGTTACTCCTTTGTATGTATGCTTGTGCAGTCTGCCAACAGAAAAAAATACCAAGGCCAAATGTTGATCCTGATGGCTGCTACCTGCTTTAAAAATTCATGGTACTCTTTATTTGTTTAAAAATATTTGTCATACTTTTGGAATTTATCTATCCACCCCTGTCCTTCTGCTTCATTCCTCTCTCAAGGCTCCTCAAGGAGAATAATCTAAAACACAAGGAAAAGACATCAGCATTGTAGTGTAAGTACACATTATATGTTATGGGCATGAGAGAGATGAAATAGTGATTCTCTATCAAATAGCATAATGAACAGCAGAACCAATACATAAATTTAAGGGAAGCCTGTTACCTTATGGACCATAAAGGTGTGTGACTCCTTAAACTTTGGATTTATGACTGTTGATGTGCGATATTCAACCTTGTCAGAGGCAATCTAGTGATTCTCTCAGAGATTTCCGAGAGCTAGATAAGTGGCCTGTACAAAGGGACAAGGGAGCAGGAAATCAGAAGGGATGTCAAAGAACAGAAGATAGCTTGACCCTTAAAGCCCTCAGATGTTTGGAGCCAGGTTATCTATGAGGTAGTAGCTTTCTCCAATAAAAGCCTGGCCAGGTTTTAAGATGCTGAGTTTAACTGATCATAAACTTATGGAGTTTGAGGGTGCCTTATAAGCCAATCATCTGCTTGGTGCAGGAAATTTCTGACCTGAAACATCATCAATAGATCGTTGCACACCTTCTACTTGAAGATGTCCAGCAAGGGAGAGTTATCTGTGGGGCAGCCTTCGCCAATACAGACCTGCCCAGGTTTTAAGGTGCCCAGGAGAGAGTCTTCTTTATGTCCAACCAATGCCAACACATTTGGCATGTTCACAAGAAAGAGTCTTCTCAGCGACTGCACTTAGACTTTAGAACATCCTTCTAAGGACAGGTGAGAATTTTTCTCTTGCACCTTCTGCTAACAAGTCAAGGCAATGGGTTGAATCCAACAAAGTTATTGCACTTGTGGAACAGCTTACATTTGTGCAACAGAACTCCTTTTTTTCTTCTACCTCTGTACCCCATCATCCATAAATCTGCTCTGGAAACTATGGGGGCAGGACTCCAAGCCAATTTGGGAAGTCATGTGCAGGTTTATAGGAAATTAATCAATTGACTACATCCTTGGGATGCTCACTGGAAAACACCAGTAATAATAATACATTGGCCATCAATGGCATTGCTTGTTCATCAATTAACAATCCTTCTTAACTTGAAAGAGGCCACCAGGATGCAACCATGACCCCAAATGCTCTCATCAGCACCTGTGACTCCTGGAAATGGTATCAAGCCTTAGCTAGCCATCAAACTGACTCCACCTTTCTTGAAAGAAAATGAAAATGCTTTGGTGTTTTTCTTGCAATGCAGGTTTGGCCTTTGAGGTCAGCACTGATACTGTTTGCAGCTCTCCAACCAAATTTAGGGAGGGCTCTCTCTTTCTTCTGTGCTTTAACAGATTAATCCAAGTAATTCCTATTACTGCTAATGGGAGCAATCCGTTTAAATAGCGTGCAAATAGATGAGGGAAATGGATACCATTTGTAGGACAATCAGCAAATACTGTAAATTGCAAGAAGCCCTGAAGAAAATTCATGTTCTATAAGAGTCAGTGTTTGATTGAAAGTGGCACTTCAGAGAAGTGCATTTTTGCCATTTGAATTGTTTTCCCCTCCCTCCCTCTCTGCTTTGTAGTGTGCATGATTTGTCTGTCTTGAGTTTCTGCATAATTGTTGTTCGCAGGGGTACATCTGCCGCATCAGCACTTCAAGGTACCCTTTTCAATTAGTGCACTATTGCCATTAAATTAAGGCATCTATTAAGCCTCCAACACAAATTCAACAGAGGGAGAAACTGCAATGTAGGACAGTGGGAATCTTTTGCTTACATTAACATTATGGCCTTTAAAAGAGCCAATCTACATAAACACTGTTATCCACACAAATGAAATACGGATTAAAATTAGTTTCCCATTGGGCTCATTTTGTTTCATTTTAAATGCAGCCATTCCTGCCCCGGTAGACGTTTTTGGAATCATTCTGAAGCATACTCGATCTGCCAAGACTAGCATTGCAAATGAATGACTAAACCAAGGAAAAGCCAGTTGATACATTCTGCAGGATTTTAATTTCCACTTGATGAGTTTGTATTTATGCATGCAACAGGATTTGGTAGGAAAGCTTCTCCTGGACTGTGCCCATATCAGACTGTGTTTTTGCATGCTTATGGCGTCTCTACGGTGGGAGAGAGCAGTTCCTCAAATCCCTCCCGATAGAAAAAGAGGATGTCAGAAAGAAGGGCTTGGTCTCACCTTCTTCCTGATGGGTGATTTTTCTGTGCACAGTTCCCCCCACCTAGCAAGCATGTGATTCCCACCTACTGCCTATAGCAGTCTATACTGTATAGTCTACAACAGTATTCTTTAACCTAGAGTCATGAGATGTTGTTGGAGTGCAACTCTCATCATCCCAGGCGAGTTTAGCCAAAGGCCAGGGATTCTGGGAATTGTAGTCCAACAACACACGGGGACCCATTTTTAAAAAGCACCGGGCTAGAAGAAGCTTTACCACTTAATTATGTTGAATACATAAAAGTAACACATTAAGTGAGGTTTTAAAATATGACAAACTGTCTTTGCAACCTTGAACAAAATAAGATAGCATACTTTAATACCTGGATGTCAAAAGATTTAAAAATGAATTACAGGTTTTGCTTTGCACCCCTTTTAATTTCTTAAAATCACACCATTTGGCACCACTTTCCCTCTCTTATTTTACAGCCTATAAAAAAATCACTTAAGGATAGGAGAAAAAATAAACTTGAAGGACTCCAAACATAATTAATCATTTTTCCATGTACCACTGCTTTTTTAAAACAAAAAACCCCAACCTTTATAACCTACAATAATGAATGCTATGGCATCTTATTTTAGAATTGTTGCTTTTATACCCTCATCTCCTATTTTTGTTCTCCTTAGTTGAATCCTAAACCTTTCAGCATCTCATTAGAAATTACTCTGTAAAATGGTATCCAGGTTTCATACATGAGGTAACTAGCTGGCACATTTAAGCAATTAACTCAGCTGAACTCCACTGAAGTCCAAAACCAGCTTCTAAAATAACAAGTGGCATATGAGACTCTGGGGGTAGCCTTCTCTCTCGCAGAACCACTCCTTTGCTTACTTTGAAAGTAAGGATAAAAGGCGAACGATGTCACATTTGGAAAGAGTTTTCCCTCACCCCAGCTTTTGCATTAGCAACTTCGCTTTTCACTTAGCGTTTTTCATTTAAATTGTTAATATTGATCTTTTTCATAATATAGTACAAAAGTCATTAGCAGTAGGCTCTTTTCATAATTGCAGTGACTTCTGTGTTGCACTCAAGAAGATTAATATTGATGTGATTGTGTCAAGAATTTGCAGCCTAATAGAAGGCAGATACTGTGTGATATAGAAATCTCATTGTTCACTTATCTGGCTCAGCTGAACTGGGCCTGTTAAGAGTGACTGGGTGGTTTTTCTTACCACAGTGTGACATCTATTCTTCTTTGGTGATTGTCTTCCATGAATATGGTCTTAACATTGTGTCCATAAGTGACTGTGGAAGCCAATTCTGGATCTGCACATCCTTCCACAGTGGGGACATAGTTTCTGGGTGGGAGTTGATCACAGTGAGGATTTGCCAAACATGCCTTCCTTTTAGCTCATTTCTCCCTCTCTTCCTGAGTTTGTGCTTCTTCAAAGTCCATGGCGCCTTTGGTAGAGGCTAGTCTCCAACTGGAGTACTCACAGGCAAGTGATTCCCAGTTATCTGTGTTTAGACTACACTTTTTTAGATTTGCCTTGAGAGCATCTTTAAAACTCTTTTGTTGTCCATCAGCACTAAGCTTTCCATTCTTAAATTGGAAATAGAGTAGTTGCTTTGGAATATGATAATCAGGTATCTGAACAACATGGCAAGTCCAACAAAGCTTCAACACTGGTGATCTTTGCTTCTTCCAGTACACTGACATTAGTTCGCCTGTCTTCCCAGGTGACACCGTGGATGGAATCTTTTGAGGAGTTGGAGATGGTGTTTATAACTGATCCACGTTTCACAAGCATACAGTAAGGTTGGTAGTGCAATAGCTTTGTAAACAAGCATTTTGGTTTCCCTGGGAATGCCGCCGTCTTCAAACACTCTATGCTTCAATCTGGAGAACGCTGCGCTCAGAGATCTCAGGCAATGTTGGATGTCAGCATCAATGTCAGCCCTTGTGAAAAGATGACTGCCTAGGTAGGAAAAATGATCGACATTTTCTTACCTCAGTATGGCATACCATTGTTTCATTAAAAAGGAAAATTAGAGCCGTTACTGAGATTGCACAGAACCTTGATTATCTGAGAGGAAAGGCGGTCCTCATCTCCCCAGTCTGCTGCTGTTGCTGCTGCGAGAGTAGGAGACACAGATTAAATCAATGCAATAAATCACTGGTTAGGGACAATAACTACATCAGAGCCAGGTAGCCCATCTCTCATTCATGCTTTTTGGAGAGACTTCCCAGGACCTGATGGTGTTTCCTGCTTGGCAGGGGGTTGGACTCGATGGCCCTTGTGGTCTCTTCCAACTCTGATTCTATGATTCTATGCTATTGTGTTACCTTTCCAAAACCATTAGTCTATCTATTTCTGTAATAAACTGTATGCTTCATTACTCTAAACTCTGGCTTATTGTCTTGTTGCTGATTATCCCTGTTAAAAATTTAATGGCCACCAACCTAGAAAGCTTTAAAAACAAATTGGACAACCTTGTGGATAAGACATTATGAAGGCTATACATTACTGTCCTGCCTCCAGTATGCCTCTGATGCTGGGAATCATAAGGGGGAGGGTGCTTCTTCTCATGGGCATTGGTTGGCCAGTGTGAGACTAGATGGGCTTTTGGTCTGATCCATCAGGATTCTTCTTGCGTGGGTGGGTATTCTATGGTACACCATTTCACTTGGTTAAAGATCCAAACACATGTCATTTGTGTGCACATATGTGTGTTGCTATGCATGTGTGGCTGAGAACCCACAAAAACAACCTACTTCTATTACCAAAATTAGAGCTACACTAATCAAGCCTGAAATTAAGAACGGACCTCTGGAACGAATTAAGTTCTTAACCAGAGGTACCACTGTAGTGGTTAAGAGCGGTGGACTCGTAATCTGGTGAACCGGGTTCGCTTCCCCACTCCTCCACATGCAGCTGCTGGGTGACCTTGGGCTAGTCACACTTCTCTGAAGTCTCTCAGCCCCACTCACCTCAGAGAGTGTTTGTTGTGGGGGAGGAAGGGAAAGGAGATTGTTAGCTGCTTTGAGATTCCTTAAGGGGAGTGAAAGGCGAGATATCAAGTCCAAACTCTTCCTCTTCTTCTTCTTCTTCTTCTTCTTCTTCTTCTTCTTCTTCTTCTTCTTCTAACAATACCCCCAAAAAGTTTTCTTATCAAAAAGGCCTGGCTGTGCTGCACCACACAAAACATCCAAATCCCCAAGCCCTTGGGCATGATACATTGGAGGAATGAGCCTGTTGCCATCTCTTCTGCTGCTGAGTAGCAGTAGAACAGTCTGTGAATATTGTCGGTAGAGGTGGCATGCAAAACTGGTCAGCTCTTCCTTGCATATAGAAGTACCAGCCAGGAACTCTTATCATACGTTCAAAAGCTGCAATCTGGTCATTTTTCAAAGGAAGATTTTCATTACATCACATTAGTATTCTTTTTATCAAATGCCTGTTTGGAAAACTGCAGAAAACCATCAAACATTCAGCAAAATACATGGCCTCAAGCATCTCCTTTAATAAGAGCTAAACATTGGCTGGGATGTTAGGATTATTTGCCAATTACCTTTTCCAGAACTGGCATGCCATTATTAATTTCTGCAGAGAGAAAAAGACCATGGTGTGTGTGGGGGGGAGTCCTTTTGGTTCCACTAAATTGGAAATGCTGCCAGCATAACATTTAATATACCCCACTTCTTCGTGCCCAGGGTTAAATGCAGGCAAACACATCATTTAAGTGTGTTGTAATCTCTCCTTATCTGGGTGTATTTGTACGTTACTTCAGCCATAGGCCACAGCAACAAAAAGGACAAAATATATCAGCCTGCATGCACATTGTACAAGGACTGCTTTTAAAAAATAGTACAAAGCAGCACAGAAATAATCAGTAAAAATCTGCGTACACTGAAATAATATTTTGAAATGAGCTGTACAAACTCAATTGAAGGTGCACTTTACCTAGGTTGATGCGTACATGAAAGACTTGACACATGTGACACATAAGCCCCTTTCAGGCATTATGCACGTAGACTGAACAGAAACTGAAGCACTGTGTAGACACCAGATCAGGTTAGGTCAGGAGCAGTGAACTGAATCTGTCCTGTGGGCCTGATCCTCCTCTTCCTTCTCCCTATGGGCCAAGTTTGATGGGTGAGCAGGGCTGCCCACCTGACATCACAATGACATCAAGCAACCCATTGTGTTTGCCTGTGCAGTTTGAAATCAAACTGTAAGGGCATAGCATTTTGCAAGCCCTCAATGATCATCTGATTAAGCTCAACCATTAGAGAGGGTGAAGAAAGAGTTGTGAGTGGAGTGGGGCATTTCCCCCATGCTTTTGGCCCCCTGGGAAACTTAACAAACCTGTTGCACCTGCAACTGGGTGAGGAGAGTACAGCTGAATTGGACACAGCTGTGGGTAGCCTGAGGCAGTACCATCAACCTTGGGCCTGCCCATGAAAAACAAGCTTAGACAAGATGGGTTAGCAGCCATTTTCATCCCCATCAGGTTGCAGAGCTGGGCAGATAGGTTTAAACTCCATTCTATTTTTACCATCACCAAAACTGATGGGGTCTTGGTTGGGGGTCTATTTGCTCAGGTAAGCATGACGATTAGGTACCTCTGCTCTCCTGTGAAAACAACAAAATCTTAGACATTTCCCCCCTTCCTGATCACCATCAATGTAGAAGCAGTAGTAATTGGTACCTAAAATAACTGATATGCGCTGTGGTGCGTGTAACAACTGTAGGCAGTTCAATGACCTGCTGGTTCATTAAATAGCACACATGTGTGAAACAAGATCCTTCACTTAAAGAAACAAAGCAGTTATTCATGAAAGGTGAAGAGGACAAATTCCGAGCTTGCAATATGAGTTCTGTTTTCTATATTCCATCTTCCCACTGATGTTTCAAATAAATCATTGCACACAACCTGTAAGTGAATGCATATGGTGAATGTATGTAATTACAGTAGGTGTAACACAGTCCTCAGCGAGATCCCAAATCTATATCCTCTGCTCGGATAAATGTCTTACTAAACAATGGAAAAGCCTTTGAACAATCTAAAATCCTTTGATAGGTTGATGTTGTTTGAACAGCTAAGTGGATTAGGATTCCACTGAGAAGGTATGTATTTTGGCATCCCCTACTGTATTGGGGATAAAACTCTAGGGAGCAAGGACTGTCAGAAAAGTTTCCAGCAAATTTTCAGGCTGTGTACACATTACCAGCTTGAAACACAACTAGTTCGGTCTGTTTCTCAATTCAGATCAAACTGGTTTAGGGGGAAACACGTCAAAAACACAGTAGAAGAGAAGAAGAGTTTGGATTTGATATCCCGCTTTATCACTACCCGAAGGAGTCTCAAAGCGGCTAACATTCTCCTTTCCCTTCCTCCCCCACAACAAACACTCTGTAAGGTGAGTGGGGCTGAAAGAGACTTCAAAGAAGTGTGACTAGCCCAAGGTCACCCAGCAGCTGCATGTGGAGGAGCGGAGACGCGATCCCGGTTCCCCAGATTACAAGTCTACTGCTCTTAACCACTACACCACACTGGCTCTCTAATATTTAATAGTAATAATATTTAATATATTATTTAATAATATTAAATAAACAACACAATAGATGTGGATTGTGACTAACATCATGTGCACACCGCTTCCCAAACTAGCAGTGGGAGCAGTGTGGATGAAATTACTCCTGATATTTTTCACACTGCAGAAGGACATAAAACTGCACACTGATCTAGGGGCGCCAACATGCAAATGTGTCTACATGTTAACTAGAGATGCCTGATGCCACCTTTAATAAATGATGTAGGCCAACTATTTTGCTACATGGCCATTTGCAAGCCAGTGGAAACACTTCCACAGGGCACCTGCTGCACATGACAGTTATAATTCAGAAGAACCACCCAACATGGGAAGAAACCTGATTTAACCTAAACGATCGAATCCAATACCAGTCTCTAATAAAAACATGGCATAGGGCAAGCAATCAGAGCAGTCTTTATGGACAGTGGCTCTATAAATTACAGCTCCAACATGGAGGCTTCCTTGTGGTGACCATACTATGAGAAATAGCCAGGTTTAGACCTTTGTTTCAAGGTGACTTCATGGATCCCACTGCAAATTCCTGATACAGTTGTGTATAACTTTAGCAATTTTTTGTCTTCATGGAAGCGTA
Organism: Podarcis filfolensis; assembly: GCF_964270895.1. Classification (NCBI taxonomy): domain Eukaryota; kingdom Metazoa; phylum Chordata; class Lepidosauria; order Squamata; family Lacertidae; genus Podarcis; species Podarcis filfolensis. The sequence goes on along the minus strand of NC_139607.1, from coordinate 55,324,408 downwards.
CCATATTAGTTTCCATTTCATATTCCCAGTTTTAAGCAATATAACTAAATAAATAAATACTGGGCCATTAAAAAAGTGAAATAAGGCCATCTTAGCATACCCTTAACTGTTAAACTGCTGGATCAACAAATTCTCAATGACGGCCTCTACTGTTATATCCTCTGTTAGATTGCCTTATACATCCATTCCTATAAACGGAATAATGGGTTTAATGGGCCGTTGGTTTCCCACTGCAAAAATTATGCACTCTCTTCAAGCACCATTTCCCCAGAGATGATGAAAAGATACCTGCTTTTGCCACTGTGGCTCCCTTCTCAATCGTATCAAAGCATGAAATTACCATGGACCTAGAAGTTCTAGAGGAAGGGCAAGTATGCCATCTTTGTTATACACGCATTGACTGACCTGTTATTCTGTTAACAGCCCATACGCTTTCATGAAAACATTATGTCAAAATAATAGGTGATGTGCCTGGACCTTGGAGGGGAGGGCTAATGCTGTTGTAATTGTTGTCTTCTTGAACAAACGCTGGCTATGTGCTACACATTGTGCATACAAAACGGAATACAAAAAGTGGCCATACCTCTGCATAGTGGGCTTACAGTCAGACTCATCCTAAATGTTGCTTTGCTACTTAAGTATCAGTGTGTGCTCTCCTGAGCCAACAGCTACAACTGCACAAGATTCCCAGTATTCTGGGTAATTACACAAGTGCTGGGCCACCAGGAATTTGCTAAACCCATGTTCACACAAGCGATAACTTCTCCTTAATAAGCCCATAAAGCATTGTAATCCTATTTTGTTCTCGGAGGAGTTTAGATGAGGCGGGATTTGCAGGTACTAATCACAATATGAGCTCTTCTCTCCCCCGCCCCCAATGTGTGTGTGTGTGAGAGAGAGAGAGAAAGACAGAGAGACAGAGTCAGAGAGAGACAGAGAGAGAGAGAGAGAGAGAGAGAGAGAGAGAGAGAGAGAGAGAGAGAGAGAGAAGAGCTCATATTGTGATTAGCACCTGTAAATCCCGTCTCAGCTAAACTCCTCCAAGAACTCTCTCTCTCTAGATATATCTATCCCCACCCTGGTTAAGCTGCTTCATCTATTTATTTTAGAATGCTGTTATTGCATTACTGGTATGGACAAGCTAAACTTTAAAAACTGACTGCTGTTGAATTGATTTAGTTTAAAAACAACAAGAAGAACAGGCTAGCAGTGCAGGAAAAGGAGGGAGCAGAAAATTCTCATAAGAGTTTGTCAACTGGCATGGGATGCTACTGCCATCTGGTGGGCTTTTCCAATTATATTGCTATATGACAACTCCCCCCCCCCCCTTGAAAACAAACAGATCACATTTAAGGCTCTCTTTTCTCTCTGAGCAAGCACCCAGCAACCAATCAAGTCATGGACACACGCGGCTCGACAGAACTGACAAGTCATCTTTAGTAACAGATATCCCATCACATTTTGAAACAACAATTACTTACGCAATAAGCATCCTTTTAGCATACAAGAGGAGCTTCTTTTCCCCTTCTGCATCCTCTCCAGATACACTCATTCTGTCTGAAAGTGAGTTCTTTTACATGCCTTTGATTCTGACATGCAATTAAGTTAGACAGCTACAACAGCCTTGGTTTACCAAAGGTACATGTTTTCATACAATATACATACGTCCCTGCTAAAATGAGGACATGAGTATACAGTAACAGAATTGGGCTGCAATCCCAAGCTCACTTGCAAAAGAGTAAATTCCACTGGACTCATGGTGTCTTACATGTACATGCATCAATCTGGGCATGTGAGTGTGGAATAAATAGTTCATGTCCTATCTATACTTCTATTCTTTTTTTTTTTCAGAATGCCACCATCCAAAGGAGCTTGCATTCAGGCATAAAACAAAAACCACACAGCCAGCAGGGATTTTCCCTATGATTTTCACTGTCATATTTCCCATATATGATGACTCAAGCTGAACTGTGTCTTAATGCACAGGCAATCTGGTCTTTTTCTCAAATGTGGGCCTCAAATCCTTTTAAAGACCTACAGAAGGGATGGAGGACCTGAGGACTACAATTACAGCTCTCATTATCCCTGACCTTCTAACTTCTAAAAGGGTGCCAATAGACTGAAACAGTGGACACCCAAGCAGAAATACTCAAAACAAAAGCACTCGTGCAGAAATAACCTGGGACTGCAATCCTATGCATATCTAAGAATAAGCCCACATGCTTTTGAATTATGGTGCTGGAGGAGACTCTTGAGAGTCCCATGGACTGCAAGAAGATCAAACGTATCCATTCTTAAGGAAATCAGCCCTGAGTGCTCACTGGAAGGACAGATTGTGAAGCTGAGACTCCAATACTTTGGCCACCTCATGAGAAGAGAAGACTCCCTGGAAAGGACCCTGATGTTGGGAAAGATGGAGGGCACAAGGAGAAGGGGACGACAGAGGACGAGATGGTTGGATAGTGTTCTCGAAGCTACCAGCATGAGTTTGACCAAACTGCGGGAGGCAGTGGAAGACAGGAGTGCCTGGCGTGCTCTGGTCCATGGGGTCACAAAGAGTCGGACACGACTGAATGACTAAACAACAATAACAAGGATTTAGTTTGCAACCACACGAGAGCCATTTAGAGCTGATAAGGCATGCTTTGCTGCAGTTAGTTGCGTAAAGGATTAAAATTAAAGTTTCACATCTACTTATTAGTTATATTATCTAACAACGCCCATTTCTATGACCAAGATTTTGCTATAAGATTTAGTCATGTTCATCCAGTTCAACAAATTTCCCTTCCAATGTTAATTAAAAGCTTCCTGTTTACATATTCTAGCCATTTTATTCCTTCCTTTTCAGTGCGGCAGTAGGCTTAGTGATTAATTGCCCCTTAATTGTTTAATTCCTGGTTTCCATGCTTTCTTTCTCGCCTTTTATATCCTTTTACAGTGAGCTAGTATGTTTCACTATTAAAAATGAAAAGGAGAAAAAGAAATTAAGGAAACTAGCAACTAAACATACACACCGTGGGGAGCAGGAGTTGCCTATAAGGGAGAAATCATCACTAAACCTCCAGGTGAGCTGGAAAAGAAACAATAAAATTTCCAGAACCTATAACAGGAAACCTTTTATTTTAGGCACAGTTATCCCTGAAAAGCATTGATATTGTTCTACCAGTTCACTGAGGATTTGTTGATCTGGATTTGTCATGAAAAATGAGTGAAGAAATTATGACAAGGAGTAGCGTGGAAGCAATCCTACTACGATCAAACATTCATAGGGTTGTGCTGCACTGGAATTTCCAAGCAAACTTGGGTGTTTAAAATGTAAATTAGAATCAGTGGGCTAACGTTGGATCTGATTGTTAATACATTACATGTTGGGAGAATGATTATCACTACAGTCACAAAGGAAGGAAAGGCAGCTTTTCCATTTGACTTGGGATCAGGTCCAAATTGTGAAGAAAAAATAACCGAGAGGAGGGAGGGAAGAAGAACACCAAATATTCATGAGGCGAGCTTTGAAAGATTCTGAAAATGACTTTTATTATAATACCAGAGCATTCATTCTAGTAGTTGAGATTAAGGTTACAGTGCACAGAAACTCCTGTTTGACTTGGGAGGGAGAAAGAAGAAAGAGGTATCTTTTTCTCTCATTCACCTCCACTCGACTGTCAAAATCTTGGCAAGATCTGCAGACGTAGTCCCTTTCCTGCAATCCTTACAACTGCTTATTACAGTCTTTGTATGAGTTAGAGTGGATTCACTCTCGGGGCTAAGCTGGAATCCTACCATCTGTAGAACCCTAGTATTAACTATAGGCTTGGCAAATATGCTCACAATGTGCGTGGTTTTCATCAATGGGATGGCAACTCCAGTGCTAAATTACTGTTTGCACAGGAGTCTCTTCGCTCTGAGTTAGCAACAGAGCCCTCCTGAATAGCATGTCTGTTATTTACAGGCAAATACCCAGCTGTGTTCATATCCTATTGGCAAAAGTAAGTGAGTATATAAGCAAGTCCCAAGATTCAAAGGCAAGACCCATACCACATGGGAAATGATGGGAAACAATCCCTTAGAAAGAACCCCAAGCTGAGGATACTTCTCCAAGGGTGGCAATGCATAATTCTATTAATAGGAACATAGATAGTTGGGTGCATGGCTGGCATACAGACTGCAGGGAGAATTGCCTGCCCAGGTGGTTGCAGATGTCTCTAGATAGCCTAGTAGACAGTCAGTGTCTACTAGATGTGGGAGGTCCTGGAAGCAAAATATAGTTTGTTGAGTAGTTGAGCATTTTAGATCTTGGCATTCCTTGTTTCCTCTCCTGCTGGGTTTTAGAGATGCTTTATAACTATCTTATGCTGCTCTCCATAACTCTTAGGTTGATTTTTGTGTCAGTACAGCATTGTGTTGATTTTTCTTTTAGATATTTGACTGTATTTCAATTGCATTTTATGTTTAATTGATTTCTACAGTTTTGTGAACCACTCAGAGGACTTGGTTAATTGCGTAGCATAAAAGTGCCACAAAGAAATAAATTGTATTCTCTGTGCTGGTTGTACGCTGCATTAGTTTTATGGTTTTATATTTTATTAAACTGCTTTATTCTGTTGTTGGTTTTAGCAAGCCACCCAGATGACTTATCTTTGCGGGCAGCAGGGGAAAAATGTTCTAAATGAATAAATAAACTTGCATGTAAAAGGTTCCGGGTTCAGTCCCTGGCATCTCCAGCTAGTGATGAGAAAGATTTGTGAGAAAAATCTAGAGAGATGAAGACCCATGTAAGCAATACTGAACTAGATGAATCAATGGTTTGGCAGCTTGCTAGGTTCTTAGATATAACAGCCCCGTATGAGAACATAAGAAGAGTCTTCTGGATCAAGTCTGTGGGAAACCAGCAAGCAGGATTCAAACACAAGAGCCCTCTCCCCTCCTGCTATTCAAAAGCATCACTGCCTCCAACTGTGGAGGCAGAGTATAGCCATCATGACTAGTAGCCATCGGTAGACTTCTTCTTTGTCTAATCCACTTTAAAGCTATGGAATCGCAGCTACACATACACAAATAAGCCTCATAGACATCTTAGAAATGTTAAAGCTATGTGGGTACTAGGAATTTAAAATCATTACTGCTGAGAAAACCAGAACCTGTTCATACATTAGAAATGTGAGGGAAAATAGAAAACCTATTGGATTGGTCAAAGATTTAAGTCATACAGTGGGCAGTGGGTCTACTCTGACTAGTATTGAATATCACCTGTTGTCTTTTTCCCCCCATACGCTTTGGAAAATTTAAATGGTGAAGTACCGTTTTGGTATTCATAGGCAATACAAATTTGTCTTAAGTTTGTGAAAAGAGGAACTTAGTTCTATGCCCTAAATAAAAGGGAATTTTGTCCATGAATAATCTCTGAAGTGTCTTCTTTTTCTTTCTTTAGATTAATCATACACTCTTTTTTATTTTTTGAGACAACTGAGGTTAAATAATGCGCTACTCTTCTACAGATGTCATGGAAACATGAGTTGTGCCTCTGTTAAACGTCATAGGATCTCTGCTGGACTCCATACAATTTAAAACCATTTTGAAGGCTTTTGATGATACTCTCTTAAGAAGAAAAATGGCTAACAGATTTTACAGTGGCGTAAGCTTTCATGGAATAGAGCCTCTTGTTCCAGATCCACAGTAGGCTTCGTTTATACCATGCTATAAGGCATCTGCTCATTTTTAAGGAGCCAAAAGTCTCTTTCAAGGCTTTGTGGCTAAAGATTAATGCAAGCACTTCTCTAGAATGTGGCCTTTTTGTGGGGGGGAGGAATAAGCTTTCAAGCCACAGAAACTAACTTTTCCTATAAATTAGCGACTACAGAGAAAACTTTTATCAAGGCATCAGTTGCAGGCAGTTTCACAAGTAATGCAACACTCTCATTTTCACTGTTTTTTTCTTCTCTTTTTTGCACAGTTTACTATCTGCATGACTTACTGTGATATAATTTTGATTACACAATAATAGATTTTTCATTTTTATTGCAAGCAACTGAAGAATGTGGATTTAATTTTAAAATAAAATTTAGGGTACATAAAAACTTTTCAAGTTTTTAATCTGACCAAATTTATCCAGATATACAATACAGGAGGTGGGGTTGGTATTTAGCTCAAAACCTACTAACTTTCTCCCCTCCCTTTATTCTTTTTAGAAGCATATAATTATATGTTTTTTATTTAAAAAGGAAGGTTCCAAATTTAAATGGAACATCTGCAAAATTACAATTATAAAGTATCTGTGAAATGAATCAGTCATGAACCATCTTTCAAAAGGAATTAACTAAAGTAAATATTAAAAATGAAGAGAGGGAGAAAGAGACAAGAATCTGTATCATAAATTTATGACAGGAGATTAAATGATTTAAACATTCTCACTAAACCTGAATTCAAAACAACGTAAAACCACAATATATTTTGATGAGGCCCGAATCCTTGCTTTATTCAATAAATGGCTGCCAATTTGTTGCAAATTTATTTTATCTTTGTCTTTTCTCTTTAAATCTGGCCTAATGAGTTAACTTGGTCATTGAGACAGACTCTCACATTTTCTCTGTTGGAATCACTGCTGATCTCCATTTCTTTTGCAAACAAGTTTCTTGCTACCAACATCAGATGCATGACTTGCCAGAGATATGTCAATTCCTTATGCTTCTGTCAAACTCAATCACATATTTAGGGGAATGCACACACAGTCAAACTGAGCACCCGCTTATGGAAGGTGCAATCCTGTTGGCTGCAGGGGTCTGCTTCAGCAGCACATTATGTAGCATATAAAGCTACATAAATGAGAGCACAGCATATGAGCTCCAACACACACACACAGCCTGGGAGTATGCACATCCTTGGTCATATCTGTAATTGCTCTCTGTGTTGTGGTCAAGACTATGGTGAGATTAATTGATATATAAAGTGTTACTAAGGTGTTTTGTCCAACTGGAATTCTGTGTGTGTCGCAAGACTGTGTGTGTGTGCAGGGCTGTCTTAAGCATATGCAGCGCTGGGGTGCAAAGATCCGCCCAGTGCCCCCCACCCAGGTTGCCCAGTCCCAGGCGTGCAGGAGGGTGGAGCCAGCCGGCCGCCTCAGCGTCTCACTGTCTTGGTCACCCCCGAACTCATGGCGCAGAGCAGCCCGCAGCAAAAGAGCCCCCCACGGTGCTCTGACCAACGGGCAGGCACTTCCCTGGACTCAACTCTCAGGCCCCGGACTCTCAGCCCAGCGCCCCTGAGAGCCCGCCGCCCGGGTGCCCCACACCCCTAGCACCTATGGGTAAGACGGCCCTGTGTGTTTGGATAGTTTGGCTTTGCTCTTTGTGTCTTTAATTTTGTATCAGTTCCATCGCGGTAAACCAGAGAAAGCAGGTGTAGTGCAGGCAAATACCAATTCCGGCAAGATGATGGGAAGTAACGGCATTGATAAGACGTTGCAAGCCACAGATCAGAGTAAAAGTGTCGGATCTTAATTAATCCCCTAGAATCAATGCCATTCTTGGTATAGGTAACATCTCTAATTTGGTCATTAATTATTTCTTGTGAATAATGGATTCCCTCCAGCAAGTATGTTCTGCCCTAATTAAAGTAAGCATCTCTGTTTGCAGATCCTGAGAATTTTAACCTAGTTGTTCCTTTAAAAAAATGGATACACTGATTGGCTAAGACTGCCACTGTCGCCTTGCCACAGTTCTATGGTACAAAACATAATTGCTATGGCTCATGACTGCTTACCATCTCTGCCCATCCTGGACATTAGCAATATCACCTCACAAATTTAGATTAATGCCTGCTGATAAGCTTCTTCACCATATCTAGATCCTTTATGCTTTGTCAGTTTCTTCAGCTTTGGGAATACATCCAGAAGGCTTCGCCGTGCTTCTTTTTCAAGGCACCTCAACCCCATGAATCACTGTGGGGGCCAACTTATCTTTTCCCCCTTCCCTCTCATTCTTCTGCTTCTGAAACATTATCATCATTATCACCATGATCAGTGCTATTTTTTCTATAAAAATAGGTGCCAGAACTCACCATGAACCCCTCCCTAGTTTTCTTGTAATGGCAATGGCGCCCACCTGAGAGGTGCCAGAACTGAGTTTAGTCTTTAAAGATAGAACAAGCATCGCCTGAAGTATGTACACACTTTTTCTGTTGTCCCACTCCCATCCCCTTTTTCATTACAAAACCTGCAATTGCTAACTCGGGGGAAAAGAAAGTGAGACAGAAAAAAATGAGTGTGCACACCGTGAGCAATGGTGACTCTACCATGTCCCTTTCGATTCACTGAGAAAATAATAGTCTGTCTACAGCTTTTTCTCCCACGTGCAGTTTAGGAAAATTACGTGCTATACTTGGGAACTTCCAGACATCTTCTCTCAGAAGGCTGTAGCAGCCCAAAGAAAGTGGGAGGAAAAGTACTTTGAAGACCATATGTAATATAGCATGAGGGCATAGTGATACTTGTTTTATACTGATTCAAATACTGTATTTTTGAATTTCTGTGACCCGCCTTGGACCTTACAGTGAAGGGCTATTATTATTATTATCATCATTATTTTATATGAAGATGACGTTGCCACGCATTTTACCCTATCTGCTATTGTCAGAGACCACTAGTTGGTCCTCACGCTATCATTAAAAGACTCCATTATTTCTGAATAGGTTACATAGCTAAGGTCTAAGAAGCTATACTTAGGGGTTAGCTACCTCTCCTACAGATTATAAAGCAGGGAGGAGGAGCCTGTAGCCCACCACATACATACTTATTTATTTATTTATTTCATATCCCTCCTTTTTCTCTAAGGAGCTCAAGGTGACATACATGGTTCTCCCCCTTTTCATTTAATCCCATCAGCCTTTTCGGCTAAGATACTATAACAGGCCCAGGGTCACCCAGTGAACTTCATAGTCTGTCTATGAAACATAGCCATCTTTCAAAATTCGCATTTCTCTGAATTTTGCAATACAGTTTTCTGGCTAAGTAATGTGTACAAAATTGCATATTCTGGATAAAGTTTGTATTAAAATGTAAATATTAGTGAAAGTAACACAGAGAAATGCATATATTAGTGAAAATAACATGCAAGAAGACATTATATTAAGGGGAAATTGCTATGCAAAAAATTGTATATTAAGCAAAATTGCACACCAAAATGTGTATAGTCACACTGAAATGCTGATGAATTTTCATGAGGATTTCTATTTTTAAAAAATTCACAAAATCCCATTTGGTAACAGGACTGAACACACTGATCTTACAATTCTTTTGGACCATCATTAGAAGGACTGGCTGAACCCTTTGCCTAGATGGCAGGTATCAGATGTGCTCATTCAGCACATATGCAAAGCTGGAGCCAACAGTGCCTGATTACCAAATAGACCTCAGCCTGAAGCAAGATGAGCACTGCAACCCCATAGTCACCTTTGACTGGACTTAAGCATCCGGGGGTCCTTTACCTTTACCTACCAAACAGGCAGAGTAGGCACCAGCTATGGGCCCCATGCTTTTTAGGAGTCCAGCGACAACAGATCAAAATAATATTCATTTGATCTTGAAATAAAATTACCATCAAGCTTTCTTAGTTCTGTGTTATCCCCCTAGAGTACACAAAACAAGGGGCCCCCTGAGATTTTGACTGCCCAGGGGCCTCCACAGGCTTTAATCAGGCACTGGGAGCCAGGATGGTGTTAGTGAAAGCAATATTTCACTGGGTGCATGGGTTTACTGTAACATTTTCCAAAAAAACAAACAAACCCCTATTTAATTTGCGGTATCTTTGAGTTGCATTCAAAGAGTGGGAGCTCGCTTGCAGAACAGCAAGATTTCTGGTTTGAGGGGTGGCCCATGCCTCCTAAACACAATATAAGAAGCAGTCCAGTGCACCTGAAGGAGCGTCTCCACCTCCATCGTTCAGCCTGGACACTGAGGTCCAGCGCCGAGGGCCTTCTGGCGGTTCCCTCGCTGAGAGAAGCCAAGTTACAGGGAACCAGGCAGAGGGCCTTCTCGGTAGTGGCACCCACCCTGTGGAACGCCCTCCCACCAGATGTCAAAGAGAAAAACAACTACCAGACTTTTAGAAGACATCTGAAGGCAGCCCTCTTTAGGGAAGCTTTTAATGTTTAATAGATTATTGTATTTTAATATTCTGTTGGAAGCAGTCCAGAGTGGCTGGGGAAACCCAGCCAGATGAGCGTGGTATAAATAAATTATTATTATTATTATTATTATTATTATTATTATTATTATTATTAATGCTCATTTCATGAAGTCAGAAGGCTCTCCAGCAGCCTCTTCATTCACCATTTGCTCACTGACTTTTCCAGCTGCATTTCACTGTAAGCCACTTCTAACCTTCTTTAGGCATCCTGCCAAACTCACAGAGTGGCTAAAAGGTGGGGGGAGGGGTGTTTCAAGCTCACATGAAAGTGACAGTAATCGCTAATAATGATTGCATACTATTACCATTCATAAAAATGAAGGAACAAAAATATATGCCAGTCATTTACTTCACAATGTTTGCAATGAATTTCCCATTGCACTAGATTTCCCATTGCACTAGATTTTTATGTAGCCAGTATAAAACTGATCTGTAAATCTAGCCTTCTTGCACAGTGTTTGTTCATTCAATGAAGGTATTTCATTAGAAGTAAAAATCTTCTGAACTTACAGAAAACTTTTGTTCTCATTCAGGTACGTTTTTGATATTCACTGTGAATGAAGGATCTCAGCCATCGTACCAGATCTCAGCTGCCATACACACAAAATTCACCTGAGCCTCAGGTCTCCAAGCAAGATATCACAGGAAGTCAGATTGCCTGTGAGATATCATGACAGCATCACTAGCAATCCCTGAGCCATTGCCCTTGCTTCTGGCAATGGGAGGGATGCTTTCTTTCTCTTCCTCACTGGCAACCTCATTAGAAGGCAGGCTAGCGAGCCATGGGGCAGCTCCAAGGGTAATGTGATTTTGGCTATACATGTTCCCCTTGCAACTGAACCCCCATGTAAGATGCAGGCCAACTGTACTTCATTATTATTAATTGCATTTATTTGTCACTTTACAAACTTTCTCTCACACGTGCACCCCAAAATATTATTGCTTTATCATTATTAATTAAATTTATTCAACACTTACCACTTACAATTGGAAAAAGAAATACAAATACAAACTTATTTTTTAAAAAATACATTGTAACCTGAAATGACCACACTCAATCACATAGAAATTTAAAAAAATACTGCAAAGCTTTTAGAATACTGTAAACTTTGAGTGCTTCTCTATTTTTTGCATTTTCCTTCTGTGTGGATACTGCAGAGGAAACATTAGCTAGAGAGAAAAAGGTTATCCCAACTGTTATCTTCTTGAAAACAGACTATTTGCTACCATTTTTTATTTTGTAAGTATTAGCTTATAAGTCAACATTTGATCTTTCTTTTTTTAATGTAAAGAATCCCTTGAAGTGGGCTTGTGAGGATGAGACTCTGATACTTTACATGTTACATTCTGGAAGTCCGTCTGCCAGGTTTCGTGAAACAACCACATTTGGTATCATTTGGTATCATGCGGAGTTTTCCGTTCACTCCAGAGACTCAGATGTGCAAATGTATGCAAGCACATACATTTCTCACTAGTGCCGTAACTGTTTCAATGATCGGCATGCCAAACCAAGAAGTTTCGCTTTCATTTTGCCTGTGCTGTTGTGGCTCTGCTTAAAGTTCAACAGAAGTGAAAAATGTGATTCATGGTAGAAACAACTGCTAGTATTACTTATCTCTCCAGAAAAACTGCAGGGGCTTTCCCAGATACACTAATAGGAAATTCAGATTTTACGTTGCAATCCTAGGGCAGATCCTAGTCATAATTAACCAGGGTTAAAGCCCATTGGTGCTGGGGTTTTTTTTTTCAATTTGGGGAGTGGGAGAGAGTCTACACAGATGTTCTAACATGATCCAACTATGCTAGGAAGTCATAGTGCTAGGGCCAATAGCTTTATATCAGAAGGCAAGGATGGAGAACCCTTCACCTTCAGATATTATTGGACTACAACTCCCATCAACCCCAATCAATATGGTCAGGAGTGACAGGAATTGTAGTGCAGGGTTCCTTGTCATAAGGGATGCTCCCTTTATCCCTTCCACACCACACATTCACTGAGGGAGTTGCTAGGGATCATCTGGAAATGAACTGAAAATTAGTACTGCCCCTGTCATAATGCCATTATACAAATCTGTGCTGTGACTACATTTGGAATATTGTCAGAAAAGGTTCAGGAAAGGGCAACCCAAATGATCAAGGTGGTGGAGTGGCTCCCCAAGAAGGAAGGCTGAAGCATTTGGGACTTCTTCTGTTAAAGAAAGGATGACTAAGAGGATAGGAGTTTATAAAATTATGCAGGGCATGGAGAAAGATAGAGAAGTTCTCTCTCTCTCTCTCTCATAGCACTAGAACTTTTGGACATCTGATGAAGAGGCATCTTGGAAAATTCAGGACTGATCAAAGAAAGTACTTCCTCATGCAGCACATAGGTAAATTTTGGAACTTGCTCCCAGAGGAGGCAGTGATGGTCACCACCACCTTGGATGGCTTTAGATGAGGATTGCCAAGGGCATGATTATCGATGGCTACAGAGATACAACATTGTTAATGGCAAGTCGGCTAACACCAGAAAGGAGCCAGACTTAAGGAGCTTCAGATCCCACTGTGTAATTAAAACGTCACACCTAAAAATGTATCTCTTAGATCCCATATACCACTCCTGTCAGACTGTATCATTTAAAGTAGCGTTATACCACTTTAAACAGTCATGACATCTCCTAAATAATTCTGGGAACGGTAGTTTGTTAAAGCTGCTGAGGGTTGTTCCCCTCACAGAGCTACACTTTCCAGAGCAATTTAGCAATCAGTCCCTCTTCCCAGGGAATTCTGAGGGGAATAGGGATCTCCCAACCACTCTTAATGCCCTTAACAAACTACATTTCCCAGAATTCTTTGGGGGAAGACATGACAGTCTGAAGTGACATGATACTGTTTTCAATGTATAGTACAGATGGGGCCCACTGTTTTAGTGAAATCGATTCCTGACCACTCTGTTATAAAAATATTTGGTTTATAGAGTATATGGGAAAGCATTTATGTGAATAGGTACTCATTTTTCTTTTACAAGTGTCAGAATTAATACCTGATGACAAAGAACTCTGAACCCTAGAAGGGAGCTTTAAACAAAGCAATGTATGAACACATCAGAAATGTAGATGTGTATATTACATAGATACACTCAGCTAAGATTGTACATAATATTCTGGCAACTGCATCCTTGGAGGATGTTGGCTTGTTACCCTAAAATGTGTGAAGTAGTCCATAGCTCTCAGGGAATCTAAAATCAGATGTTATTTCTTTAAATAAAATAGAAGACTTAGATATTATACACCCAAATGGAAGGTGGGTGTGATGCTTTCAGAACCTTGTGAATGTGCCAATATACCCAGCACCAAGAAAACAAAGGATGCATCAAGAATAAATCATGTAAGTTCAGGACCAACTGAATATTCATATGCTTAACCTGCATTATATTAATCATAGCTGACATATGATTTTAACGGCAGCTTCCAGGAAAAAGAGGAAGAATCAAGAATTCTAAGAATTGGTGAGCAATGCTTTCAAAAGTTCCGTGGCCTAACGTTCTTTGCTAAGGAAATGAAGGGAGAGAACATCATCTGCTATGGAGAGAAAATGGGCACCAGGCAACATTATTATTAGTGTTTTGCAATGTTGGGGAGAGGAACGCAAAATATAAGTGAGAGAGGAGAGAAGAGGACTGTCAGTATTGTTCCTGGGGACCAGCACAACCAAGAGTCCCCATCCCCAGGAGAAAACAGTAATTTTGGATGGAGGAGAGTAAATAACACTTTGTGCAGTATTTTATGGCTAGTAGTTGCCACTTTAGATGACATTCTTACATGAAGAAAGCATGTACACACTTGCAAACCACTATGCACAAAAGCTGAGTGTGAAAAAAGAGCCCCATTTGTTTTAGATGCTATATGTGTACACAGCCTATTTCTTATCATCTGCCCTGCTTACTTCTACTAAGGGGCTACTCGGAATGGAAGGGACTTCCATTGAAACTTGTATCCAAATCCAGGACTTCTGAGTCAGATTTGAAAATGGATCTCCCTGGTCCTTTTCAGGACCTAAACCCTGCATCATTAACATTACCTCAAATGCTAAATTTAAGTAATGCCCATAATCCCAAATCAGAGTAAAACCCCTTTATCAACTTATTTGGATTCGGTTTAAACATTTGAGAAATATCTCTTGGAATCAAAATACCTAAGTATGTCAAGACCTCTGGATACCAACACAATCACCCATTAGTATACAAAATAGATAATCTGCAATTGCCCACTGGCATTCATTTAGATTTTGATCAATTAATTGTATACCCTAAAACTCTAACAAAACTATTTTAAAAAAATTCTTGTATAGAAACCATCTGCTTACAATCATGAAACATGAAACGGAAGAGGAAGGGATTTGGAGCACAGGTTGAACTGGGAGGTGTGGCAATTTCTGTGGTTGGATTGGATTTGGAGACTAAGTGGCGCTATTTCCATTTTTAAAGAAGTAACTTATTTTCCAAACCAATCCATCGTGAGCCAGGGGAAAAGTCTAATGTGGACAAATTCCTCACACCTTTACATCAGTGCATACAATCACTGTACATATGTACACACCCTGCTTATCTGGAATTTAACCACAACCTACTAGCATGATATCATTCATTCATTCTTTTAAATATACCCCATACTGTTTATTTTTCAGGAGTTAGTCCTTCAGCTATTCAGGTGGCTGATTCTTTGCTTGCTTACACTTAAAACAGACCTTTTAAACAGTCAGTAACAACACAGATCATGAACGAGTGCTTAACATTTATTTCTTATCTTTTTGCTAACATAAAATAAAAAAGAAAGAGGGGATTTCTGTAGACCAAAAGCCACTTGCACAATGCTATCAAGATGCCAGCTGATGAGGGGCCCACTCCTTTTCCAAAAGAAAAAAATCCCACAGCTTGCACAGTTAGCAAACTATGCCATCATACAGAGATTTCTGGCAAGAAAAATCCCCTGTACTTTACAAATCCAGCTATCAGCAACTAGAGATGGGGCCCTTCAAGTTGTGAGTAGCATCTAAAATCCCCCCACCTACATGGGTACACAGAACCAAGTGTCTCTGTCTCCTTCTTGCTTGATACCTGCTTTGTGTGGTGCCAAATATAGTTGAGCTAAACTTTTTATTGTTTCAGGAAATTTGAGCTCAGCTTCCTTCCCGTAGAAAGATATATGTATGTCAGATAAAACACAGAGAGAATTAACCCTTTCCCTAAACTAATATATGCACAGCACCACTGTACAGGGTGAGGGGGGATGAAATCGTTCATGTTTATGTAACTTTGCAATTATAAGTGACCCACAGTGCAATTCATAACATATACTTTGTGTTGTAGATGAGAGCAATCACTTTCATGGGGACGCGGGTGGCGCTGTGGTCTAAACCACAGAGCCTAGGGCTTGCCGGTCAGAAGGTCGGCGGTTCGAATCCCCGCGACGGGGTAAGCTCCCATTGTTCGGTCCCAGTAGATAAATAGGTACTACTCTGGCAGCAAGATAAACAGTGTTTCCGTGCACTGCTCTGGTTCGCCAGAAGCAGTTTAGTCATGCTGGCCACATGACCCGGAAGCTGTCTGTGGACAAATGCAGGCTCCCTCGGCCTATAGAGCGAGATGAGTGCACAACCCCAGAGTCGTCCGCGACTGGACCCAACGGTCAGGGGTACCTTTATCTTTAATCCCTCACATTACACACAAGAGCATTAGGCAGAGTCGAAATAACTATGCAACTAGGGCCAAATCAGCCATTAATTGTGAAAATTTCAATTAGCCTGTGCATTTAAAAAAAAAAGTAAATAGCAGCTGGACAGTATCAGAACTACAGGGGGAGAGGGAGCTGAAACATTTCCTCTGCTGCTGCAGTCTTGATGAAAGTCCTCACCACCTGCTATTGAATTGGGAAAGAAGCCTCTATAGGTGCCAGTGGTAGATTCCCTTCTGATTCAGATAACTGCCCCTCTGAAGTTGCTTTCACCAGGACAACAATGGGGTGGAGAGCTAAACTCTTCCTCCCCAACCCCTGCATTCTTAATTTACTCTGGCTGCTGTTTGTATTGTTAAAAATGTAGAGTTGTTTTCTTCAATCAGCACATTGCAAAGTAGTGACAGTAGCAAGTTGCAGGGGCACGTGTAGGGAAAGGGGTTCCCCCAGAGACATCTTTCCCAAGAGAATCCTAATGTGAATTTGCAGTGAATGCATGCTATTTGAGTTATTTGAGCTCCCACACACACACACTGTTTGTTCAGAGAATAGCCAATATCCATGCATGTTGAAGACTTCTTTACTGCTGGTGTCTTGGCCCTCACTGCTGGATGAAGAACAGGGACTATGGACTTGGTTTCTACCAAAGGCTTTAATGCATGAATCAGAATGGTACATAGATAAGGCTTGGTTCGGCAACAGCAACAGGTGCAAAAGAGATACAGACGCATGGCTAAGCACAAGCTCAGGTGCTGATCCAACATGCAGCCTACACCTTCCTTTTGAAGGATGAGGTGGGCACAGCATCAGTGCAGCAAGTGACTCGCATCCCAGGAATGGGCAAGCAAATGGGCATTCCTTCAATGGGTTGGGCTCGCCAGGTTTGTTGGTGCCACTGCTGACATCTCCAGGCCCTTGGAGTCAGAGGCAGGGTTGGCGCCGCCTCAGCACCTGACTTACTCTCAGTCACCTCCAAAGACAGAGGATCCTTGCTGGCAGGAGGGGGGTGGGGGCTGCTCCACAGTAGGAGGTGCTTGACAAGGAGTGTCTGAGGTCTTGGGCTCTCCCACCCCATGGGCTGCCAATAGAGGGTCAGATCACTCTTCCAAGAAGTCTAAGCTGAGCACTTGCATAAGGCTTTTCCCATCCCCTTCTCCTTCCATTACTTTCCCCCCTTCTGCCCCCTTCCCGCCTTTCATTCTCCACCCACCTGCACAAAATTAGGCCATAATCACACCTGACATAAATCAACAGAAAGCTGGAAATGAAAAAGAGTTTAAAGAAAATATCATTATACCCTACAGGAAGAGGAAAATATACAATACAAGTGCACTGTATTTTAGCATTAAACAATGGATAGTAAAGTTCCTGTGGTTTTCCCAGCTTTAAGATGACAGTGCAGGAGGCGAGGGCAATGTTAGTCATTTAGCGTTAATTGGTGTGGTCAAACTCTGTTAAATAAAGGTTTCTACAGCAGCACATACAAACAACTGCTATGGCAACAAACACAACCCCAAATTAAAAGCATATGTTCTACTTTACTAACACCTGCCTGTTGCAGAAGGAACCATTAGATAGATCACAAACAGGAACAATGGTGTTGTCCCTTTTCTCCCTATGAAGACAGAAAATGCTATAACAACAACAACAACAACAACAACAACAACAACAACAACAACAACAACAACAACAACAACTTTATTATTTAGCTGTCGTCCATCTGACTGGGTTGCTCCAGCCCACTCTGGGCATCTCCCAACAAAATATTAAAAACACAGTAAAACATCAACCATTAAAAGCTTCCCTGAAAAGGGCTGCCTTCACAGGGCAAGAAGCCCAGAATAAAATTTAAAATACTAACTGACGCAAAGGAAAGAGGTGGATTTGCCCTGCCGGACTTTAAACTTTACTATGAATCAGCAGCGTTCTGCTGGTTGAAAGATTGGCTGCTTCTTGAGAACACAGACATTTTGGACTTAGAAGGTTTTAATAATGTTTTTGGGTGGCATGCATATTTGTGGTACGACAAGGTTAAAGCACATAAAGCATTTAAAAACCATATTGTCAGGAAAGCATTGTTCAATGTCTGGATAAGATACAAAGATTTACTGGAAAATAAAACCCCAAGGTGGTTGTCACCAATGGAAGCAAAGGCTCAGAAAAAGCTCAATATGGAGGCCAATTGGCCGAAATATTGGGAAATATTGGAACAAGATGGAGACAAATTGAAATTGCAGAGTTTTGAGAAATTAACAGTGCGAGACTGGCTACATTATTATCAAATAAGAGAGGCCTACAATTTGGATAAAAAAATTGGCTTCCAGGTGGAAAAATCAAAATTGGAAACAGAACTGTTAGATCCCAAAACTAAGATGCTTTCAAGAATGAATAACTTGCTGTTAAAATAGAATACGCAGGATGAAACGGTTAAATCTGCTATGATTAAATGGGCACAAAATGTTGGTCATAACATTATGTTTGCTGACTGGGAACAGTTGTGGACCACCGGTATGAAATTTACGGCATGTAATGCCTTAAGAGAGAATATTATGAAAATGATTTACAGGTGGTACATGACACCAGTCAAGCTTGCAAAAATATATCATTTGCCCGATAATAAATGTTGGAAATGTAAAGAAAATGAAGGTACATTCTTTCACCTTTGGTGGACGTGCCCAAAGATTAAGGCTTTCTGGGAGATGATCTATAATGAAATGAAAAAGGTATTTAAATATACCTTCCTGAAGAAACCAGAGGCCTTTCTCCTGGGCAAAGTCGGCCAATTGGTGCCAAAGAAGGACAGAACTTTCTTTATGTACACAACAACAGCAGCAAGAATACTGATTGCAAAGTATTGGAAGACACAAGATTTACCCACCCTGGAAGAGTGGCAGATGAAGGTGATGGACTATATGGAATTGGCGGAAATGACTGGCAGAATCCGAGACCTGGGAGAAGAGTTGGTGGAAGAAGACTGGAAGAAATTTAAAGACTATCTGCAGAAACACTGTAAAATTAATGAATGTTAAAATGATGTTGGATTGAAAATAAGTGGCATTAGCAACAAAGTTAACAAGAGTATGCAAAATTGAACTGATAATGGATGAAAATATAGAGCTATAATATGTTAAGATATAGAGTTAAGATAAACGAGAGAGGGTAAGGATTTGCTGATTTGATTATTTAAATGGGGATACAAAAAGGGGAGGTGTGAGGAGGCCAAGGAAATAAGATAATGAGTTAGGGTTACAAAAATGGATTTGTTTTTACTCTTCTTTTTCTTATTTTATGTATTTTTCTATGTTTCTTTTATTGTATTTCTTTCTTTTTATATGATTTTTCAAATTTATGTTTTTGTAAAACTTCAATAAATATCTTTTTTTTAAAAAATGAAAAGGGCTGCCTTCAGCTGTCTTTTAAAAGTCAAGGAGTACATCACCTTGAGATGTACACAATCATCTCAAGGTAGGAAAGTCCTGCCCTTTTGCTCAAGGTCTCCCTTCCATTACATGTATGACATCAGGTGCAAGGTGGGCAGCCGTGCCTTGCCCAAAATGATCTCCTGGATCAAATGGGGCAACCTGGAAGGCCAAGTTTGCCCCATGGGGTGGGGGTTCCCCAGCCCCAATCTAGAGATACAAAAATTCACCTCAGGAGCTGAATGTATTCAAGGAACAATACAATGAATTCTGCAAAAGGTTGAAGGCAATAATGAACACAAAATGTAAATGATTTTTTAACATACGCAGTTCAAAATAAACACCACAAATACATTGGAAATGTAATTATCCTGAAAGAAGGTCCACAAGCAGGAACCACCATTGAAGTACTGGCCTCAGTTGGCAACTTTGTTACTGTTGAGTATGTGAGTGGGAAACTGAAAATAATAATTTTTTTGGCCAAGTGATACTATTCATTAGTAAGAAATTCTCTTCTAAAAAAAAGCGGGGTTTCTGTGACATTTGTCTTCCCTGGAAATGATACTAAATGTTAGGTTGAAAAGAAACAAGTCATTAAGGTTTTGCCACAGCTAAGTGTAAATTCCCATGGGCATTCGAACTTCCCACAGACCCGCAACATATGAATGCATAGTGAAGTGTCATAAGCACAGGGAGTCTGTCAATGAATTGTCTCATGTTACATCGGCCGTGTTATATTGGTCAGAGACCATTTGCCAGGAAACCTTTTCCCAATAATCACCACCATCAGTTTCACGCTTGTCCATGTGACGTTAGCTCTTTATGTATACTGGCACATGGTGGGTGGGTGGGGGTCCATACTTTTAGAGAAAACAATTATCCAAGTTGCAAATAAATTTGTGATGTTGCAAAACTGTTACACTGGTCACATCACTTTAAAACACAATAAAAAGAAAGTATTTAAATTACCTCTTGATAGTTTTGAGAATGAAAATCAATCCAGTTCACACAGAAATAGTTTCATGTTAATTGGAGTTCAAATAATATTAGATAAAACACAAACTATGATGGAAACGTTACATTGGTCACTATGGAATTATCCTACTGTGATTTCAATATCCGCTTAAAAGACAGAAGTTCAGAAGGTGAAGCTTTCCTCATCACTCTCTTCTTCCCATTTAGCTGTGATCCCTGCATTGCTGGGGATTGGACTAAATGACTCTTGGGGTACCTTCCAAACCTAGAATTGTGTGATTACCTTTAAGAAGGGAATTGCTGTCCTGTAATGCAGTTGTTCCAGAACCTTTCACCACGTCCACCCTCAAACAGGCTGATAATCCCAAGAGCAGCATGCATAGTAAAGTGGTGGTTCAATTTCTTTAAATACTCTTGGGATTTATAAGGTCTTCATCTGGTGCCTACTTTCAAATGCACATGGGGAAGTTGCAGCTGTCACACTGTCCACCTGTCCCATCACCTACCCTTTTCTTCTCCTCCCATACAGAGAAGGATACGCTTTAAGGATAGGGAAGCACCATAGCTCAGTCTGCTTGGTATGCAGATGGCAGAAGCAGACTTAGGGCAGCACAAACGGTCCCACTGCACTGGGCGTCAAAGGGCGTCACAACTATGATGTAGTTAATTAAGCAGAAGGTGAGAGGCAGGAGGCGCACTGGATTTGGGCCTTGCGCAGGGTACCGCTGAAATCTGAAAGACCAACGTCCATCCCTGCAGAAGATCCCAGGTTCAATGATCCAGAAGATCATTGCAGCATCAATCAAAACCGGACTACTTTCCACACATGTTCTTCATTATCTTAGAAAGTTTGGGATTCCCAAACTAGACAGAAACTACATCTCCCATAAAATGTACATGATTCAAATTAATAGTCTCATCATAAAGTGGTTAGAGTGGCAGGTGGATTGCCATGGGATGGTTACAGAGAACAGAGAAATCATGAACCAGAATCATGATGACCATAATGATGTTGATGTCATATTCATACTAGATCAACTAGAAAAACATTCCTCTTAATCCCCATTTTAACAGCTTATAGGAACAAGATTCTTGCACAGGTTAACAAGCATTGTAAGAAAACAAATTTAAAAAATCACTGAGTAGTTTATCAGTTGCGTATCAAGAATGGAAGTTTGACTGGAAATAAAGATGGAAATTGAAGCCTTAACATCCAATAAAATGGTGAATGTTGTGGAGTAAGTGCACTACCAAGTATCAATTTGATTCCAAATTCTGCTTGTCGCACCAAAACTACAATCCTATGCATGATGACTTGGATGCAATCCCAATGGGACTTACTCCCAGGCAAAGTGAGCCTTGAATTGTAGCTTCAGTTTGCAACTGCTGAACTGAGGAGCAAAGAGCTCTACAAAAACTCAAGCTTTAACTGATTTTGGGGGGAACCCATCCATGCTAAAGTGACAGATAGTATCACAAGTGGCAGTAGATATTTGGTGCTGTATTTGTGTCCAAGTAAATTGAAACGTCAAACCAATTAGCATTCTAGCATAATTGGGAAAAGCAGGAAAGGGCCCGCTAGATATATTGGCATTTTAGTATTACCTCCAACAGCCTTGCCAAATTAAACAGCACATCATTCTTATGTGTGACTCAACGTCCTTCTTATTGCAACAATAAATGTTTCATGATTATGGAACCAGATTTAGTATGTATGTATGTATAATTATGGAACCAGATTTAGTGCGTATGTATGTATGTATGTATGTACAGTGATATCTCGGGTTACAGGTGCTTCAGGTTACAGACACTTCAGGTTAGATTCCGCTAACCCAGAAATAGTACCTCAGGTTAAGAACTTTGCTTCAGGATAAGAAAAGAAATCGCATGGCAGCGGCGTGGTGGCAGCAGGAGGCCCCATTAGCTAAAGTGGTGCTTCAGGTTAAGAACAGTTTCAGGTTAAGAACGGACCTCCGGAACGAATTAAGTTCTTAACCTGAGGTACCACTGTATGTACCGTATGTATGTATGTATGTATGTATGTATAATTTCTTTCTCTTACATCCCCCACCTTTTCCATCTTGGAGCCCAAGGTGGCATACTTTCTTTCTGTGTTTTTCTCATTTCTTACCTGGCCTTCACCATAAGGTCCCAGGGTAGGTTACAAAATAAAAAAAATGCAGTATTACAATCCCTTAAACTGTTTTATAATCTTAAGGTAGCACTCTCTTCGGTTTGATGGAAGCCAGTTATACATTGCAAAGGATTTTTGTAACCATGTGTTAATTTATAAGTATAGACACACATTTAGAAATAATCACTATAAATAGAAATGCAATGCACCTCACCATAACAGGGAAGGGTGTGTCCAGGTGACCTGTCTGCTGACCAGGTGCTGCTAACTGTTGATGAGCAACTTAAAGGCTCCTGTTGTCCTTTTTTAGTTTCCTCCTCTTTAACCGTACTTGGACTGGATAGTCCTCAAACAGAGGACACCTTCCAATAGAGAGCTATCCTCTGACAAACCATCCAATGAGAGGGTTATCCTCTGTAAGGTAGGACACATGACCACCTTAGTCATGCATTAGTCCCATTGAAATCAACCCATAACCCCTGAAGATGGCTTTCCAACCTTCCTCTGTATATTTGCAAGGAAGGCAGCTAATGGGTCAGATCATCTCTTTCAGAGAACCATTAACTATTTAGCTGCTTAGTTTAAGAGGTCAGAGTAAGGCATATATTATTGGCCCAAACTACCCTTGACATGTGACCAAGTATTATGTTCTTCTGATCTTTGCCCATTTATATTCTTACCTTTGGTTTTTATGTACATTGCTTTGAGAATATTTTTTCCTTTTTCTTGATTTAGTGCTTTAGAAATTTATGTATAAAGTAAATAATAAATAGAAGCAACCCATTTGCATTCATTACTCTTTTTAAAAATAGCCTACAGAAAGTACATAGTCTACAGAAAGTACACAGTACATTTTCTAACATTGCATGGGATTTTTGTCACACGCACGGGCATGCACACACACACACATTCTGAGAAGAGTGAAAAAAGAGGTCAGGGGATTTACTGAAAGCAAGGGGATGAGTCACTTTCATGACTTATAAAATGTCCCAAGGTTGTTAGGGGCTGGCTTTCTTTGCTTAACTTGCTCTACAAGGATGCACAGCGCAGGGTCAATGCCAGCCACTTCCAGGGCACTGTTAACATGTGCTTTCTTTGTGTATGTGGGCTTTTATTCTTTTTCTCTCCCTTCAAGAGAGGGAGAAAGAGAAAAGGACATGCACATTGTGTGATTTTCGGTGCGCACGAAGTGGATCGAAAGGAAGTCTGTGGCCTCTTTGCTGAACTGCTTGCATCTATGAGGAAACAGCCTGCAACAAACAGGTAGGAGTATTTATGGTTTTTTAAAAGAGAGATTAAAAAAAAAATACAACCCACAAGAAAATATAGAGTGGGCCAAGTAACTAGGGCATGGAGAAAGAGTCAAGGTGGTTAAAAATCAACCCTAGACATATGTAGAACTTCACCCAGACTGACAGGCTTAGGACAACGTGAAAACATAAATATAAATAAGCCCTTAAAAATAAGAGACTGTTATACAAACCAACAGTGTCCATCATTTGAGGTGCCCTTTAAATTATATTATGCCAAATAAAGCCAAGAAATAGAGGCAATGCTTTAAATAATTGTGTTAAAGTAACAAGCAACTGACAGCCTTGGGGGTCTTGCAGGTGATTTAACATTTGACTGTATCTACAGAAGTGACTGTGCAAATACAACAGATTTTATTCGTTTTATAAGGTGGTTTTACAAGTTTGCTTTAGCTTGCTACATATTAGGACCACAAATCAGTACACCATGATCCAATTACAAAGGTTATAATTAAGACCCATGGGAATTATTAGGATTTGAGGTAGTCAGAACTAATTTGTCCTGTTGATTTTAACAAGACTCATGCATGGTCCTCTCGAGATACAACTCCTGTTTGCAACATTCCTTTATCAAAAACGTCCTTAAAAACTCATTTAGAACATGTGTCCATACTTACATCCATACTTGAGGGTGATCTTTACAAAAACATGATTTATAATATTAAAATAACCAAATGACTATAGAGATATATTATAGTGATTTAAAATGCAAGTTTGGAGTCTTTTCGTATGCAGGTTCAGTTTTATTTTATCAAAATGCAAGTAACTTGACAGATATTTCTATAATGAAGTAAATCTTTAGATGAGCAAAAGTAGTCTAGATTGTAAAGAGGATTTTATCTCTCATACACCCATCACACATGCAGTGAACTCAGTCAAATAAGTGTCTAGATTTATTGGGGAAAGTACCGGTTGAGCATTTACTATGATAAAGAAGGTTGTAAGTTTGCTGGTTACTCCTGAGTAAGCATGGCTAAGCCCATATTTTGTGCTCAAAATATTAATGAAAGTAACTTCAAAAGGTAAGGAAATGCAGTTTTAAGTACATTGATGTCATGTAATGTTTAAGAATGTATTCAGAGACATATATCACAGAAATATCTTCAGCAAATAACTAATGACCAGTTTATACCTGCAGCAGAATCAAGTAGTAAAACTTTTCCTCGATAATACCAGTTCATGCTTGAATTGGAACTGAGAGGAACATGGCTGTATTGCATGTTTAAATGGGTGGAAATTGACTCCATATAAATAGTAAAATAACACGGCAGGGTGAAGACTAGGGTGAATCCATCTCCCAGACATGCTGAGATTCTATAGGTGAAAAGATTAATTCCTCTTTGAAGCAGCATAGACAAATGCAGTTTTTCCATGTTGCAACCTGAAATGATATATCCTAGATACAACTTTAGTACTTGATTCTATGGAATGCTTTCAGATAGCCCTTAAGCTTTGGTTAGCGAGGAAAGAACATCGGAAACCATGGTTTCCTGTTTAAAAAATGCACTTTGGACTGTTTTTCATGGTGGATTTGCATTAGTACTGCAGCCTTTATCAACTTGAACTCCAGAGGTTTTTTGACTACAGTTCCCATCAGCTTCAGAAAGCACACCCTATGCTGACTGGGGCTGATAGGAGTTGTAGTCCAAAACATCTGGAGAGCACCAGGTTGGCAAAGGCTACACTTCCGTTCCAAGTACAGCACATGGTTTTCAGTGGCGCCTCCTACCCATTGCAGCTCTTTCTACCTGCAGAAAGGGAAAAAATCCCTCCAAATGTAAGAGTCAGAGGAGCCTCCAGAAGAGTATGGGACATTGTATGGAGGACTGTGGTGTGGAACGAAATCAGTGAAATTTGTGGCATCTGCCTTGCACATGTGCTTTTCGCTAGCACAAAAACATTGCTGGATAGAACCCTTTGGGTACATCCAGCCCAATTATAATCCAGCACCCCAGTCAAGCCCAGCCCCACAGCCAGGACCCCTGGAAGGTGAACTATACCATTTAAACAACAGCCCCAGAGTCCATCTTTTATGGAATGAAAACAAGGCGTTGACCTGTTTGGGTGAATTCCTATGCATCTGAACTGCAGAACTGGTGGTGGTGGCAATTGTAGAAGGAGAGTTTCATCTTCACATTTTCTTCACTAGGACTAAACAATCCACTGTTTCTATCTCCCCCACACTGTAGTTGGCCGCTTTTGTTTTAATGGAACCATGCAAGCCTTGCCTCTTTTGTGGGAATTTGTGTTTGCAAGCTTTGGAAGGTAGCATGAGGCCAGCTCTTTTCCTCCCATCTGCCTGAGTGAGGCAGTAGATCACCATATACTTTGGGATGAGTGTGAGGATCATCTTAGCTATACCCAAGGAAGCCCAGTGACTTTTGTTCTTCACTTAGAGAAGCTTGATGACTTTGAGGGCCTAGTGATTAATGCATTTGAGTGGAGGGTAAGGGGAAATTTGGTTATTCTGCTCATCAGAATAATTAATTTCTCAGGTTTCTCAAAGGAAAAACAAGACAATATAAAACAGAGAAAGGGGAGGAAAGGACCTGCTTGATCTCCTTGTCAGTGAAGGGGTGTCTCTGAATCCTAGCATTGACTTAGTAACTTTATTCGACACTCCCTTCAGATGCTGTGTCACCTGCAGTGCATTTTTGTTTACATGAGTTCCTCATGCTTGGCGACAGCCTCTTCCGGGCCTTTGAATGAGTTGAGTCTTGTAACTGCATTTAGCTGGCTTAATTTAGACTGAAAAGAAGAGGCAATTTCCATTATCGCTTAACTCACCGCATCTTACATGACATCCACTTCCTCATTGCTCTTCATTCGCAATTTAAGGGCTGCTAAGAAAATTATATGCAGCCTCATTCACTTCCTTTAGAAAAGAAAAACTTCTGAAGACAAGCATTATTTCACAACTAACTTTATTAAAGCTCCAAACAGCAGTTTAGGTGCAGGCCACTCACCAAAGAGGCAGATGGCAAGAAACCCACGTCAAGCAAAATCTCGGGTCAACCCAGCTCCACACAAGCTGCCTTTGAAACCTGGGTCAAGATTGCAAATGGGTTCCCACATACAAGACCGAAGCTGGGAAGAGAGGGGGAAATTTTAGCCCTCTATAGACTATGGCTAGCTACAAGCGATTATAGGTTGTAGTCAACTAAGTTCTATTCAGCATATACCCACTGAAATTGATGGCCCCAAGTTATTAATGTCTATTATTTTCAGGGTCTACTCTGAGTAGGGAGGTGGGACCCAGTCCTGAGTAATTGCAACAGAAGGAATTAATTGTCCATAAAGTCTGTTCCCTGTACCAAAATTCTTTTCCTGCTAGAATACATTTCCTCCTTAAGTTCACAGCTCTTTTTATGTTACAGGTAAATCAAAGAGAAGACTGCAGCAGCTTCATCAACTCAGGACTTCATCTTTCAGGCCACATGCTGTTAATGCTAATCGTGATAGGGGTTTATTTTATTTCTGACTCCTACGTGTTAGCATTAGTGGTGTGTGGTGCTTATTTCCAGAACTGAGATGGAAAAACATCTGCCACTGGTGGAAGGAAAGCAAGAAGCAGCCACTGTGGGCCACCTTGATGCTGGGAAGACAGAAAATAACTACTTCACATACAGGTTTGTTTGCTAAAATGTTTGTGTTTTCCCACAACAGAATGAAACCACTTTCTCAATAAATCTTTTATTATGACCACAGACACGCACAAGTGACTATGACTTTTTCTATTCATTTGATAAAGTGTGGGTTTTATTTTCAAGTCATGTGATTGGGCATCTTTCATTTTGCCTGATGCTTGGAAGTGGATTTCAAGCACTAGTGTAACCACAGAGATATTCCCCATTGCGTTTCCACAGCACTTAAGACACACACATGCCAATAATCTTGCAATCATGCAACTGGCTTCTTCCTTTCTTGACCACGGTCCATCCTGGCTGGTGAAAAGTAGTTCAGGTTGGGAGATGGCATTGACCAGGTGGATTCATGATGTGGTGAATGTGTCTTTGTGCAATGGAGTGGCGCCTACTGTACTTAAACAGGAAGTAGTATATCTACTCTTGAAGAAACTCACACTGTACCATATGGTTTTTAACGAACTGCAATTACCCCCTCCTTTGGTAAGTTGGTGGAGAAAACGGTGGCTGGGCAGCAAAGAAGTTCCTGAAGGACATGGAGTATCGAGATCTGGTTCAATCCAGGCTCAGACATGACTTTGAGGCTTGAATCGAAAGCGGGACAGGGGGAATACATCTCTGCTTCTCGGCCTCTCAGTGGCTTTTGATACTACTGACCATGGTATGCTCATGGACCGGCTATGTGGGATGGGTATTGGAGTCACTGTTCTACAGTGGTTTTGTTCCTACCCACATGGTCATGCCCAGACATCAGCAATGGGAGATGGTTTCAACCCCTTGGTCCTTGTGCTAGAGCGCATCTGGCCACGATCTGGTCTCCAGTGCTGTTCGGTATCTACATGAAGCCACTAGGTGCAGTCATTAGGAGTGTAGAAGTGAAGTGTCATCAATATGTTCACAGCTCTAATTGACCATAACATCTCAGTCAGGAGAAGCAGTGCATGATCTGGACTGTTGTCTGGGTGCAGCGGTGGATTGGATGAGGGTCAATAAATTGAGCTTAATCCCTGGGAAGATGGAGGCACTGTGAGTGGGTGGTTCCAGTGGGTGGAAGATTGATCAATTGTCTGTTCTTGATGAATTTGCATGCCCTCTGAAAAAACAGGTTTGGAGTTTGAAGGTGATCCTGGTTCCATCTTTTGGTACTGGGGTCTCAGTTAGCTTCCATGGTTAGGAGTACCTTTTACCAGCTACAGCCATTCTTGGACTAGGCTATTCTGGCCACTGTGATTAATACATAGGTAACCTCAAGACTTCATTATTGCAATGCAGTCTAGGTGGGGTTACTCTCTTGGGCCTGCCTCGGACACTCCAACTGGATCAAACTATCAATGGCTACTAGCTATGATAGCTATGTCCCACCTTCAGTGCCAGAGGCTATATGCTTCTTAATACCAGTTGCTGGAAAATGTAAGGGGGGAGAGTGTTGTTGCACACAGGTCTTGGTTTCAGGATTCCCATAGGAATCTGGTTGGCCACTGGTATATAGAGCTACTGAATACGAACGTGTGAACATTGCAGCTGCCATACTCCTCTACAATAGCACAGTATGCATAAGCACTGTTGACAGCACCAACGTCCTAAGACAATTGGACATCACCTCAAGGTAGAAGTGGATACCCACAACAGGGCACAATACAAGCACAGCTACCTGTAGCCCATGTGTTTACAAAGCAGATATCACGTCTGTGGGGCAAGGAGAGAGAAACAGCATTGCTACCAAGTTTGTCTGGATTAGTAAACAAATATCTCAGGATTTGATGCTGGGGAAGTTCTTCCAAATACTGCAAGATATGTAACTTTAAAAGGTATATGGTACAGGAGAGTAATCTCAGGAGCTTGCCAAATATATTGTTCCTGCAAC
This sequence comes from Podarcis filfolensis, assembly GCF_964270895.1. Lineage (NCBI taxonomy): Eukaryota > Metazoa > Chordata > Lepidosauria > Squamata > Lacertidae > Podarcis > Podarcis filfolensis. The sequence continues at coordinate 55,295,173 of NC_139607.1, read as the reverse complement.
ATGATAGTCAAATACAGCCTCTGCATCTCATTCACTCATATTTTTCCATCTTCTCCATGAGATATATGAATATATACTTCCATCCAATTGTGGAAAAAATTAAAGAGACAATCCAAGTGGCTGGGCTTAATGGAGCAGCATAGTGACCACTGCATTCACAGACCCTGTTCAAATCAGCCTGGGTGGGAGTGGGGGAAAAATCCCTTTTTGCTACACCAGCTCCCAGGTTGACATAGTGAAAAGGCTCAAAACACATTTCTTGCCATCATGTGATAGCTGCAGAGCTGGCTCACGGGGGGGGGGGGAGTATTGCATATTGCAAGATTTCCATTTCTGTCATCCACCCCCTAAATAAACCCAGTTTTTCCCCTTCAACTGTTTCAAAGTTTCCAGAAACTTTACACCCTAGACCCAGCAGCCCACCACTATGGAAATGAAGGTGGGCTTTGGGTACTGAAATTAGTGCAGCAGATTTCAGAGTAAGCCAAGGCTTGCTGCAGATGTGTGCATCTACAGTACATGTGCAACTACAACAAGTTCTCACATACACACCCATGAATGGGAAACCGCTCTGGTATGTTTAAAATGGGACAGTCTGAGCAGCAGGAGATGCGAAGAGCTGTCTACCTTAATGATCCCCTAAAATTCAACCTCACAACCAGTCACCTTCCTCAGTAAGGAGGGCGAAGGGGCTAGGTGTTTAGTCCTTCCCATCAACAAATGGTGCCAGCCATGCATCTGATGTACAGATGCTGCCACAATACAAGGAGGCAGACAAGAGGGATCACCTACTGCTGATTAGTCAATAGTATGTAGGGAAAGATGAGAACATGACTGGGAAAGCAACTTTGTGTGGTACAGGTGAAAGCTGGTCTGCATATATAAAGAGAGCTGATTTTTACCATGTGAGTAAATGGCCATCATCAGCTCTTCAAAACCTCAGGCAGACATCTCCCTCTGTCCTGCTAGCATGGATTCTATTTCGAGGGAAATCATGGGCTGAAGGTGATAACTCAGCTTGCCAATTCTGTACACAAGAATGAAGAACCTGTGCTCTTCTGGATATTGCTAAATTACAGCTCTCATCATCCTTGACCATTGGCCATGATGGCTGGGGCTGGTGAGTGGTGGAGTCAGTCATCATCTGCCATCACATGGAAATGGAGGTAAAGGTCAGTCTTACTGAAGACTGGGGGCAGGGGCTGCTCAAAATACACTCTACTGCTGTGACAGGTTACATCATTGCCCTTTGCACTTTTGAAAGACTGATCTGTGTTCCAGTCTTATCATTTCTTTGACTAATTTTCTCCGGCTGGATTTGAATGTGTCCTTCAGGTTTATTTAAAACACTGTAACATGTGTATGTTTAATTGACTTGTAGAGAACACATCCACCGTGACAGCACTGTAGCAGCAACATCTACCATGAACTGAATTTGAACTCATGCAACACAATTCCTGATGCAGAATTTTCATAGAATCATAGAATCATAGAATCATAGAGTTGGAAGAGACCACAAGGGCCATCGAGTCCAACCCCCTGCCAAGCAGGAAACACCATCAGAGCACTCCTGACATATGGTTGTCAAGCCTCTGCTTAAAGACCTCCAAAGAAGGAGACTCCACCACACTCCTTGGCAGCAAATTCCACTGTCGAACAGCTCTTACTGTCAGGAAGTTCTTCCTAATGTTTAGGTGGAATCTTCTTTCTTGTAGTTTGGATCCATTGCTCCGTGTCCGCTTCTCTGGAGCAGCAGAAAACAACCTTTCTCCCTCCTCTATGTGACATCCTTTTATATATTTGAACATGGCTATCATATCACCCCTTAACCTCCTCTTCTCCAGGCTAAACATGCCCAGCTCCCTTAGCCGTTCCTCATAAGGCATCGTTTTAAGTCACCAGGTTACCACACCAGATAATGTATGGTTTAATGTCACTCTTGTAGCCCTCATTTGGTGGTGATGCTTCAGGGCTTCATATCCCATGGTAACCAACTGCACTGGCTCCCGGTGGAGTACAGGGTTTTGACTTTTAAAGCTCTATGCGGCCTAGGACCCACGTACCTACGGGACCGTCTCTTCTGGTATGCCCCACGAAGGACCTTAAGGTCCACAAATGACAACATTTTGAAGGTCCCAGGTTGCAAAGTGGTTAGATTGGTCTCAATTAGGGCCAGGGCCTTTTCAGTACTGGCCCCGACTTGGTGGAACGCTCTGTCACAAGAGACTAGGGTCCTGCCGGAGTTGACATCTTTCTGCAGGGCCTGCAAGACAGAGCTGTTCCGCCTGGCCTTTGGACTTCGTCTGACCCTTATGTTTCCCTCCCCTTATGGTCTTGATTTATCGGCTACTTTTAAATTGAGGCTGCATTTTAAATTACATTTTAACCTGTATTTTAAATTATTTTGTTTTTGTTTTGTTTTCCCCTATTATGTTTTTACTGTGATTTTATTGGTGTTAGCCGCCCTGAGCCCAGCTCTGGCCGGGGAGGGCGGAGTATAAGTTTAAAAAATTATTATTATTATTATTATTATTATTATTAATATATAATACATACATAACCCAGTACATATCAACTGTAAAATGTGCTAAGACTACAGGCTATGGACAGACATTATAGATGAGAGGCGACATCATTATCTAACTGGATTTGAAACCAACTTTCCCAATTCCTATTGCAGCAATCCTGTTGGCATAATTTAGTGGAAGCTTGCAGGTGTGCCAGCACATAGACTTATAAAACTGTAGAGTTGGAAGGGACTCTGAGGATTATCAAGTCCAACCTCCTACCATGCAGAAATATGCAGCTATCCTATATGGAGATTGAACTTGCAACCATGGCATTATCAGCACCGTGCTCTAACCAACTTAGCTATCCAATGAACTTTCCCATCCGTAAAACTTTCATTTATGTTTACACCTTACTTCTGATTTGATGAAGTAGGAGCAAGGGCCAACAAATGCTTTTTTTTCCGAGTCCATGAAAACCTACGGTCAGAAGTCCTTTTGGGGGGATTGACTGAATAATGAAATGGTACTTTACAAAGAAAACACAATTTAATGTTGACAAGTTTTACCCATGTGCAAATTAGAAAGACTTAGGCTGATTCAGTATTTGAGATTTCATTTTCATCTTTTGCTTCTTTCATTTTGTCTTCACTGATCTGCAAAACACAGTAAATAATTTACTGGAAGCATATACAGTATTCTCATATGCTACTTGCACCAGCTCCAAGTCATTCTTGCTCCTTCATTTAGAGCAAGTGAAGAAACACAGCACTCATATTAAACAACCTGTCTATTAGCAGCCACTCTATTCTCAACATGGAGATTTCTCAACAAAACTGTGGTATCTGATGTATGAATGGCAAAGACACAGCATAACTTTTACCTCCCCTGGGAAATGCTAATTTCCTCCGTCTTAAGGCATTAACACTTTCTCACTGAAAACTGTTCTATTAATACACACCATATTGGAGGAAATTACAGTTCTGTTTTAGTTACATATGCAAATTGGGATTGCAAAGCAAAGTTCCCATACTTTTTGAAGTTGTACAAATAAGCAGCAAAACTTTCAACAGATGGGCTAATATGGATCATGTAAAACTGATAATTTAAAATTTGCATTTTTGTATACATTTGATCCTTAGCCCTCTAAGAAATAAAACATTAAATACCCAAAGATAGCATGTCAACAATTCAAACTACAATAATAATAATAATAATAATAATAATAATAATAATAATAATAATGCAACTAGACTTACTAGGTTTCGAGACCTTTCCCGCAACCTGTGCCATATTGTGTGATGAAGCTGGAATGTGAAAGGGTGCAGTCAAGTATATAGCCAGACAGATGTCTTACCATGTCTACTTTAATGGCCTATGACAACAACTACTCTGACAAGAACTTCCATCACTACAGTTTCACAATAACTACTCAAGAGGGTTTTATCCAACTTAGTCATACTCTTAGCTGGCTCACTGTAATCAGTGGACTAGTTAGCCATGACTAAATTAAGCCCACTGATTTCAATGGCTTTCTCCAGTATGATCTAGCAAGATAAAACTTAAAATGTAACAGTGTTTCTTTATACTGTTTGTATTTGGTTTATTTTGTTTATTAGTAAAATATAATGTAAAAAAGGAAAGTAAGCAACAAGTTAACTTTAAGTGCCAGAATAAGAGTATCAATTTTTTTCAAATATCTGTATCAACTGCATCATGCTACCTTTTCTTGTAAGCAACTTTGTAAACTGAGTTTTTAAAACCCCCAAATAAATAGAAACAACTTGTGTGTGTTTGTGTGTGGACATAAAATGATTCCTAAATGCAAGCACATGCTTGTAACAAATTTATTTAAGTATGTACAGAGAGATTTATTTCAGCTCTTGACAAAAACTGCGAAGGGAGCACTGATCCAACACACACATGCTGTTTAACACCTTTAACAAGGTTGTTCTCTACACTATACAAGAAAGATCTAATTACTGTGGCAAATGGACAACCAACAAATAGTATTAAATGGTCTGGTTGGGAGAAGTGGAAACAGACCCCTTTAGGGAAGCATCCAACATCACATAAACAGAATTTCAATTGTGTGACAGGACTTCCCCTTCTTCTCTGCTCATACCCTCCCTGCCCGCCCCCCGCCCAAAATCTGCTGCAGAGGGCATCTAGGTTAGGAATCTTAAAGAGGCTGTGCTGCTTTTTATTCTTCATTAAAAGGAACAGATGGTCTTCTACGTCAAATTTATATTTATATACTGAAAGTGATTCAAGCTGTTCTTTAATTAATTAAATAACATTTGCACCCAGCCTTTCCCTTAAAAAAAGAAAACATAAACCTAACAATTAAGTTAAAAAGAAATGTAATTAACATAAGAAGGCTCCCTATGACAAAACTCAAAAAATCAAGCCATTTAATGGGGGCGGGATGCTCCAATGTTGTTGGACTTCCATCAGCCCCAGCCAGCACAGCCAAAAAGTCAGGGATGATGGGATTTGTAATTCCACAACAGTGGGGGGGGGGGACAGCACTTCTATGACTGCTGTATAACAATTTTTGGTTTCCTCCTCTTCGTGCCATTTATAATTTACAGGTTTCTAATGAATGAGTTTCTACTTATTCTACAAAAAAGAGTAGTGGAACTACACATTGGAACTAAAAGTGCTATATCTCATGTCTAACAGGATAACTGAAGCTACTAACACACCTTATACTGAAGCCCTGATCATGGAAAAAAAGTAAGACAGACACATCCACATAACAAGCATCTTTTATGTTCCTTACTTCAATCACAAATATCTATAAGCAAATTGATGACTTACCTTTAAGTAAACTGGAACAGAGAGACCCTGGAATCTCCGCATAAGCTCAGACTCAGCCCTTGGAACATTATGAGCAGCTGTCACCTCATACTGGTGACATAGGCTGGTTCTGGGAATCTGCGGACCTTCGCTAATGTCTACAAAGTCACCTAACCTGATTGAAAGCAAAAACAAAGAAAGATTAATAACTTTAATTTTTTTTTAAAGTGTATTTCCACCAAACATTTGTCTCATTCACTGCAAAACAAAAGTCCTGCCAATGTGATGCACCAATAGTCAGTAGATTTCAGAACTGTTCTTTTAGAAAACCTGACGTTGTTTATAGGTGAAGCTGTTTATAGGAGGAACCAAGAAGTAAATGTGCTATTATCTGTGTCACCTGCATTGACAGAGGAGATACATCTTTTGGGACCCCAAAAGGGAAGGTACCAGATATTGTGGTAACACCATAATAAACCTAGCCTATGGAATCTCGTAAATAGGACAACTGACATGTAGCAGTTTGATTTTTAAAAGTCAGTTTAAGGCATTTTGAACATTCTAGGCAGAAGAAGTCAAAGCCCGAGAGCTCCCTATCCTGTAAGCAGAACTCTGCTCTTGGAACTCTAGATCCAACTCACAAGTACTGAATACAGTGGTACCTTGGGTTACATAGGCTTCATGTTACAGACGCTTCAGGTTACAGACTCCGCTAACCCAGAAATAGTACCTCAGGTTAAGAACTTTGCTTCAGGAAAGAAATCACGCGGTGGTGGTATGGTGGCAGCGGGGAGGCCCCATTAGCTAAAGTGGTATCTCAGGTTAAGAACAGTTTCAGGTTAAGAACAGACCTCCATAACGAATTAAGTTCTTAACCCGAGGTACCACTGCATTACATACAAACACATTTAAAATGTAATTCATTTCTATGCTGCTCTTCAATGTAAAATATCCCCACAGTCTCACCCCATGACTAGAATACAACTGAACACTGTTAAACAAGTTGCCTATTTGTACCTTCATTGTATCTGGGGAAGTTCAAATCATTTTTGTGACTTGATGACAGGTAGCTCACAGTTACAAAGAATCCTCTCTGTCTCTGCGCGCTCTCTGTCTATATTTATATGTAATCCTAGTTATGAAACAAAGGCAAACAAGATTTTGCTCACCTGTGCAATTTTACTATTCTTTCAGAGTTCTGTGAAGCTTGCTGTTCAATTAACTCCCTTTTGTACCTACAGAACCAGAAAAGAGGCTCATAACTCAACATCACAAGGTATAAAGTGGAAGATCATAACCAAACTGGAAGAATACACATTATGCCACACTTCTTTGCATATTCATAACCTTATATTTTTCCTTCCTAACTACTAGGTTCAACCGCCCTCTTTCCAAGGAGTTCTTCTCAAGAAATTGCCAAAAGAGCATCTTTCTTACAGTCCGCCAGTCCTGGGTAAGCAGTAGGAGACGGCTTCCTCCTGTTAACTACTCAAATCCACAACAAACAGTGACAGTGAAGTTAATTCAGATACATTTCAAGCTCCACAATATTCTAGCATTATAGATGCCTATACATTCAGGCTTAAGCACATTGTTTCTCTTAGACAACACATCTCCCTTTACTTATATTCATTAACACTCTTTGTAGTAGATTAATTTAGACTATCTACTACACAGCAAAAAAATAAGTTACATATGTAAGCTCTCTCACAGGTATGCATGACATATATGGCTGCTTGGTTGATCTGACTTGTTCCACATTCCTTTAATTACCAGCAACTGTAGTGCCATCTACTGGCAAAAATGATGAAAAACTTCAGGTCAGTACCTTAGTAGCTGAAAATTAACATTACAGTGGTACCTTAAGAACAGTCCTGTTTACGAACAATTCAGTTTATGAACTCCACAAAACCGGAAGTAGTGTCCCGGTTTGAGAACTTTACCTCAGTCAAGGAACAGAATCCGAATGGTGGAAGGGCACTGGCGGCAGGAGGCCTCATTAGAGAAAGCATGCCTCGGTTTAAGAACCATTTCGGTTTAAGAACGTACTTCCGGAACGGATTAGGTTCGTAAACCGAGGTACCACTGTAATTGTTTAATGTAACCAATTGGATCAGCTTTAAAACTCATTTAAATTATATATAAAACTTATCTCATGGAAAAGAATACACAATTTCAGCAGAAGATACAGGTGGCCTGCTTTTAAACAACATGTGATATTAAACAAAATATGGTAATACTGACTTGTTATGTTGAAAAATTTCAAGCGCCACTTTTGCATCAACATCCAGCATTTCAAATGGAAGGTCTTTATGAATTAGTTTGTTAACGTCTTTTGTAAGAGAATGGAGACTTTCCTTGGAAAGGAAGAAAAAAATGTATGTATACACAGATCAACAAGACAAGCAAGAAATACAGAATGCAAGTTAGCTCAGATGACTGAAATCCATGCTATGTAAGGATTAGCCCTCATCCTCCAGTGGATTTTCCAAGGCCAAACCAATTAGGATAAGTCTTGCCTATGCTCAGCCTTGGAGTAAGGCAAGACAATGCAATATAGAGACAACAGATAGTAAATATTAACTGTTCCTGGTGATTTTTCCTTGTTGTAATGTTTCATTCCCCCACCCCCCATAGACTGTACAATTATTTAGCTTCTTTAGTTTTACAGCCACCCATGAAAAGTGCTCTCACTACTTTACTTCCAAGTAAGGCGAATAGTAGTTACTTTGGAACCAGCCTGAAACTGCATTTACGGATTAAATAAGAGACCAGAGCTTTCCAAACGCTTCACGTTGGTGACATACATTTTAGATATGCATCATTTTGTGACATGGTAATTCAGTTTTACTAGCAAACTGGAGGTTAAACTAACCCCTTTCCAGCCCCAGGAGGAGCGCAGGAGTGTTCGCACGACACACCTACACACTGCAGCCGACACAAACGTGTCGTGACACGAAAGTTCAGAAACCTGTGTAATAGACCTTATCTATTATACAAGCTCTTGCATGGGAAGGTCAATCTCAGTTTATAAAGACTAATTTGTAGTTAATTAATTCTCATTTTCACTGTTGAAACTAATACAAATAAAAGGGGAGGAATCATTTCTAGAGAATCATTTTTACTGTGCACACTACAAAATGAGGCATAGCTATTTTGATCTTTATCTGGAGACCTTTTCGTTTCCGCATTTATTTAGCTGTGTACAAAAATGGTCTAAAAATCCATTTCTTTTAATGCTTAGAATCATAGAATTGGAAGGGACCACAAGGGTTATCTAGTCCAACCCCCTGCAATGCAGGAATCTTCTTTCCAACATGGGGCTTGAGCCCATGACCCTGAGATTTTAAATTTCATGCTCTACTGACTGAGCTATCCACAGGGTTATCACTAATTAGAGAAAATACCAGAGCAGTAACAGGAATAGGTGAGCCTCCCTATTCCTCAGCTTACTCCAACTGCCTTCAGTCCCAGCCTCTATGCTCAATGGCCAGAGATGATGAGACTTGTAGTCTAAACTGCCTGGAGGTTGGGGAAAGATTGCATTTTAGCATCCAACCAGTCCACATGTGTTTCCTTACATATACATACACACACTTCCTGTACATGCGCAAACACAATACCCTGTACACAATATACTGTACATAATATACTGCTACCCTTGTATACAGGAATATACCCTATATATTCCTGTACACAATATACGGCTATCATTACACCAGGGGTCAGCAACCTTTTTCAGCCGTGGGCCAGTGCACCGTCCCTCAGACCATGTGGTGGGCCGGGCTATATTTTTTTTTGGGGGGGGGGGGAATGAACGAATTCCTATGCCCCACAAATAACCTAGAAATGCATTTTAAATAAAAGGGCACATTCTACTCATGTAAAAACACACTGATTCCCGGACCACAGGCCGGATTTAGAAGGCGATTGGGCCGCATCCAGCCCATGGGCCTTAGGTTGTATACCCCTGCCTTACACCATATAATACAAACGCTTGAGTAATTCCAGATGCCTTGTTTTGCTCAGTCAATAACAGGTATGCTGGAAAAGGACTATCCTAAATAAAGTTTTGCCAATGCAGACCTAAATTTCCCCAAGATGTGACTCCAAGCCTGAATGCAGTGCTATGGCTTGGATCTTAAGGAGACTTCTGTGAACAGAAGAGCTTCTGAAATTCATGGATGGTACTGAGATCCAATAGAAGACCCCATGCGCTGAAGAGAAATAAGCATTTTCCACCTATTTCTCCTTCCATCCTGCAACCTTCTGTGCTGTCTCTCATATTGCTTTGGAACCTTTGGAACATATTTTCAGGGGATGAGAGACAAGGGATGGAAGAAGGAAATAGGCAAGAGTCATCTTTGCTGGTGGGAGCCAACTCAGAGTGGACTCCAACAATGCATAAGCAGCTTTCCTCTCACCTCTTCCTCTCCTCCGTCTTCAAGCATCCTATATGCCCCCAAGATTTGTTTCAGAGGGTCCCACACTCCTCTGGAGCAGATTTTAAGGGCATGAAGAAGAGGAAAGGAGAGGAAGAGGAAATCCCGATGCACAAGCAGAACTCTCTTCTGCTCGGGAACAGGCAATGTTGGATACATCCTAGTCAACATCTACTGGACAGTATTTGCCGGCAAGTAGATCTGTGTTTGGTGAAAATTTCCCTGTATTTTGTAACATTGAATAACCAATTATCCCCCAAATAAAGAGTACACTGGAACATGTCTAGTGAATCATCATACTTACAGCAGTTGGTTTCCAGTCGTCCAGCCTGCTGTCCAAGATTACATCGTAGCAAAAAGCTCCAGATATCACTGCATGGCAAGTCAAGATCCAAAAGAAAATGAGTAATTTTTGAAGTTAAGTCTGAACTAAACCTATTTTGCAATCCTAATGGTAGCCAACATATGGGGCTTCCTACAGTATCGGAATGCTCATATACATGTTTATGGTGCAGCCAATGTGGAATATTGGGTATGATTATGGCTGCACCGTCTAAAAAGGGTAGCAATAGACTAGAGTAGGAAAAGAGGAGAGCAACCACAATGACCATAGGGGGTAGGGCATTTTCTCTACAGGAAAGATAAATAAAACCTGGGTAGCTATTAAGGTCAACCTCTGACACCCTGCTCTGAGTTTCACCACCTTCTGGTGACTGGAGAAAAGGGTTTACACTTGCACTTCATCTTTGGAAGTCCTTTTTCAGGGAGGTTCTCCCAGTGTCAATGCTGTTCTCTTTTCAGCAAAGGTGAAAGCATTTTTATCTGCTCAGACCTTTTAGGTTTTCTACAATTTTTATCAGAGGTCAGTTACACTGAGATTCCATGAAGTTGACTAACAGTAGATTCCAAACAGCTAAGTAGTATTTCGTCATTCAACTTTTAACTAACTTGTAGAATTGTCTGCTACAAGATATGGCAATGGTCATTAATGAGGCAAACAGATAAAAATTATTTGATCCATTTGCGAAACAGGTTTTCTCTTTCCCCGAATCTCCTCACACAGGGCAAGGGGCCACTACAGGGCTGAGGAGAGGATGGGGAAGTCCACTCCTACAAGATTAGAATTACTCTAAATTACCAAAGCTTTTGAAATGCATAAATTAAGCAGACCTTTAATCAAAGAACCTTCTACATGTGTTCCAATATACAATTCATCAACTTTCAAGAACAATAAAAATTTGCAACAGCAAAACATGTACCTGGCACTTCCGGAGCTCTAACAAGAGTGACTGGGTATTCATCTTTAAATGCCTGTTCTAATACACAGCCCAGCATCATAGCACAAGAGCGCCAATAGGCCTGCAACAAAGGATTTCAAACAAACTTTATTTATTCTAACATCATGCTATGCCAAGACAGTTCGCTTCAAGTGAAAACAGAGCGTTAAAGTCTCAAAAGATGCAAGAAGACAGCTGCTAATATTCATGGATATCTCTCCACCTCACTTCTGACATAAATTTTGCTTGTGGTAGAGAAGCGGAAATGTGAGGAGTGGAGCTGTCCTCCATTTTCATGTACTGTGTAGGACTAGTAATTGTTGAAAGATATGAAGCCCTCTAGAACAGAGCCACACATACAAAATCTTTCCAGAAATTGTTTGCTATATGGTAGGATCCGAATTTCCCATTACAGGAATGGCCAGACTCTTTCCATTTTTGGAAGGCACCAAGATCCAACAGAGACTCTCTGATAGAGGAAAAGGAGAAAGTGATCTTCAATTATTCCTCCTTTTTCCTGTCTCCTCAAGCTGCTTCCCACACTATTCCAGAGGGTCTCACAATTTTCTGGAGAGCTTTCCAGGACACACAGAGTAAAGGAGAAATTGGGGGAGTTTCCTTCCCTGCCTTCCTCTTTCAGAGTAAAATAGAATTTCAAAGAGCTATTCTGGATTCAACCCTTATTGGCCTGCATTTCTTACTGTTCAACTATAAACAAGAAGAGCATTGCTTATGCAGTTATGTGGAAAGAGATATAAATGTACTACAGAAGTGTGTGATTTAAAAATAGAAGAAAACCAGGAAGCCAAATATTTTGACTAATACATAATGAGTAACCATGTATGACTATGTACCAATTATTTTCTGCCCTCATCTTTGTGCTTGTATTCAACACACAAGATTCAAATCCTTCCCTTCCTTAGGTTTTATTCGAAAAAAGCTTCAACTCAAAGGGAAGAAAACACTATGAAGAAAAATGGTACAAACATACTTTGTTCACCTCCTCCGGGTCCTCACTTTTGAAAGTAAGAAACTGAATTTCACAGGAGCGAGTCAAAGGCCTGTACATATCCCAGATTTGTCCATCTACAAGGGCAAGTACCGATCTCTTACTGTGCCATTCACTTAAATCTAGGAAAGGCGAAAAAGTACAAAAAGTACAGCAAAATAATAGTGATAGTATAGTTGTACTTTGTTTACAATAATCAGCCGGACAATAAACCATCAATTAAAAAAGAGTGAGCAGCAGCGGCATTCTCCATGGACCAGCTGTTGCTCAGTCTTTACTGTCAGACACTATCAGAGCTCAAAAACATTTGGGATAACAGAAGAGAAAAGAGAGGACCTCGTCAGCCTATTTATTTTTTTAGATCATCTTGTAGAATGTTGTAAAGAAATTGGATGGATGGAGCATACTACTCCTTCTTAGCTTGTTAGGAATTCTTGATAGATGTGAAATTAATAATCAGGCAGGCATCCTTTTGATGGCCAGGGAAAGGTGGAACTAACAATGTTGGAGATTAACAAGGGTAGGAAACCACTGGACCTCAGCCTAATTTCGAAAACCACCTGGAAGGGATCATTCAAGTCCTTGGAAGAGCAGTCTGCCTCCCCATGCAAGCAACCTGTTGGGCAGGGAAGAATAGGATGCAGGAGAGAATGACCGAACACCTGAAAGTGAGAGACAGAAAGAGTGGCTCTGTCTTCCATTGGCAGGTTACTCCTAAAGGAATGGAGGCCCATGAAAGGGGGGGGACCTCTACTCTCAACATACCAGATTGCTAGGCCCCATTAATAGATGATAAAATATAAAGGGATGGGAGTAACCTATGGAGGGAGAGATTTCTGAATGGGATACAGGAGCAACTGGGTAATGGAACTGATTGTACTACCTTTGGAACAGTGAACTAGATTTACTCAAAAAAAGAAAATTTATCACAAGGACATTCTTCTTCATATAAGATTAGCTGATGCACTGTCCGTCTTTTAAAAAGTGTGGTTTTGATTTGCCATTTGGCTTAAGAGTGACATAACTACAGCCCTCCATTTGCAAGTACTTACGCATAGCACAAGTGTAAGGAGTGGAAAGCCCTTTGTTCATTATTAAAAAAGTGCCTGGATTAGGTTTGCCAACATATTTAACTTCAATCTTCTCAATTCGTGGATAAAGTGACAATTGTCTCTCTTTCTCTTTTGTGAAGAGCTCACTGCGCATCTGAGCAATCTCAGCTACTGAGAGTTGAGGAGCGGGAGCTGTTGAAACAAGCCCTGCAAATAAAAGAAGTCTCATCAAACAGCATATTGCTTCATTTTAGTAAACAAAACAATCCCATTCCAGAACAGTTCCTTGGAAGCAAGCTCTAAGGATCTAAGTGGAATAGTAGATAATTTATATATTATCAAAAAATGTTGCAGTAAACAAGACTTTGACAAGTTTTGAAACTATTAGGTAAGTTCATTACTCACCATCAATATCTATAATGAATTATCAGATAAGGAAAAAGTACTTCATATATTCAGAAGTTCAAACGTGTTCTTTAAATATACAATTCTATTAGACCTTCCCAACAAGTCGGATCTAAAAGCGATACTGCTGTGCCAGTATTCAGGGGCCTTTCCACATATCCATATTTTCATAGCTAGAACTAATTTGATCCAGCTTAGTAGCCTTATCACCACATGCTACATTAGGGAGAGGGCTATCAGTGTTGTACAGGAAATTACTATTAATATGTTCACTGCTGTAACTGAAGGAAGGGAGGAAATTTTCATCATGGTGTAGTAGTTACAGAATTGAACTAGTACTGGGAAGAACTAGTTTTGAATCCTCACTTAAGTCATGAAGCTCACTTGGTGACCATGGGCAAGACACACTGCCCAACCTAACCTACCATACAGGGCTGTTGTGAGCATAACTGGGAATGGAAAAGTATGTACCAGCTTGAGCTCTTGGGACGAAATACATAAAATACATTTCAAAGGCCAAAAAATGGTGCAGGAGTTATGGCAAACCCTTTGAAAGTTGTGGGATGGAATAATCACAGTGTTTTTCCTCCTCCCACTTGCACACAAAACAAAAGGCATTTTTTAAAAAGGCAGGCGTGTCCCTGTAAATGTTTAGGGTGCCACTATTATCTGTCCACTAATATATATGCCAGTCAAATTTTTCAGAACATACAAAAAGGATGAACCCTGCTCACAGCACAAAGCTTCTGCATACTGCACAAGACCACATCAAAAAGTGCCCTACCCCAGCAGCACACACTGCCCTAATCACAAATCAGACCTCCTATTCGTCCTATTGAAACTTAGCAAAACGTAAGGTTTACCAAGCTGCAATATCTCTGGAGAGAGAGAGAGAGGAAGAGAAAGGACCACGGCGCTACCCACAAAGAGCAAAACTGGATCCAAAGCTCACAGCCTCTGAACTCGTTATGAACCTTCAGGGTTCAGCTTGGAATATATGAGGCGCCTACCTCATTTGGCTTAAAAATTAAAGATACAAGCAGGCCCCAGCGTGCAAAAAATAAATAAATCATGCTTTCGAAGGGCTAAGGGGTGGGTGGGAAACCACCATTCCTTCACTTGGGAAAGCAAAGCACTGCAGCTCCCCACGTGCTGAAATGGGCAGTGCAAATCAATGGGGAATGGGAAGGTTTCTCTCCCCACACCCGCCAGCCTGACCCAGCCATTCCCTGGCGCACTCACTCCGGCTGCAGCCTCGCCACACTCCGCGGCTCCTCCAAAGAGAAGCCATCGCCAGGCGGATCCTTCGCCCCTCGAAGCCCGGCGCAAGTGGAGCACCAACAGTCGTCGCCTTCCGGAAAACAGCTGCTGCGAAACAAAGGTTCCGCCTCTCTTTCCCAGCGCGGCTCGTGACGGCTTCCCCCCCCACCAAGCTTCTGGAGGCGGAGGGCGCGCATGAAACGGCCCCTCATGGTCTATGGGTTTGGAAGGAGCGGACTGAGGCGCCTGCTCCTCTCTCGCCTGCTCGAGCGATTCTTTCAGCCCGGTTTGACAGCTGCAGCTGGACAGGCAGAAATGCAAGAGGTGCAGCAGTGGGCAGAGCTACTATGCCTATTTGATTTCTGTCCGCTGTGCAGCTGCTGCAAGGAAGCTAGCCAGGAGACGGAGGGGTTGCAAACAGGCCCTTTCTCTGTTCATACAGTGATCACCAGCAACCAGGCGCCTTGGCACCCCATAAAGGCTTTCGAGGATGCCTCAGGTGCTCTAGACTGACGCTGAGCTTTCTTTAAAAAGAAAAAGTATGTCTCTAACCCTAGAAAGTTATAGGGCAAAATGGGCAGGTACCATCTAAGTCAGGCATCCCCAACCTGCAGCCCTCCAGATGTTTTGGCCTACAATTCTCATGATCCCTAGCTAACGACCAGTGGTCAGGGGTGATGGAAATTGTAGTCCAAAACATCTGGAGGGCCAAAGATTGGGGGTGCCAGATCTAAGTCATTTCTGTGAAATATGAGAGGGTGTGTGTGTGGTGTGGCCACTTTTCCAGGTACTGGAGGATGCTGCCTATTGCTATTCAACAGCGACAGTGCTTGTGGATATCGCCACAATATTGATTTTCCGTACACAACCAGGACTCGCAGAACATAGCTGACATCCCAGGGTAAGCACAAGGAGCATCAGGAGCAGCTGCCTCTAGTTTTGTGTTGTGCCAAGCTCCCCATGGCAGCCATTTCGTGTAATGCCATTTTCCCCAACAGCTATTTTGCGACTGGCGCCCCCAGCACTCAGTCAACCCCTGGCATATATTATATCAGCACTGACTGGTTTGTAGAGCCGCCCCCTTGTGCCCCACAACCACCACCAAAAAAACACTGCGCTGGTGGGGGAGCACCGAATTTGGGCATCACACAAGGCACTGCTGAAATTTGAGATCCCAAGGTCTGCCACTGTACATAGCGTGAATGTCTGCAAAGACAAAACCTTTGTACATAGAGTTGTACATATGAAAACTTCCATGTTATCCAGAGCATGAAGCAACTAGAAAGGGTAAAAATAAATATTCAGATCAGAATGTAAATTCAAGCAGTTACATCTGACTTCTGCATTGTCACACGCAACAAGTGAGATGACACCATTAATTGGATCAACTGTGCTGGACAGTTTTCAATACTGGAAGCAGGTTTTCAGATTGCACACAACTCTGTCAGACAAAGGCAATGTACGCATTAGCAGTTTAAAAGACAATGAGGTCATCCCCTCTCCACCCACACAACATTTAAATTTGCTTTTTAACATTGCTGTACATACCAGATAGGGGGTGAGGATTTCTTCCCTCGATGTGCATTACCTGATTGGTTGCCCTGCACCAAATTCCAATGGAGCTGTCATCTCATGCATAATGACTGTCTCAAATGTACACACTTCAGCTTAACTGTGGCTTAAGTTTTCAGATCAGATGAAAGCTAGTTTGAGGGAAAACACATCTAAACACAGGAAACTACAGGATTGTTTCAAGAAACTACAGGATACATATGGATTGTGGCTAACATTATGTGTACTTGGCTTCAAAACCTAGTGGTGTGAGCACAGTGCAGCTTGAATAAATGTGCACAGCCTTAGTTTAGGAGACCAAAATAAACATTGAAGATGCTAGATAATTGGCCTGATCATTATCCAGTTACAAAGGTTTCCTGCTCAGTGCTGTTGGCATGGAGATATCCTAGGCCAGGGGTCAGCAACCCGCAGCTCCGGAGCCGCATGTGGCTCATTTACACCTTTGCCGCAGCTCCGGGGCGGATACTAGCGAGGGGAGGAGGCGCATTGTGCGCCCCGACA
Organism: Podarcis filfolensis; assembly: GCF_964270895.1. Classification (NCBI taxonomy): domain Eukaryota; kingdom Metazoa; phylum Chordata; class Lepidosauria; order Squamata; family Lacertidae; genus Podarcis; species Podarcis filfolensis. The sequence continues at coordinate 55,278,343 of NC_139607.1, read as the reverse complement.
CTCCCCACTGTGGCGGGCGCTGTACTGGCTGTGACGTCGCATGGGGGCAGTGCGTGTGTTAGTCACGCACCGTCCCGACGTCACCTTCCCGCCCGCCCGCTACATTGTAAGGGGCATGTACGCTGGTCACTGCATTGAAAGGGGGCATGTACGCTGGTCACTGTTTTGAAGGGGAGTGAAGAACACACACACAAAAAAGGTAACTTGTTAATTTAACATTTATTTCTATGAGGAGGAGTAATTCTGAGGAGTCAAAGAAAGAAATAATTTAAAAAGTGACAAAAAAGTTATTTTTATAATGACGAGTTTTGCGGCTCCCAGTTTTTTTTTCCTTCAGAAATGGGTCCAAGTGGCTCTTTTTGTCTTAAAGGTTGCAGACCCCTGTCCTAGGCTAAATCAAAGATGGCATTCTAATGTCTTGTATGATGTCACAAATGGGATATACTCAGAGTCATAATAATAATAATAATAATAATAATAATAATAATTTATACCCCACCCATCTGGTTGGGTTCCCCAGCCACTCTGGGCAGCTCCCAACAGAATATTAAAAACACGATAAAACATCACACAATAAGAAACAACTTCTAAAGGAATCTGAACACTGTGAAGTTGGGTAATCTTTGGGACAAGTGATATTGGATGTATATATATTTTTTCCATAGAGGAAAAGGTTTAGAATGATTTGCAGAATGAGTAGTCAACTCATAACTCATCAAATTCAGATGATCAATAGAAATTCTGGATATCTTACCCAGAAAAGAGTTGATCTTATTTGGGACTTTGGGAGCTGATTCATGCTACTACAGTCGTACCTCGGGTTACATTCGCTTCAGGTTACATTCGCTTCAGGTTACATACGCTTCAGGTTACAGACTCCGCTAACCCAGAAATATTACCTCGGGTTAAGAACTTTGCTTCAGGATAAGAACAGAAATCGTGCTCCGGCAGTGCGGTGGCAGCGGGAGGCCCCATTAGCTAAAGTGGTGCTTCAGGTTAAGAACAGTTTCAGGTTAAGAACGGACCTCCGGAACGAATTAAGTACTTAACCCGAGGTACCACTGTATCTTGGAGATGTTAACCCACCATATTGTGACTGCCATCTAATGATTTGAAGGGAAATTAATATCATAACATTAGTTTTTTACTATTTTGCAGGACCTGGTAAGTGTTACCATATGGAGACTTTTTCACAGGATCCTTTTTGCCAGGTTTTATATTGAGGTGCAGATCATTTGAAAATGCTTGTAAGAACCATCTTGGCCGACCTCCTTCAAATAAATGAAAGTTACTTGTGGTTTTGACAATAATTATGGATTCTCAAAAGTGTCTCTACATACCCTGAGGCTAATTCCTGTCACCCTCATTCCTCAACTTAACTTTTGACCACTCTAGTATGCAGGTTCAGTGTTTCAAGATTTGAGTCTGAGAAGGGAGGGATTCCTGTTTTGTCTATAGATGGGGCACATCCTCAACAGGAGCCCACAAACAGCTGTCCAGAAGATTTAGCTAACATTGCTAAGGAACTTCTGCCCAAATGGTGCTCACATATGGACCTCACCCTGGATGAGAGGAGAAGTGCTGAAGTATGGTGTAGTAAATCGGTGACAGCCTATACATACCAAGCTTGCAATTTTAACAAATAAAATGCATTCGGTTCTTACAATTGTTTGGGAGGAGCAGGCTCCATTTGGGTAACATCTAATTTTGTGCTTGTGCTAAAGTAGCAGCTTTTTTCTTTCTTTTGCTGCTAGAAGGCTCCATTTTAGAAGTTGTTGCTGGTCTTAATTTCATTTCAGAACAACACCTTAGAACACTCCAATCTTCTTTCTGTCAGAGTCATCTAGGGGCAAATGTCTATTAAGACCAGGCTGGGAAGAGACTATACCTATAAAGATGTGACATTCATTCTTTTGGATAAAAGCTGGTAGATCCACTGCTGGATTAAACTCCCTTCCTATTAAACATGGATAATGAGACCTTTCAAGTAGAGCTATATTTTTTTTTTCATCTCTTACAAAAATCCAGCCCCAATACTGGAGGCTGTTTTGGATTCTGGAGCATTTTCTTTTTATGGAAATTACCCTTTCAGTCATTATCTCTTTTTTCACCTTGTGATTTGACTGCATGCCATGAGCCAAAGGAAGCCAATGCTTGCCCTAAAGACCACTTCTTCACAACTTCCATGAGGTGGAACTGTTTTTAAAATTTTGACTGCATGTCAACATTTATTTTATGTCCTGGACAATACTGAGGGTTTTTTTTTTAAGAAGGACAAAGCTGCAGTCATCTGTGGAGCAATTATAAATTGGCCTTTTTGAAGATGATGGAGAGATGTAACGTCTTGAATGGCAAAAGACAAACAGCCACACCAGCAGAAAAATTGATATAGTTGTTAGAGACATTGTTTCATTCCCCCCCCCCCCAGCATGCTTTCTTTTAGCCATGCACCTCTTAATTCCATAGTACAAATTATCCTGGTTTCACTTCCTTTTTCATGATTAAGAGTTTGTTTTGAATAGTTTGTTTTCATTATATATTTGGATTATATTATAATAATTGTAATGTTTGGAGATTTGAATTTCTTTAATTAAAAAATAAAACTTGTTTTTTCTTTTCATAGACTTTTACTTTTGCGGGGGGGGGATAATTTGACATTCTCTCTCATGTGCATACACAAACAGTTGTTCATTATATTTGCTTTTTACCTTAGATTCATATGCAGAAATTCTCCAAATACAATCTGTAAAATGACCAAGTTCCAACAGCCTTTGATCAGTTTGGCTTGGTACCACAGTTGGCATATTTGACTAACCTCATAACAAAAGCCAGCCACTGATGACATGATGGAGACCACAATAGGAACCAAAATCGCATGGTTTGATATTTTAATGTGTAGCTAGGGCAGGAATGGCTTGCTAGTCTATGGTCTCGGTAACAGGAGTAGATAGCTCAACATTTCAAGTATCCATTGGATCCATGCTGGGTTAAGAAGATGGCACCTCAGATGTCAGAAGGCAACAAGTAAATATCTTTATGGGGACAAATTCAGACAGTGGTATCTCTCGTCCTATATAGTGTCCTTTCACCACTACCCCCAGGTTATCGCTCATGGTGCACCAGGACAGACCCATCAGGGATCATAGCCTCAGCTCTCTTTTGCTGCTCCTCTGCTGTTCTTTCCTAGCCTCTGGCTTTCTGTGATAAAGAGCCTAGTTCTCCAAATGTATACATTTAAATAAATATAAGCAGCTTTCCTGAACATGCATTTTTATACCTTCTTTTCATGAATGTTTACATTTTCATGCACACTTACCACATGCATTTTTGTAGAGACCTGCATTGCCAAATTTGGAGACGCGTGAATTTCAAAGAATGGTTGGTTGTCTTTTCACTGATGTATTGTTTTGGAACGTGTGAAATAGGCAGGTTCACCTTTAAATATGAACTGAATCGAATTTCTCCCTCAAGGTTTACCTACTCCATAGAAGGCAGATGGGTAGCCTGTGGCCCCTGACTCAATTTCATGTGGCCCTTGGCCTGATTTCATGTATATGGGAAAGAGGGAAGAACAAGGGGAGAAGAGATAACACAAAGGGAAAGAATAGTGGGTGGCAGAAAGTTGGAGAAGAAGGAGTGACAAAAAGAGAGAAAGCAAAGAGGTTGGGCGGGGAGAGAAAAGGGGGTCCCTAACCCAGTTTTGGCTCTGAGAAGTTAACCCCAGGGGAACGGTGCCCTCCACAGAGAAGAGATTGCCCCCAATGAGAAGAACAAACATTGTTCTTTTGTTATCATTTAGTGCAGGAACACCCAATAGCAGTGAATTTCCTTTATTTCTCATGCAGGCCAAATCTTTTTCAAGTGGCAGACAATTTATGGCTTTTGGCATTTTGCCAAAACCTGATTCTTTAGCAAAGCCTTGAGCTGAAAAACTTTTCTTTCCTCACTATGAATAGGTTAAGGCTCTTTTCCTTTCTCTCTTAAGTTCTGGGGTTTTATTAGTTGCTTTCAGCAGAGAGGTATAATTATTGTTTGGGGATTTTGTGTATGTGTTTCAATGGCCCTCTGGAGCAGGCTTTGCGGGTGTGCAGAAGCACATAGGCTGGAGGAGAGGCAGATGAATTCCCATTGCACAGGAAAAACCATGTTTGTGCAGTGCTGGATTCCACCCTGTTTATATCTTATGTTGTTAAAATATTAATATAGGAACTTATTTATAATTAAATTATTGATTAAAATGGATTAAAGCACTTTGTTGCTCTAGTACAGGGGTGACCAACATGGTGCTGTCAAGATGCTGATGGACTACAACTCCCATCATCCCTTACTATTGGCTGGGGCTGATGAGAGTTGCAGTCTGTCAACATCTGGAGGATGCCACGGTGGCTATCCATGCTCTCTAGCACAACATACTCACTTTAGAAAAGAAACTTAGAAAACTTAGAGGAAATGAATGAAAATGTGGGGAATGAGCAAATCAAACACTCTGCAAGCAAATCAGGATGAATGCTCAATAAAGACCAGATATAGTCTAACTTCAGGCTTTGTGCGAGCAAATTGGGATGAACGCTCAATGAACAAGTCATTGGGAGGAGCCTTGTAAGACAACTGTACTGTTACAGTATGTGATGACCACCAATTTGGATGGCTTTTAAAAAGGATCAGACAAATTCATTAAGAAAGCTGTTGATGGTTACTAGCCAGGATGGCTCTGCTCTACTTCCACAGCTGGAGGCAGCAATGCTTCTGAATACCAGTTGAGGCATACTGGGGGGGGGGGGGTATGCTCTTGTGTTCAGACCCTTATTGCAGGTTTCAAACTGGCATCTTGGGTGGCCACTATGGAAATAGGATGCTCAACTAGATGGGTCATTGGCCCGATGATGCAGCAGGCTCTTCTTATGCTCCTAAAATGAGAAATGTTCTCATGTTGCATTAATATAGCACGGGACTGAATCCAGCACCATCAGTCAATGCAGCACAGCGCACTTCAACTAGTGCCAGCACATGGCAAAGTTGGACAGCTGCCTCCCAAGAGCTGATGTTTGGAGAGTTAACTGAAGTGTGTTTCTGACATGTTAAAATCCCTAGCCCGTTTCTGATGCAATCCTGACCATGCCTACTCAGATATTGATGTCAGTGGAGCTTACTGCTAGGTGACTGAGGTTAGGATTGCAGCCGCAGTCTTCCAGAACCAGGGAATCCACTCTTGCTTTCTTTATTGAAGGACCACACACACACACACACACACACACACACACAAAGGAAACTGGTGCAGTTCTAGGCAATAGGTATGAGATCATTTTGATGCAAGATGGACCATCAAAGGGTTGCCTGGCGGGATGTACTAAGAGGAACGGCAAGAATGCTCACTGGAAACAATGGGATACAACTGAAGGTGCACAGGAGATAATGGGAGCTCCTGATCGTTTGTTTCAATAGATACCTGTTGCTTTCTTTATGGGCCTTAGAAAAGGGGGGCTGACCTTTGGCCAGTCACCGTCTTTCAGCCTACCTCACAGGGATGTGAGGCAAAAATGTAAAGGGAGAAAGCATGTACACCACCTTGGGGAAAAGCTGGGCTATAACTACATAAATGAAGATGTGCTAGATAAAAATTAAGCCCCAACAGAACTGTAATACCCGATGGAATGGGAGGCTAGACGCCGCGTGGTGCAGCGGTGAAGAGTGTCGGGCTAAGAGCTGGGCGGCGACCAGGGTTCAAATCCCCACTCGGCCATGAAGCTCCCTGGGCCAGTCACTGCCTCTCAGCCAACCTCCCTCGCAGGGTTGTTGTGGAGCTTTAATAAGGAGCAGGAGAACCACGTGCGCCACCTCGAGCTCCTTCGAGAAAAGGGGGGCATGTCGATGCAATAAGGAAATCTGATACGGGCTTGTTGTCCGGCAAAGAGGCAAAAAGCTCTCTCTCTCCAGCGCCTTCAAAAAGCAGCGCGATCCCTTCCCTCTCCTCGGCTGCTTCTGGCCGCCCCTTCTGCTGAGAAGTTGCCTCGGAGTTAAAGGAAACGTCCGTCGATGTGCAAAGGGGAGGGGGGCAGAGGGGCGAGGCAGGGGAGGCTGAGCAGCTCGGGCCCGTCCCTCTCCGCCTAGGACCCAGCGGAAACCCCTGCCCATCTCCCCGGCTCGACGGGAGAGGCGCCGTCCCCCTCCCCTGCTCGAGGTGCCCGGGCGAAGGAAGGGAGGGAGGGAGGGCTGGAGGGAGGGTGGAGCCGGAGAACGCGACCCCCCCCCACCCCGTCCAGCTGCGTCGCCAGGCTCTCTTTCCCCGCCCCCGGCCCCTTCCCTCGTGGGGGCGAAAGGAAAAGCGGCGAGCCAGCTGTTGCTGCGAAGATGGCGAGCCGCCGCGTCTTCTGGCTGCTCTTCTGGCACTTGGGCTTCCTGGGCTGTAAGTCGCTTCTCTGTCTTGGCCTCTCCTTCCCCGTAGGGCAGCGGCTCTCCCTCTTTCTCTCCTGGGTGGAGAGGGCGCTCAGCTCGCCTGGAAACCCCCAAGTCCTTCCTCGCCGCCGCGTAGCCAAGTTCGCCGCCTTCTTGCGAGGAGCATCTGGTTGTTTTTTCCAGGGAGCGACGCCAGCAAGTGGCTCCCTCTCTTTTCGCTTACAAAAGGTCCACCTCCTCCTGGTAGGGAAGAGCAACCTCGCCTCTCCCGGCTTCTCTGGGCTGTCTCCTCTTCCTGGCTGACTCTTCCTACTAGGCGGTACTGCCGCGAAGCTCGGCCTCCCCCGCCCCAGCCGCCGCTCGATTTGATTTGATTAGCGAGGCCGGCTGGAAACGCGCTGGCCGCCCCAGGAGACAGGCGCACGCGGCGGGGAAGCCGAGGCTTAAAGCGGAGCGGCGCCTGCTGGGGGTCTGTTAACCAGGCAGGGCCGCAGGAGGGCACCGGGGTCAGCTGGTGTCAATTCCCAACGCGCGCTTTAATTGAGAACGCTGCAATCTTGGGATGCTCATTTACCCAAAGCGTTTAAGGTGCATGGGCGTGTCCCTTCACACTTGCCTTGCTTCTAAGCCTGCATGAGAATTGGCTGGAAGGAGACTGCTGTGCACACCTGCTGTGGAGAGAGACCCGTGGAATCTGGGGAAAGATAGCTATTATGAAGAAGGAGTTTGGGGTATTTGGGAGATGGGGACCAGGGGCTCTCCACGTGCTTTTGTCCTCCCGCTCCCATGAGCCACAGCCAACATCACCAGTGGTCAGGACTGTTGGGAGTTAGAATTGCAAGGGCCTCAGTTTCCCCAGCCCTATTCTTAAGTGTGTGTTGAAAGTGGTTGAAAGCCTTGTTTTGCAGTTTTGAGAGGTAGAAATCTGGCTTTATTTTAAAGTGGGATTTCTACTTTGTTTAGGAGAGGTAAAATTCTGTACATTTTTACTCAGTGGAACTAAGTTCTGAGGCAACATGCCTAGGATCTGGCTATAAGACTTACTCCAGGCTTCCTCAGCCTCAGCCCTCCAGATGTTTTTGGCCTACAACTTCCATGATCCCCAGCTAGCAGGACCAGTGGTCAGGGATGATGGGAATTGTAGTCTCAAAACATCTGGAGGGCCGAGGTTGCGGAAGCCTGACTTATTCCCATGGAAGATTGCAGCTGTGACAGACAAGACTGGATTCACTCCGCTGATTACTGTGGACTCGCAGCGTTTTCAGTGCTGGGTTGTAAATCCATGTTCACACAAATTGAAGCCCAGATGTGAACAACTGGAGTGGGGGGAAGCTGTGAAAAGCATGGTCAGGGGAACTAACTTCACTGTACTCTAAGACTGTAAAGTAAGCAGACCTGAAGTTCCACTGAGTTCAGTGGTGCTTTCTCCCAAGTACGTATAGGATTCTGCAGCCAGGCACCATGAACCGAAACATCTCACTTGGGACTAAACCTAGAGTTTAATGGAACCTGCTGTCTGATAAATGTGCCTTAGGCAGTTGACTTGGAAGTAAAATACATTGAACAAGTGGGCTGTACATTGGTTGTATATTGTGTGAAGAAATACAAAAGAGACTCGTGGGCTTGGCAACTATATTATTTATTACTTGACCTAAACCACTGAGCCTTGGGCTTGCCGATCAGAAGATCGGCGGTTTGAATCCCCGCGATGGGGTGAGCTGCCGTTGCTTGGTGCTAGCTCCTGCCAACCTAGTAGTTCAAAAGCACATCAAAGTGCAAGTACAGTGGTACCTCGGGTTAAGTACTTAATTCGTTCTGGAGGTCCGTTCTTAACCTGAAACTGTTCTTAACCTGGAGCACCACTTGAGCTAATGGGGTGTCCTGCTGCCTCCGTGTTGCCGCAGCACGATTTCTGTTCTCATCCTGAAGCAAAGTTCTTAACCTGAAGCACTATTTTTGGGTTACGGAGTCTGTAACCTGAAACGTATGTAACCTGAAGCGTATGTAACCGGAGGTACCACTGTAGATAAATAGGAACTGCTCCAGCGGGAAGGTAAATGGTGTTTCTGTGCACTGCTCTGGTTTGCCAGAAGCGGCTTAGTCATGCTGGCCACATGACCCGGAAGCTGTCTGTGGACAAACGACGGCTCCCTTGGCCAGTAAAGCAAGATGAGTGCCGCAACCCCAGAGTCGTCCACGACTGGACTTAATGGTCAGGGGTCCCTTTATCTTTACTAAAGGAATTGTTGGAAAAAATTGCAAAAGGAAAGGTGCACAAAGTGAGATTTTGATGTGCCTGAAACTGAAACTTTTAAGAGACTTAAATTTTTATATCGCAATTCACAAGATTATTCAAAATGATTTGTGTGCTAAAGCATTTTCTTTTGTGTTTCAGAAAGATAATCAAGCATTGTTGTGATACTTAATCTTGCAATTTAAAATAAATTCAGCAGTTTCAGATTCTGTGCTTTTCATCTTTTCTAGCAGAAACCTGTTTTTGAAAATTGAAGTTAGCCGTTTGGGGGAGAGTTGCATGTAGTTAGTCTTGCCTAGGGTTCAAAATAACCTGGCACCAGCACATTAAAGCACATTCAAAGCACATTATTTCCCTCACAGAATTATGGACCCTGTAATTTACTCCTCACAGAGCAATTCCCAGCAACCATTAACAAACAACAGTGCCCCAAAGGACTGGTCTTCAACTTGTGGGTCACAGCCTGATCCAAGGTGGGTTGCAACAGGAGCACTACCACCCTGCAAATGTATGGTAAAAGATTAAGAAATGGGTCCCCAGATGCATGTTTGGGTTAAAAGTCGGTCCTAGGTCTGAAAATATTGAAGATATGTTTTAAAGGTATAACAACATCTTCAAACATCCACATCAAACTGGTTAAGGAATCAAAACATTCATTCCTTTCTTAGGAGGGTTATGAAACATATGGGGGGGTTGTTTTGTTTTTATTTTTCTTAAAAAAAGATTGTCAGAGCCCCTGAAAGCAAAAGTAGCAAGCATGAAAACAATCAAAAGCATGCCCTCAAAGATTATGTTTTCTCTTGATAAATATAACTTCAATGAAGATAAGAGGGGGGAAGTGGAGAAAAACGCCCCACCCAAGAACTGTGTTGAACACAGATAGGTGAAGCCAAACCACACAGCTGTGAAAACAATGTGTATTGAAATATGTCGGATATCTGACTAGTATGCTTGTTAAGTTTTAATTCCCGGCAGATTTGGTACTTTGTACTTGTACACTGTAGTGATTTCAAATTGATGTGATTATTGGAAGATTTGATATGTTTCTGCTTTGATGGCTTAATATAATTTTAGAAATTGTTCCCTGTCTGCATTTTCCCTGTCCCAAGATCCTTCCATAAATCAGGATTACACCTATCAATGAAAGATATCTTCCTCGTAGCATTTTTCACACAAGATGCAAATTACTTTGATATTGTGTTGGGAACTGATTTTAATTTCAATTAAGCTTTGTATAGTAAAGAATTGTTCCAGAGCTATCCAATGTTTATAAGCTCAAATTGTACTGTTATGAATCTATGGGTGCAAGACACCCTGAATTCTGGATTAAGTTGGTGTTAGAATTTAATTAATGTTGGGCTGTTGGAACAGGGAAGTAGCAAGACCTGTGTGTGTTTAAGATGTGTGTTAGCTGCTATTAATCCTCTGGAATTAGCGTATGTGGAGAGACAATTAACCTAAGCAAAGTACAGAAGTTGTGTATCAGCCATCCTCTTTAATCCAAGGCAATCAATACAAAGCTAGTTTTGTTTGAGGCAGTAACCTGGGGGGTAATGATCCATTAGCACAACAAAGCATCAAAGAACTAGGTGTAAGAATGCAAAGATCAGGGTTTAGGTTAGCAAGCGCATAACAGGTGGGATGTGGCAGGGTAGGGATGCTGCTGCTGCCTTTGGAAGAAGCTGGCGTCCACTTGGGATGTGATGTTTGAAACCTCCACAGTAGGCACTGGTTTTATATGTGCGCAGTGGCGTAGCGTGGGTTGTCAGCACCCGGGACAAGGCAAGTAATTTGCGCCCCCTAACCCGTGGATTTGCGGCCCCTAACCTGTGGATTTGCGCCCCCTAACCCGTGGATTTGCCCTAACCCCAGATGTTGCGCCCGGTGCGGCCGGCCCCCCCTGCACCCCCCACGCTACGCCACTGTATGTGCGTAATTAAACCATATATCATAAAGACACCACAGTGGAATGCATCCACTGTGAAACTTGAAACTCCTAGAGCTGTATCCGGCTAAGTTCTACTCAGAGCTGTTCTTGGCATCCGTCTGTCTCAATGGAGTGTGCCTCCGAAGGTGAAGTCAAACCACTGGAGAATCACAGAAATTAATGGACTTGCTACTACTATTTTTAAGAATGCTACCAACTTGATGGACACTTTCAAATCCTGCCACATATTTACAGAAAAGCCAGGCTGGTAGTTGCCAGGGACGTGGATGCATTGCACTGACAAGCCGTTAGCTTTCAACCTCCAGTTTTTCAATGATGGTAATGATAATAATGGTTGTCAAATACTGCACACTTAAAAGTGCTACATAAATGGTAAGCCAGGATAAGTCTTGCTACATTTGACAGTACTGTAAAGTGCAATTCTCTTCTGCTTTGTTGAGAAGCTTCATGGGCTCTCTTAAATACTAATCCTGAATCTGAACAAAGAAAAGTTCTCAGCATTTTTTGTATTGCCCAGTTTTGTTGCAAAGCTGAGGTAATGCAATCTGCTGCAGTTTCCTGAGTCTAAAGCCCTGCAGAAAAAAAGCCATGAAGGTTGGGGTTCTTCTTCTTTGTAAGATCCTGGGTCAGCGTGCTAATATTCATGAATGGTTTTTCTACTTTACTGCCTTTGTAAGAGCTTGGAGCAGAGAGCTGCATAGCAACGGAGGCTTCCTTAGAGATTCACCTTCAGCGGCAGGCTCTTCCTTTTGTATAAAAGAAGGGAAGTGAAAAATGCAACAGTTGAGGCCACTTAAAAGTAGCACCGTTAACCCAACAAATGAGGCACAGAGCAAAATGCCGTGCTGCTGTGCGTTTTCCTGTTTGCCTTGCCATTGTTCTGTGTCATCTGTATCCTATCTGCCCCGTGTGCGTTTGCTTTTTGTATAAACAGTTGTTTTTAAAAAGACCTAAATAAGGGCAAGAGGCTTGAGTTGAAAGTTTGCAATTGTTAGCTTACTACAAAAAGTGCCAGTTGATCTTTATCATACAAAGATTGCTTTCTGTTTTTAAATTATTATTATTTTTTTAAAAAGGAAGATTACATGACATTGTTTTTGCATTATTATGTAAAACTTTAAGGGTTTAATTCTAGATTCCAACAGTAGTTCAGGGCACTGCAATGCCTGCGGAAGGCAAGCTGTAGCTCCACACTGGATCACATGCTTTGTAAGCACATAGTCCAATGCTCAGTTCCCCATAACTCTCGTTCAAGGATAGCTAATGTGGCTTCCTCAAACGTTGGCAGCAGGGCCCAATAGTCAGGGTTGATGGGAGTTGTGCTCCAACAATGCTTGGCAGGCCACATGTTCCCAATCCCTGATGTAGTGGATGACATATTGGTTGCTTAGTTATTTTATTATTAATTACATTTCTATACTGCCCTTCATCCAAAGATCACAGGATGGTTTGCAATATAAAAATGCAAAAAGCACATACAACAAACAAACAAACAAACAAATACACAACAATACCCACGGTGTAAAAGGCCCTAGATTGTTTAATTAGCCAAAGGCCTGGAAAAAGAGGAATGTTTTTGCCTGGCACCTAAAGATATGTAGCGAGGTTTTGAGAGTCAGCTTGGCTGCAGTCTGTTTTGGAATCGATAAATTACTGGCTACCAGTGCAACAATATCTGAAGGGCCCCATGTTGCCTGGCTTTGCTCTAGTTCATGGGTAGGCAAACTAAGGTCCGGAGGCTGGATCCGGCCCAATTGCCTTCTAAATCCAGCCTGCGGATGGTGCAGGAATTAGTGTGTTTTTACATGAGTAGAATGTGTCCTTTTATTTAACATGCATCTCTGGGTTATTTGTGGGGCCTGCCTGGTGTTTTTACATGAGTAGAATGTGTGCTTTTATTCAAAATGCATCTCAGGGTTATTTGTGGGGCATAGGAATTTGTTCATTTCCCCCCCCAAAAAAAACATAGTCTGGCCCCCCACAAGGTCCGAGGGACAGTGCACCAGCCCCCTGCTGAAAAAGTTTGCTGACCCCTGCTCTAGTTAAAGCATCTTCCATGGCGTAGCTGTAGAAGAGACATCTGGTGGGTTGCTGCCTCTGAAGAATCTGTTCTGGGTTTGATGTTTTCAATGGTCTGAGCAGTATAGCATGTACCGAGCCCAGTGTACTGTGTACTGAAGCCAGAGAGCCTGTGTGCTGAGGCCCAGGTGGCTTCCATAATCTAGTCGAAGGGTTTCATCAAATACTGCTGTTCCACTAGCACAGCAGACTACCCTAATGGGTCTTTTCTCTCCTTTTCTTCAGTTTCCCATGCACCGTCAAAATCTGCTCCAGGGAATTGGAGAACTCCCTGCCCCAGAGCAGATTATGAGGCTGTGCAGAGAAGGGAGAGGAAAGGGAAACCCGATTGTACAAGTAGCATTCTGCATGCGCGCGCACACACCCAAAGTACCTGGGAGGTGTAGCGACCTTGGCAGTGTGTAGGATGGCTGTAGTCAAATAAGGAAGTAGTTCTTATATGCGTAGCAGTTGTACAGGTGAGGAAATTTTGGCCACTGTATCTTTCCCCAGCACATCATGCACCAACACAAAATCCTTTCCTCTACACAATTATCATACTCATGATACATTTGTTGTACAAAGGTGCAACAGGGTTTGCAATCTTAGTGGATCTTGCACTCCTGTAAAAAAATAAAGACATGATGCATTTGGACAACATTTGCATTTTTAGGCTTCATAAATTGGCAGCGTTTCCAACAACTTTGTTGCTATGGAAATAAACTCTGTGCAGCTCTTACAATAGCAGTGTAAGTTGATTATTTGTAAGACACTAAGCTTTTTAAAAGACGCCTGACCCCCATTTTCCTATTCATTGCCAAGAAACAGAAGAGGCAGCAAAAATCTCAAGCCTGGTTCAAAGTTAAGTTTGGGCATTTTTATCCTGTTGATGCTTACCAAAAGAAACTGAAAAATATTTATCCAATTTATAAATCAAAAGCTTTATGGGAAGAAAAAGGATATTTGTGTAGAATCTTCAAAGTTTTCTGTTACTGAATTGTGTCCTTAATTCATAGATGTAGGTAGTAATATTATGCTCAAGGAACTCAGTGCAACTCCCACTGAAAGCAAGTGGTTAATGAGGTTGGATGGGTCTTGAAATTTCAGTTTCTCATTTCACCCCCCACCCCCCGCCGGTTCCATCTTAAATTCAGTTCACCACATTCCTATATCAGTTTGCGGTGGTGGCGGTTTTTTTTTTTATGTCTTTATTTTAGTGCATATTTCTCTTAATATACACTTTGCATGCAATTTTGCCTAATAGGGTGTCTTTTTCTTTGACAGTTTCACTAATGTAATGCATTTTATATACGCTTTCCCCTGATACACACATTTTTAATACACTTTTTGGGGGTTGATGAACTGCATTGCAAAATTTGCAGGACTGTGAATTACAAAGGATAGCTGTGCTTCAGTTTACTTGCTGTTTTGGGAAGTGAGAATTGGGTAGATCCAGATTAAAATCCAAACCAAACTGAATTTCTTCCCCATCCTAGTGGTTGATAATGTGTCCTGGTAAAGGTCCAAGCCTGCAAGAACAGTGAACATACATCTCAGGTCCAGGATGCTTTTTAAATACATATATTAAAAAATGTGTTACCTTCCATATGATTTTGTGTGTGTATGTATTGCATTCAGAAAGGTGGTTCATGTGAGGTCTGCCCTACTGGATTCACAAAAAAAATAAAAAATTGTTTTAGCTTTGAAAGGTTCTAGTCAAAATTTCGCCACCCCACCTTTTGTCTGAGCTTTCTTGTTATTTAATTCTCAGTGATGTGTATAAGGAGTCTTTCAGTTAACGTTTTTATAAATGTCTCTGTTCAGAATTCTGGAACACATTCACAGTTCCTAAAAATGTTTCCAAAGTAACTGAAGACAAAGGTGAAAGTTTGCATGCATCTGTTTTTTCTCCTGAAAATGGCAAACAGTAAACTATTTCAGTGGGCGTGGGGGTGGGGAAACAGTACTTACTAGCAACCAGCAAGAACAGTAGTAGAAGAAATTCTGACTTTTGAAATATATGTATATTTATTTCACTCTAATTATACTGCCTATATTATTTAATAGCAGCAGTGGTAAGACTAACTGTAAACTGCATAGTGGAAACACACATTTTATTTAATGCACAAACACATGCACACATTTCCTAGATTATTTATTAGTTTAAATCAAAGCAGAAAAATGGGGGGGAAGGGGTAGTCAGAAAAATGCTTCATAACTTTAAATGAAAACGTGTAGTCATCTTTAGAAGCAGTAAGCTTTAGATGAACTGCTGGTATTCAGAAAGCCTTATGCATGCAGCCCAGATTGGTTTCAGTGGGACTGAAGTGCAACAAACTTGGCCTGGCTCCAACGGAGCTGTTAGCACACTCAGATGCAGAGTATCATTAGAGGGAGTGCTTATATTAATATTCCATGTGGAATCACCACACTTGGTATGGTCTGACCTGTAAATGGGAGCGAATCGTAATATTTATGGAAGGGATCTGAAATGTAGCCCCCTAAATTGAAAGGTTCTCAAGACTTTCACCATCCCTATTGGATAATCCTCAATCTTCCCTGAAAAGACCAGAGAATATCATTTCCAGTTGCACAACTTGGCTGCGCAACTTAGAATCATTGTTGAGCTGTAGTCATAACATGAAAATTATAACCTTCCCCTCCCTCTGCCTTCTTTGGCTGGTTGAAGTATTGATGTTGAGAATTGTGCGAAAGGATGTTGTAGTGCAACAGTACAAAAAACTGCTGAGTGATTCTTTTAAGGGCAGTTTACCTTTCATCTGATCTGATGTTTAAATACTATAATCCAGAACTGTACCTAGAGTTAAAATACAGTGTACATTTGGCCCTGATGCAGGTGTATAGAAATACGAGTTGCACTTGTAGATTAAAAGAAGAAAAGGACTCTGAAATACATTTGCACATGCATGGTTTAAAAAAACTTAACTAGTTAGTTTGATCTCCTTTGCAGGCAACATGATTTAAGCAAACAGCCCAACTTTATGACTGCAGAGGGCATTTATTTGGTTTTAAAAAAAACAACAACAGTGAATGGACATTGCAATGTAAAGGATTTCTTTTTCCTTTCAGATTATAAAGCGTATGGAATCGTCGTAGAGACAGACACGAAAGATGTTACAGCAAACGAATTTGAGGGTACAGTATGTGTATGACTGTGTACGTCTTATATCAATGGATAAGTGAAAGTCCTGAGATGAATTTTAAAAGGCTGTTTGATAAAAGTGCAGTGGAGTGATGCAATGGATACAGCAGCAACAAAATGAAGTTGGATTGTATATATAAAAAAAGTAATCCCATTTGTCCCCCTCAACTGAGTGTCCCCAAATCTATTCTATTTCCAAGCCTCCGGAGCAGATTTTGTGTGCATGTGCGGTGGGGTGGGTTCAGAGAGAGAAGAGCAGGAAGAACTTTGGTTGCATAAGCAGAAGTCCTTGCATAAACAGGGTGACTTTGTTACATACAAACCTGTGGGTGCTTCCAGACAGGTGTTTGGTGTGAAACTGATGTTTCAAGTTTTTTGCAATGTCTATACAATACCATTGGTGTTGAAATGCCAGCCTGTACTTCTCCCTATTTAATAGAGTTGCTTTTCCTGGGGCAAATCCAAATTATTATTTTTTTAAAAAACAACAACAACAACATAAGGTTGAGATTTCAGAACAACCCTTTTTCGCAGCCCATCTGATCCAGCAGAACTTAACAGTTTTTAAAGTTCCATTGATTTTAATGGGTGAAATTGCAATATATGCTTAACCCCATCAGTTGAAACCATTAGGATTTGATAGTGCATGACATGGACCACATTGTAACTACTTTGGGTAAGTTTCAACAGACAAGTCCATACCATTGTTCTTTGGGAGTGTCCCACAAATTACAGAAAAGATTTCTAGGATTATAATATTAAGAACCCAACCAATTTCTGGGGAGGGGGGCAGCCATTGGGAAGGCCCTAGATTTTTCTATGTCCCACCACACTGCCCGCTACTGAATTTATTTTGCTGGAATATTCAGATTCAGTTTGGCTTTTCTTTTTTGGAGTGTGTTGCTTTTTGTCCTTCTAGGCAACATGCACTGTGGACTCTCATGGTGACTGCTTGCTTCCAATGCTCTGGAGCCCAGGGAAAAGGGATTCTCAGAACTCTGTAATGGAGGCATGTTACTCCCCCCCGCCTTAGGGGAGAAACCATTTAGAAACACCCTCTTTTATGTTCTGAATTTCAAGTGATCTAATTTTCTAATCATATAACATTTTTTAAAAAATATATCACTATACACCTCTTCTTGATTTTAACCCACTCTGCCTAACGTCAATTGTTATACAATACTGGTAAATGGATTATTTGCGTTTGTGTGAGAGAAAGTGAGGCACGAATGCATTTTACAGGGCAAAATGGGGGGGGGGGATTCATTAATTATTGGGCATTAATTATAAGGACCTATGCTTAGGACCTACGGTTTCTGAAACTTTTGAAATACAAACAAAAGAACTGGTTCAAGCTGTGAACCTAGGGGGTAGGAAATACGAAAGCTTGGCTCCAGCCCTTCTGAACACATACTATTAATATTCTCTACCAGTGCACAGCCACAGTGAGTGCTCTTTAGGGTCACAATTCATGCAGCGTAAAGGTAAAACCCTACAGACTTGGCTGTTGCTCTTCGTGAATGGAATGTGCCCCTGGGAGTGCTTCCAGAATTGTCTGCAACATGCGCAGCAGGGATGGGCGAACTTGTTCAACTTGGGGTCCACATTCCCTGCTGGGCAGCCTTCCAGGGGCCAGATGCCAGTGATGGGCAGGGCCAGAGGCAAAAGTGAACAGAGTGACAAATGTGAATTCTCTACTTGTACAGTAGGCTAGCTTCTTCACACACTCACCCCCCCCGTCCTCCATTTGTACAAGCAAGAGGCATTACCAGAATTAAAGAACTTACTCTAGCCCACCAAAAACAGTGAAGGAAGGTGTGAAGCAGGGCTAACAAGGGGTGTGGCCTGGGGTGTGAGGGTGTGGCTAGGGAGGGTGTGTGAGTTGAGGAGAATCCCAGGGGCCAGATACAGAGGTGTGGAGGGTCATATTTGGTCTGAGGTTCCCCACCTATCATAGACAGACTCCATTGCAGATGTGCATGGATTCATGGACAGAGAGGTCAATACGAAAAGCTAGGCGATGACTCTAAAAGCACAAGGTGCCTTTAATATAATGAGAAGAAGCTATAAAGGGAACGTGTGCTCTCAATGCATGGAACTCTGTACACAACCCTCTAGAGCTTTGGGTTATTGTCAGAATCAATTAATCTGTGAACAAATGTTTTCTCGCTCTCTCTTTCTGTATTTTTCTTTTCATTTCCCACCCATGTGTGTATATCTCTCTGCATGTTTTGTTTTGTTTGAGTATCTTTATTGGCTGTTCTGCTGTGGACTGCCAAGAAAGGTCACTTGGCATCGTTTAGGCTGTTATCCCCTTCCACAGCATTTCCCCTTGCCAGAACAAAATGGGAACTAGAACAGTGTGCCAACTGTAACAAATATAGACGACCTGATGTGAAATAAAGAACATGGGTCCTCTATGGAAGAGTCAGTAATTGTGTTAGTCCGATCGTTTTCAGAGTTAGTGGCTTTGCATTTGCTGTGATTGATTTGAAAGATATTACCGTAAATCCACACTTAATGTTTGTCCCACGTTTTCTTCTGTTTGTCCCATGATTTCTAGACACAAGTCTGATGAGTTTTTCTTTCATTCTGCTGCTTTCCCTGGGAAAACCCACTGTTTACTGCTGAATCAGAACAAACATCAATCCACAGAAAACCCTATTGATGTTTGATTCAGCAGTAAACTGCAGGTTTTCCTGGGGAAAGTGGTGGAGCAAAAGAAAAACCTCCCAGACTTATTCCTAGAAATCATATTACAAACAGAAGTGAATATGAATCATTAGACATTGTACTTCCTCTTGACAGTTTCTTTCTTTGTCTTTTCTGGATCTATTTGTTATTGTTTTTTCAGAAATATTTCCATCTGTCCTTATCCACATTCCATTTTATCTTTATTGCCAATTCTCTCATCCACACCCTTCTCAGATTTGCATTTTTGTTTTTCTTCTTGAGTGACCACCCATATCAACTATTCATTCGTGTGTGTGTGTGTGTATCCCTCGGTCATCTACAGTTTTGTGCTTTTATCTTTCTCCACTTACAAATATAAAAGTTTAGGAACCCTTTCCCCCCCTGGAGAAATGCCAGGGAGAAACCATCTTTGAAAAGGTTTGTTAGGCTGCATGAACAAGAGCGAAATAGCTTCCCCACTGTGCAGATTTGAAATTCTGAAATCCCATATCCCTCCTCTCGTTTTTAATTCTATAATATTAGCAATATGAGAATCAGCCAAATAAAATACTTGTAAGAATAGAACACAGTGGTCTCGTAACTTTCTTTCTTAAAAGCATAATAAAACATTAAGAAAAGACTACTTGATGCAGGCATTTCAGGAAAGACACCACCTATTCCGCTCGATCAGAGCTTCGGAAACAAAAGCATTTCCACTGTTTTGCTGTGGAAGTCTGTCATATGAATGTTGTTTATGATTTCCTGGAGCAGGATAAGATCCCATCATTAGAACTTCTTTTAACATGCTTTTGAAATGCCACAAATGTTCTTTTGGGTGGAGTAATATGGGGCTTACATGCACATTGCCTGAGCAATATGGGGTTACATCTAATTGATTGAGAAAGTTTCCAAAATGGCCACAACAGTGCGTGTGTGAATAAAGTGTCCTGCTACAATTTGCAGGCATCAATAATATAACACAATAGCTGGCCAATTTCACCACCTAACCTTGTAGCTGCATTTATGCTCAGAATATATAATTGCAAAGTCAGTAAGTATGTCTTTCATTCTTATTCTTTGAACATTTGCAACATGGAAAGTTGTAGGCGTGAATGAAGAAATGAGACTGTACATGGAGTTAGGCTTTAATTATAGGGAGCCAGGCCGGACCACTGCTGGTACCTGCCGTCACTGCTGGTACCTGCCACTGTACACACACATCATGTGTGCATAAACAGGGAGGAAAAACTATTGGGAACAAGGTCATCTCCCACAATTACCTTTGTGGGACATTGTGGGTTTTTTTCCACACTAATAAACCACAGCCAGGAAGCCAAGAACCTTGGCTTCACATCATAGTTTGTTTGGAGTCAAACAAACTACAATTCTTGGTTCTGACATAATCCTAAACCAGGGATTGTGGTTTGTTGCTCCTGCTTGTGCTAGGAGAGGGAGCAAAGTGGGAGCTGTCTGCATGTTCACATTACACATTAACCATGGTTTACCATCATGTGTGAACACATCTAATCAGGGCTGACCCAAGACATTTTGGTTCCTGAGGTGAAGCACAAAATAGCGCCCCTTCCTTGCCTGGGAAGAAGTGGGGAGTGAAGCTGTGTATTAGGAACAAGAGGTGAATTAAGATCTGCATGTGATCCTTTTCTTGAAGGCCAGATCTACTGCTGTCGATTCTGCTACCTGAGGTGATTGCCTCACCTTGCCTCATGGATGGGCCAGCCCTGTGGCCAATGAATTCCTTCAAATTCCTTGCTTCTTGAGTATCAATCAGCCTTTAGAGATGAATAATCATTATGGTCTTAGTGAGAAAGATGAAGACTGTAAAATGCTTGATGATTCACAGCTTGTTTAGTGCGCTTGATGTTTAGCTTTTCTGATGTTTAGCAATTGCTTCGCTTCTTTGGATTTATTTTTGTACTACTGTAAACTTAGGGGCGCCTCTCATCCCACATGTTGTGTTTATACAGTGGTACCTCAGGTTAAGTACTTAATTCGTTCCGGAGGTCCGTTCTTAACCTGAAGCACCACTTTAGCTAATGGGTCCTCCCGCTGCTGCCGCGCCGCCGGAGCACAATTTCTGTTCTCATCCTGAAGCAAAGTTCTTAACCCGAGGTACTATTTCTGGGTTAGCGGAGTCTGTAACCTGAAGCGTATGTAACCTGAAGCATATATAACCCAAGGTACCACTGCATATGGATTTCTTTCTGTAAAATTCCCATGCTACCTGCAGAATCCGAAAGGCTTGGGTCTTAAGATATCTTAAGATATCTTAAGAGTTATGCACCAAAATCCTGAATGGGTGCACACTTTGTGCATGATGAGAAGCTTGTGCATTCTGTACCCCAGTGTACACACACAAAATGTATATGGACTGTTAATCTGTAGAGTCATTCTACAAAAGTTAGTTCTGAAAGTGTGCCAGTTGTTTGTAGTGTATTCCAACTCAAAGCAGAAACAATGACGTATTTTCCCCTCTACAGAGGCATTTCTAAGCTGTAAACACAATGAAGGGAAGGAAACTACAAGAGTAGAATGGAAAAAAATTACCAAAACTGGAGTTACATTTGTCTACTTTGAAGGTTCCTTTGTTGGTAAGAAAATGCTTACATTTATATTTGTGTGTGTGTTTACTGTGCTGCTGAGGGCTTGTGTCCTGCATGTGAAATGTTCCCATGTTCAGGGTTGCATGGAGAAATCACAGGATGTACAGTGTACATGGATTTATTTTTTACTGTTTTATCCAATTCTCCTCCCAAGAAGGTCGAGATGACGTACATTGTTCTTTCCTTCCATTTTATCTTCGCTCAACCCTGTGAGTTAAGTTAAGCTAGGAGTTACCAGCTGGCCCAAGGTCACCCAGCAAGCTTCAAAGCTGAATGGGCAGTTGAACCCGAGTCTCATGGATTGAACTTGTAGCTCTAGCAGCCATTTCCATGATTGTGACATCACAATCAACTGTAGAAATAGCTGCTGCCTGCTTTGCTGAACAAGAGGATAGCCTGTTTGGTTCACATGTTCCTTTTAGTCATAGGCACATTTCTTAATAGATAAATCAAATAAAATTGATTTGACTGCCTGACGTAAGATTTATTTAATTAAGTGACATTCCCTATATGTGTGTGTGTGTGTTTGTGTGTGGAGTAACTAGTTAACAAAACATACATATTGCATTCTGCTGTTGTAGAGTTCTTGTGTGTCACTGAAAATCTCCCATCCTTTGTTTCAAGGGTTGCTCAAACACTTGAAAAGCAAAGTCGCACATATGTGGCTTTCCTCCATTTTCCATTCGTGTTCCTGACTGTCCTGACTAACCCTTCTTCAAACAGCTAACATCCACACTCAAGCATCCCATTCCATCTGTAGCTTGGCTTACTCTGTCTTGCAGTGCTGTCTGCTGTTGTAACAGTTTTGAGGGAGAAATGAGAAAAAGCATGCATCTCATGTGTGAACCTGCCTTTAAGTCACAAATTAGGTCTGGCACAAAATGGCTCCTCTGCTTTCAGTGGTGTCATTTTGAGTACGCTCTAAGCATCTGTATGGGGGACAGAAGGGGTGGGAAATCGGGGGATGAGGAATTAAAGGGGGATATTGCCAGCAGTCACAGCCCTGTAGCAGCAACCACAAAACATGTCCTAACAGCCACTAGCTGCGATTTTGCTCTAACAATTTCCCCCCAGAAAAGGAGTAATATGATTAGGATATATAGCAGGAGTTGCCAACTCAGTGCCTGGGAGCCATGGCATCCACAAAGGCCTTCATTTGGATTAATAATGGCATTGATAACAGGGTACTTGTGTCTTTAACAGCTGTATGACTGATAGTGGCTGATAGTTCTCATTTGAAAACATTCTACTGCAACATATGAAAGCTTACAATGTATTGAAATTGCATGCGAAATATGTGTTTGAGACACCAAATACCTTAATAAACTAGCTCATATGAAATGGAGTGTTGGAAGAGTCTTCGGGAGAAAATAAATATCATGGGGAATGGCAGGTAGAGAGCCAAACTGGCATTGTATTCTGGAAAACTAGTCTTTTTTCCCCAATTGTTTTTTACATTTATAAAGCAAACTTGAGGAAGTTCCTTTCTAGCCATTGCTCTCTGTCTTGATTGTTTTGCAGGTGATTTTAGAAATCGAGGAGAAAGAGTGCAATCAAGCATCCGCATTAAAAATGTGACTAGAAAGGATTCTGGGAAATACCGTTGTGAAATTAGTGCATCCACGGAACATGGACAACAAATAGGGGAAGTTATAGTCTCTCTCTTAGTGTTGGGTAAGAATCTAAACAAAGCTATTTTGAGGTAACACTATTCAGAGGTACATTTCTTCTTGCATTTTGTTTGCCACCCAATTACAGAAGGGGTACAATAAAGTATCCAGTGTGTGCGTGTGTGTGTGTGTGTTGTCTTTAAAAGAAACCCTCTGTAAAAATAATGTTTCATTTTATATCATTTTATTGTTATCTGAAATGTACACATCCATTGGGCCTGGGATAATTTTTGTTAAATTAATGGTATGAACCAGACTTTAAAGCCAACCATTTTGTAAAGAGATAAGTAGCTGGGAACTAATTTTAGACATTCTGAAATAGATTATTTAAAATGTATGAATGGGGTTGTATCCAGAGTGGACTCACTGAAAATACATGATTAGGTTCATTGATTTCAGTGGGTCTACTCTGAGGAGTAGTATTTAGATGTTAGTTTGATACAACCGATTATATTTTATCTCTAGTTGTGGAAGAGAAAGTCTGGACATAATGCACCTCAGATCAGTATTTTGTTTACAACTAAAGATTATATTACATTTGCTGATTCATTGTTGAAACATCTTGAACACTGGCTTACATCAAACTTCCAGAAGCGAGGAACAGTACGCATACAATGTGATGCATAAACCACTCAGTCCAGCTGCCTTTATTAGAGCAACTTGTGAGCAAATAGGTAGGTTTAGCCATTCAGATATTTTACTTTGAAACAGATCATGTCATTTCCTAGTCCCACCAGCTCCTCCTACTTGTGAAGTGCCCAGCTCAGCTATGACGGGGACAGTAGTGGAGCTACGCTGTAAAGAAAACAATGGTGTTCCTGCGTCAAAGTACAGATGGTATAGGAATGGCCTTCTTCTGCCGGAAAGCCCAGCATTGCGGAGCATTAAAAAAGAGAGGCTTCCTTATACCATGAATGCTACAACTGGAACTCTGGTTAGTGAACCTCTGCTCAATACCACTTAGCATTGGACTTTACTTAGCCCAAGAAAAGGCTTAACATTCTGCTGTGGTAGTACTGAGGAAATTCAACATAGTATCAGGACCCTACTGTGTGGTTTTGGTTTTTTTTGCCTCAGAGTTGCATAGAGATATAGTAACTAGGACCTCTTTCAGTCACCTTGCATCCTACACGTTGTATATATTTTTTTATATAGCTCAGAACCAGCATGATACTTTGCTGATTCACCCATAGGATAATAAAATAGATTGATGAGTATGAGAAAATGTTAGGAAAATGGGATATATTTTACAAAGCGGAGATACGTACTTATCTCACCAAATGTCTGCTGCAGTAACTGAATTGGCTCATCCACACTTCTATTTGGTGATTTCTAAGCATGGGTCCAAGAGGTTTTTCTTTTGCACCGCTGCTTTCCTCAGGAAAACCCGCTGTTTACTGCTGAATTGAGACAAATGTCAATCTGCAGAACACCCAACTGATGTTTGTTCCATGAACACCTCTTATTTCTGCTACACCCCAATTTTCAGAACTGTTTCATTTCTCTCTCCTCCCCCTAAAAAGGTTGAAAGCAGTTTGGCCAAAAATATTGGTGCGCTGGCACTGCTTTGGCCACCCTCTCCCATCCCTTAGATCAGTTGTCACTGTCAGACTGGACAGTCATTTTGCATTCTGGAAAACTGTGAAATACAGTCATTGATTTTCAAACAGCTTAGTTCTCGGACATTTTGGCTCCTGAACAACACAAACCTGGAAGTGACTGTTCCAGTTTGCAAACTATTTTTGGAAGCGAAACATCTGACGGGGCTTCTGCGGCTTCTGATTGGCTGCAGGAGCTTCCTGCAGCCAATCAGATGCCACACTTGGGTTTTGAAACATTTTGGAAGTCGAACGGACTTCCGGAACGGATTCCATTTGACTTCCAAGGTATGACTATATTCTAAATCCACTGCATTGATGATGTTGGTGATGATGATGATAATGATGATAATGATAATAATAATGCAATGGCATAATGTACTAGAAATGTTGTCTCAGTTTTGACTGTTCATTCCCATTTTTTTTTGGAATATTCTACTTCTTTCTCTCTGTTTTTTTTTACCAGCTATTCAATTCTGTTTCAAAGAATGACACTGGAGAGTACTACTGTGAAGCTGACAATAAAGTTGGACAGCCTCAGAAATGTTCTGTAAAGCGAATGCAAGTTGGTAAATGTCAAATTCCAATGTGACCAACCAACCTTGAGATGAGAATGTCTTAATTACAAGACAGAGTTAGGAAACTAAAATGTGTTAGTTCACCTTCCAACTTCAAACTCGGTTATGTGGCACATCTTTAAATGCCCAGTTTGGATGATTAATAAAAAGAGAAAATATTTTAAGCAAAAAAATACATTTTACAGGACACTGCCACAATTTAAAGTAGGTTTTCTTGAAAAAATATACTGGGGGGGACCCAAGAGGGCGGCCTGCAACTAAACCGTTCCGTTAAATAGGCTAGGAGTGGGCTGGTCACAGCCCCTAAACCCCTGCCTCTGATTGGCTTAGCTGGCGCTGTCTCCCCCAGCTGCGCCACAAGATGGCGGCCTCCACGGATCCAAGTGGTCAGTGCAGGACCATTTTTAGAAAGAAGGATCCAGGGTAGTGAAGATTGCAACTTGAAATGCCTTTAGATGCACCTTTGCAGATGAAAACGCAGGGAGCATATAATATTTTCACTAACTTCAGTTCCTGGACCAGCTGTGTAGAGTGATTATCTGGCCATAGTTATTGTAGTTTAACAAACAGTCGCTCTTCCCAGGGCTCTATCATGCCCTATTTGAGTGTGTGTGTGTGTGTGTGTGTGTGTGTGTGTGTGTGTGTGTGTATATATATATATATATATATATATATATATATATCTCATGAATATTGCCTTCTATACTCAACCTCCAATTTGAAATTATATTTGTTTTGCTTTCCATGCTAGATGACCTTAATGTAGGTGGCATCATAGCTGCGGTGGTCATTGTGGCTTTGATAATAGCTTCCTGTGGTCTCGGGGTATATTATGCACAAAAGAAGGGCTACTTTTCAAGTAAGTGAAACTTCTTCCTTCCCGGATTGATCAGTAAGTTCCCATGCTTAAATATTTGTGAACTGTGTGGGGTTGTGGGCCGGCAGAAGCAAAGGTGGTTTTGGAGCAGAGCTAGCACACTTGGAAGGGGGTGATAGGAAGGAGGGTGGTGGAAGGGGATGATAGGAAAATAATGGAAGGGGGTGATAGGAAAAGGGGGTGATAGGAAAATAAAAGGAAAGACAACTTTAGTCTTGGAAATAACAGCAGAACCAGCTGCCAGAAAGCAGTACTTCTGGTCTGCGTTGAAAGCTAATGTTTTTTCCATCTGGATGGATAATGAACAGTTCCTGTAAATAAAAGATGCTGCCCTTGTAATAACATAGAGTTGGAGTCAGTGTTGCATGTTCTGTTTTCAACCCAGTTTTTATTAGAGGGTGGGTAGAGAACTTTTGATATACAATCTTCTTCTGAATCTTTTTTTAAACCTTTAAGCTGGTGGCAAAATGTCTAAATATTGCGATTTCCCTCAGAAAATCTAGAATTGCTTTCTGACACCCCGCCCCCCACTTTTAACAACCTTGGGTATTTTACATTTGTAACTGTTCAGTTTGTGGTGAGATTCAGCTAAGTTTTATCCAGGGTAGCCCTATCGAAATTAATGCTCCTAACTTAGTCATGTTGATTAATTTCAGTGACTGTACTCTGAGTAAAACTTAGCTGACTCCTTAGATCCAGCCCACCCATGAGGCAGGGTGAAGCAGCTGCCTTAGGGGGCAGAAGCACAAAAGGCAGCGTCCCATCTGCCCCACCACTTTTGGTACTTGGTATTGCCACTTGTCCACCCAGCCCCTGGGGTGGAGAAGATGAGTGTCAAGGCATTGTGGAATGCTTTTCCTTTTGCCAAGTGTTGGCCAGGGTGGTGTTCCACCACCAATGGAAATTGGAGGGGGGGGGGCACAGCGGCAGGGGGACAAGAGGGGCACATTCCCATTTTGCCTCAGGTGGCAAAATGGGACAGGCTGCCCCTGTGACTGCCATTCAATAACAAACAGTCATGGATTAAAGTACACTAAATCTTAATCTACACTAGACTGCAGAATTTTACCTCGATGGATTTTTCACATGGTGTTGAATTTAGGTACCATTTAAAGCCAGGATACCTGCAGCCAGTTCAGGCATCACTGCAACAGGCTGGAACACCTTTGTTAGGAAATTCTCCTGGGGGGGGGGGGAGACGGCAGACCCCCAGTACTTCCGAGTGTCTCCCAGTGGGCACGTCTCTGGAATGGCATGTCCCTTCACTCCAGAGTACCCCTCTGCGACACTTCATATATGAAAAGTGCACACAAGTCTTCTGGCATCACACAGTAAGAAGATAGAAACATCCGTAGGTCTAAACTACTCTTTATTCACAATATATACAGAGAATCCATAATCACATCTGTGCTCTCCAAACTCTGGCAGAAACAGAAAGGATACAGCAAAAGCGAAAGTACAGTCCAGTAACACTCACAGACCGAAGAGATAAGACAGTCTTCCTTTCCCAAACTCTTCTCAGACATCTCATGTGATTTATACTAATCACACTAGTCAGCATCGGCTACATAAAATCCTAACAACCTATTCCCATGGTCTTCCTTCATGCCAGTTGGCTTATAACCGTATGGAAGATCCACATGGGAAATGAGATCAATGCAGCTCCCCAGCAAAGAGATTTCTACCTGGCAATATTCACATGGAAAGGAAATTGTTGTTTCCACAGTGGTTGCTGTTCTCTGTATCTGATGTTACTGGCACAGTGTGGGACTGAAGCCTGGGACTCCCAGCTGTTGCTGAAGTTGTTTATGTGGTGAGCTTAATGCAACCGAGTCAGGTTTAGTACGTTTCCACAGCCATTGTAAAAAGCCATCAGCACAGAGAATAGACAGGACAGTTTCTCGTGGGTTCATTTGCGATATGTAACAAAATATATTTCAGTTGTCTAAAAGCCAGTCAGTACATGTAGACAGTATTTCAGTAAAAGCTCAAACATCATGGTTTCTGCCCTGTTATATCGCGTTGCATATTTTTGGAGGCAAGTTTTGATATGAAATTTCTGCTGAATTTGATTAGCCAGCTCCCTCTGCTGGGTAACAATGAGAGTGCATCTCTCTGTCCCCCAAATATTTCTTTCTTTCTTTAAAATAAATGTTTTGTTTTCCCAGACTTAGGGTTCATCCACATTCTTCTTTGCCCCGTGATTTCTAGGCATGGGTCTGAGAAGTTTTTCTTTCGCTAGGAAAACCCGCTGTTTACAGCTGAATTGGAACAAACATCAATCCACAGAAAACCTAATTGACGCTTGTTCCTATTCTGCAGTAAACCACGAGGGACAAAATAACCATCTAACTGAACAGTGAGCTGTAAGATAGGACCATTTTTGTCCTAGGAGCAATTAGGAAGAAGTCAGGCATCTTCAGATCCCACTTAGACCAAATAATTAAGTAGTAATTTATTGACTATATGTTACTTTGTAATCTAGCAATAAATGATTACTTAGGAATTTCTTGGCAACTTATTTTGTAAGTTGTCTTGACAAATTATTTTGTATTGCCCTACATACTGTGGAATTTTTTTTATATATAATGAACTGATGTGGCTTCCTTTCTAGCATTTATAGAGTGCAGCATAGTCTACAAAGAATTGTTTTAGAATCTTTATTTTGTTCACACATGCAGCAATCTAGTGAGTGGGGCACAGGAGGTAGTGATTGAACATCTAGTCAGAAGGCCACATCTGACTACAGATGTAAACTACAGATCACATAATATAATTAGCTTCAAATTATTTAACCACATCTTTCTCACAGAGAAAGGAGGAAAAACATAACCAAGCTACATAAAAGGTGGGTGAATGTATGGAAAAACCCTGCTTTAAATGGTCTTAAATATAACTTTTATTAACACTTAGCTGGGTGATCTGATTGGGAATATCTGGAAAACCTGATGTTTGTCTGAAAGTAAATATCTGCAAGATTAGAAGGAAATAGGTGATCATATATTTATGGCAGTTGTTCCAGAGACTGGTGTAAAGTGTGCAGTTAGGCAGTGTGAAGTATGGAGAATGACACTTGCTTATCTTTCTTTTCCTGTTTTTTTATCCCCCAGAAGCACATTCTTCAGCGTAAGTATATTTATTTTCCTTTCTGTCTGCCACTTTTGAACAGCTGAAACATTGACTATAGTTGCAACTGTTGATCCAAGGGTCAATAGTTCTGCACTATTGTGCAGAATCCCTTGCATTAGTCATATCGGGTCGAATCCAAACTTCTCCTTCCATCCACAGGTGATTTTTGATCCTGGATGGAAGGATCCAGCTGACAGTAGAGGGCGAGGAGGCAACTTTTGCCAATCCCCCTCCGGTGCCATCTCCCACACTGTTTCGCTTGTATGTCTGCCTGTTACAACTCCCTGAAGCATTTCCTCAGAAAGCACAAGGGGCTGTAGGGGGTATGGGGGAAAAACTCCCTTTCTCCCTTTTGCTAGCTGGAGCAAAATTTGGATCAAAGCCATTTCATTTCCTAGCCTATAATACCTAAAGCTGGGCTCAGTTGGCTAATATTTTAAGAGGGTTCCAGTCACCCATTGGCTACTAATTTGAAGAAGCAATAAGGAGGCCTTGAACAGTCTTCCCTATAAAGGATTGCACCATAGAACCATAGAGACCCCTGAGGGTCATCTAGTCCAACCCCTTTCTCTGAACAGACTCACTGAAACCAGTGGATCAGATTTAAATGAGTGTATTCTCAGTAGAACAAAACACTGTATACATTCAGTACTTCCCTCACTGAAAATGTACAAGGCAATTTCTTTCAAAGTTCATATGTATGTATGCCAATGTTTTCTTTGTTAATAAGAACACAGTGAAACAGCTACTTTACATGGTTGCTAAAGCAATATTGTCTATATTTTGAATGTAACAGACGTATCTGGATAAAATTACTTACGTTTAAATAAAAAATAGTATAGGGTTTAATTCAATTATAATATGATTTATAATGTGATCTTGTGGGTATTGCTTCTGTAACAGTTAGACAAAAATTAATTTAACGTTAAGCCCCAAATTTAGAAATAATACGATTAATTGACTTCTTGGTAAAGGTAAAGGGACCCCTGACCATTAGGTCCAGTCGTGACCGACTCAGGGGTTGCGGCGCTCATCTTGCTTTATTGGCCGAGGGAGCCGGCGTACAGCTTCCGGGTCATGTGGCCAGCATGACTAAGCCACTTCTGGCGAACCAGAGCAGCGCACGGAAACGCCATTTACTTTCCCACTGGAGCGGTACCTATTTATCTACTTGCACTTTGACGTGCTTTCGAACTGCTAGGTTGGCAGGAGCAGGGACCGAGCAACGGGAGCTCACCCCGTCACTGGGATTCGAACTGCCGACCTTCTGATCGGCAAGTCCTAGGCTCTGTGGTTTAACTCACAGCGCCACCCGTGTCCCTAATTGACTTCTTACATGCAGGCAAATTCCCAGTGATGGGGAGCCTGTGGCCCTCCAGTTCTTGTTGGGACTCTATACTCTCACCGTCCCTGAACCATTGGCCATGCAGGCTGGGGATACTGGGAGTTGGAATCCAATAGCATCTGCAGAGCCACAGGTTCCCTTATCCTTGCGCTAAAAACTGAATCAAACTTTTAAAAAAAAATAAAAATAAAAATCCAGGCAAATTCAGTAGAAACATGAATGTATGGAAAACAAAACTCTATATAAGTAATGTGCATGAAATGCCCAGATAAAACAGTATACTTTCTCCCACTTTTGTTTTGCTAGCAGGAAGAACAAAGCTGCAAACAGTGAAAAGGTGAGCATTCTGTATCTATGCGGTAGTGGCACTGGCAAGATTAATTCACCCATTATGTCTGCTTCAGGAAGGGTGGAGATAATGTACTTTCTCATGCCACAACTCTAAAGTACAGAACGGCTAAGAGCACAGCTATTCACCCAGACAACATGGTAAACTGGACTGCACCAATTCAGATGCAGGGAGCAAGGAGGGAATTATCTTTGAACATTCTTCAGTATAAAAGTGTCCCGTAAAAAGCTGGCTAGCATATTAGGGAAGAAAACTATGCTTGGCTACTATTTACAGAAAGTTTTTTGAATTATGTCCCGCATAATGTCCCATCTGACCTGGTAGAGAATAGCAAGAGATGCATCAGGTTAGTTCTGTTGGCATCTTACTCAGCTGTACGCTCCTCTATACATCATACCGGTAGTTATAGAAAGGAGCATTTGCCACAAAGAGGCTATTTCCAGCAGTCTTGTTACATACTGAATACATACCAGCTCTCAGGAAGGTGCGTCTCCATCTAGTGGCAAGTTCATGAATTTCTATAGCCTTACCCAGATTACATATTAAATACTGTTGTTTTCCCGCACTCCTGACAACTTGTAGGATCAGTGTTAACACACAAAGCAGTGGTAGATGTCAGCCATACTAAAGTTTTTCACACTGCATGACCCTGTGAGAGATGGCTAGATAGGATGGTTTTCACCAAACTCCCTTCTACATATAAGATCAAGGGGAGGGAGGGACTTCAGTGGGAATCAGTCTGTATACACGGAGGAAGCTTTGTAGTTATTTTTTACCATCATAGTGACAGCATAGAACCACTGAAATGGCAACAAGCTTAGGATACAGTCCACATTGAGATTTATTCAGCTGATCTCATGCTCAGGTGGGGATGCATGGATTAAAGAGTGTTTGCTTCACATATGTGAGTCAGCTTGTAGAGTTCTTTTCACAATGATATGGATGACACAGAAAACTGCTAAACCAGGGGTGGATAACTTGTGGTTCTGCAGATGTTGCTGGACTTCAGCTCCCATCAGCCATGCAGATGGAAGTTGTAGTCCAACATTTGGAGGGCCGCAGGCTTAGCTACCCCTTATGTAATGCATAGGACCTTCCAGATGTCTTGGACTCCAATTCCCATCATCATCAGCCAACATTGCCCATAGTTAGGGATAGCTGGAGTCTGCACCATGTGCTTTCATAATTATTAGCGGTGAATGGATATTAGTACAAAACCTTCTACTGCAACTATCTGAATTATCTCAACAGTTCTTCTTTCCGTTCCTTAGGATTTCAAGCACACCAAGTCCTTTGTTATTTAAAAGAAACCCACCCTCTGAGGAACACCAAATGAGCATTTGCTGGAGCAAAATATCAAAGGGATGCTTGGACTCATATAAATATTAAAGAGTGGTACATGCAAAAAATAAACCAATGGCAAAGCCAAGGCACTATTGCTAAAAGCTGAAGACACACGATTGTCAAAAGTTGTTTTAACGTAGTTTGATAGTGCTTTTCTAACCTGGTGGTTGTAGATTACGCAATTGTAAGGGGTTTCTTACTGTGTA
Organism: Podarcis filfolensis; assembly: GCF_964270895.1. Lineage (NCBI taxonomy): Eukaryota > Metazoa > Chordata > Lepidosauria > Squamata > Lacertidae > Podarcis > Podarcis filfolensis. Next base: position 55,246,137 of record NC_139607.1, on the reverse strand, counting down.
ATGTCCCCAAAAGGATAGGAGAGGAGGTGATGAAGTGCACAATTCTAGTCGCCACATCTCAAAAGGATACCATGCAACTAGAAAAGGTGCAACCAAAAGATCAAAGAACTGGAACAACTCCTCTATGAGGAAAGGTGACAGATTTATAAAATTGTTGAGGAAGTGGCTGAAGTACACCCCCCCTCTCATAACTCCAGAACTTCTGTGCCATCCAGTGAAGGTAACCGGAGAGTCTGAACAGAGAAAAGGAATTAGTTCTTTACACCATACATAGCTAACTTGTGGGTTTTGCTGAGCGCAACCAGTTTTGATGTCTTTAAAAGGGAGCTATACAAACTCATGGATGATATGAGTTATAATTGGCTATATATTCTTTTATGATGCCAGTTGCCTGGGAGTAAGTGGAGAGGACAACTGCCTTCATGTCTTCCTTGTGGGCTACCTAGAGGTCTCTGGCTGGTGACTTTGGGAAACAAGATACTGGATTATATGAAGCCAGCCCTCTAGGAAGAACTGTCAGGAGTAAGTAGCCTGATCTGGTCATTACTTGCCCTTGGCTCCTTTGGGAAGGGCAGGGTATAAATTTAGTAACTTAAATAATTTAACTATTCAGGGCCAATATTTTGGGCTGGGGCATAGATGCCTCTAAGGAAGATTTGTCCTTTTCTCCATTGTGCAGGTCAAGACAACTGCAACTGCTACCATACTTGTTAATGTTAAGGGCATAATTCTACCAGCAAGCGGGCTGTGGGAAGAACTGTGCAGTAGGAACAGTCTTGACATGTTGACCTTATTTTCTCTACTCCTGCATCCTGGTCCAGGATAGGTAGAACCTCAAAAGACATCATGTGTAGAGTGAGGGAGGATTTTTCCTTGTTCTAGAGTAGAAGATCTACATGTGATGTCTTGCCCTATAAACAACTTTATTCCAGCCTGCTTGTAAGCTAACTTTAAAGGCCTAAATGGCAGAAAGGCAATATATGAATCAATCAGATAAAGAGCTCTGCAGTTTAAGAGCTTTTTACTCATAATTTTTGTGGAACATGATAGGTTCCACAGCCAAGATCAGAATAATATTGTTCAAAGCCGTTTTTGCCTCCACTATTTAAATGTCTTGACTCTTTCAGTCTATCTAAACAATAACAAAATTATGCAGGTATAGGTCTGTTGAAGTGTAGTGCATTCTTACTACTGCTCATTTTTCGCCCCTTAAACCCTATTTATGATTTATTTTCTGAAGACTGTACATTTTGCCTGAGAAGAAATCCTTTTCACCACTCAATGCTAACGAATGCCTTAATGTTTTTTTTTTTATAAAAATCTCTTGGATGGTATTATAAATAAATCACATATGCTTTGTTACTAGTGTGATCATGATACTGATGCTTAAGACAAAACATGGGTATGAATGTTAGGTTTCTTAAATAAAAAAAAAGCAAGACAAATTCCTGAGCCGGATTCTCATCTCCACCCAAGAACCTTAAACCTCACAGCTGGCTATAATTTCTTGCCCTAACTTTGTTCTGTCGACATTGTTAGCCTCACCATATTATAAGTATCTTATTAGAGATGTGAGAAATGTGGTTACTGCTCCTAGGCTAGGGATGGGGAGCTTGTGATGCTTTAGTTGTTGCTGGATTGTTGATGGACCCAAGACAGCATGGCCAATGGGCATAGATGGGAGCTGTGGTAATGCAACATCTAGAAGTCCACAGGTTCTCCATGCTTCCTACAAGCATTAATAGTGTAATGTGATGCTTTTTGTTTCAAGGATAAAAACCTTGTATAGGAAAACCTTAGATCCAAGTATAGATCTCAAATTAATATGCAGTCAGTTCTGATCAACCAAGTAATCAATTATCTGCATTATACGCATGACTATGACTGATTGTCAAAGGTTGGCCAAAGCTTCAGGTACTATTTACACAATTTTCCTGTGTAAACTACTCAATTATTTCAAACTTCTTTCCCAATATAGCAACTATTTTCAAGCACATTTGCTCGTACCAGTTGGTGTGGACTTTTCAGTTATTAATTTATTTTTAAAAGCATGCCACCAAACTTTCAAGAACAAGTATGGAGTTGCAAACATTTACCATTAATCATGTGTCCCTCCACCCTGTACACATTTCCTTAGAAGTAAATCCTACTCATTTCAATGGCATCCATTAAGTAAAGGCAAATATTATATAAGGGTGCCAGTCAACAGCAAATCAATGAAAGGCAAAGAAACTAACTTAAAACATTTTATATATTATTTCAACTATTTGAGGAATTTTATTTTAACAAATGTAGTCTATTTAATAGTCTGATAGGCCACATTTTCCATCTACAGTATTATATTGACAGGCTCCTGACTCTGCTTGTATGAAAGAAATGAGCAGTGTTAAATGAAATTAATTATTGAATCACCCTGTATTTCAGTTCAATTCACTGAGTGATAACACTTATGTAACCAAGTGGAAACAACCACATACTCAGAATGTGCTGGTACCTCTTCTTGTAACTCCAGGTTTTTTGGAAGCACAAAACCCTTGAGTGCACCTCCTAAAACCCGCCAGCAGTACCAAAAGAATACAACTTTTGACAAAGAAGCTGAAAATGGGGTGGGAATAGAATGGCTAGAAAAATATGATGGGAGAAAAAGGATAATAAAAACACTAAAGCTATTTTTGAACAGCCTTGGGACTGGAGAGCAGAAGGAAAGCATGCTGGCTTCTACTACTGGCCAGAAGACCTAGGGCCCCTGGGAAGCTGCTCCCACCCTGCCTATGAGGAATAGCATCATGGTAAGATGACTCACCTAGCCCTATCCACTAGACAGAGGAGGAGCTGCAAGGCACTTGCCCTCCATCCACTGAAGAATATTCAGCTCCAACCACCCAGTTGCCCTGCAAAAGCAAGGGGACCCCATCCCCTTGGTCAAAGAAACAAGAGCTACCCATTTCATTTCAAGCAAGAACACCAGCAAGAGAAGATCAACCTGACTTGAACTGGATAGAAGTGCCCTCTTACAGCTCACCCCTTTCATCCGGCCTTGGAAAACTCTCTTCTACCTTTCCCTGCTCCTACTCGCCTTTCCATGTGTGTGTTCTTTTAGTCTGTAAACCTGATGGCAGGGACAGTCTCTTTTTATTGAAGTGAGCCACTTTGGGAGACTGTTACTGTCTGAGAGTTGGATAAAAGCAGTAAATAATATTAAAAGGGGCAGAAGCAATATTTTAACACAGCTGAGACTGGGCATCAACTATGTCCGCTGCCTAATCCTGAAGGAGGAAAAACCCAAAACAGCCCAATGAAGTCTGAGAATGCAGACTGATTGTTGGAGGAAAACAAGCTGAGGGACAGTGGAATGAAGCTGTCTTTCCAATGAGCAAACAAGGCACAGATTTACATTCAACAGAATTCAAATATCCACATTTGAACACTGAACTGTTTATTTAAATTACAACCGTGGGCCTATTCAACACCTCCAGCCACATTGCTGCTGCTTGTGTACTTGCTATCACATCACTTCTGCTCCTCTTCAAATTTGGGCTCTGTCATATGGGAAAAATGAAAGGAAGTGTCAGTTTATTTTCAAAGTGAAATTTTCTAAATAGTTAGTTTTACAACTTGATTCTATTGTCAATTTGCCGGAAATTAAGAACTGCAGCTTTAGCTACACAAATCTGCAAGAGAGGAGAGGGCCCATCAGCACAATTGGAGCATAACACTTTCTCCTTTTTAAATGCAGGGTTTCCACAGATGAAAAGAATCCACTTCAGTGTAAATGGTGCAAAAGCCACACTTGCTTCCAAGGCAAGTTCCTACTACATGTAAATATTAGCTGCTTTACAAAGAGATGCACAGAGATGTATAGTTTATTGTTGTTGTTTCAGCCATCATGATCCTATCAACCACAGGGGAAATATATACACTAATGCAATACTGAGGAACAACATCAACCAAAATATCTATTTATATTAAAATATACATGTAACAACAATTCAATACACAAAATATATAATATACCAAAGGTTAATAAATGATAAAAAATTAAAATACAAATGGTTCAAGGAATTAATAATTAAAATCATCCAGTTGCATAAACCCAGAAAACCAATAGGAACTAAATTGTTTAAAAATAAAGACGTTACAAAAGTATGCTTAAAAATATGTGAAAACATCTGGGGTTACTGACTGCAACCAGTTAGTAAAGGTTTGTTTAAATCACTTACTTTATTTAACATGGCATTTCTAATATTTCAATTATCCACTCTCATGTTTTTACATTACTAAACGAGTCATAAAACTTAAAAGCTTACCCTGAAATTTGAATTCTGGAAATTTGGTCATATCTCCACCACCATACACCCGCTGGAGCTTGACCATTTGTTCATGCAAGTTTTTTTCATATTCTGGACCAGCATCAACAGGGCCACCAGTTTTCCTACAAATGCAAGAGTTAATTGAGCTTTGTTATATCTAGAGTAACGGATGGTGAAACAATCTAAATAAATCAAAAACACTTGGCGAACAGAGAACTTGTAGCACAAATGGAACAATTCAAGTACAGTGGTACCTCAGGTTAAGTACTTAATTTGTTCTGGAGATCCGTTCTTAACCTGAAACTGTTCTTAACCTGAAGCACCACTTTAGCTAATGGGGCCTCCTGCTGCTGCCGTGCCACCGGAGCACAATTTCTGTTCTCATCCTGAAGCAAAGTTCTTAACCTGAGGTACTTTTCTGAGTTAGTGGAGTCTGTAACCTGAAGTGTATATAACCCGAGGTACCACTGTATAGGATCTTTAGTGTACAGTGATGCCTATAATGAGTTGTCACACTATGTGAATTGTAACCCTTGTTACAGTTACAATAACTTGTTACAGAGTAATTTTAAGAACTGTTATTACAAACAGACGAATGATTCCATAGGCGAGAGACAGCAATGTGTAGAGGTGAGAGTATTTGACTTAGATCAGGGTGGTCCATGAGGCCCTTGAGGCCTTTTTGGGTGGCCCTCGGGTGACACCTGCAGCCCTTGAGCTGCCTTCCCAAAGCAAGGTAAGCAAGGTGTTGGGCTTTGGGAAGGAGGTGTGAGAGCTCTGACGGAATCCTAGAGTCCTCTCTCTTCCTTCCTAAAGTCTACCTAGTACTTTCCCAGCTTTGGGAAGGCAGTGTGAGGTGTGTGTTTGTGTCAAATTTTGCTCTTATTCCCTGCCCCCACATGACAAGAGTGTGCAGCCCCCGGGTTCTGTGCTGAAGTATGCTTGTGCCCTACTTGGTATGAAAAGTTGGGCCACCCTGACTTACATCAAGGAGACCTAAATTCAAATCCCACTCCACCCTTATGCTGACTGGGTGACCAGGAACTGATCATATACACACAGCTACTTTAGCCTACCTTCTAGAATGGTTGTGAAAATAAAATTGGAGGGGGATCATGCGGTCTTGGAGTAATTTCACAAAGAACATATAATTCAGGGGTGTGATGTTGTTGGGATTACAACTCCCATTGTCCCTGATCATTGGCCATGCTGGTTGGGGCCGATGTGAGTTAGGAATCTGCAGAGCCACAAAATATAAATATACAAGAAATCTAGGCATTGGTTGCATGATAGTTTTATGAGGTGACTGATGTTAAAAAATGCCAGAAAATGGCATGGGTTTGTATTCAATTTACATGCGTTATGGAAACTATTTACCAACACTCTTCTGTGGAAGTCACTGAAGTCTAAAAGACAGAACAAAGAAATCTCAAACAGGAAAGGAGGCAGGAGCCAGCAAACCTTCCTTTTGATATCAGCACAGCTGCAGAAAAGCAAATATAAGCAGCTGCCCACAATGGAAGAGCATGGGGAAGATTTTCAGCCAGGTGATATGGGTTTTTTGGGGTGGTGGTGGTGGAGGGTGGGTTAAGCTTTATTATTTAGAACAACAACTCTGGTTAAGAGTGTCAGAATATGACTAAGGAGACCCAGAGCAAATTCATGCTCAAATCTTAAAACTCATTGGGGTAATCTTGGGCCAGTCACAATCTCTCTAATGTACCTCACAGGGATGTTGGGAGCGTGGAAGGTGAGGAATAACCATGTATACTGCCTTTAACTCACTGGAGAAAAAGTGAGATATAAAATGGGATTAATAAGTATGGCTGAATTTCCCCCCTACATATCACAGGGGAAAATGTTTCATTGCTGGGAAAACTAAATCCTATAGCAATAATACAGACAGCACAACTTTCATATTTGTACTTTATTGTTTACCTAATAATTTGTGAACTTTGTGGAACAGCAACTGTTCAATGTTGAATAACTTCAGCATCCCATGAACAGTTGCTATGACTGACTATAGCAACAACTGTGCTAGGTATGCAAGACCATTATGTGGGAAATAGCATTCTGATGCTTTTATTATGCCAGGTAACAACTTCAAATAACAAGCTGTGTGCAAAGTTGAATCTAAATCATGCCTGCAAACAAATGAAGTGGGACTCACAGAGAACCCCTTTGGTGCTGAGTGTGTTGCTGATCAGACAGTTGGCACTGAAAGCACGCCTTCAAAGGGTTTGCATTCAGTACTGACAGCAAGTGCCCTCAAATGGAGGCCCCCTAATGCAGCTGATCAATAAGTCCTGAATGCAAAGAAAAAAATTGGAAGCTCACTTTAAGCTGCCAGTTGTTCTTTTGCGACCATATTCTTACTTGCTCTGCAGCAAACTTCACATATAATACTGCAGGTGGCATTGTCATGGTCAATTAGGACCCCTGCCAGTCCTAACTGGCCCTTGCCTGCAGGTTCCTGGTGTCTGTTTTTATATATTTAAGAAGATTTATGCTCTACCTCTCAATCTAAAAGATTTTTAGAGGCAGCTTAAAAGACATTGTACAACTCAATGTAGGAGGAGCTGCTAAGGGATATCAATTACAATATCACGCTATGGACTAAAGAACTTTTAGGCTACAGCCCTAATATAATGTATATTATGTGGAGGAGGAATGGAGTGCTCTGTCCATTCTCTGTGCCCAGCATAGAAATACCGCAGGCTGCTGGAGGAGAGACAGAGCTCTCCATTGCTCCTCCACTAGCTCCCACCAGGCAAGTACCGTATTTTTCGCTCTATAGGACGCACTTTTCCCCCTCCAAAAATTAAGGGGAAATGTGCGTGCATCCTATGGAGCGAATGCAGGCTCCCTGGCTTCAGCGATAGCAACGTGAAGCCTCCGAAGCCTGCGCTCCAGAGGCTTCGCGTTGCTTTCGCTGAAGCCAGGAGAGTCTGGTCTTTGATGTTGGCGGTGGGGGAAAGCAGCGCTTCCCCCCACCGCCAGCCCCACAGGCTTGGGGGGCAGCGGGAAGGCGTGCGACACCTTCGCGCTGCTCCGGGACCCGGTTTGGAGGCTGGCGGTGGGGGAAAGCAGCGCTTCCCCCCACTGCCAGCCCCACAAGCTCGGTCGAAAAGCCCACAGGAGCCGCGCGCTCTTTAAAGGGTGCGCGGCTCCTGTGGGCTTTTGCGGGAGATGGGGGAATTCCCCCACCTCCTGCAAAAGCACCCAAAAGCCGTGCGCTCTTTAAAGGCTGCACGGATCCTGCGGGCTTTTCTACGAGGTGGGGGAATTCCCCCACCTCCTAATAAAGCCCGCAGGAGCCGCGCAGCCTTTAAACAGCGTGCCGCTCTTAGGGGCTTTTCCCCAAGGAGGGAGAAGGGACTGACTGGCCGAGTCAGTCCCTTCTCCCTCCTGTGGGCTTTTGCGGGAGATGGGGGAATTTCCCCACCTCCCACAATAGCAGGGAGAAGGTCTGGGAGAAGTGCACAGGCTGCATGCAGCCTGTCCGCTGCTCCCAGAGCTGGGGGGGGGGGGGGAAATCATATTTTTTTCCTTCATTTCCCCCTCTGAATACTAGGTGCGCCCTATAGAGCGAAAAATACGGTAACTTTTGAGAACTTATTCAAAAGTCTAATTTATGTGTCTGATTTAAAGCTTTAGATGAATTTACTCAACTGTTTCCATATGATGCAGAACTTGATTACTTTCCACAAGCAAACAATTAACGTAAGAAATACATTTATATCCATATATATTTCATAGCAGGCTGTGATTACTGGGAGTCAAGTACTGTCCAAGAACCAACTTACAACAATAAAAAAATTAAATGGAAAATTATCAGAATGCCAACAAGATAATCAAATGATTGGAGCCTTGAAATTCTGCATTTACTACATTCACTTACTGGCTCTTTGTGTTATATTCTCTGATCTTGTCCAAAAAGAGTTTCTGCACAGGATCAAGTTCCTTTGCTTTATTAAAAGCAATGGCCGAAAAGCCGATGTTTCTATGCAAGTGGAAGGAGATTGCGGAACGGAAAACAGAAGAAAACCTGAAGAGCTTTTGGAGAATCATGATGTATTTGTAGAAGCTTCAGCTAGAAAGACAAAAGGATCTATCAGTTACATCTTACATACGTCTATTCCTATCTGAACCTCCCAGCAGTTGGAGTTCCACTGGGGAAGCCCACTTTCAAGTTCAGCTGATTGGGACACCACAGTAGTTTCAACCAGACGCAGGGCATTCTAAGTTAGCACTGCACCATTTTGTGGCAGGGGTGCAATGGAATATGTACTGATTTTTTGTTTTGTTTAATGTTTCAATATTTCTTTCTGAAAATATCTGGTGACAAGCAGCATATAAGATTTGATGAAGAATTTGTAAGATGCTTGACACTATAACAGATAACCTAGTCCAGAGGTATAGAACCTTTTCCAGCCTGAGGGCCACATTACCAAATGGGCAACCTTCCGAGGATGGGTGAGGCAGAGGTTAAAAGGGGGCAAAGTTAGACGTATAAATGGGCAAAGCAACAAAAGCAACCCTTAACCTAATACAACATACTACATTCCAATAATTGAAACATCAGGTTTCCTTAGTTCATGGACACAATCCAGCCAGACAAAGCTATTTGAGAAGGGTGTGGAGCAGGTCCAGTGATGGGTGTTGGCTGGGAAAGAGTACTCGGGGCCAGGTGGGCCTCATCTGACACCTCCCTGCTCTCCAGGCTCAAGGTTCCCCACCTTCATCCAGCCAAAGTTAATGGGGAAAGTTAAATTTCCAACAGACTGCTCCCCCATGCCCATTAATTTGAATGGAACATTTCCACCACTGCTCCTTATTCTAATGGCTAAACTGAAACATTCTTAGCTTTTAAAAACAATTGATCAATAGAAGTTATGAAGTTCTTTTCTTGCATTCTCCTGACTCAAACAATACATCTATAAAAATGCTTTAAAATTCCATAACTTCTTCTTAAGTGTACTTAGGTCGGGGCACCCACCCCATGCATTTGCATACACACACAGAGAGGCTGGACGCCTCAATGGCACCCCTCTGGAGGCTTCACCTGAGGCAAGAAAAGTGGCTAGCCCCTCCCTCCCTATGGCTTTGCTTAAGTAAACATCTCAGTCTAGACTATGCTCATATGCAGAGTGACATTCTGGTTCTTCTCAGGGATAGCGTTGTTTGGGGGCAGTTGCAGGTAGGAAATTAGGTCAGGAAGAGAGTACCAAGAAAGAGCTACAAGCAGAGGTTGGGCAACAGGAGCATTTGGTCTAGAAACCTCCCAGGGCGGCAGCATTGTTGGGCATCTGACAAGGCCCACAGGGGAGTGGGCACACTGCCAATCCCGATCCTGCTGCTGCATTTCCTTGCCTGTTCATCCGTCCTCTTAACAGGATGTAGATCATGACAAGAAGGAGAAACCAGACTCAGCCATCCACCACCCGCAAAAGCGAATGGACAGTTCTGACTGCGGGGGAAATGCACCCACACTCTCAGAGCATCCTTTATAAGCAAACCCCCACCTCCACCCTCCAAAAATCCCTGGGGAACCAGCACTGGTCCGTCCTTGCACAATCTAGTCTAACCCAGATAGGTTCGCCTCCCGGAGGTCCGTAAATCTCACGGTCGACCCATTAAAATACTGGGACTCCCTCACTTCGGAGACTGAAATTCTTCAGGGGAGCTGCGCTTATGGTTGATTTGCTACCATTCCCCCTCCTGAGATACCGCAGAAGCCTGCTAATTCAAAGGCCCGGCAAGGGAGTTAAACGCGGGTTAAACTTGAAGGCGGTTTCACACCGACTGAGGAGAACCAGTAAGGCCCAAGCGAACGCACCCGCCCGCTCGGCCTCCTCACCACCGCGCTCTCTCCCGTCCGGATTCAACCCCGCAGAGGAACCGCCGGTCACCTTGCCAGAGCCCGCAGTGACAGGGAGGGCCTGACTCGGCCCCGCCTCCAACAGGCGCAAAGAGCTTCGGGAGTTTTCTCTTTTGAACGCCCGGCCTTTCGACACAATTCTAAGCCGCCTCGCCGTACTTAAGCCTCAGATTCCCTTGCACCGGTCCCTCATAAAAGAGAAAGCAAGCCCGTTGAAAGGGGGCGAGGGGAAGCGCCTCAGAAACAGCGACGTACCTCCTTTGCTTCCCGTCCCCGCTTCACCGGAAACGGATGGATTCACTTCCGGCTTCAAGTAGGCGGGTGGGAAAAGAGCAAAAGCTAGTTTGAGTTTAACTGAGGCGCTTTCCTCGGGAGGCGACGGCAGTTTCGCAAGGGACGCCGGGAGTTGTAGTTTTCGCCCCGACGCGGAGGGGGGGATTGTATGTGTGTGTGCGCTTTTCCCTCGCCAGGGCCCCGCGCGCAGCCTTCTCTGCCCGAGTGTGAGCGCGCTGCGGCCTTCTTCCCGCAGGGGCGGCGTGAGGGGCTCCGGTGGGGCTGATCCAGCCGCCGCGGCTGGAAAGTTTTTTTTTTCTTTAAAAAAAAGGCGCGGGGAGGGGAAGCGGCGGGCGCTGCTCCGCCTGCTTTGGCGGGTTAGCGGGGTTTTGCGTTTTGTTTTTTTTGTGACGGAGGCTGAGGTGGCGGCGGCTGGTAAGTCCTGAGGCGCGAGACTTCGGGGCGCGCGGCTGGAAAGGGAGGGCGGGGGAGAAAGGGAAGCGCCTCGCGCTGTATCCGGGGGGGAAGGGGGGGTCTCGTGGCTTCCTCGCTTCTTGTGTTTTGTTTCCGTTTTCTGCCCCGCGCGGCGCGAGCCTCATTTCCGTTCCGAGTTCAAACAACAAGGAGGCGCCGCCGCGGGCGGAAGGGAGAGGAAGGCCTGGGCTGAGGCGGGATGGAGCCCTGCGCGCCTCAAGGGCCTCCTCGCCGCCATCGCCACCGCGGCGGCGCCCTTTCCTCTCCTCCTCCTCCTCCTCCTCCTCTCAAACGGCGGGGCGGGAAAGAGAGACGTCCCCGCTCGCCCTGCTCGTCATCCGCCATGGAAGAGGCCGCCCGAGTCCAAGGCCGCCTTCGCCTCCCTTGGGAAAGAGACGGGCCCGGCGGCGGCGGGAGGAGCCGGCGGACATTTCGGGACCTTTCCCGCCGCCTCGCTCAGCCGCCGCCCCCTTCCCTCACTCCGTGTAACCTGGCGGGGTCATCTGGGCCGTTCGGCCTCCTGTCAAACGTCGGAGGCGTTATTTCAAAGCGAAGGAACATCACAACAACTTCATCCATCTCTCTCTCCATGTGTATCTGAAATGTGTACATGCGACAGCGAGGGTTATTCTGTGCCTTCCTTAAAATGCAAATAAAAGGTACCAGAGATTAGATCAGCTGAGCATGTAGCTCAATTGGTTGGAGCATGATAATGTACGGGACGGCTACATATTCCTGCATTGCAGGGGAATGGACCACTAGAGGATCCTTAGGGTCCCTTCCAACTCTGCGTTTCTAGGATTAAGTCTCTTCATAGATGTTTTGTTACATTAAGTGAAGCAGGCAGTACTGGCACCCGCTGAGATGCAATATTTTTATTTTTGGAACGAATGAAAATATATTGATCAGTGGCTTGTATACTGCTATGAAGTATACAGCATCCCCCTTACCCAGGTGCAGTTCTGTATGCACTAGTGTATACACACTTCGAAAAGTGTTCCACCAATAAAACAGGAACGTACTTCCCTGTAGGTGTGTTTTAACATTGGGATGTTTTTACTCTTTTTTAAGCAATACCTTAGTTTGACATCATTATGTTTACTTTGGAACAACGATTATGTTGCTTCAGAAAGAGATGGTCCAGGAACAAATAATCATAGTGTTTTGTTTTTGTTTTCAAGTGGCAATTACAGCAGTGTGCATAACTAGAAACAAATCGCTTACTTTATAAGAATAGCTGTGCTCTTGCCCCAAAGTGTGAAGGTTTTTACCACTTTAGCTATATTTAAATCATACTGTGATCATTTCCCCAAATCTTGCAGCAACTTATATTAAATGAAATAACATCTTGAAAGTCCTCAGCTTCTTGAAAGTTATATTTTCCAGTTCTCTTTGGAGAAAGATCCAGCTGTGGCAATTTAATAATATAAAGTCGAATGATAAATAGTGCATCGCTTCAGTGTTTCAGACAGAAACTGCTTCAAGCTGACTTCTAGACATTACTCATAATTCATAAGTTGCATGTCCTGCCTCTGAATTCAGCAGAGGAATGGAAAGATGAAAGGATATGAATGATTAGCCAGCATTTGAGATTTACAGCAAGTTGAAAAAACAGTGTTTTAAAAGAGACATCTGTTTTATACTGTATAAGCCTTTTTTTAAAAAAAGGATCTGAATCCACAAGCTACCAAACATCAGAATAATTTTAATGACAATGTTATTTTGATATATTAGTGGTCTTAACCACTAGCTCAGCACCCAGTTGAAATCTTGCTCCATATTTATGGCTTTGGATTGTGCCCTAAACCACCTATGCAGAAACCGCACTAGACCAATAGATCGTATTTTCAAGTGAAAAGTAAATTAATAAATAAAGTGTACTTATTTTGAACCTGTTATTTCTATTTGTATGTAATGTGTAAAAACAAATGGACACATTTTATTTTGCAGGTTGCCTCTTGAAACATTTCAGCCATGACTAAAAGAGAAGCAGAAGAACTGATAGAAATAGAAATTGATGGAACAGAGAAACAAGAGTGCACTGAAGAAAGGTATATAATTTGAGTCCACAGGAGTGCACGCATGTATTGCTGTTTCGGGTTTTTTTGGAGCTGCATTTCAAATTCAGGAAAGAGAGCCAAGTATTTACTGTAAATCCAGTTTAGAGTGTTGCAGTAGAAGAACAGTGGCTAATTTGCTGTTTGTGGGGGCCCGATGTATCCATCCAAGCAAATTTTTCTGCCCAAACCCCACTGAATTTGGTATCAAAAAGTTAATAAAGACATTTCTGGGAAGGCAAATATTTAAATTCCAGCACCCTGATATTGATGCAAATAACCGCTCCCCAGTCATCAGATTGTTCATTTAACTAGCAGGGAGGAGCAGCAATACCCATCTTGAGCTGATCTGCCGGGTGGGGGGTAGCATTGTGCATGTTTGTGTGAGTGTTGGGTGGCCACCTTCATCACTGGCATGTGGCCCATGGAAGGTTGGCAAAGGGTGAATGCAGCCCTTGGGCTGAATCAGATTAGCCCGCCTGGGATAGAATGTTGCCATAAAGAGGCCACGGAAAGTGTCTAGCTGTATTTCAGTAACCCAAAGCTTTTTTCTTATGTTGGGTTCTATACGTTAAAATTCACCCACAGTGGAAAAATTCAAGTTTGTTGAATGTCAGATAACAAGTTGCTGATTGCTTTTTCTCCATTTTCTACTTCCTTTATTTCTGATAGAAACTTTTTCTTCTTTCACCAAAAGAAGCCAAACAAGGAGGAATTTCCATTTGAAAACTCCTGCTCATTTAACATCCTCCATATGAGATTAAGTCTCAACACTTACTCCACTGAGCTAATTTCTCCACTTGATCAAGGGCCAAAAAATCTAACTCTGGAAGTCTCTCTGAGCATAAATAATCACAACTTTAAAATCATTTTGTTTCTTTTTCCCAGCTGTATAGTGATTAGATGTTTTCATTTGGCAGAAACCAAACTGTTTTTTTGTTTTTTAAGAAAACATTTACTGCATGCATGTTTCTATAAAAACTGCAAGATAACTGTGCATAATATTTCTGTTTCACAAGCTTGTGGGCAAAGATTGGAGGGGAAAAAGATGGACAGATGCATCTCCCTCCCTACAGTTATACTACCTATATTTTTCTTTGCCTTAAAATTTTTACTTTGCCTTAAAATACAATTAATTGTAAGTCAGGTTTAGGGGCTCTACCCTGCTTAATCACTGCCATTGTTTTTTGGTCCTTGGCCTGTTTCATTATAACCTGTGGAATCTTTGTGATACATGTCTTGCAGTTCCCTTGATATCTTTCCATTTGTGTATCTTTGTTACATACCGTATTTTTCGCCCTATAGGACGCACCGTCCCATAAGGCGCACCTAGTTTTTTGGGGGGAAATAAAGGGGAAAAAATTACACCCCCCCCAGGCGCAGGGCTGGGGCGGGGGAGGCCCGCCCGAGCTTCCCCCGACCCCAGCCCCCAAACAGGCAGCTCTCTGCAAGCCGTGGGAGCCCAGCGCTGGCTCCCGCTGCTTGCTGAGAGGTCCGCGAAGCCTGGACGCGCTGAGCTCAGCGCGCGCAGGCTTCGGCATGCAGGCAACTCTCTGCAAGCAGCGGGAGCGCTCCCGCTGCTTGCGGAGAGGTCCGCGAAGCCTGGAGAGCGAGAGGGGTTGGTGTGCACCGACCCCTCTCGCTCTCCAGGCTTCACCGAAAGCCTGCATTCGCCCCATAGGACGCACACACATTTCCCCTTCATTTTTGGAGGGGAAAAAGTGCATCCTATAGGGTGAAAAATACGGTAGCTATTATATTGATCCCAGTTGTACTCTGCTAAAAAATTAGCAGATTCCTAGGATTTTTTCATTAATTGCATGATTAGTCAGGTAGTATTCAGATATGACAATGACCTAGATGTCATTGCAACTTTGCATCAACAGTAAGATTCTTCCCACTCCCCATTAAAGTCATGGTTTCTATGTCCCAATGCATTTTCAGTTCAGTGCAAGTTCAGATCGCTACAGAAAAACATACAGAGCAGTTAAGGGAGTTCAAATCCAGCTTCAGATATGTACTCAAAAATTGCTCCATTTTAAAACTTTCCAAATGAGGTTCAGGTCTCTTGCTTGAATGTTTAGCACTAGCACATTCTAACAGTAGTTTTTGTTCAAATACAAGACCCCTTTTAAACTCTTTTATTTCAGCATTGTTGAGCAAACTTACACCACTGCAGAATTTGTGAGTCAGGCTATTGATATCAATGAACCGGTTGGAAATCTTAAGAAACTACTGGAACCAAGACTTCAATGTTCTTTGGAAGCACATGAAATCTGCCTACAGGATATACAGGTATAGCAAAAGCATTACAGTTAAAAGTTTTAATATAAAGGATGGCCTATACTGAGTAGGACTCCTTTGATCTTCTGCCTACATTTTCTATTGTTGGTTTTATTCTTGTATATATTTATCAATATTAATTGATTGGAACACATTGCATAGAATATAATTATCTCTACCAGGGGATGCACATCAGTTAAGAGTAAAACGGACATAGATACGTGGCCACCTTTTCATTTAACTCAACAAAACTTTACCTCTGTATCATATCTAGCATATTTTTCAACAACTGAGACTTTTGTTTAGATCAGAGTTTTTGAGTAAGTAAGTTCTAACCAGATAAACATATTCAAGCTACAATTCGCTCAGGAAAACAAAATAGATTCAGGTTTATAAGCAAATATGGGAATCCTCAATTATAACAAGTAAGCTGGCCTGCCTTTTAGGTGATACATGCTAGAGGGCAGGGTAGAGCTGCAAAGATACTGGTTTATCCTAAATAACTGTTTTGAAAGGCGAGTCCTGTCTTTGCTGTTGAAAACACACAGTCTCTCAGGAGACAAAACTAGCCCCTGCCTGTAAAATAAAACCTTGCAATTCCCCCCCCCCCCATATAATTTTATATGGATAATTGCAAAATATATATATAATGTTAAATAATATGTGTGTTTGAGGAGCAGGAAAGAAACGGCTATCTGGAAACACACAGGCCATATCCTCAGAAATATTAACGGAGTGGTCTAGAACAACAAAGCATGATCGAAGATATTGCAGAGCATACCTCCAATTGTGTTCAATAGGCCTCCCAAAACAAAGGCTATTGCAGTCTGGAGATCATATCTTTGATGCATGTTCAACACTGTGGTTTCAAAAGTGCTGTATGATAAGGGCATGTGATATATCTACATACCATTATGGTGACCTATCAGATGTTGTGTGGGAAGGATTCCATGAGAGAGGAAGGCCACTGAAGACAACCACCTGGAAAATCCCCCCAAGGGTGTTCTCCCATCAACTGTCCTGTCCTGATTGTTGTGAACAAACTCATAATAATAAGTTGACTACCTTTCTTTGAATTTCTATTTATCAAGCTGGATCCAGATCGTAGTCTTTTTGATCAAGGTGTCAAGACAGATGGAACAGTGCAGCTTAGTGTCCAAGTAATATCAAGGCAAGGTAAAAAACTAATTCTGTAGATTTATGATGTTTCCTGCATCTGGTGGAGATGTATGTTAAAAACAGTACTATTTAGTGGCAGGGTTGGTATGCAGCCCTTGTTATTGACCTACAGTAATAGCTTTTTCTGTTCAAATATTATTTCTCAATGGTTGGATGTAAATATACACATTACAGCTTAGTTATTGTGAACTTACTACACAGGGTAAACTTTCATAGCAATACATGTCAGTGAGCAGGTAAGAATGATTAATCTGGAAAATTGGTTTCCTTTTAGTGATTTGAAGGACTTCGTAGACTTGCAAATGCTTTTGCACAGCTTATTGATTATATAGAAGTTTAGAAGTTGATGCTTAAACCTGCATATGATTTTTTAAATGATGAAACTATAAGGTCAAAGTCGATATTGGGAGCTAGTGGGTAGAAAATGAGATAAAGTAAAAGTTGGTGAGCTGGGAATTCAGAGTTTGTATTTCACAAAATATTAATGAATAGCATTTTTTAGAATTTTAAATGTTAAAGTGATTACACAGTATTGGAATGAAGCCTTTAAAATTGAAGTTAAAATGCCATTTATAAAGATTTAATTTTTAAGAGGGCTCTGAAATAAAATTATTTGCTCACTGGTTAATGTATGATTGCTGTTGTTTATTAATTGCCTTCTACATATGTCCCAAGGCAATGCGCAAAATATAATAAAAACAGGACTGTATAGTTAACCTTTTATCAGAACAGTATAAAGCAGAACAGAACAAATTAATCGTGTTCCAATTCAATACAATATAAGGAACTGGAACACGATTAATTTGTTCTGTTCCACTTTGTGTAGTTTGCACTTTGTGTGGTGTTTTCTCAATTCTCTTTCTCTGTACAGGAATGGAACCAAAGTTAAACATCCTTGAAATTGTAAAGCCAGTAGAAACTGTTGAGGTCGTGATTGATCCAGATGCCCACCATACGGAAACTGAGGCACACCTTGTTGAAGAAGCTCAAGTGATAACACTGGATGGAACGAAACATATTACCACCATTTCTGATGAAACATCTGAACAAGTAACTCGTTGGGCTGCAGCATTAGAAGGCTACCGAAAAGAGCAGGAACGTCTAGGAATACCCTATGGTAATAAATTATATACAATGGCACATGTATATTTTTGTGGTTCTTTTCTCTATCTTCCCCTCCATTTGCAGATAGTTCTGCTTAGATGTCTGATTTGTAATAATGACAAAGTGATGTTGAATAAATATGGTGCACATTCAGTTTCTACTGTGAACATTTCATGTTGTCAGTTCAGCATTATTGCCAAGGGAATGCTGTATAAGCAGGGGGAATTCATAACCTCTTGTGCTGAGGTTTACATTTTCTCTGATGTATGCAGTAGTTCAGGGAGGGGGGATAAGCTGTGAAAATATAATTATTTTCTAATTGTCAAACTGTAGTAGCTAAACATTTCTTTGAGAGATTGGTTTGGACCTTGTGATCATCATCTGAGGCCCTTCTTTGTGTGCCTCCTCCACGAGAGGTCTGGAGGGTCAGAAAACAAGAGTGGACCTTTTCTGCCATGGCTCCTTATTTGTGGAATGCTCTCCCCTAGGAGGCTTAACTGGCACCTTCATTACATATCTTTAGGCACCAGATGAAAACAGTTCTCTATAACCAGATGTTTAGCTGATTAGCATTCTATGGCCTTTTAAATGTTTGTGGGAGCAGGGTTATTGGTTTGTTTTTGGTTGATTTGTATTTTGCGTTCTCATTTTTATGTTGTGAACTGCCCTGTGATCTTCAGATGAATGGTGGTGTACAAATTTAGTAATCAATCAATCAATCAATCAATCACTGAAGCACTGGATAGTTCATGTCATTCAGAGTAGACAGCACTAGTAGAGAGCTGGATTGACTTGGCGGTCTGGTTCAGATGTAACACTAAATTTTAGTTTACCATTACAAGGATAAGTAAGTGTGAGCCTTGGGGTTGTTTACTCCTTCCTGTATATAGAAGGAGAGGAAGTTTGAAAGTTTAATGTCACTATTTGTTCAAAACTATGCCAAGAAGCTTTACATTTTCCTCCTTTCACATGGAAAGGGGAGACTGAAGCAGTCGGAAGCGCTTTGTTGTGACATCTGAAGTTAGCAGCTATCAGTCATCTCCATAAATTTATATGTTCAACATGATGATGTAGTCATGGATCTTTGAAAAAAGACTACACAAGTCCATGAGTTACCACTATGTCTCTGAAAATGGTTGTCATAATAAAGCTATTTTCTGAAAACTTGATACTTAGTTAAGTATAGATCTGAAAGTAGTTGGAAAGTAAGATTTTCATAGATAATATATCAGAATTCCTTTTCTTTATTATTGCTTCAGCTGCATGAACCTGCCATCTGTTGGGCTTTTATATTCATTTACGTTCATTTTAAGAATACTTTGTTTGAGTGTATGCTGATGATGGTCTAACATAGCCTGTTGCAACATTGGGAAAAATAAGTAGAATATTTCTCTTTTTTCCTAGATCCAGTACAGTGGTCAACTGACCAGGTACTGCACTGGGTAGTATGGGTGATGAAGGAGTTCAGCATGACAGACATAGATCTCAATACTCTTAGCATTCCTGGGAGAGAGTTGTGCAGCCTCAGTCAAGAGGACTTCTTCCAGAGGGTCCCTCGGGGAGAAATCCTTTGGAGCCACCTGGAACTTCTTCGAAAATGTATGTGAGTTTTCTCAACAAGTATCTTGTTTGATTTTTTAAAATAAAAGTTTTTAAATAAAAAGTCTACATCATGGCAGTCCTAGTTACCAAGTAATGTATGCATTCAGTCACTATGACTTAAAATGCTACTGACACTTTAGGGCTCTGTACACATAGCACAATGCAAATTGTAAGGGTTCTGTATGTATCAGCTTCTAGACACAGATAATTTAAACACTATAGCAGTTTAGTTTTCTCAAGATGCAAGTATTCTTAGCATCAGGAGAAGAGTTACTGATAATTTAAAGATTTAAATAATTCTTCAATCTCTATTAGAATCTAAGTGCTTCTATATTTCCTACCCCTCTTTTAGTTAAAAATATATATGAGGCAACAGAAGGTAATTACTTAAAATTACCAGATATGAAATAAATGTGAAATACAGAATTGCCTATAAATCTAATAACATTATAAATTTTATAGATGTGTATTTCTTTTTTCCTTTCCCTGCATGGCCTTTAGACTTCAAGCATGTTCCTAATTCTTATATTCTTTATAAAATTAGCACTTTCCTTTGTTCTTTCCTCATTTTTTCAAGTGAAAATGTTGCCAAAGTTTAGTATTTAATATTTTTCTTGTGTATCCAGATGTGCTGGCTAGCCAAGAACACTCTGGAGAAATAGCTACAGTTACTATTGATCAACGTAAGTTGTCATTCTATGATTTTGTTTTAAAGAAATAGTATTTTCAACAGAGTCGTATCATAGTCTATATAAAAATGCTCGAACTTGAAGGTGATCTTTAACCTTTTAAAGATGGAATCAAATTGAAATTAAGAACACTTGTCTCTAATGGTGCATTCACACTAGCACCTGACCAGTGAACCAGGAGGTCTATTGCGAGGTATATTCCCATTGCTGTGGGGCTTTAATATTGAGCAGTAGTTCAATATTAAATTATTCCTGGATTATCTAGCAGCAGCTTACTGGCGTTTCTCATGGGATACTTTAAAAAGAGAGTGCAAACAATTTGGGAGTAGAGAGTAACTAATAAGGTCTGTCCTCCTGGGCAGAGCGAGTTTGGTAAGGTTATTATTTCTATGGTGCTTTCACCCACAGTTCTTTACTTTTATTGGAAAAGACTTTGGATAGTTATTTTCTTCTTAGTTTGGGAGCAAATAAAGAGGAGCAACAAAAGTTTTATTGAAGTGGCTCACCTGTTTGCTTCTCTTGGCTAGTAGAAGCAGAATACAGTCGTATCTTGGTTGTCGAATGCCTTGTGACTTGAACGTTTTGGCTCCCGAACGCTGCAGACCCGGAAGTGAGTGTTCCGGATTGCAAATGTTCTTTGGAACCTGAACGTCCGATGCGGCTTCCGCAGCCAATCGCAAGCGATGCATTGGTTTTCAAACGTTTTCAGAAGTCAAACGGACTTCTGGAACGGATTCCGTTCGAGAACCAAGGTGTGACTGTACATGCAAAATCAGAAGGTATTTGCATAAATTAGAGTAGTCACAAAATTTGGGGTAACATTGATGCACACTTCAGATTTGTGGTGGCAGAGCCCTCAAGCTTTTCAATAAAAATAGAAAAATGATAGTATAGACAGGGGTGGGGAATAGGATTTGGCTGGCAGGTGAGATGCTATGCTTACCCATCCTCCACAGGACACTTTGACAGGTGACTTGGGCTGACTGCTATCACATCACCTGACATCAACATATCAGGTGACCCTGTTTCAAAGGAAAGAATCAGGAGCATGCTCTTAAGAGTGCCTGCATGGAGGCTCAGTGGTCTGCAGAAAGAACCAGAATTTTTAGGAATACTCTATTGTAATAAATTACATGCTGTGGCGCGCGCGCGCACACACACACACATCTTTGTAGTTATCTCTCTCCTCCCTCCAAATAGACTTGAACTCAAGCTGGGTTGCAGAGGATGATACTTGCTGAAAGAAGCTTGCTGATTGATACTGCCTTAACTCTATTTGGGATAAGCTGGAGTCTGCAGACTCTTGAGTACCCCTTATCCCAGCAGGGTTTTCAGTCAGTGCTGATTGGCACCAACTGCAAACTTAGCTTTTGTATGAGGCAGGTGGCCATGACTTTGGTATACCAGCTTTATGGGCCCAATAACGAACCTAGGTGGGCCTGATTTGGCCCATGAGTCAAAGGTTCCCCCTCTACAGACTAGTTGACAAGCCGTCACTACTTCACAACTCAGAAATTCATTTTGTGTGTAATACAAACTCTTTAATTATACAGAGATTGGTTTCCCTAGTTATGCAGACAAACTGAAAGACTTGCTGTGCCAAAAACCACTGTTTCTGATGCAGCATTGTAACTAATAATAATAAAAAATGAAAATACTTTGGTGTTCCAGACATATTTCTGTAGGGAACTAACTCCATCACAAATGTTTATTTCCAAGTGCTAGGCAATGACACCATTTTTCAGATGACTTATTGATAATGCTGTTGGACGTTATCTGGTCTTTGGTTATAGAAGGGCTGAATAAAGCTGTTTGTATACCCTTCAGAGAAAATAGTAAAACTATTCTATCTCCAGTTCAATATCCCTTCATCTGTATAGTGCAGATTACTGGAGCTAAAGTTTAAGAAAATGATCTCATAATGTAAATTCACCAGCGTTTGTAATATTTTATTACATGTTCCTCTGTTCTTTAACTAGCTCATATGATTATATTCCATGTCAAATGTCTGTAATATCTTGGGCTGTTCCTGTGTCTTGGTATCTAACATGGGAATTTCTGCTTATGCATCTAATACCCATTTCTAATCTTATGGGTATATAATCATATGTTTTCTCTGTAGCTGTGCAGATTATTCCAGCATCTGTACAGCCAGCTACTCCAACCACTATTAAAGTCATCAACAGCAGTGCAAAGACAGCAAAAGTGCAGAGAGCACCAAGGATTTCTGGAGAAGATAGAAGTTCACCTGGGAACAGAACAGGTATTTTCTTTTAACTAAAACCAAAAGATTTTAAGTATCCATTATAGTATGAATACTCCAGTCCATAGAGAGTACTGTAGAATTTGTTAGTATCTTAGAAGAACAAAGGTCAGTTTTATTTGAATGAGCAAAGTTCCTATTTCTTAAAATAATTTATCTCAACCTGAAGACTCTTGGAGGAAGAACCATCAAGACAGAAAAAATAATGATTTCATAGCTGGTAGATAAAATAATGCCCATCTTGTGCAACAGAGAGAATAGACACAACAAAAATAGATTTTAAAATTTACATTAATGAAAGATACAAACTCCATAAAGCTATTTTTTAAATAAGGTTGGGATATGAGGTTTTTAATACACCAGTGTATTGATTGCAGATTTGCTTCAGGTTAAGGGTAATTTTTCTACAATAGTAGGGTAATAGGATCCATTAAAATGGTACACAATGTAAGCAAGCTTTCAAGTTAAACTTTTTTTTTATCAGTCAGGATATTTACTTTATCTTGAGTATATTTTATGTTTAATTTCTTACCCCAAGGAGTTTAGTTTACTGGAAAGCTTATTCACTTAAAGCATTTTAGTCTATTTCACAAGTGAGGCTCATAATGAGATGAAAAACATGGTTTTATATTTGCATTTTAATCATTTCATTCTCAATAGGAAACAATGGCCAGATCCAACTCTGGCAATTTTTGCTTGAGCTTCTGACTGACAAAGATGCTCGAGACTGCATTTCATGGGTTGGTGATGAAGGAGAGTTCAAACTAAATCAACCAGAACTAGTTGCACAGAAATGGGGACAACGTAAAAATAAGCCTACTATGAACTATGAGAAACTCAGCCGTGCTTTACGGTAAGTTAAGAACATAAGAACTGCTTATACTGGATCAGATCAGAGTCTGATTCTAACAGTAACCCCCAGTTGCCCACAGAATTTCACAAACAGAGCATGAAGGTGATGGCTTTCCTGTTGTTTGTCCCTGGCATGTGGTATTCTAAAGTACACTGCTTTTGAAAATTCTGATTCCATTTACATTCCATGAATTTTCTAATTCCCTTTTAAACTTTAATGGCCATATCCACATACTGTGGTAGCGAATTCTTTATGTTAACTATGCATTATGTGAAGAAGTACTTCCTTTGGTCTGTCATAAGTCCAGTGTCAATTTATGAAGAATAGTAAATTAATTAATTAAATTGAATACTGCTCATCATATTGATTTAGACAATACTTTAAAGTGGCTTCCCCTTCTGAATGTGTGGACTTCAGTGAACTATTAACTTTAATTAACTGCATGCTGTCACATATACTAACTGTACTTTATAGCCAGCTAAATACTCTAGGAAATTCAGCTGAAGGCAAAATTTAACTATTGGCGGCTATTCATTGTAATAAGGCTATGTCTAAATGTTGAAAGTTTAACTAAAACCCATAATCCCTCAGCTTCCAATGGTGAATACACATTATTATTTTCCACAAAACTATAATGACAGTGTACATGCAGCCCATCTCCTGAATGTGTATCCATGTTGTCCTATCACAAGCATGGTGATTCTGTTGTGCATTCAGTGGTGTTGAACTCCACAAGACCCAGTTTCATGCATAAAGCAATGGCAAAGTAGATTCTTTCTGCTGCATTGGTTGAATTGAGCAAACAAGTATGCAAGGCTGCATATATCAGAATACTCATTTGCACTGACTGTTGGTTTCTCTAGGTGATAAGAAAGTAGGCTCAAGTGTCCCTCTGAAGCCTCCATTCAGATAGACATTCTCAAACAGTTGAGGCTGCACTGTAATTCAGGGCCTACAAAAGGAAAATAAGTTTGTAATGGTCTGCAAAGTCATCCTTACATTTTGCCACCTTCGAGATCTTGTTAGATGTGAGGCAAGGGGCATGCTTTAAGTTAGAAAGGCAGCTTATTTTTCTCTTTAGTCAAATTTTATAGTTCTCATCCGTGTTAGTTATCATCAGTTACTTTTTCAAGGAATTTTTGTTCCCTTTTTTCTAAATGAAGGTATTACTACGATGGAGACATGATCTGCAAAGTGCAAGGCAAGAGGTTTGTATACAAATTTGTCTGTGACTTGAAGACTCTCATTGGGTACAGCGCAGCAGAGTTGAACCGGTTGGTCACAGAGTGTGAACAAAAGAAACTGGCAAAGATGCAACTCCATGGTATTGCACAACCCGTCACAGCAGTTGCACTGGCTACGGCATCTCTGCAAACAGAAAAAGATAACTGAGTACCAGGACCTAAAAGCTTGGGAGCATGAGGCCTTTCTTGTATATTGAGCAGTTTCTGGTCCTAAAATGGGAGCTACTTCATTCCTTGGCAGTTCAATATGATGCATGGTTTTTCTACGGAGAACTGAGACTCCCATAAATTTGGATCTTTTTCACGTAAAGGTATATATTTCATGTATGTTAAAGGCACTCCAGATTCTTCAGCATGAAGACAGACATGATGTGACAAGTTGCTGGATCGGTAAGAGCGCTCAAAATTGGTTGGTGCCATGTTATGCCATACACACAATTTGTCCAGCGTTTTGAGAAATTGAAGCATATTTACACGATGTAAACCTGTCAATATTCTGAATTTAGTTCTCTGCACTTCCATTTCTAAGCTACCAAATTAAAAGTAATGTATTTCTAGAGGTAAGGCAGCTACTCTTAACCATGCTCATTATCTAAGCATGTCAGGCTGTAAAAAACACACTGAAAAGTACCGTGCTCCTAAGATGATTTCTCATCGCAAAAGAAGTGTACTATAGGCAGAATTGGGAGATCACTGCTGAAGAGAAATCCAAATTTAAGTCCAGCAAGGTCAAAAACCAATTATGAGTATTTTGATAAAATATGTTGATAACGTGTATTTGAGGGAAAGTGCTTAACTATCTTGAGAGACATTGCTAAGCTTAATGTCTGGCACAAAAAAAGTTTTCCACATTTTTCCTATTACGAGATTAAAAACTTGAAATGCTGTCTCTCATCCAAAGAATAGGTTTTGCTTTGTTTTAATCTACACTGCAGAGTATATCAGCTGATTCTGCGTATACTTGCAGTGTAGCTGACTTTGATCTGAAGACTTAAGTTAATCACAGAGAGAAGCCCCTACCTGTTGAGAAATAAAATGTAATCTGCAGGTAAATTGATAAGAAAAGAAGTTTGACTTCTCAATGCTATATAGACCTCTGTATTAAGATACAGAAAAATGCAGTTTTCTTTAAATTCCTTAAATTTCCAAGTTGTTGTTATGATGCTTTGGAAAGAAAAGGGTGTGTATCACTCATAGTTAATTAACTTGATAACATTTTTAAAAAGATAACCAAATTAAATCTAGATAAGCTTATGCTATTTTTCTTTGCCTTCCCTTTGTTTGGTATAAATATCCCTTTGTTCTGAATGTAGGCTTTTTGTTGAATCATCACAATTAAAAGAACAAACTCGTTTGAAGTTGTGGTTTCACTTAACAATCAGTGAAAGTGCAGATGTTAAACAGGGCCTTCATCTGTAAGAGCAAATCACTCAGAGCTGAAAAACAGGCTTACGGTAAAAAGCACTGAACATAAAATGTAGCTTAGTCTTGGGAATGTAAGATAGTAGCTGTAGTTGCAGCTCGACTCATTTGCTTATTTTCAGACTGCTTAGAAACGTAGAAGATATTCTGGTATTTAAACATCATTAGGCAAAGAAAGTGTTTAAACCTTTGGGTGACATTTAAGGTTTCTGATGGCCGGTTAAGTCCATTGACTCCAGTGGGACTTGTATTTAACATTACAGGATTGCAGTTTAAGTTACACTAATATTTTATGTTGTTAGTCAAGCTGGTTAAGAATATGTTTTCTCTCAAAGTCTGAATGATAATTATGGTAAGAGGAAAAAACCCACTTTAATCATATATCAAGACTTTGAACTCCTATGCATCACTGGGGCCATTAGTCCATAGCTGGGGTGGGAAGGGGAGGGGAGAGAAGCTGCATTCCTAAAAATATGGGTTTGGACATTTTATGTAGTGCTAAGGAAGACAAGCAACATAACTTCCATTACTAGTTCATATGCATCTCTTTAAGATGTGTTTGAAGTGTACAGGCATCTAATTTTTCCCTGTAAAAGAAGGCAGCCGGTAAACCTTGGGATAGAAAAGGGTGACCACAAATTACATATATTAATGCTGTCATAAATATACTCTCAGCTATGCACATAATTGCACATAACAGAATAAGCCATATTAGTAAACATGGCACATGGCCTTTTATTATATATACATTGGATTTGTTTTCTGAATTTTAAAATTTCATTATACTTCCTTTGTAAGTTTGCTGCACTTCTTGTAATATTTTCCCCATGTATAGAGTACTGATGTGTTTTAAAAACAGTACATACGTGTCAGATTTATTGTGGGGACAATCTGTGACTAATCGAGGTCTTCAGTAAGGTATGGATTATTGTATGTCAAATAGCATTGTGTGGCTGTCAGAAGAAAAATATAGAAGGTATATTCCCAATTTTTTGTAAAATGGAGGGGTTTTTGCATACATTTTTACTCTTTAAGGACACATATTCTGCTAATTATGTATTTCTTTTGTGTTGAATTTTACATAAAACAATTATTTTCTATTTTTACTCTAAAATATTTGTGCATAAAATTGTCAATATAGTAAAGTAAGAAAATAAAATTTTACACAACAAAATGTTTTGTCTTCTGTACATTCACAAAGTGTATATAACTTTTTGCAGTACTTTCTTAGTAAATGTAGTAGATGTGACATGTAGTAGAAAAGGAAGAGAGAATGCAAATGATAAAAAATATCATTGCTCCAGCATTTCTGCAGTTCGTGCATCTCTTAAATTCATTGGTAGACATTTTGCTTGATTGCGAAACAAATGTCAAGCTGTACAATGGTGCTTTCCTTTCATCATCTGGGTAGACTTCCATAAAGCCCCAAAATTTGCTCTGAGAATTCCCCCAGACCTAAGAAGCCAATTTTGGGGTCACACAAATGGCTACAGGGAGGAAGAAAAAATCCATTGTGCAGGTTGAAATTGTATGAACTGCCACTGGATGTCGCCCAGTGTAACTTCAGCATAATTTCAGTGTTTGCAATAATAGTAATGGGTAATTCTTGCAAAATAATGGCACTAAGGAAATCAGTAAAGTTCCTAAGACGACAATGCTTCAATTTGTGTATACAACAAATATATCTTAAGTTGGATTTCTTCACCTTTTTACTATCTGAATTAGCATCATTATTTTTCAGTCTATGTATATTGTCACAAATGCTCTAATCTGCTTCTGCTGTTGCTCTGAACCCCAGCAGAGCCCATCTTAGCTATTATGGAAGCATACCTGTAAAACAGCAGAATAACCTCTATTTTTGCTGGATTATTTCACTGCATGTATCAGTGGTACATTTTCAGTCCTACAGCATCCCAAACTCACAGGAGTTGTATTTAAAAGCAGCAGGATAAAATAATAGGCTGTGGGGGCAGCTCTGCACAGCAGCTTATAGATTTGAGCTATTTTTGTTAAACATCTTGTGCCTTCCTTTTGGCCTCGGTGAAACCAGGCAGCTGCCTCAGCAACAGCCAAAGGATGCAGTCCATTAGTAACTGGCTGAGTTGTAGTTCAGAGGCGCAACCCAGAAACCTAAAGATGAAAACTGGCAAGTTGCATTCATTTCTGCTTTGTCCTTGAGTGAAAGACAAGTGGATTGCAAATAAAAATCCTTCAGAAATCCAGAATTTGGTCCCACTCTCCCAATGAAATCTGTACTTAGATCTCATGTGCTGACAAGGGATGAAAGGTTAATCCCCACATAGTCCTTTCTGCTTCCAGCTCAACATGTGCTCAAGTTTTAACTTATGCCACTCTGCCTATCAAAATGCACAGAAGTGGTATCAACATGACTGGGAGGGAGGGGGGGGAGGCGTGATTTCAAAGACTGTTCACCAGGCAGGCCTCTTCCCAGACCAGGTCTCTTCCAAGGTGTTCCAGTATGAGTTTATATATCCAGCAAACCCTGTATCTGCAATGTATGTCTGCGCTACTGGTGCCTTAAACTAGAGCATTAATGACTGGTTGGCTTCTAAATTGTCCAACATTTCTTTAATTGCTGGAGCCTCAGTTGACAGCTTTCCTCTAGATTCAAGAGCTACTTGACAGTGAAGGTACCTTTCAGGACCACTTGCCAAAGTCCTTTGGTGAGCCATAACAACTTGTGTCTGGGATTCCTCAAGTACTGCCTAATCCCTTACATGCCAGCCTGGCCACTTAGGTCTTCTAGGGAGTTGCTGTTTGTGGTCCTCCATGTTTCAGAATACATCCTTACCAAAATACTAAGTAATGTATAAAAGGACATTTTTTTAAAAACCCATCACCCAAATGTGGGTGTTTTCTTGCCACCGCTAATGCCAAAGATACCACTTGGACACTATATTTGTAGTGTTCAGATTCACAAGGTAGCATCATTGAACAAACACCATGCCCCTTATAGGTTGCATGCATATGTCTAAAAGCACTTACTGACTATTCTAAATTTTTGGTTTGATTTGCTGAAATAAAAATTACCATATATAGTAGCTACAATATGCATGCTGAAAAACCAGGCTGACTGAGAGTCAAAGTGCCCTGAACACTTAAGTGGATCAAGGGTCCCATCTAATGAACAGTCGTCGTCTTCTTCTTCTTCTTCTTCTTCTTCTTCTTCTTCTTCTTCTTCTTCTTCTAACAACAAACAACAACAAATTTATATCCCACTCATCTGACTGTATTGCCTCAGCCACTCTGGGTGGCTTCCAACAAATTAAAACACAGTAAGGCATCAAACATTAAAAACTTCCTCTATACTGTGGTCTGGTTGTGGGGAAGCAGGCTTCCGAAGACCTTGCTGAAAGTCATACCTAAAGCCATTTGGCTTGCTTAGATTCAGAAATCGCTTGCCAGGCCTTTTCATCTCCCTGCACCCTTAGGAAGTTTAAACAAATGAAAACAGAATTTCAGAAGGCCAGGTTCTATACCAGATTGCATATTTTGTCACAAAAAATGAAATAACATGACACTGTGAAATGGCAACTCACCACTTTAAGCTCAACGTCTGTGCAGCTGGATCTTTCCTAGGTCAGTTTGGATGTCATCACTGTCATAGAAACTGGGGGTTGGAACTGTCTAAGGTGGAAGAGGGAGGGCATTTTATAGAAGGTAGCCCCATCAGAATTGCTCCTACCTTGTTAAAACGTTGACTGGGGTGCACGTTGACCTGCCATTTGATGAGCCAACATGTTCTTTCCTGAAGTGTTCCTTGTGCTAAAAAGCAACCAGCGTTTGAGATTCTGGTAATGACCTGACAGTGAGCAGTAGGACAAGCCATTGCATTTCCAATTTCAATAGGAAACCAATAGCGCTGCACAAGTTCTAACAGAAGAGTGCCATTCAGCGAACAGTTTCCTGCTTTCTACGCTTGTTGGAGAAGCCGGAGTACTGAATTCTGTAATGAATGTACAACCTATACAAACCATCAAGCAGAAAATTCAAGGTAACTGCTACAGACTCACACCACTACAATGGAGCTCCTCCAGGAATGTATTTATTTACATTAAAACACTATTATACAAACTGAAAAAAAGGACATTTTAGAGGGAAGGCATGCCCAAGCAAACAGCCCTCTCACCCACCGCTGTTTTGTTCCACTATATTCAAAATGGGAAATCTATGAATCAGGTCAACTTGGAAAGGAAGAAAAAGAACAAAAACCAACCACCACCCAACCCCCTACGTCTGAACATTTGATGGTCACTGTTAAAGTCACCCCCAAAATACTTAGTTCTTCATTCAAATAAAACTCTTGCCCATTGGTTTTATTTGTAATTTATTTATGTAACACAGTGTAGAAAGCTATCAATTCATAAGCAATGATTCTGTACAATCATCCTGCAGAAACGCTTGTAGGATCCCTGTTAATTTTTCAACCAGCAGGCACTTCCCCCCGCCCCCCTATAAAAGTGCTCACAATTAACAAGGATTCCTTTTATTTTTTTAAAATATGAAAAGATACATGGGAAAGGAAAGTTCATCCCCTTAATGCCTAAGGTGTGCACATAAAACAGGCACAAAGAAACAAACGTGTATTCCCATGATTTCTACATCACTAATACAGCAGAAGCAACAATCTGTACAATAAAATGCAACTGCAGAGGAAAATAATTTCAACTCATCTGGAATACTTTTCTAAAAAAAGAAAGAAGAAAAATTCATCTTGACCTTAAAATGCATAGTGATCAGAAAAAGGAAAACTCAGCAAAGAGAAGCAGCTCAACCCCACGTACACAGAAAGCATCCCCCATCGATTCTTAAAGCATATTTCAATTAGGACTTAATTTCCCCCCTTCACAAATCACAAGAATAATATACAACTGGCTAAAGGAGCTATATGATAAATAATTGGGAAAGAAGCTATTCATGCACTAGTTAAGTACAGCTAAACTTTACAGTACACAAAAAACATTCATTAATAATGTAGTGTAAAGACTGAAATGTAAAGAGAGAGAAGAATACATTACTGATTTTATAATTCAAGTTCAGGCATCTACTTGTGTTACAGCACAGCTGTCAAAAGGCGATAATGAGTAAATAATAAAACAAAGTGTTTGTTCGTTCTTGCTTGTTTCCACATTATTCTCTAACTGAACACCAATGGGCAGTGAAGCAATCATTTTGCTGTCCAACTCATGAGGCTGCTGTGGTGTTCTAGTTCTGCATCTGTTCAAAGAACTTGTAGGTTGGATTCTCGTAGCCATTTTGTTGCATCTTGGACAGGTGACGTTCCTCTGGTGTCACTGCGGCGTCCACCTAAGGTAGGTAGAAGGAAGACCAGAGTCATGGTCCCACACGGGCAGCACACAACTCTCACGTTGACAGTGTAAATGGAAGAAATAGGGTTGTCCCCCCCCACACCTCCTGGTCAACTCTTTGAAGCTCCGTGGCTGTAGCTCAGTGGTAAAGCATCTGCTTTGCAAGCAGAACGTCCTGGGTTCAATCCCCAGCATCTCTAGGTAGGGCTGGGAAAGAACACTGCCTGAAACCCTGCCTGTTATCGTAGAAAAGAGATGGAGTAGTTGTCTGACTCAGTATCAAAAATCTTTCTGTTTCGAAGCCAGCAGACCAGGGTCTCTGCTGAGGATCAGTGTCCTGACAGTTTGCAAGAGCAACCTCTTTCACAAGTCATGCTGAAAGACTCTAGATGTGTGTGTTTGGTGGGGAGATGCAGTAGGTGTGTACATTGACTGTACATACTATGGTCCCCAGTCACAGAATCTCACAGATTAGCAATAGACACCAATGCCGATGTGTATTCTGGGAGCTACACACTCAGTGCCATTGTGAAAAGGCAATGTGAGGGAGAACAGGATACTGGACTTCATGGGCTTCTGCCATGATCCAGCAGGGGCTATTCTTGAGGTTAAGTCAGGCATAGGCAAACTCACCCCTCCAGATGTTTTGGGACTACAACTCCCATCATCCCTAGCTGACGACCAGTGGTCAGGGATGATGGGAGCTGTAGTCTTAAAACATCTGGAGGGCGAGTTGCCTATGCCTGGGTTAAGTTTCGAGGAGTCCTTTGTGTGTGAAGCACACCAAGAGTGTATTCATGCTGCTGACAGGCTTGATGCTGCTGTCCCCTTGCATGTTCACAGATGCAGGAGAAGAGTGGGTTCAAACCCTCTGTTCTAAACGTATCTTTTTATTTATAAAAGGATTTATATACTGCATGTTACAGCTGAACTGAGGTACCTTATCAACTATGTTAGTTTGGTTCACAGAATCACAGATTGTAGAGTTGGAAGAGACCACAAGGGTCTTCTAGTCCAACATCCTGCAGTGCAGGAATCTTTTGCCCAATGTGGGACTTGAACCCACAAACCAGAGATTAAGAGTCTCGTTCATTTGAACTGGATTCATTAAACTTGTTTTAAAAGGATGGTATTCATATTAAGTGAGATGCGGGTGGCGCTGTGGGTTAAACCACAGAGCCTAGGACTTGCCGATCAGAAGGTTGGCAGTTCGAATCCCCGCGACGGGGTGAGCTCCCGTTGCTCGGTCCCTGCTCCTGCCAACCTAGCAGTTCGAAAGCACGTCAAAGTGCAAGTAGATAAATAGGCACCGCTCCGGCGGGAAGGTAGACGGTGTTTCTGTGCGCTGCTCTGGTTCGCCAGAAGCAGCTTAGTCATGCTGGCCACATGACCCGGAAGCTGTACGCCGGCTCCCTCAGCCAGTAAAGCGAGATGAGCGCCGCAACCCCAGAGTTGGTCACGACTGGACCTAATGGTCAGGGGTCCCTTTACCTTTATTCATATTAAGTAATAAAACAGCAAAATCACAACAATATAAAATAAAATGTGTCAAATGGCCCAAAAGGCACCACCAATTAATTCCTAACATTTAACTTAAGAAAAGTCTAATTTCTATAGTCACTTGCATACATTCCCACTGGAAGAGGCATTCTTGGTGTCCATAGAAAAAATGCAGCAGTTATGGTGAAGCACTGCAGAGAATATACTGCTCAAGGGTTAATTTTTATTGCTCACAAAAAATGACACTGCGATCATGTGAAATTCTGAAATTCTATCGTCTCAGCAGTCTTCAGATCAGGTGTGGGGAACCTTTGGCCCTCCAGATGCTGTTGAACAACAACTCCCATCATCCCTGGCCGTTGGCCAGCTCCCGGCTGATAAGAATGAGAGTCCAGCAACATATGGAGGGCTAAAGGTTCCCCACAGCTGCTTCAAATGTTCATTAATTCAACAAAAAATAATAAAAAATCCTGCTCTGGGAAAATAATTTCTGCATACTTAGCACAACTGATACTAACTGCTGAAATAGAGCAGGTATCTGTATGTCTGCTATGTATTCTACGTATGCCTTTATCAGCTTTATTTTAAAATTTTGAAATAAAAGATCCCTGGACGGTTAAGTCCAGTCAAAGGTGACTATGGGGTTGTGGCGCTCAATTCGCTTCAGGCTGAGGGAGCCGGCGTTTGTCCACAGACAGCTTTCCGGGTCATGTGGCCAGCATGACTCAACCGCTTCTGGCACAACCAGAAATTGTATTCCACCTAAGATGAAAGGCTCCATGTCCCCACTGACCCCCTGATCTCTGCCCATTTCTACACTAGGAAAACGAGAACAATTCTTACATTTTGAAGAAGGTCCAAAACCTGTCACTGATAGAACGTGGGGTTTCCCCCCCCTTTTAAGCTTTTTCAAGAAGCAGAGGAATGCTCAGCCTAGCTATATTAGCCATTCCAATCCATCAAGTTTTGGGTGTCCTTAGAGAATGTCACGGCTTCCCAGCGCTACGCTCAAATCCCCTACATAAGAATGTGCTCAGCAGCAGCTTGAACAAATCTATATTGACAATCTTCAGCTCTTGTTCTGCCTTACCTATCAGTTCATAATGAAATAATCCATAACACTACAGACTTGGTATGGATCAGTCACATTCTGCTTTCAACCCATTAGCTGTAGCTGGGGTTTGAGACTGTCTACAGGCCAATTGCTTGAATTGTTCCCATTTAAACATCCCTTAATGTTTTTTCCCCTGCAGATGCAAAAGTTAGCATGTCACTCAACTGAGTTCTCCAGCATATCCTGGGAACAGGGACCATGTAAACCACACCACAAAACTACAGTTATGGCTTCATGTTTGTATCTAATGCTGTGAGAGCAAAGCTCCAGTCATGTTACAGGACTGTCCCTTCCTATCCTACCCACTGCAGTGCCCCCCCAAACTGCTTCAGAGAGTCCCCCAAGTTTTTGGGAGCAGATTTTCATGGTACAT
Source organism: Podarcis filfolensis (assembly GCF_964270895.1). Lineage (NCBI taxonomy): Eukaryota > Metazoa > Chordata > Lepidosauria > Squamata > Lacertidae > Podarcis > Podarcis filfolensis. The sequence goes on along the minus strand of NC_139607.1, from coordinate 55,212,186 downwards.
TGATGACCACAGGGAAAAGGAGAGAAAGGGGGAGTCTGTTCTGGCACTGCAGCAGCACTTGATATAATTTTATAATTACAATTTGAAATCAGACTCACAGTATTATTTCCCCTGCGCCCCACCCCCTCCATAAGCCTGGAAAACAGAATCCAGTCAGAAAATGGAGCAATCCAGTTGACTTCATAGAAGGGAATAAGCTGTGTTTGGCTGCTATTGTCCATTCACAGAATAATTATTAGTAACTTCCACTTACCTCCACTACACCATGATGGATAGAGGTATATTGTTTCTTCTTAAGCATCACCAAAGTGATGACAATTACTGTAGCAATGACAACACCTCCCACCATTAGTCCAATGATGGCGCCTTTGTTCGAACCTACATCTTCAGCAAAAAATACCTAAAATAAAATTTAAAAATGGCAAGTTAGTTACTGAGTTAGGCAACTTGTTACTTGTGCATTTTACACCTTGCCAGACAAAAGAAAAATTCTCTCGACAATCCAATGGTTTCTGAGCAGCGCTCAAGAAAATACCTAAACTTTGTTTCCATTTAAGAGGTAAATTAGTATTACGGTTTCTCTTCATGTAACATGGGAGAATAGAATCTGAAATTGCTAGCATCCCATCTGCAACACATAGAAATACACATGTGAAGTTGGGATAACCTGGAGCCACAGAGCTGGTGTTAGGATGTGGACGGGGAAGTGGGAAAAGAAATTTGTTCAGCTTGCATTTTAATATGAACCTACCTAGTTTGCACCTCATGGAACAATACGTAAACCAAACCAAACCCATCTATCCTTCAAAATGCACATTTCTCCTCATTTTGTAATGCAGTTCTCCAGCCATGCATATATTAGAGCAAACGTAAAGAAAAACAAGTGTGTCTGTGAAAACAATATTCGACACATTACATTAGGAGAAACTGCTTGCAAAAATGTGTCTATTAGGAGAAGGGCACGCAAACATGCATACCAGTTCTCACCCAGGCTTTGCAAATTGATGTGGAAGCAGGGAGAACTGAACTTAAGATATAGAAACTGAAATGGTTGGCTCCGTCCATTCCTAGCTGCATTGTAGGAGGAACCCAGGTCTGAAGAAGGGAGCTCCCCAGGCCTTCTTCCCACACAGGCTCACAATGAGGAACTCAATCTGTTCACTTTCAAAAGTCACCAAAAGAGACTGAACAAGAATCCAAAAACTTTCTCCTATGTCAGCCTCTTTTCTGGCACTACAGACGTCAACAAGGGCTATTCTCAACTGCCAGATATATCTGAGCAGTAGAGTCTTCATTACAGACCATCGGGATCCTGTCCAAAGGTGATGGACCATTAAGGAAATTGGCGAGGAAATTTCTACTTCCCAATCTGACAAAACCCTCAACTGTGTGACCATCAATTGTCAATTAGGATAGGGGCCACTCTTGTGGAGCCACGGGCACCTATGACAGTAGAGAAAATTGGTTCCAAAGATAAGCCTATAATGTGCTGAGAGTATGCTGAGCTCAGGTACTGAACTGCAAGGTTAACCAGCTTGCCAAAGAACAACACAGTCCTATCAATAATCATAAGAGATTTAGACCCAGAACAAACTTGGTTGGTCTCTAAGGTGCTACTGGACAATTTTTTATTTTTATTTTATTTATTTCATAAGAGATTTAGGTTTCAGTGCTATTCTTCTACTTACTCCCTACCCTGCACTATGATTAAAACAAAAACAAAACTGGTGTAGAATAGAAACAAAAACACACAGATTAATTTATTTATATTGAGGGTTGTTACTGAACAATATTGTGCCTTCAAGAAAAGTGTTTGTTTTTAAAACTGCACAATGCAATTCTGTTTGAATTGCACACGCACCCCAGCACAGTAGGGGGAGGAAACAGGTTTAAATTCTCTTTTTAGTGTTGTTCCCCATTGCATACTAGCTCCCATATAATTAAAAGAGAATAAAATAGAAGTAAATGAACTGAAATACACTTTCCCTCCTCTCCCCACGCCTTTTCAAAACAAGTCCTCCCTTAAATGACTCATAAACATGCTAACTCTTGTGAGCCTTGCAGGCTAGCATTTTACACAGGAGAGCTAATGCATTTTGGATTTTTTTCCCTAGCACTGGGAATTTTTGATCCCCAGAATATAAGAGCTGATTATTATTATTATTTTTGCACGGAACAATTATCTATCCCTAATGCAAATTGGATTCCCACGCTAATTTTAATTTTCAGCACCATTTAGCTTCAAGAATACGTTCCAAAAAGAAAACCTTTCAAGTTTCAGTATCTGAAGTCAAATACTCCAGTACACTTTATTCCTTAAGAAAACAAGGCCGTTTCAGACACAGAGAATGACCAGGATACATTCTGGGTTGATTCACATTTGGCTTTAGTTCAAGTTCCAGGTACACATGAAATGTTTCAAATTGCTTAGGTCAAATCAGTTCATTTTGTGCCAATAAAAAAGTTAAACCAATATTCATAGGCTTAGTTTTTGTTTTTTAAAATGTAATGTTCAAAGTGCTTCCTTGGTTGTTATAATATATTGGGAAGCTGGAAGGAAGAAAGGACAGCTCTGGATGTGGGGAACAGCTCTGGGCAGGTGGAACAAGGAAATCCTTGTGAACTGCCATTTACGGAAGTAAAGCAGCAGCATTTGCTTTTTCTTCCGGCTCCCTAACAAAGGATTTTAGGGAATTTCCCCCCTCTTTCTTCCTGCTTCCTTTTGTGTTTCTGGCATTCCCTTCCCCCCTTTCCACTTCTTGCTCAGTTCTTGAGATGTAACAAGGCTCAAAGCTTCTTCTAAATTATACCTTTAGATTGACAAACCCTGTCTTGAAAGGCCAAATTAGGGATGATGACAACAGATCCGTCCCTTTATATGTGGCCTTGCCCCAGTCACATATAAAGGAGTGGCGTCCCCTGAGTTGCAGCTATTTATAAGCAGATGCCCAATGCGTTAAAAGAATATGCACAGTATTTCACTATTGGTGAATGAAAGATCTTGTGGGTTCCAAGGACAAGGATTTCAATAGTCACAGAAATTGGAAACATCCCCAAGCTATTTTCATGAACAAAGTTAGAGTAACATAAAATAAAATTAGTCTTAAGGAGAATAGAGCAGGATCCAGTTTAAGGAAAGAGGGCGCACGCACCAGTTTCTGATGATGTACTTCGTATCCTGAATCATGTCTGTACTCTGCATCCATCTTTAGCTCTGCAGTCTCTTCTGTCTTGACATTGGTTAATCCAGAGCCTATATCAGGCCAAAGAGAGAGAGAGAGAAACAAGCGCCAGTTTTTGATTAGCTCTATGTGTACCTTCCACCACTGCTGCCAACAATCATGAGTGCAAAACACACATATGAAGAAGCCTCTAATGAAAGTGTGCATGGTGAGATAATGGTAGAAGACACTACTTTAAAAAAAGGGGTGGGTGGGGAGCAAGAACAAAACCAAGCAATAGCTCTTTTTCTACTACTTACTGAGAGACAAGCAATGCACTTTCATCGATAGCCAAGGGGGAAAGAGATGCTTTAAAGAACAAAGCATGGTGATTGTTTCACAGCCTTGTTCGTGTGCTACTTCCGCACAGGGCAGAAGCATAGAGATGTGGGGCAGGGCTGCACTTCCAGTCCCACCCCACCATCGGGCCTTCTTTCAATAACTGCATGTTGTGTAGTTGTCTGCTAAGGAGCTCCTGCTCACATGCAGGGGCTCCGTACAATTATGGGTCCAAGGTGCCTAAAGACCCTACTCATGAGCTGCAGCAACTGAGTTGTTGAAAGAAGATGATCTGATGCCAAGGGTGGGGCTAGGGCACAGCCCCACTACACAGGCTTATGCCTTATGTGCAAGTCAATCATGAATGGCTTGCAAAAAAGGGGACATTTGTGATGGGCTGGCTGAGCGAGGAAAATGCTGGAGAACCGAATGGGATGTGGGGGTCTCTGCCAAGACTGGGGCAGCTGGATAGTGAAGATCTTTGCGATGAGAACCGCAAGCTCTCTCCACAGCTGTCAGAGCCTCTCTCTGACACTGCCATGGTGCCTATTCCACTGCCTCCCGCACTCTGCCTTCCCCAAAGGGGATGTTCCTCCAGTCCCAGCTGCGTCTCAGGAGGCAGAGCCACTTCAACCGTCACCTAGATCTAGAAGGCACCAAAGGAGAAGGAAACAGAGAGTCCCACCTACTAGGCCTAGTGTGATGGCAGAAATTATTGCTGCACAAAGTTGTGGCTGCCCCATTTCTAAATACAGGACAGCAACGGGGTGTGTCAGTGTCAGATCCACACCCACAGCTTGGTTGAGAACCTGCCTTTGTTGTAGCTGTATTTGTGGCATACACACTAAAGTCTAGATGTGCAAGCAGTTCATATTTTTTTTTAAAAAATGGTTGCATTATCTCAGATATACTTGAACAAGTCAGCCAAAGGCTGTTTGCTTATTGGAAGACAATGCATATTTGCCCTTCACTTCTAAAATGTAAATACCCACAATGGCGAAACAGCAACCATACTGGGATGAGACCTGCAATTCATCTAGCCTAGAATTTCTGCATCTGAAAATTGCCAGCTGTAGTTATTAATAGCACAGGCTACTAATACCAATTTAATTCCTGGCAGATTGCTGCCAGTCTCTGGGCATTCACAGTTTAAGGGACACCCTACTAGTCAACTGAACCAAACATCCTTTTGAATTGTTGTAAAAATTCTCTTTCGAGTTGTAACAAATAATACAAGATCACTGAAAAATAGTTCTGCCCCACAAATTATCAAAGAAGTCGTTGTGCTATTGACTGAAGTGTGTATATGTTCACCCTCCTGAACATTTTAGCTATATGTAATAGAATCATGCATCTAGGACTGTATTTTTTTCTAAGAAAAGCTTGCATGGTTTAAGAGTACAACTCTTTCTGGAAAAGTGTACATCCTTGAGACTGTAAATAGCAGAGCTTCCAAACAAAATTTGGAAGCTAAAAATTTCAGTAAGATTCCTATGAAATCTCTGAAATTTTAATTCCACTCTCTCAAATGCAATCTCTTAGGTCTCTTTCCATAAGGCAAACCATAGGCTTGTCACACGGGCAGCTTGTTATGTGCGCATCTCACAAAAAGCAATTAATCATTCCAGACACTGGAATGCCATATGTTGTTTGCGCATAAAGTGCTTCAGACTTAAGTTATAAAATGGTAGCCAAATATGCAGGCATCTTGCTACTGGCATGCTACTGTGAATTATGGAAACCAGCCAACTTCCATAAATGAAGGTTTGGACAAAGCCCAAGAGGGGAGAAAAACACACACACAGCCCATTTCTCTCTTTGGTATGAATCAGTACAACTGCTAAACATATGTCACACAAACTCTTCATGGAAACCAGCTATGCCCTAATATGCTTTCATAACCTAGCACTTTTATTTCAGAATGTGAAAAGGATGGCAAACCTGCAAAATATCACACTTTCTGTTTTATTCTTGCGTGAGGAACCCACTGGTTTTAACACCAGGAAGAATTGATTTGCTGAATTATTTAACTCTAACTGCGTAGCTGCACAGTGAGATCCAGATGCCACAGATTAACTCTGAAGCACACAGATCTAACCTTAGGCCCACTGCCCTCTTTGGACATTACATCAGAGTGATTACACTATATTAGAGGGGTTCTTGCTTCTACAAGTGTACTTCCTGTGTAACTAGCACACCAAACTATAATACATTACAGTTACATACGCTTCAGGTTACATACGCTTCAGGTTACAGACTCCGCTAACCCAGAAATAGTACCTCAGGTTAAGAACTTTGCTTCAGGTTGAGAACAGAAATTGCACAATGGTGGCATGGTTGCAGTGGGAGGCCCCATTAGCTAAAGTGGTGCTTCAGGTTAAGAACAGTTTCAGGTTAAGAACGGACCTCCAGAACGAATTAAGTATGTAACTATAGGTACCACTGTAATTGCATGGCATTTTTTTGTTATCAGCAGTCTCTGGACCACTGCTTAGGGAAGTTAGAGAAGTTGAACTCTTTTCCCACCTTGCAATGATTTTCACACATCTCCCTCTCAAACTATTTACATTTCAAGGGAAGCCCCTATGGCTCCCTTGAAACAGAAGCTGGCAAATGTCCTTATGTTGACACATCAACCAAATCTTTCTTTTCCTTCCTATTAATAAAATATGATATGAGCCAGATAGATTAAAGGGGTTGCCACCACTAGCAATCAACTGCAAGAGAGCAGCAATTTCAGAATTTTTACTATAAAAGCATTAATTAGCCGGATTTTTGTGAGGAAGGCCTGTGAACTAAATGTGACTGTGGCTGCTGGACTTAATCTGAAACCACATTTTGAAGCAAGCATTGGAACGGTTTTGGATTATTCTCTTTGCAAGTGGCAATGAGTTAACTGCAATGTGCTCATTCCCATTATGCTAAATCTGCAGGAACCTCTGGTAGAATGACTGGTGTGGCCAGACGCAGAAGACAAACAGGGCTCCTGTACCTTTAATAGTCATATGGAGGGGGATTTCAGCAGGTGTAGCTGGTCATGTAAGCTATACCAGCTGAAATTCCTTTGTTAAGGTGCAGAAGACCCGTCCTCTTCATAGTATTGGGCCACCTTAAGGATTACTACAGAGTCATGAACTGTAATGAACTGTAATGTGCTTGCAAGCATACATTTTCTTAGCACTGGTTTGCAGGACAAAAATAATAATCCAGCAGTAATAAGTTAAAATTCATAATGTACGGGAGACCTTTGGAAGGAAAACACAGAAATGTCACATAGAGGAGGGAGAAAGGTTGTTTTCTGCTGCTCCAGAGAAGTGGACACGGAGCAATGGATCCAAACTACAAGAAAGAAGATTCCACCTAAACATTAGGAAGAACTTCCTGACAGTAAGAGCTGTTCGACAGTGGAATTTGCTGCCAAGGAGTGTGGTGGAGTCTCCTTCTTTGGAGGTCTTTAAGCAGAGGCTTGACAACCATATGTCAAGAGTGCTCTGATGGTGTTTCCTGCTTGGCAGGGGGTTGGACTCGATGGCCCTTGTGGTCTCTTCCAACTCTATGATTCTATGATTCTATGACAGTATCAAAACAGTCCACTATCATCTACATGGCAAGGCATTTCTTCCTGCTAGACAGATGACTGTATGGATGCTATGTCATAACGTTCTATTTCTTCGCACACAAAACTTTGGGGAAAGAGAGAGACAAGAATAGATTCCTTTGACATATGTGATGATGACTAAAGGCAAGAAGTGGGTGCAGAGGCAAAAGCATAATCACTAAGCTGCATTTTAGATAGGCAATAGTAACATCACTTGTTTTTCCACGTGTGTGGTGTCATCAATTGAATAGGCAAATAGCTCAGCCATTCTGTGATTTATCAGGTTCTATTTAGAAAGGCTAATAAGCTACTTTTGTTCTAGAGTGATGTAATTTTGGTGATAAGCAAGACTTGGTCTTTGTGATAAAAGCAAGGCCTGGCCAAGTCATGTAACAAGACAACTGAGTAGACAGAGATTCCCTGTCTCCTAAGGATACCATTACATTTAATGAAGCCTTTCTGAGCACTCCGGTGCAGTACAGGTGACAGTGAGCTGCAAACCAGAAATATGATGTGTCATTGCACAAGTAATGAGAGAAAACACTGAGCAGAGAGCTGCAAATTGATTGCCCTTTTGGCAGATGGAGGCTAATCTTTGGAGTGTGCTTATTTAGACTTTAGCGTTGTACATTAATTTGTTGTTGCTTCCGAAGTCTGGGAAAACAACTGGTGACATTTCTTTTGCTTATGGTCCCAACAACAACAACAACAAAATGTGATTCCGTACAGATGTCTGGGGAAAGGCATGGTACATATAATTGAACTTGCCATTTCATAGTGTCTTGTGAGTGAATGTGTTGTTCTAGCATTAATTCAATACAAAAGAAACTCCTCTGCGCCCTATGTTACATGGTACAGAATATCTACCACCCACTAATTCCCTAGGCACACTCACTAGTGCAGATTACAGTCGCCATTACTCACAAGAATAAAGGGCGAGGCGTCATTTGCATGTTAGGTAAAGGTAAAGGGACCCCTAACCATTAGGTTGTCGTGGCTGACTCTGGGGTTGCGGCGCTCATCTCGCTTTATTGGCCGAGGGAGCCAGCGTGCAGCTTCCTGGTCATGTGGCCAGCATGACTAAGCCGCTTCTGGCGAACCAGAGCAGCGCACGGAAACGCCGTTTACCTTCCCGCCAGAGTGGTACCTATTTATCTACTTGCACTTTGACGTGCTTTCGAACTGCTAGGATGGCAGGAGCAGGGACCGAGCAACGGGAGCTCACCCTGTTGTGGGGATTCGAACCGCCAACCTTCTGATTGGCAAGTCCTAGGCTCTGTGGTTTAACCCACAGCGCCACCTGCGTCCCTTCATTTGCATGTTATGACAAGCCAAATTTAGCAAGAACAAGCAATCATGTGGGAACCCAGATCGAAAACAAGTCCTGCATGTGCCACACTACCCAGATCTCAGCCACGATCTAGTTTAGCATTATGGCCAAACGTGGATTCAGGGTTATTCTCCCCCAAACAAACCATGAACAAACCTTGGTTATTTGCTTGCTTGATCTTGCTAAGCTATGGCTTGGGCTTAGTGTAATGTGCAAACTGGGCTTGCTGATGAGAATAACTATTATATGCACTCTGAATATGCACACTAGATTGGGGCATTACAGATACTTGTATTTCTACCAGCCAGCAAGGTTTCTGTAATGTCTATATCTAGAAACCTGTCTAGACATTGTTAAAGCACTTCTGAAGGAGAATGCATTCATTATCTTTGTTAGAAGTCATTGGGCTTGCCCTCCCCCCCCACCATTCTGAACTAAATATACTGCAATGAAGCCCCCAAAATTAAAAGTTACCATTGCCTGGCTCTTTACCTAGAGCTCATATATTTGATGACTTTAAGATTTTCAATTTCCAAAACAAAGTATTTATTTTTCATGCAGAAAGATATATCACACAACACACACACACACACTTTGAATGCCCCCATGGCACTGCCTGATGTTAAAGTTACAAGGAAAATATATATAAATGGGAAAAGGAGTTCACAAATCATCTAACCGCTTCTCTTTTAATTCCAGCATATTCTTGGAATAAATTATTATTTTATGGGTCAGGCAGACATGTTTCAGCAAAATGACCTCATTCAAGAGTTGGCAGGAAGTTACTGAGTTCTAAATCATGTCTATGAGAAGACGCAGGAGCTCAGCAGAGGAGTATTACAAAGAAAAAGTGATTCATTCAGCTGAAGCCAAAGATGAACATGCAGGGCAAACACAGGTTAGGTAAAAGCCATGCAAATTATATACCTGGTCGTGTGGTGAGTCCTCTGTCTGCAGCTGGGCGGGCATCAACTGGCTCAACTGGGCACGTGCAGCCAAGAAATAAACAAATAGGAAAGAAAAAGAGCAAATAAAAAAATAAAAATAAACAAAAGCTTCCAAAATAAGTTGCCTTTGGTTTTGCCTGGGACAGTGCAGGAAAGTTATATGCCATAAACAAAGTAACATAAGCCAACAGTTGGAAAAGATCTGCTTTAAATTAATCCTGGAAATGAAAGTAAAGGGACAGGAACTATCACGTCCATCCATTTCTGGTTACTTTACATATCACAAACCACAAACAGAGTCTAATGTTCTCCATCTATTGGAGAAGAAGAAAGTCTTCTTCAGTCCTTGAAAACTCCACCTACCTTTTGCTTAGAGCTCTGTAACATAAATATCACGCAAAAACGGCTGTTTCTCATCTCTTAACCCCGTCCTTCCCCTTCTCCTTTAGAAGAATGGTTACATTTTAAACACCACTGAACACTATAAGTTTAAAGGCAAGTTATGCGGCAGTCTGGCTTCTCTCAAAATAACTGAGGGAAACTTAGGGGATAAACATTTATCTCTTATATAGTCACAGTCTTTTGTGTCTTAAAAAAGGAGATGAAAAGGACAGGGAACTTCTGAATTGTAGAAATGCTTTATTCTTTAATATTAAGTGCATGTTCCCTGAAACAAGCTTTGAGGAATTGCGTGACAAATGGAAGAGACCAATTCTGCAGAAGCACATCGCTCTCTAATATGGTACAAAACTTCACCTGAAAGTCTCCAGAAAGTGGAATATAAATACTGACAGATGACAAAATGCAGGACTCTAGCTGCTGATGCAGAAAGCCATGAGTCTGAGCGTATCTGAACATCAACCACAACTTTGCCAGCAATACCTTCTGTACACCATCTATGAGCCAAGATATTGTAATAGGGATTCTCATTGTTGGCTGCATCTTACTACTGAATCTCTCTTTCCTGGATTTTTTTCCTGACTGTGTTTTGAATGAGAATAAGACTCTTTATTTAGCTAGGCACTGAGTAAAGTTTTTGAAATAGGGAAATTAAATTAATTTCACTAAGTTTCTTAAACTTTATTTCAAAAAGCAGGTTGTTATCCAGTTTAGGTATAGCATATTCATTGAAATAAATACACAAAATTGGGGTGGGGGGTGGGGAACGACACACAACAACACATGGAAGAATCATATTTCAAAACAAATATCACCACCACTTTGAATGCCATGTTGGAAGGAAAGCCACTTATCCAACGAACATATCCAAGTACAAAAGGTACTGCCAACACAGATCTTTGTATGCTAGGTATTGTAACTAGATTTTTCTAAAATAACGATCCCCCTGAAAAGCCACAACCCTCTGACATGAGTAAGACAATCTGCATGGATTTCCTCACACCCCCTCACAACATGCTTAGCAGTGATTTATGCTTGTGAAGGAAGCATGTGGACTTACCAGCTAACCTATCACACACTCATTAAATCCAAGCAGAACACCCCACAGCTGCATAATGAGAAAAACTCAAAAACATGATACTACTTGTCCCTTTTCCGTGCTACAGGAGAAGATACAGTCTCTCAAACCAACATATGCAGGAGCCAGAAATGCTGAAGGAATGCTAAGCTTCCATTAGTAGAATGCAGTGAAGGCTATTTCATAAACAGCACAGAGTCAAACCCTAGGTTGCCTTATAGTGTACACTAAGGATGGATCTGCAGCCAACCAGCCCTTGGTGACTGCATCTATGTTTTATTATAGACAGACTAATTTCAATTTTATTGCACCTTTCCTCCAAGAAACTCAAGGTGGCATACATAACTCATCTTCCACATTTGATCCTCATGGGAACCCTGTGAGGCAGGTGAGTCTGAGAGGCAGTGACTGGCCCAAGGTCAGCCAGTAAGTTTCATGGAGAAGTGGGTATCCCACGTTCTAGTCTAACACTCTAATACACTCCACTGGCACTCAGGGATACTCTATACAATACTATTCCTGCAAGCATATGTTGGTCGCATTCAAACTTCACATTTTTAGTTTGGTGTTCACTTAAAGCATCTTAATGTGTACCTCTGAAAACAAAACAGTGAAGTTGCTGCAAGTTCTGCATTTATGACACTTATTTATTCAGGCAGCAAAACCACATTTGTGTATTGCATTAAGAGGACCAAAACGAAGGTTTTCTCTTGAATCTGCAAAGGTAACCTCTGTAGCACTGCTGAATGCACACCAATGAAGTGGAAAGGTAAAACAGGGGCAGCTGTCAGGAAAGCAGAGGAAGAAAAGGGCCCTCTAGACTAAGTTAGAAAGTTTTTGGATCCAATCCACATCTCTTAAATATTCTTTAAGTGGGGGTGGCGAGCTATTTTTCCTATTGATCTTTACCAGGCAAATGCAATGTGAAGCCACAGGTTTCTAATATCAAGTTTATGTACCCAGGTTTGCCAGTATGTGCCCTAAAGTTTGTTAGATCAAAAAATGAATATAACTCACGAATTCAGCACAATCCACAATAAAATAAATGGGAGTTTCTCACTGCACAGCTGATCTGTCACACAATGCCTATTTTCACTGGTTGTTCTGAAGGAGAATCTCCCAACTGACTGTGCTACTTTTTATTTTTTTTATTGTTGTGTAGTGTTGAGCTGTATCCAGCAAAGTCCTCCTGGTTCCACAAGGACTTCTACTAGTGCTATTGAGCAGATTTTTTGGGGGGGGAGGGGGTTGCAGGGAGAAGGGAGGGAAAGTTCACAATAGCATAAACCATTTCACTTCCTTTCTACACTGTATTACAATTTTCAAGAAGTGCCAAATTTCTGTAACTGGTGTCATTTTTGCATGCTTTATAATACATAAAGGAACTGAATATGAAGTTTTTAAATGTCACAGTAAGGCAATCATCAACCTTCTATGCCATCATTAATCCAGAAGTTACCTGTGAGTCTCACTAGCAACAAATAAATCAAATACAGTATAGTGCCATATATTCTTATATATGTTGCTTTGGGGAATAACAAAAAAGACATAACAGGTTAACACATTTCCCCCACATTAATCTTGCAGATCTTTCTGATGTACACATTTTACTTGGATGAATTCCTTTTGACACTTAAAAACAAGAAGACTGCCTTTTAAAAAAAGGATTCTGATATGGCTAGACCCAAATAAAAGCTGACTTTCCAGAAAATTGATTATTATTAAGTTTATCCATTTATCAACTTTACCTATTACTTTACACAGAGGAAACTGTACATATGGCAAGTTCAACAAAGACCACAATGCTTTCCTAGCTATTTGGGAGGGGGGAATCTTTGGAGGAATATAACAGTATTGATCACTTATCAAAGAATCTTTAAGAGCAGTAGTTTTGAAATAAGACTACTGATAATGACCTCGTTAGATGTAACACATTCCCAACATTCTACTTCCACAGAGTCTCCAAGGCAGTAGCTCTCACTCATTAACAGCTCAAATAACCCCTTTTAATTAGACATTATTATTTTGACTTGCTTCCAATTCCTACAAGTTCGCCACATTAATTTTTTAGTGGGGGCAGACATCTCACTTAAATTTTGACAGCTTCTCTGTTTCAAGGCAGTACGTGAACTTCTGAATCTCAATGCATTTGCAGTCTATCAAAAGTAAAAGAAAGGCAAGTGCTTCTGGCAGACCTTTCACCACTCAGAATGAACCATTCTTTGCTTTCGTCAGAGAGGCCAAGACCTTCTCATAATACATCCATCTACAATCCCACACCATCTCCATCCAAGAAACTCTTAAGTCATCTTACATTACCTTCGTTTTCAGTGTTGGCTGGGACTGAATCGACTGCAAAGGGGTGCCATGGCTGAAAGTCATCTAGGCTGATTTCCCCATCGACTGGAAGGAGTTCAACTGTTGTTTTAGTCTCTGTCAAGGAAGGCATGAGGGCGTCATTTCCATAGCTGATTCTGGGCTCACTGATCATATTTGCCAAGATATCATCTGAGTAGTTTTGCACTTTTTGAAGCAGTTCATCTGGAGGAAAAAGAAACGAGAAACCAGCAATTAATACACTTCACTAAGCACTCACTTGGCCCTAACTGGTAAATTCTCACAATTGGGAGAATGCAGAAATGGTTTTAAACTTAGTTTGCAAAACAGAAACAGAGAGGCTGATGACCACAGCATCGTTGGAGGTAGGGAGGGAAAGAGAGAAAGACAAAGAACATATTGTGGTACCTTGCAGTAAAGCTGCAGAGCAGAAGAGAGAAAGGAAACATGGTTATTCCATTGGCTCTGCTGAGACTCCAGTCAACACAGGCGGCCTTTTGATGAAGCAGGGCGAAGCATACTGCATAGGTGGCAGATCTAGACTCCTCCACTTCCACCCTTACTTGCAGGTCTCCATTTTGAAAAACCACACTGTTACAACTTCAGCATAATTTTCAAATGGGAGACTCTGCAAGATCCTTTACTCCAAATTCAGCAATTTACAGTACAGTTCTATGCATGTCTGCCTATCCAACAGTACATCTCACTGAATTCCCAGGTGAGGAGGAAATCTTATACACATGTACCAGGGAGTAAGCCCCATTGAACATAGTAGAGTTTGCTTCTAAGTAGACATTCATAAGACTGAATTGCTAGAAGCTATTCTGAAGTTATCTGAGAATGGGAGGCCTGAGATTTTATTTGGTAGCCGTTTGCTAATGCCTGTTGGTAGACAGGAGCAGTGTGCACATTTTCCACCCCCTGTACTGATAATGTCAGTCAGTTCTGGATATTCCCACTTCCAGTGAGTGCAGGCTACCAATTACAACATGAAAGCATAAAATTCATTCATTAGTGCCAGTTTATTGGTGGATTAAAAAAACAAAACATCCTCACCTTTAGGAAGTGTTTTGAGACAGCCCCTGAAATGTTAATTGCTAGTACTGGCATACTTTTAAAATACTGAAGCTCTGAAATGGAATCTGAAGCCATCTCATTTTCCCTGAGTTCTCTGCTCCCTCAGAGGGAGAAAAAAAGAAATCTCTCTCTACTGGAGAGTCCCAGCTGGAGTTCTGTCCTCTGAAATAAGGCAGCCATACATTGGGAGGTCTTCTTGGAAATCCCTGCTCTTAAGAGCAAGGAGGGCAAGAGGGCATGGAGCCCAGCTGGGAGGGCAGGGGCAGGGCATTTTGCCCATAGCAGCAAAATGTACTAGGCAGGCCCCGCCAGTAGCATCCCTCCCCAAAACTGACCTAGCTGCAACCATACCATCAGGCAACTGTTTCCAACTCAGCTGGTCTTTGTAAGAGCTATAGCTTTAAGCACTGGTGCTTTTTAGCATGCTCCCCCCCTCCACCCCCACACTCTTTGTTGCTTTGTGTTCCATGTCTTTCAGATTGTAAGCCTGAGGCCAGAGACTGTCTTATTATTGATTTTTGCAAGCTGCTCAGAGAGCCTTCTCAGTTGAAGAGTGGGGTGAAAATATTTTACATAACTAAATGAAATGTGTACAAGCATTGGACCCTGCAATAATTCACTTTTGGTTAATGAAGCTATGCTTGCGGTTCTGTGCATTCCTATTTCCTCATCACCTTTAAATATGCAAACTTACATAGGGAGGAATTCAATGATGCAATATTATGTTCGTTTCATTAGTGCAAGCATTTCAGCTTGACAGATGAACAATCTCTCCCCCCCTCCTCCCCCATGCTGTTCTGGGGTTCTCCCAACACTCTGGAGCCAAATTGGGGGAGGCATTTTTGGGGGGTGGGGAGGGCCAAAAGTCCTGTTGCACTAGCAGGGCGCATTGGACTGGCACCTGGTAGCACAAACTGTTTATCTGAATCTGAGCCAAACATGCACACATCACACACACACACGCGCGTGCGCGCGCACACACACACACACACACACACACAGAGAGAGATAGCCTCCTCTCCAACTTCTAGATTCTATTACTTTCCTGATTTCCACTGCGAAACTACAGTGCAGATAGTATATCCACAGGGCAAACATCTATCAACGAGCAAATGATATTAAGTCAGCTGTGTGGATTGCCAGTCACAAGCGTGACCCAATATGAACCATAGCATCTGTTGGCTCGATGCGCTGTGATTATCACAGGCATTGACAAAGACAGACATATCCTCCTGGGCAACTCACTTGTCTCTGCATTATCCAGCTTTGTTGCAAGGAACACATGGAAGGATCAAATTTCTCACTGGCATCCAGTGACCCCAGGGCTGGCCCAAACCAGCAGCACATATTCACATTTAGCATCAATGCCAGCGCTCCCTTCATTTTCTAAATTGGGATAGATGCTGCACTACGTGCACGCCTAGCTAGCTGGGATATCACTGTAACATTTCATTATGTAGGTAGCTAAGCAGTGAAAAGGGATACAGGAGGAAGCTGAAAAATAAATCCTGTCAGCAAGAACACCCAAGGAATGGATTGTTTTATAATCCATTTAGTGATAAGCTGAAATGAGCAGAAATTATTTGAACTACGCCATAATTAAGTTCTTGGTGCTTTCTTGGCTACACATGCTTCTGACTATTATATTTCAAAATAAGCTTTTAATTTTGCAATTCTTATCTATTTAAGATGCTTCCTAGAATGTCAGAGACCAAAGTAGCTTCCCAATTTCAAGACAAAAGATGTTTCTATACGAACAGTGCAATCCTATCCTGGTCTGTTCAGAAACTAATGCTCCTGGAGTTCAAATCAAGGTCATTCCCAGGTGCGCAGGGTGTAAGATTGCAACCTAACTCTCTTACATTCTTGAATCTTGTACTTACCACATATCCACATTTCTTAATTGTTTTTAAAAGGCACTGGAGCCTTTTAAAGGCTTTTCTGTGCACTCATCACTTCATTTTAATTAGCACTTTTCACTCCAGCATTTGCCTACCCAGTTTACCAAACAGGCAATACCTTTTTAAACCAGGACAAAGTGGCATTTCAGGAACCAATATATAAATAAGGTGGTACATGGAGCTTGCGTTTGCAGGGATCTCCAAATTGAGACAGATACCTTTTCACCAGCTCCACTTCAAAGCTTGTTACACAATGATCCACTAACTTATTCCTCATTCCATTACAAATCCATCTGACACGGTCTGCACTCTTCAAGATTGTTTAGAATTTTCACCTGATGGTCTTATTTAGACACACCAATTTCCCCTTCTAGGCACCCTTATCATCTCATAACCAGTTCACGTTATTAAAATCCTAGACATGCTGAGCTAAAGAAAAGACTTGCTACTGACCAAATTCACAGAGAAAACTGGTTTACTACCTCAGACTGCAGCCTTTCCACCACATTATTTTGATGAAATTGCCACTGGCTACGAAGGCTAGCATTTCCATGTCTTTCTTTATTCCTTTTAAAGAAGTCTGGCTCCAGTTTTCTAGGAAGCAGTCTCCCTCTTGGTCAAGGTGGTTCACAAGAACCAAGAGTCTCTTGAAAGCAGCTATTCAGGGGTGCCTGCAAATCCTCTGTATTTTCTTGGACTGTCAGTCCAAGAAAACAGGATTTAGGAGAGGGAGGAAAGCGTGTGTATTTTCGCGTGCATATCTGTTTATCTGGGTCAATGCAGATAAACTATTTTATTTTACCTGTACTTTTACTGCCAGGGAGTTGAGCTCTGCCTAGAAGGTACAACGCTAGGATGTTCATTTCAGAAATGGTTCCAGGTTCTCCAAAATCTCACAAGCAGGCTTGAATAAGCCCCTTATAAGAAGTATAGCCTGGCACGCTGTTATGCATTTCCCTTAAGGTTTGGTTGAGCCTTTCTCATATATTGAGCCTCTCATCACTCAGGCTAAGCAGCCCAACTCCAGAGAAAATGGGAAAGTCAGATCAGGGTGCCTAACTTGCACTGTTGGGGAAGTTTTTAATGTCTGATGATTTATTGTATTTTTAATATTTTGTTGCAAGCTGCCCAGAGTGGGTGGGGTAATTATTATTATTATTATTATTATTATTATTATTATTATTATTATTATTATTATTATTATTACAGCCCCTCCAGAAGTCATTAGATTACAATTCCCATCAGCTGAAGTCAGAACGGTCAGGATGATGGGAACAGCAGTCAAGCAATATATGGGGGGGGGGGTTAGAGGTTAGCTACCCCTGCTTAAAATGAACAGGTTCATGTCAACATTATTCCTCTGCTCTTGCTCTTACGTAACATAAACTTCCCAAAGCACGTTTAAAGAAAGATACAATCCCTGGGCTGAACACACATTTTAGTTTGTTTGCTGGGTTTTCACTCCTTCACAGATATGGCATCTGTAGCGGAAATCTTTTCTGAATATGTTCAGGCGATTTCCAAAGGGCAGAGTCATTCATCATCTCAGAGAGCACAGTAGAATTTGTAAGTATACCAACACTTCAGTCTTCTATAATGTCAGAATAGATTTACTAAAATAAAATCATCCTATGTAGGTAATGTGTGATATAAAAACCTCACCAAGAAAAATCAATTACTTGGATCCTAAAATAAATTCACCTGAGAAAGTTCAGGAAAGAAAAGAACAGAAAAAGTTCGCCTGTACCCCTGAGAAGCTTCTCCAGAGCATCAGCAGGTCTTCTTGAGCAACGTGGAAATGGAGTGTGGGGAGGAAAAGATGAAATGCTTTCCTTCCATGAACTTCCTTAAGTTAACTTTAGATCCATGCCTGATTTAGAGAGATTGTCTTATGGCATAACCTCCCCCACAACCATCCAACACTGATCAGGAGAGCTTCCTGATCCTGAGAATAAGTTTGAGGGCATGCGTGGGAATGCAGGGAGTAGGAAAACTTCCTTCTGTGAATGTTTTTAAGTCAATGGATTCAAACCAGTCTAAATATTTTTAAATGTTTGCATTTTCTAGCCTCTTTTCTGAGGTGAACATCCCTCAAAGTGCACATCTCCCATTGCTTGCACCAGTTCTGCCAACATGCCCTCCTTTTGTCATGATTTGAACACACTGTCTCTTCCTGCACTTTTTACCAACCTGAAAGAAAATTGACCCTGCAGCAGTCAGAGACAACCACCTCTAAATTTCAGATCAGTTGAGTTTATTCGAGAAAAATTAACTCTTGACTATTTATTAGCATTAGCAGTATGCAATAAATCTGATAACTTTCTCTTGTCTGTGACCACACTGCTCTCAAGCATTTGGGGATAATTCTGATTCTTGAATAGCAGATCATTCTCCCAGCTCAAATTAAGTATGATAGCTGGGATAACATAAATCAGCCTTCCCCAAACTGGCATCCTTCAGATGTTTTTTGGGGGACTGCAGTTCCCATCATCCCTGACCACTGGGCACGGCTAGCTGGCATCACTGGGATCGGCAGTCCAAGACATCTGAAAGACTCCAGGTTGAGGGATGTTACTGAAACTGTTTCTGTTAATATATATTAATGAACTGCTCACGTTGTTCCTTTGCTACCAACTCTCCCCTAATTTTATATGAACATAATTTTAAACTCTGCTTGTGGTGACTTCACCTTTAACTAGACAATATTTCAAATACTTTAAAAAGGCGGGGGGGGGGGGGCGCCAACGTTTAGCAGGATCACCAAAGAAACAACCACCACTGAAGTGTTTAAGCTGCAGTAACAAACATACAGTTTGGATAGCAATTGTATGAAGAGCTGAGTAAAGGAGTGAAACCCAGCATCTGTTGAGACAAATATACTCAGCAACCAGATGCAAGACAGATGTTCATAGTAGTTCCAACCATCACTTAAAGTACAGAAATCATATATCCCAGTCATTCATTAATAACATAGTATTGCTTATTGCCAAAAATGAGCTACCCTAAAGTATGGAAATGCCTTTGGAAATCCATTTGCATATTTTGAAATGAAAGCCTAATTCATACAACATTTGCTAAGAACTGTCTAACATTTGACTACAAGGGATTAGGTCCTGTTGAAGGGTAGCTTATTACCATCACTTATTTAATGTATTTTATCCCGCTCTCTGAGCGGCTTACAAATGATCAACAATAAGGTTTGCAATCTAAAAGTCAAGTCACACAAAAAAGGAAAGTAGACTGGGATGAAGGAGGGAAATAAGTCATTTCAAGCACCAGCTCTTTGTTAATATAGTTTTATATTTTAAAAAAACTCTTTCATCTGCTGTAATGCTTTAAAGTTACAAATAGTTTTTTATGGCTGTTTTAAATAATTTCAATGTTGCACTTTAGTGAGGTGTTGTAACCCAACTCAAGAGGGCAGATACCCTGAATGGTGGTCTAGAAATCCATTAAATAATTAAAAATGTGTACCACTTTTCTGTCCCAGTTCACTTTAAGAGTTTTGCATACTTAGGGAAGAAATATAGCAAAAGCATTCCTGATTTCAAAGCACCACCCATTTAGGGTGGTTACATAGATAGCAGTTATTTCTCTTTCCACATAGATTCCCTCCCAGCAAACCGGCCACAGAATGTGTTGCATTAATTTTTCCCCACTCACAGACTTTTATCACCATTTTAATGTGAAAGCTACCATCCACTCTTAATACTAAAGGACCAAGTAGTTTTTAACTCATCCTCCTCTCCCCGCCACCCACCTGCTACAAATGAAAATTAACAGCCAAACTATTTTCAGGACAACAGATCACCGAGCAAAAAGTAAAGCAACTTACCAACTTCATCCTGAATCTCCTCAGCAACCGCTGGCACATTGTAAAGCAAGGAAAGAGACTGGTTCATGCGCTCATATGTCACACGTAGGTGTGTCATAACCTAAAGAATTTTTGAAAAACCCCCCACAAAAAACAAGATCAGTTTGCAGTCATGTGTCAAGGCCAATGAATCACCATGCAGTCCCCAGGGTAAGTTGCATATTTCTCAGTGTGATTAAACTATGTAGCATCTTCCACTCCAAAAGGTCTGTGCAAAAAAGGTGTGCCAATATAAATATATACGTCAAAATATATACAAGTGACAAACCAGATGAAACTCAGAGGTTGGCCATTCTACCACTTACCACCGCCCCATGAAGTCCACATGACATTGCAACTGCCAACAGCGCCTCCCTTGCTCAACACCTGACAGGTCCATATGGGAGATGCTCCTTCAGATATTTAGGGATCAAATAGTTCTTCAGGTCAGCATAAGCACCTTGAATATGCAGGTCTTTTAAAACTGGTGTAATATGTGCCTGGCTAGGAGTGCTAACCAGCACCCTGGTGGCTGCATTCTGCACAAGTTGCATCTTCCAAACTGTCTTCAAGCCCAGCCCCACATAGAGTGTGTTATGATAGCCCAGTGTTCAGGTTATTAGAGCAAGGATCATTGCAGCCAAGCACTCTCTATCCAGGAAGGGCCATCGTTGATGAACCAGCCTGAGCTGGAAATAAGCCAGCGGAGCCACCTGGATCTCAAGGGTCAATAGCAGGCCAAAGAGCACCTGCAAACTACTAACACAGTCTCTCATTGGGAGTGCCACATCATCCAGAACAGGTTGTCTCCTCACTTCCCAGACCCGAGAACCCACAACACATATAGAAACTCCACCAAAATGCAGGCATCACCACTGCAGCTCTATATTTTCAGAGAACAAGACAATTTGCGGTCCTGTCAACCTTATTGATTTTGTAGTTGAAAATCCATTAGGAAGTCACTAAGTAATTCACTCCTGTCATCCATGTCACAAAGAGGTACGGTTCTGTGGCAGATGTCTTCAGTGGTATGCTTTGTAGCTGTTCCCACCCATGTCAATGAGGATTAACTCTCATTAAAATTGCCTACAAAAACCAACGTCAGCATGATGCACAAGGTTGGGAACAGGCAGGTGAAGGAATTCCTAATCCATGTTCAAAAGGAACAATCACTTGCATGGGCTGGATCTGCCTGCCTCACTCTGGGGACTGAAGGGAAGGTGAAAAGGATAAAGGGAATGTTCCCAGATAAACAGGAAGCAGCAAGACAATTTTAACCAAGAAAAGACAGTTACCACCAGTGCTTTCCTTGCAAGGGCAGAATGAACTTCTGCTTGTACGGCGGGACTTTACCCCTCTCGTCCTCCCCACACACCATCAAAATCTGCTCCAGAGGATTGGGAGAGCTTCCAGAGCAGATTTTTTCTGGGGGGTGGGGGTAGTGGTGGCTGCAGTGGGTGTAAAGTCCCACTGCACTAGTGGAAGTCTAGTGGAAGTCAACTCACACATTACTGGATCCAACCCAGATTTTTATCTTCCCTACCAGTGACTGACAGTTTGCCGAGACTGAAACTTCAGGTGATTCCAGGTCGGCAGAATCCTATGCTCCCATGGTTATTTTCTTAAACTTTAAAATGTTTTTCAGTTTCACAGATTCTAGGGATTGAAGCAGAAGTTCTTAAGAATTTTCAGACGCTGTCTGCTATTTTAATTCTTCTATATTTTCTTTGCCAGTTTTTACTCCTGCATAAATGTGCGAGGGTATTATTAAATCTTTGGCACACAGTCTAGAAAACTCCCTGTTAGGAAGCATCTAATAAATTACAAATGGAAAGAAAAGAATTTTCTCAGCAGTACAGAGGTGTCCTTGGCTGCAGAGATAACTGAATGGTAAGCCTCATTGTTCTACACAGTATGCCACCAGGCCATCAGAAAGCCCTTATTCACAGCACTACCACATACTCACAGAGATGGGAATATTTATATAGTCCCTACTGCACAAGTTGCTCAATTGCATGCGAAACAGATAGGCTAGTGGCAACACACCCCTGACACCAACATGTGTGTTTTGCATCCGACCAGTTCACCCATGGGGCAACATGCATCAAACGATTATTGCTTTAATATGCATAGCCTGGGATTTTTGGCAGCCTGCCAGAAATGTCTAAATCGACCCAGAGGGGATCAGAATGCTGAACTGCTCCTAGTTCTCCCCATGGAAATGCCTCTAAAATGGGGTGTCCTGTAAAATGGGATGCCTCATGAGAATACCATTACAATGCAAAAATTACTGGGGTGGGCCACATATATTCATAAGCGGTGCCAAAAGGTCACAATAATGAATCAAGGAAAACTGTTAAACAATATAGGGACATATACAAATATATATATAGTCAGAGAAATTGAATGCAGAGCAGCGTGCAGGTAACTCACAACTTACACTTACTTTACCTATGCAATAGCAGCTATGCATGGGTGGGAACAAGCAAACCCACTCTCCATTTATTTATCCCACCACCACCAACACCAGTGCAAAGCTGTGGCTGTGGGCATACCTGGCTTTGAGAAGGTGGTGCCTAGTAAGGAGGTGCCAGGCTTTCGGAAAGGAGGCAGGGACTCTTAAGACCCTGCCAGAGCCCTCGTACCTCCTTCGCAAAGCTGGGTAACCAGCCCTCCATCTTGCAGAAGGCCTGGTTCCTGGCTTTACACAATTTTGCTTACATACACAGTGGCCAAGAAGGTCACCCCCGTGGAAGTTGCGAGTTACCTGTACTACAAAATCTATGTACAAAGCCTGACCTCTTTAAAATTGTTATAAAAACCCCATGATCCTACTACCCGACAGAGAGTATCAAATATTTAGCAGGTATCATCATACAAAGAGGGATACTAGTTGACATTAATCGACTGCAAGCTTTGCAAACTTTTTTTTTTTTTAAATGCTCTGCTTCTTAATTTATCAGTCTTAAGAAATCAGCATGCGCACACTAATAAAAGTTGGGGGTCTCTGATGGACATGTTACCTGAGATCTGATCTGGGCGGCTTTTTTGGGATCCACCATACGGACGTGCTCAAAGTGCTTGAGGGTGTGCTGCCTATCTTTCTGCTCAGCACGCACGTACTTCTTCAGCATGTTAAACACGTGTCGAGGCTGCGGAAACAAAAATCAAACAAACCCACATACATAATTCACAGACCTCAGAGCAGAGTGTGATTCAAAGTCATCTCTAAGGAACACGTAAAGCCTAAATTCTAAGCGCTAAGGACACTCAGCCTGCTGACTTAGACTAATGGTCCACCTAGTCCAGCACTGTCTTCTCGCAGTGGCCAAACAGATCCCTGTGGGAAACAGGCAAGCAGGACTTGAGCACAACAGCACTCTTCACACACACACACACACACACACACACACACACACACACACACACACACATATATACAGTTACAGATAGGTAGCCGTGTTGGTCTGCCATAGTCAAAACAAAAATTTTTTTTTCCTTCCAGTAGCACCTTAAAGACCAACTAAGTTAGTTCTTGGTATGAGCTTTCGTGTGCATGCCAAGAACTAACTTAGTTGGTCTTTAAGGTGCTACTGGAAGGAAACATTTTTTTTTTGTTTTGACTATGGCAGACAGGTATCTGAAGAAGTGTGCATGCACACGAAAGCTCATACCAAGAACTAACTTAGTTGGTCTTTAAGGTGCTACTGGAAGGAAATTTTTTTGTTTTGTTTTGACATATATATATTGGTAACTTTGCGTTAATGTAACATTTTTATATGTAACTGTATTTTTATAATGTTTTGTTTAAGCTGTCTTTGTTGCTTCTTTTTTGTATACTGCTTAGAGAGGGCAAAAATTATTTACCGGAATAGTTGTGATTGAGGTGACCAAGTAGGGAAGCTTTTGCGAACTGGGAAATATATATATTTTTAGGTCATCTGCAGTGTTAGAAATTAGCTAGGCGCCAGGCGCGTTTTGCAACTGGCGTGGGTCCACTTGCAAAATGTCAAGAGAAGGGATCTGAAATATTTTCCTTGGAGCTTGAATTTGTTGTATTCTGGGTTGTTTCATCTGATGTTTTAATGTGTTGTAAACTGCTTTGAGATTTGTTCTTTAAAATATAAAGTGGTTTAGAAATAATAATAATAATAATAATAATAATAATAATAATTCCCAGCAACTGGCATTCAGAGGCATACTACCTCTGAAGAGTGGAAGCAGAGCACAGCCATAATAGCTAGTAGCCACTGATAGCCTTTATCCTCCATGAATTAGTCCAATCCTCTTTTAAAGCCATCCAGGTTTGTGGCCTTCGTGGCCTCCTATGTAAGTGAGTTCGATAGCTTAACTATACACTGCATGCAGCAGTAATTTCCTGAATCTTCTAACATATTTCAGCTTCACAGGATGACCAAGAGCTCTAGTCTTATGAGACAGGGAGAAAAACTTTTCTCTCTCACTTGCTCTATGCCATGCATAATTTTATAAGCCTTTATCATGCCACCTCTTACTTGCCTTTTCTCTAAAATAAAAAAGTCCCCAAAAGTCACACCACTGATTTGTTAAACAGGATTATGATATCAGCAGTTTATT
Organism: Podarcis filfolensis; assembly: GCF_964270895.1. Taxonomy (NCBI): domain Eukaryota; kingdom Metazoa; phylum Chordata; class Lepidosauria; order Squamata; family Lacertidae; genus Podarcis; species Podarcis filfolensis. The sequence goes on along the minus strand of NC_139607.1, from coordinate 55,187,570 downwards.
TTCAGTTCCTTCGACTTTTTCACAGCTGCCCCATACTGGGTTGACATCTTCACTTAGCTTTCTATTTTGACCCAAATGTCTCACTCCTGGTCACTGACCACCAATGCAGACTCCGTGAATGTATATGTTTAAAATTAAGATCCCCGCTCGCCGCAACATGCATCACTTTATACTTGTTTACACTGAATTGCATTTGCCATTTTACTGCCCATTCATTCAGTTGAGCGAGGTCCTTTGGGAGCTCTTCATAATCTCTTTTTGTTTTAATGATCCTGAACAATTTATAAATTCTTTTTTTAAAAAAACTGGTTTTACATTGTCCACTTTCCAGTCTTCAGGTATGGAAGTTGATCTTAGCGACAAGTTGCATATTTCAGTTAGAAAATAAGCAATTTCACATTTGAGTTATTTGAGTAATGCTGAATTCCACCCAATACATATAAAATATTAATAATCCAAATCTTGCAGCTGGATACAACAGCTGGAATGTATTTGACAGAATTATTTTGTAAATTAAAATAAAATGTCTGTTCCATGTTGATATCTAAAAAGCCTTTAGGATAGCATCTAGTCAAGTATTCTCAGCTCTGTCCTGTCATATCCTCCAGCACATTCAGTTTCCACTGCTTTCTGTGCTGCATAACTGCATTAAGTAATACAATTACTCCTTTTTTTGAATAAGCACCAGTTATTTACATGTGCAATGTTAGATGTGCTACTGTTTGATCTACAATGCTTTACTCTAAACAGCTCTGAGAGCTTTGTTACAGACAAATAAAGGCATGTAATAGACAGAATTACATGGTAAAAGTCATTGCTTTGGGCACAGCAAATAACTCACACCATCCAGGTTGATTTTCTAGGTTAGTTCACAGCAGCAGCACAATGCCACAAGCTGCAATACCATGCATTTTCCTTGGAATGAAGGACAACAACTGTAGTTTTGTCAAAACAAAAACTGTTCAGTACATTTTTAAAAGAAATTTAATTTGGGCAATAGCATGGAATTTTAAGCTATACTGATGTCTCTCATGGGCAGATAAGATTCTTGAAAACAGAACTGACTGCGCTTACATATAACCAGATTGGGTGGGCAATTAGCAATTCAAAGTTCCAAGAAAGCAGAGGAACTTCTGTGTGTAAAAGCAACCCAAATTCAGTTTCTCAAGGTTTATTTATGAATGAGATCACTCAAATTCAACATTTTTCAAGAGTCATCTTCTGCCGCTTTCATTACTAAGGAACGTATTTCACGTAAGTTTCTAGTTCTACAGAATATTACTTCCCACAAAGAGGAAATACCGTATTTTTCGCCCCATAGGACGCACCGGCCCATAGGACGCACCAAGTTTTTTGGGGGGGAAATAAAGAAAAAAAAAATTATTTCCCCCCCAGGCGCTTGTGGGGTCGGCAGCGGGGAGACGCACTGTGCCTCCCAGCTGTCCCCGGAGCTTGCGGGGCAGGCAGCGGGGAGAAGCGCTCTTCTCCCCATCGCCCGCCTGCAGACGAGGTCCGGGGACAGCGGGAAGACGCGCTGCGCCTCCCAGCTGTCCCCAGAGCTTGCGGGGCAGGCAGCGGGGAGAAGCGCTCTTCTCCCCGCCGCCCGCCTGCAGACCAGGTCCGGGGACAGCAGGAAGACGCGCTGCGCCTCCCAGCTGTCCCCGGAGCTTGCGGGGCAGGCAGCGGGGAGAAGCGCTCTTCTCCCCACCACCCGCCTGCAGACCAGGTCCGGGGACAACGGGAAGACGCGCTGTGCCTCCCAGCTGTCCCTGGAGCTTGCGGGGCAGTCAGCGGGGAGAAGCGCTCTTCTCCCCACCACCCGCCTGCAGACCAGGTCCGGGGACAGCGGGAAGACGCGCTGCGCCTCCCCACTGTCCCCGGAGCTTGCGGGGCTGGCGGCGGGGAGAAGCACGCGTCTCCCCGCCGTCAGCCTCCAAACCACATCGGGAGACAGCGGGATGGCGGCGTTCCGCCTCCCCACTGTCCCCCACCTTGTGGGGCTGGCGCTGCGGCTCTCCTGAAGCCTGGAGAGCGAGAGGGGTCGGTGCACACCAACCCCTCTCGCTCTCCAGGCTTCAGCGAAAGCCTGCATTCGCCCCATAGGACGCACACACATTTCCCCTTCATTTTTGGAGGGGAAAAAGTGCATCCTATAGGGCGAAAAATACGGTAATACTAATCTAAACAAATCTGTAATTTACAAGATAGGTAATTAATTGTCAGTTTTCCTAGTTATTCTCAGTGAATACTAGGATTTGGATTGTGTGCAATGTAAACATTTGATTTTAACTTGCAGCTATGGAATTTAGGATGCCAAGGAGGAAGCTCACATCATACAGGAATATGTATAGAGATGTGTTGGATTCATACAGAGCTGCACCTATAATCTAAAATCACGGTTCTAGGATCACTTTATAAATTTTGAGATTTACCTTGCAAAGTAACAAATGCTTAGTCATCTTTGATCTTTGCAAATTGCATTGGTGGTATTAAGGTTAAAGTAAGGATTTGGAAGATAAGACGGCAACCTCTCCAAAACCTGATATCCATTTGTAGTATAGAAGATTAAGTTGGTTCTTTTCTCAGGATAACTTGTGGATACAATGGAACCTTGGTTTTTCTTGGAAGCCGAATGATTCAGAACCCGAACGCCAAAAACCCGGAAGTAAATGCTTCCGTTTTGAATGCACTTCAGAAGTCAAATGGCTTTCGAGGTGTGTTTCTCCATTTGCTCCAGTGAAACTGCCGACCGCCCATTGCACCTCAGTTGTCGAATGGTCTTCCAGAACGGATTACATTCGACAACCGAGGTTCCACTGTAATATATTACAGTGTACAATGGTACCTTGGGTTAAGTGCTTAATTCGTTCCGGAGGTCCGTTCTTAACCTGAAACTGTTCTTAACCTGAAGCACCACTTTAGCTAATGGGGCCTCCTGCTGCTGCTGCTCTGCCAGAGCCAAATTTCTGTTCTTATCCTGAAGCAAAGTTCTTAACCTGAAGAACTATTTCAGGCTTAGCGGAGTGTGTAACCTGAAGCGTATGTAACCTGAAGTGTATGTAACCCGAGGTACCACTGTACAGTGGTACCTCGGTTTATGAACTTAATCTGTTCCGGAAGTCCGTTCTTAAACCGAAACCGTTCTTAAACCGAGGTGCACTTTCCCTAGTGGGGCCTCCCACCGCCAGTGTCCTTCCACTGATCGGATTCCGTTCCTAGACTGAGGTAAAGTTTGCAAACCGGGACCAGTTTTGCAGAGTTCATAAACCAAATCGTTCGTAAACAGGACTGTTCTTAAAACGAGGTACCACTGTAAACTCATTATGTTCTTTCCCCAACCTGCTGCCCTCCAAATGTTTTGGACTCCCACTGCTATCAGCCACAGCCCACCTGTCCACTGGCCATGGATAATGGGAACTGTAGTTCAACATTCCTGGAAGGCACTAGACTTGGGAAAACTGAATTAGAGTACAGTTTCTCAAGTACAAAGATAAGGTTAACTACTGATAAGGTTAACTACTGATGCTAGCACTTGTACCCATTGGAAGAATCACACAACACCAATACCTTTGTGGTTAACAGTCTTTGCTGCCTGATGAAATAAAATGCATTTAATAGCAGCCCCACCAGCTGCCTTTCCAATTGGCTGCAGAAGAGTTCCGTGTTAATTTTTAAAGGCTGGAAAGAACATACTAATAGCAGAATCCAGCTCTCCACAATGTAGCTGAAAGTGCATAGTGCAACAACCTTGCTGAAAATAAGCAAGTCTTGATCTATTCAGAGCTGGGATGGGAAAGCAGGTTGGATGGCTGCCTGCCATGGATGCATTGCAGTGGGTTGGAATAGATGACCCTTGTGGTCATTTCCAATTCTACAATTCTATGAAACTGGTTGGGAACCCTATTTATCCCACCTTGGGTCCAATGATGGAAGGCAGGTAGGATGCAACCACCTGGGAGACCATGACTGCTGAAAGAGAAGTATTTTAAAATATACTAAGCTATTTTGGATCTCTTATTCTCCAAAATGGATAACTGCATCAGCCTCTATCAAAGATTAAGTATGCAACATCTATAATTATTGGATCAATATTGTGTTTTAAATATTTATAAGCACATGCAAAAATCCATATTCCAGATATGGTTTGTCGCTATCCCACTTGTGTGTTGTGTGTCTGTGTGAACTAAACAACTGGGGGGAAAACATTACTCATAGAAACCAGCAGGGGCTGTATGAGCTCTATAAAATAACTTCCCACATATACAGAAATTATTTTCTCTCATCTTATTAATCTTTGTCAGAAGACATATTCGTTTTTACAATTCTGACTTTCCTTGTTTACACACATTATACAGTATGCTCATCAATTGTGATGGGTATCCTAAATTATTGATTACCGAGACTGACAAATTTCTTGCCAGTCTCACATCAGACAGAATCATAATTCTCACCTAAATACACTATAAATAGCAGTAACACCCCCCCCCAAAAAAACCCTATCTTTGTGGGCCTACAACTTCTACCTACATATTTCTTCCTCTCCTTCTATAGCCTAATGTATCTTCAGAAAATGCAGAATAATTTGGAAAATATATTTAAGTTCTTGCCTCTCTACATTAAACTGTTTGGTTCTGACAGTGCACAAGTATTCCACTCTGCAACTCTTTTATATCTATCCTAAATATCTGTGCTTGTGCTATGTACCCACAAAACTAGCATGTCCGGCTTTGTAACACCATGGGTGCTAAATGTACAATGCCAGGTTGTTGCATTATTATTTTAATCTGGAAAAAGCAACTTGGGGGTGGTGGTGTCCAGTTATGACCCTTTCCTTATCTCACCATGGTCCTGAGGGCAGCCCTCCCAATTAACACCAAAGGGTGCAAATCTCCAGGTGTAACAGTATCTTTGGAAGGTGATTCCATCAGCACTACAGACGGGAGGAATGGAGCATAAGAATGCAACATCAAGTCACATGTAGTTTGGGTACAGCAGTTGGTATGCTCCATCCTAAAACAGTTCTATACTGGTTCATCAAGTCACTGGGTAAGATCAGCTTTTCTTGACTTTTTCATTTGCAAACCACTTGAAAATTCCTGGGGGTCTCAGTGGACTATTAACAAAACTTTCAAACCAAATAAGAAAGCTCAGTTGGTATCAGGATTGTCCTCACAGGTATGACAAGAGCACACACTGGCAGAATAGTCAAAAGTTGTGCCACTTGTCACAAACACTGGTTAAGACTGATTTTACCCTCAGGTTCAACCCCCATAGCACTTTTACAAAACTATGTGAAACAAGTAGTGAGCTGGCACAGGAAATGACTGCAGTCTCATTCATACCATGTCATATGAGAGAAAAGAAAACAAGGTTGCTTTGTAGCACATACTGTATTTTGGACAATATATTCTAGTGATTTCCCAACAGCAATAGCGCTGAACTTTTAAAACAATGCTGTATGTTTAAAGGAATGGTACCATTATGTGATCTCTGGTGACTTTTAAGAGATCTTTAAGAGAACTTAAGAGAAGGCTCTCAACTCCATACAAAAGTACCAGATGTACTTATAATCCCAAGCATGTTTACTCAAACGTAAGTCTCAGTGGGGCTTTTCTCACACAAGTGTGCATGGATTCACTTAGGTGGAGACTAAGCCCCACTTGGACTCAGCGGAACCTACTTCCAAAGAAACATGCATAGGACTGGGCTGCTGACATATGCTTATGCCAATCCTTATTTTGCTTACTTTGGGAGGGACAGCCTGCAGAGCGGTGATGTAGTTCTCCAGAGCAACACGGCGACGGTCATTGAGCATGGCTTCAACTCGTGCCATGTGAGTCTCCACTAGCTGCTGTCTCTCATTTGCAGCTTCTTGTTCCAACGATTCCACCTTCTCTTGGAAGTGCTGTTGTAGAAGAAACACAAGTTGTCACAAGACAGCAACAGGAAACTTGAAACCAGCAGATGCCACCCAAGTGATTCTAAAATATCCCATTTTTAAACTGACTCGGAATTGCACTGAATAAACTGGGAGCTTCTGGCATTTAGCGTTTCCTGCATTTCTTATTATCGGGTGCTGCCAATCTTTCCCACTCTCTAAAAATCATGGAAATGACATTTCCGCATGATCCAGTGATGTGGCTTAGTTTCCACTTGGACAGCCAACAACATAAAAATTGCTTGAGTGTGCATAATCAAGGAAAGAGAACCCATTCTTCACCAAGCTAATGATCAAAAAGAGCAGATATCATTTTCCTTTCCTTTCAAAAAAAGCAGGTAATTCTAAACTGAAGGGTTTTTAAAGCAAACAAGCAAGGGAGGAAGCAAAAAATGAAGAGGTCCCAATGAACACCCAGTTACGTCTTAAGCATGCTTGGCACCAGTAGCTGGACATATCAGGCACTGACAAGGGCCCCAGGGGTTCAGCTCAACCCCTCACAGGCCTGACCTGCCTGTGTGCCACTCACTGCCACCCCATTGGGCAGCTGTTTTAGCAGTGGGTGAGTGATGGTACTCCTTCTGGATGGGAACTGAGGTGTGTTGCTGTGTTGTGGCAGCAATATATAAAAATAAAACCATGCAGCTGTGTGTGTGTGTGTGTGTGTGTGAGAGAGAGAGAGAGAGAGAGAGAGAGAGAGAGAGAGAGAGTTAGAGAGAGTTCAGTGTTAAGGCCCCATCGGTGTCACTGTACAGATGCTCGCCCTGATCTTAAGTTTGGAACCCAAATACCCAACAGGCACACAGTGTTTTGTATGCACAGTGGTTAAGCTCAGACTTCTTCACAGCTACACCTCACAGGTGATGGGTACCATATCATCTTCATCACAGAATTCAAAGAATATGTAAAGCATCCATGTTAAGATCACAAGGAGCCTCCACCCATGCTTCCTTCAAACCATAAAGATGTGGCAAATTGCACTGACAGGGCTGCAGCATGACTCAACATGGAAGTCCTGACTCACACATTTTTCAAATTACATGGAGAAGATGTAGCAATATCCATCTCTTTTTCTCAAAAGGACTATCAGCTGTATTGGTATCGTATGACCAGGATTTAAGCCACCTAGACTTGTGAAGGCAGATTCCACATTGTGTTGAGGGAGTGATCTCCAAATTCACAGGACAGAACAAGTAACCCTACATTTTCAAACCTCAAGGTACACAATGGAACTCAGTTTTGCTACACATTTATTTTTATTTTGCAATCCTCATTGGTATGGAACATTCCTTTTTCTCCTTACCTGGATGACTGCCTTTTTATCAGCCTTTGGCAAATTCTTTGCTTGGTGTTCTGCCTCCTCCCATTCCCTCATGACCTGCCCAGACATAAAATACAAAACGAGCAAATTGTATTAGGTTCATACTCAGAAGGTGATTTGAGATACTTGGGTGGTTGAAAAAATAAAATTAATCCAACAAAGCTGGCACCCACAACACTTTTATCAATTTATAATTACAGGCACCTGATTTTTATTTTTACAAAAAAAAGCAGCATTGTTTTAGTGTATAAATTTTTAATTATTAGCTCATGTATCCTCCCAATAATGAGCCCAGAGCAACAAAACTAAATGTAATGTATACACTGCCTCTCAAGGACAGGTTTCAACCCTGCTACTCAGTCCACCCCACCAAGCTAACTATGACCAATATGAAAATAAGTCAGGTTTTAAATGGAAAGCTGGAAAACAAATGGGCAAAAATTGAGTTTCCCTTCAATATACCACTTGCTGTGAAGTGTTTTAGTTTTTCTGCAACAATGGCATACGGCTAAGATCAAACTGACAAGCAAAATAACACACTTCTGAAACTCTTTCCCACAATTAGCGCTCTGAATTTTAAGGTCCTTCACAACAGGCCTTTTCTTTTTTGAGGGGGCAGAAACTGAACAGTTATATGAATTAGTGAGCAGATTCTATTACATATTATGCTCAGGGATTATGAAACACAGATGATTTGTGAAACCATATATTAAGAGATCAGGTTCTTCATTCCCTAAATATGTCCCCCCCCCCCGCTTAAAGACCAAAGTACCTTGAACATTATTGAATCTATAGCATTAATTTAAATATCTGTGTGATCTGTTATTTCATCTAACACACTTTTTAAATATAAAAAAGAAAGCTTAAAAGCAGCCAAGGCATAGGGGAAAGAAGACTGAGACTGTAGGTCCGCTGTAGCTTTGTTTTTTGTGTATGTGAGTGTGTGTGTGTGTAGATAAGTAGATAGATGATAGAGATAGATAGATAGATGATAGATAGACAGATAGATAGATAGATAGATAAGATAGATAGGAAGACGATAGATAGATAGATAGATAGATAGATAGATAGATAGATGATAGACGATAGATAGATGATTGTGTGTGTGTGTGTGTGTGTGTGTAGTTTTGGAGGGGAATGGGGAGGTTGCCTGCTTTTTTGCAGGGCTTTTTTTAAAAAAGGGGGTACAAATATTTTGCCTGTTGTTCTGGAACGGAGGCTGTAAGCGCTGGAATTTTTTTCTTCAATGAACCTGCTATTTTGTGGTAGTTTTGTTAGTTTATTAGCTGTGCCTCCAAAATGGGGGAGTCCTGAACTAAGAATCCATGCAGCTACATCTTTTGTTTTTGTTACATTAATTACAGACACTGCAGGTGGGGGTGGATAACTGGGCTCGCAGTGTGTGGTGTTTGCCACAACCAGCCCAGGCACAACACACACAGCTAAATGTCACTGGTGCCAATGGGTACTTTTTAAACTACGCCTCATAGCTGTGCCCCCCCCCCCCCAATTTTTGTGGTGTGTGTCTGGGCAAGGAAGGGACAAATCTCCCTTCCCTTCCTTGCTGTGAATCTAATAAGAATCATTCCCTTGCGGCTGTAATTTTTAAAAAACAAAAACAAAAGATGAGCTGAATGCTATGAAATTAAGCTTAACATATAGTTCAACCTTAATTTTTTCCTTTACCATGAATTATGATATTTGCATTCATACCCACCAGTCTTGCTTGCAAATGCTTTATGTACTGTTGCTTTAAGTACAATTCTTCACACAATAGGTTTTTCCTTTTGTCTTTTTAACCAACCTTCAAATCTAAAGTGCACATGGTTAACACACTCTGTGGAAATTAGCATTACAGTAGTACCTCGGGTTACATACACTTCAGGTTACATACGCTTCAGGTTACAGACTCCGCTAACCCAGAAATAGTACCTCGGGTTAACAACTTTGCTTCAGGATGAGAACAGAAATCGTGTGGTGGCGGTGCAGCAGCAGCGGGAGCCCCATTAGCTAAAGTGGTGCTTCAGGTTAAGAACAGTTTCAGGTTAAGAAAGGACCTCCGGAATGAATTAAGTACTTTGCCTGAGGTACCACTGTATTGCCAATGTGATAAGACAGTATTTGGCTTGAGCAAGTTTTCAACATCTCTCATCCACTCCTCAAACATTTTAAGTATGAGGAAGGTGAGATTATAAAATGGCAGGTCATGAGGCTGGTCTGAAGAGATGCAAATTGGGAGGCCCAGAGTTCACTCTGGTGCAGGGATGATAAATACCTTGCAGAACTTGAAGAGCATGATTATCTTTTAAAAAATAAGACACTGGCCCAAGCTGTTATTTTAGCAGGCTATGTTTTTGTCATCTGTTAAATCTGAATGGTCTATTTACTCTAGCTGGTCAGAAAAATTCATCAGCTTCTGCCAGACACCATCCACATACATAAGTGTCACAAGAAAAGGAAAAATAAATACATTTTGGGTTTTCGTTTTTTGAAGGTCACGGATTTAGAAATAATCTATTTTTTCAAAAAAATCATCTGTGTGGGATGGACAGACCCAAGTGATAGAAACAAGAATAAAAATCACTAGATTAACATGAATTCATTGAAGAAGGGCTCCCCAAGAACCATGAAGTTGTCCTATAAGTGCTTATAAAGTTATTCTCCTTCATTGAAAATACAAAGCTATCACAGCCATACAGATTTATGATACTTCAAAGACTTGGCTGTTTCATGCCGAGAAAATGACAACTTCTGGGCTGAGATTTAAAGAAGGCAGCCATTTCAAAGTCAAACTGTTCTCAGAATTCAGGACACACAGCATGATATAATGCAGGGAAATGGATGGGGAGAAGAGACAACATATGCCATCCATTATTATCAAGGCATATTCTAATCACACCAACCCCATTGTACTTCAAAAAGGAGATTTTAGATTTTATCCTGAGTAGGTGTTCTACACAGCGAGTTTTACGATTATCAGCAGTTCTGATATGTCTGAGGGAAAGGGCATATGGAAAACACCTGCCAACCATGAGGTAATTCTCAAAAAAGCAAAACAAAAACCCCAAATGTCTCTACTAGTTATATGAAGAACACTGTAAAACCTAAGCAAGTGTTATGGCATGACTGCCAAGAGATTGGGTATTCCGCCTGCGCCTGGACAGTTGCTACACGGCCAGTCCTGAGAAGAAGAGAGCTATTTGCTTCAGACCACAGAGACAGCTGTCCGGAATGAATTTGTATGAGGACATGTTAAAAGAAGCTACAAAGCAGGCAAGCTTATATGTCCTAGGAATAAAAAACGTAAGAAACTGATAAGGTGAAATCAGTGTGCATGATAGGGTTTTACTGACACTTTCAATGAGGATTAAAAACAAAAACAAAACTCTATACAAAGATTTGAAAACCCACCACCACAAACCCATAACAATCAGGATCCCCTTACCCCTTTCCTAGAACAGCAGTGCACACATAACATTAGAGCTGTAAATGTTTCAGAAGAGGACAACCAAGAGGATCAATGGGACAAACCTATTCCCCTTTGAGGGAAGGCTAAAATGGGGCTTTTGAGTTGAGAGAAAAGGTGAGTGGAAACAGGTGAATAAAATTATGCAATGTGTGGAGAAAGTGCACAGGCAATGAAATACAGTCGCACAAACATTAGAGGGCATTGTTGCATGTTTCCCACCCACCCAAACATCCTTTCAGCTCCAAATGTCTCACTGCACTTTGCACAGAACCATAATAGAATTCCTGCCCACCCACCCACCCAAATTGGTTCTATGAAAAATGCAAGTCTAATATGTACCACTTTTCTTTCACTGCATGTCAGTAGACTGACTGTCAACAACAACAAAAACTTGTGCAGTAAATTATGCAAGGAGAGGTCTTCTGACATCATTTTAGGGAGGAGAAAGGATATCAAGCTCCAATAGGAAGATCAGTTTATAACACCAACTTGCAGCTCACCTGAGACATTCTTTCACGGTGCTTGGCTTCAAGCCTCTCTTTTGCTTTTTGGAAATGGGAATGCTCATTCTCATCACCAGGTGTCTCCAAGTACTTGTCAACAGCATCAGGAGTGCTGGCAGCTGTGGTGGGAACTATGGATGGGGATTTACAAAAGGAATAAAGAGGCAAAAGGTTCACTTTAAAAGTGAAATATAGAAGCATCTGTACACTTCCAATATACGGCAACTATTTAAAGCAACTAGCTACGAGAGGAATATAAAAAGAGGATGGTTCATAAAGAGAAGATTTTGCTTCATGGCAGTGGGGGGGGGGGGAGAAACCCCACACAGATAAAAGATTTTGCCCACATTAGGAATTAAGAAAGCATGCAAAAATTCAAGTTATTCCAGTTCACGTAAAATATATAAACAATCAGAAGAGGCAAGGATTTTAAAACTAAGTACAGTACTGTGTTTTGAAAACAAACATGTGCCCCAACACATATGCACATATTTCAAAAACATCTCCAGAGGCAATTTAACTCCCGAGCCATACTGCCTGAGGTCCAGAGGGAGCATATTACCACTCTGTTCTACAAAACCCTTTTCTTATACATAACTTCCAACAACACATTTGCATTTTCTGACTGTTCTATACACCTAACCATTTTTATCATCATGTTAGAATTGCTGAGATATACTTTGGTTCTATGTTTTCTATTTTACTGGGAGACGGAAATAGTGTACTAACAAAGATTTGATATACTGTATGCAGCTCCACAAATTTCTAACTTCCAGAAAAAGTCCACACACTTCTGTTTCTCATTATATGACTGACATTAACAATTGCTAATGGTCAAATGCCAAATTTCACTGTTAATAATTTGGGGTTTGACCAAACTTTCTTTTACCTTTAAGTGGAATTAGGAACAGCCAAAGCTCCCAGGAAAGGTCTTTAAATTCCCCTGCTACCTAACCCTTTCAAGTGGAGTACTAAACCTGAGAGTTTCTGCAGGGAAAAATATGTTCCTGACTACCACTACACTACAATAATTTCCCAAAATACAGATAAAAAAATCAAAAGCTTATTTAAACATGAAATTGTAATCTGTACACATGCAGATAAGCACTCAAAGTGTCTTCCTTGGGATTTTATTTCCCTATATTATTGTTTATCCAGAACTCAAAATGTATTTTAAGCCCTTTTGCAGCATTCTGAATTTTCAAGAACTGATGGAGGAGTAAACTTTCCAAATAGAAGAAATGAACATGAAATGCATTCGACAATCAATTTAAAAAATGCATTTCCAAACTGAAAGATGCTAAATATTTCACATTTCAGTGTTTCCGCAGAAGCTGTTATATAGTTGTATGTGGCACAACCCATATATGACCATTTTTGAGAACCTCTGAAGGAATAGGACATACACAAATTAGAAAAATGTACATTCTTGTGAGCATGCATATTTGAGTACAACTTCATAGTTTTAGTTTCGAAGACAATCACTACCAAAGATTTAAGGTACAACTACTTGTGCGATGGCTCATTCTTTAGAAAGACTCAAAATTATCTGCAGAAAGTGCCACCCAAATTACCTATCAACAATAGAAAAGTTCACAGAAGCATCTCTCTACTGTCACTATTATAGGTAGGATGACGACGCAGGTGTTGTATCCTGCAACTGTTGACAGAAAGGTTATCAGTTCCCTGTTAGACAAACAGCTAGTTTCAGCATAGAGTCTATGTTAGGAATGGTACCAATACTAATTGAACAAGTGGGACTGCACAAGCTGTAGCCGTGTCCAGCAATGGCAAATTTCTGTATGTTGCACAAAGCAAACCACATCGATTTGAGGCATGTCCAATTTGTACTGCTAATATTTTCCCACAAGGCAAAAGAACCTGTTTCCAAACTGATTTCTGAGAGATAAATGCATAGCCCTGGCTCACCCCACTGGGGAATGCAGATGGCTTCTTCAAAAGAAAGCACATCTGAGGCAAAGCTATCACATTTTGCTGACATCCAGACTACAGTACTTTGCACCCGGAAAAATATTAAGTCCCCTTGACAAAAAAAAAAAAGGAAGAAGGAAAAAAAGAAGTTGCACTGAGAAGTGTTTGCACAGCAATCTTAGGCACTCAGCGGTTAGCGCTTGCGAAACTCGTGATGCAATGCTTTCCATTTGGCGGTCATGTCATTTTCTGACTTTTAAATTTCAAACTTTTCTTAATTAATAGGAGCTGGCTGCTCCACTATCATCCCTGAAAATAGAGCACACTGCAAGTACAGCTGCATCTGGGGTGAGCAGGTAGAGGCAGTTGACCCCAGGACACTACTGTATGGTAGCAAGATGGAAGGACTGGTGCAGTTCAATACTTGACTGCTGCCTGGGGCAACTGCTGTTCACTTTAGGCAACATATTGAATAGCTGTGCCAGAGAGCAACGTAGCCCTGACAAGGGAAGAATAAGAGGCAAACAAGATGTGTCAGCAGCAGATCAGATTGCTTAGCTTTTGTGCTTCCCCATTCACATTTAAGGAGGAGGATACAGGGCCATAGAAAGAAGAAGAAGAAGAAGAAGAAGAAGAGGAGGAGGAGGAGGAGGAGGAGGAGGAAGACGATGACGACAGGCTTGCTTCCAAGCGGCCTGCTCTCCTGCTCCCACAAATGTCTTTCTTCCGCTCGCTTCCAGCACCAAAGACTATGTGTGGGATGTGGGGCTGGAGGGTTGGTTGGATGGAAGATAGTTTAGCACAGGGATGGGAAGCAGGTGACCCTCCATATGTTATTTGACTACAACTCCCATCATCCCTGACTGACAGGTGGGGCTAATACCAGTTGGAGCACCAACACCACCCTATACTACTGTCTCAGAATAAACATGTATTTCACATCACCAAGAACTGGTTCGCATAGTTGTCCTTTACAAGGCGGATCTGGTTCGATACCCAATAAATTTATTCTGTCCTTCAGATTAGGGATTAGGAACCTGTGGCCCTCTAGATGTCGATGGATTACAACTTTCATCTCCCCTGACTGCTGACTGAGGTTGATGGGAGTCCAAAACACATGGAAGTTCATGGGTTCTCCACTCCCAATTTAGCGTCCCTAAAAATATCAGCTAAAGGCAAACTGAAAATTGGATTGGACAATGTGTGTCCTGAGGCATGCACGCCCCACACCCCCAACTATTCACAGAGCACAGGATGTGCACATCTGCATTATTCCCTTCAGAAGTAGGGCTAGATGAACAAGTCAAACTATTTTTTTTTTATAAATAATTTTTATTAACAGGCCAATCACATCACATTATTCAAATCACATTGGTTCTGAATTATACAGCCAAATTTTAAATTTTTGAGGGTGCCCATATATCAAGCGCCGCACGAGTCCAAAATTCCGGATAAGTCCAGACATCACTCATTTTACTGCATTAATTAATCAGCTCTATCCAGTTCAATCCGGATAGTCCTTTATTACTTTCTTTCTCATCTTGTTGTAGTCATATATTCCTTTCTTTGCGATCTCTGATGATTCTCACAAGCAGACTGAAAGCTGGCGTCTCTGTGTGGGTTTTGTACTCTTCAAAAGCTAAATCAGTCCAGGACAGCCTCTGTTTAACGCTTCCATAAACAAGATTAATCTTCGGTCTGTCCTTTATTTTTCCAGGCTAGCCAAATAAATCAAATAGGTCAGAGGGCTCTGTCAGGTCAAACTTTCAATTCCGACACTCCTTCTCTTTCCAACATTCCTGATTCTCCTCCCCCGTCCTTCTTTCTCCAGCAAGCCTGTCTTGGCGAGATGCCATTTTTTAACTGCGTCATAAAAATTTTCTACTTTCTCACCGTTCAAATCTTCTCTCCTGTTGTAATCCATCCCCACACAGTTCTTAAAATCCTGCTTATGATTCTTAAAAAACGCGATGATCTTGTTTCTTTCTGGGGTGGAGGGTTATTTTATCACATCATATAAAGGGGAAAAATGGGTTTTTCCTCCACCCCCCATTCGTTCCAAACATACAGTCTCTTAGTGGTGACACATCAAAAGATTTACTTATCCATCCATCGCTCCCAGTCACAGAGATCCATTACTCAGCAGCCTTATCGTCAAGCTTTACTTGATATATGTGCTTCGGCTTCATTTCCAATCATATGTTTCCAATTATAATTCCGAGCTGAAGCAACCAGCACGCGCTAATTGGAATCGGCGTCAGGAAGAGCTGACTTCACCGAGGGCTTGTGCCAAGTGTTCAGCACCCCCATCTCTCGGATCAGGGGGTGCATTATGAACACCGCTGGCAAGACAGGGTCCCCCCACCTCCTGGGGGGAAGGGAAGGCTGCCTACTTCCCATAACAGCCCCTGAATTACCTCGTATGGGTCAGAGAGATGTTATTGTCGGCCATCTTCCAACGCGCCACCTGGTGGCCCCCCAGATGAACAAGTCAAACTAACAGAGCAGTTGAACTGCAAGAACAGGGACGCCCTGAAATTCAGAAGCCTCACACAATAGCATTTCTTTCAAAGCTTTCTTTCCCTGTCTGTTTTCTTAGCTTACATGCTAGCATTAATTCTGCATCCTACTTAGCACCAAGATGCTAAGGAAGCTCTAATTTGGGACATGTGCTGGGTTTTTATTACAGATAGAGCACGTTAAATACATAATGTCTTCTTATTGCATGACATTACTTGTAGTGGGAGGGGGGGGAGAGCTACGTTATGTAAATCTTAAGAGGTTGCTTCAACATCAATTCTGTGAATACATTCCAAACACAACACAATACATTCTTGCTGTAAAAATGAGCATGTTTATGCCCTATGTAAAAGCCAAAAGAAGCCAAACAAACAAATGTATGTTACTTCTGTCCACCTCCTTTTTTAAAACTGGATTAAATTGCTAGTTTAACCCCAGACTAGCTCATATGTCTGTCTCGCTTTTTGACTTTACCACACTTTCCATTTTAAGGGTGATGGAACAGTATTTTAATGCAGATAAGTCCAGCGTGATTTTTATTCTCAGCCGCTCCACGGCACCTAGCTAGTTGTAAATTGGCTTGACTGAGTACCTGCATCCAGGGATCAATATCAACTCACACACCACGGGGCAATTTCAAACTGACATGCACTTGAATCATTGCAGCAAAAGGATTTACTACTGTGTGGATTAATTACAGCTCCTCGTTCTGCCACTGCCATGGCACTAGTCCACTGCAGAAATGTGCAGACTAGAATTAAATGCTGTAGTATAAGGCTTAACCTTCAAGCCTCTCAATGAAAGATATTTTAGCACAACTAAATGCTAGTTTAACTACTACAGTTGAAGAGTCCATTTTCAACAGATACAATCTTTTCCTGGGAAACAAAAGTAGGGACGGTATATTTCAAAGACAATCCTGTGATCTTGAACTCTGAACCTAGGTTTTCAAAATTCAAGTCTCTTACTCTTTTCTTCCCTGTTCTCTTAAAACTATGTGTATGAATCAAAACAGTTACTTCTTATTATTATTATTACTGCTGAAACTTCATAGAATAAAATGTTTAAAGCTTTTAGCCTCTGTAGCACTTCTGGGTAAGGAGAACACACTCATAAGCACACTGTTGGAGAGGGTAATTACTCGTTAAAACAATGCACCTGCAATTTCAAAAGAAACTGTTCTACAAACCTAATATTTCCAAGCAAGAATACTGTCTAGACTATTCCACTATCAGCTATAAAATGGTTAATGCCAACAAATTTTAAGATATTGCTAAACCACTCAACTCACTAAAGAGACTGGCAAAATCCCCAAAAAATTGTGTTTCATTTTCTGGCAGCTTGAGGAAAACATCCGAGCACTAGAGATAAGGAACATTTTCTTTTAAATAGTTTCTTGATTTCTCTGGAACTGGATGGTGCCAATAAAGCAACAAAAACTGGCTTGGTTGGATTCTCGGAGGAACAAAACTAAAGCAGAATGCAAACCTGGTTTTGCTGAAAATTAACTGCAAAGAGAGAATCAGGAAGCTGTCTGTGAAATCACTAGCCAGGATACACCTTGATTTGGTCAAAAAGCAGTGCCAGTTCCTCACACCATCAGTACACAAGAGGTGATGTGTTCAATGCTCTTATGTTGCTTGCCAGTTCTTACAGACAGCAGATGCATTTGGGACATTGTTAGAATGAAGGGAATAAGCTGCAGTTCCAGGCTACTCTCCCCCTCCTTCAAAAGCTTTTAATTCAGTTTTTGATTAACCAACATTTAGCATAAGGTCCAAAACTTATAAACAGTGGTTTAACTTAACTATGGTTTCTTGAAGCAAGCCATCTCCATACACTTGTTTAAAGTTATCTTGTTTTAAACAAAGTCAAGAAGAACTAGGGTTTGTTGAGTTTGGACAAAATTGACTACTGTTCATCAAAAATAGAAGTGAATGCTTCCGAACTCCTGCTTGTGGACGTGCTGGAGGAAAGGGTGTGAGCCTGAGTCTTACTGTGACTTGTTTCCTTCACAATAAACAATGGTTTACTGTGATGTGCAAATGCAATTCTACAAGGGCAGCACTGAGATGGAGGAGAAGGAAGCTGGCAAGCAGGGCCAAGAGAGAAAGCAGAAAGTTGGGGAGGGGGGGCTGGCTGAAGTTGGTGGGGCAGTGCCCCATTCACCCTGATGGACCCACCTCCAGTAGAGAGCCCCTAATCCAGGCTTCCTCAACCTCGGGCCTCCAAATGTTTTGTGACTACAATTCCCATCATCCCTCACTACTGGTCCTGCTAGCTAGGGATCATGGGAGTTGTAGGCCAAAAACATCTAGAGGGCTGAGGTTGAGGAAGCCTGCCCTAATCTGATATATTCTGCCAATTTGAGAGTGAAATGAAATTCAACAATTAAAAATAGCAGCTGTGCCATAAATCATTTTTCCACAATAAAAATATATGGGCTAGGATCCAACAGAATAAGTCCTGTGATATTAAAGGGTGTGTGTGTAGATTTGCTTTTTAAAAACAGCAGCTACTCCAGACCGCACAGCAATCCAGGCAATTCAAAAGCATTGGGATTACAGGTTTTAAAGGGAAATATTTGAGTGTGTGTAAGCCCCATTATTGGCATCCAGCCATGTTCTAGGTTAACCCAACCCCTTTCATAATTGCAACGTTATTAACACACACAAAAAACAACAATGTATTACCCATACAATTAATCACACTTAAGGTGCACAGCATGCATTTCTTTTTAAGATATCTTTAATTATGCTGTGCTTTAACAGTTGTGGGGGGAAAATCCACCCTGAAATATAGTATTGAGATTTCCTCAACTCTAAATTCTACTGGAGGGGGTGGGGGAGAAACTAAAGGTTAAGTGGATTCTATGCATGCATGCAAGGTAATATTTAAAGTAAGTTCACTGTTATCCACCCAGGTCTGACATTATCTCATTTGTTTGCTAAAATAAACGTTGCTTAGCATTTCTAATGCCTGATGGCTAGCTAATTTCAACAAGACTAGAGAAATAAAATAGAAATTATGAAAAAGTTATACTGTTTGTGTATATCTTGCGTTTCTTTATATAAACTAAATGCAAAAAGGTAATAAAATAAATACTGCATAGTAAATACTATTCAAATGACTAGAACAAATTTCAAACAATAAAATCAAAGGGGGAGGGGAGAGATATTCCTCATGAAAATTGGGATACAAACTTTTATCCACATTAAAAGATCAGCAAAATAAAAAGGTCCTAGCCACTCACCAGATGCTTAAAAGACAGGTTGTCAATCAAAAATTTCAAGGAAGTTCTACAACATGGGTGCCACATTAGAAAAGGCGCTGTCTTACACCCCAACTAATTATGCTTCTGAAAGTGGTAAGATGCACTGTGGGGTCTCTAGTGTTGAGCACAGTATGTCAAGATTGCATGAGGGGTGGTTTTCCTTCAAACAGCATTTTACTCTGATATAAATTTATGATGTATGATGGTGTGTTCTTGATTAAATGATTACTATCTCACTCAGGAACACTATGCTGACTAAGCATCTGAGGTGAAAAACTGTCTGAAACTGTATTGGTTTCTAGGCCTTCTTCTTCCCAAAGGAGAAGGAAGTACATTGAGCTGACAAGGAAGCAACTGAGGGTTCTATCATTAATCCAGTGTCTTGGAAACCAAGAATTCAGTCTGTCATACATCGGCTCCAGTAAATGGACCTTTGAGATTCAGGGCAAATTCACATTTGCAAAAACATTAATTGGTGCAGCCGGTCTTGAATGTTACTAGTTCATACTATGGATTGGATGACTGATGCATGTTTGAATTATCTCTCTAGTTTCTACTCAGATTTGACCCAATAGTGCAACTATAACTCATTTTCTTAATGAAAACTGGTTTGGTTGAATTTAATTTGATGTGCTTCAAGATTTGGAGTCTCTTCAGAGAGTCTACCTGAGGGGGCAACTTATCAGGCTTCCCTTTGTCACAGAAGGCGTGAAGTAGTGTGACATGTTTTAGTATAAAAGTGAGAAGCCTTAACCTTTAAAGTTATCTCAGATGAAAATGAGGTGAAATATCCCTTGCTAGATAGAAGACAAAAGAGAAAGAGAAGCAGCCTATATTTCATGTTGAGAAGAAAAGGCTGCAATTATATCATATGTTTATGAAATTCGATTTGCTCTCTCTCTCTTCAGGTCCCCCTGCCCATGGGAATTCTATGAGGCAGAGCTGAGACAACACGACGGTTATATCAAAGCTATTATATACCTTATTTAGTTCAGACCACAGTTCAGTTTTTTGGCTTTTAAAACTATAAAAACTATCAATTTTTAATCAATCTCCCCACAATACTATATGACGTCTGCTGTGTAGCTACCTTAAATATATTTCTCAAATGTACATTTTTGTTTGTTTTAATCTTGTACAAATTTGCTGTTGGGTTTTTTGCTTTTGTCTCATACAAATATTTTTAAAAATATATCCTAGGACCTTTGGTTTACATCTTTGGACAGATCTTTTCCAAGGCCACCCTAATGGTCAATATTTGAACAATTTGAGACCTCTGCTAGAAATTGGGGTGGGGGAAGGATGGTGTCAATAGAAGATTGTGTTGAAAAATGGGACATACAACTTTCCAAAGAATAAAGCAGTCCAGATGATCTGAAAAGTTAGTCCAA
Organism: Podarcis filfolensis; assembly: GCF_964270895.1. Lineage (NCBI taxonomy): Eukaryota > Metazoa > Chordata > Lepidosauria > Squamata > Lacertidae > Podarcis > Podarcis filfolensis. Next base: position 55,167,222 of record NC_139607.1, on the reverse strand, counting down.
CAAATAGTCCAACAAAGCACACTATAGCTAATGAATCCTTGATGTTTCTGCAAACCAAAGACTTACCACAGTTTAGGGTTTGGGCAACATACTAAACTATGGGTAATCAAAAGAAGTAGTGGAAGTTTCCAATCTCTTCCTTATGACTGTATTGAAAGAGAGGCGAGGGAGAATTCCATGAACCAGAGGCCTGTTCCCAGTGTTTATTGCGACGTCCAAACACAAACGTTCAATTGTTTGCTAGCTAGCCAATGTACAAAATAACAAAAACAATGTGCACACATGTGTGAAATAGACTCTTTCCTTATCACCACCGGTGGGGGGGGGGGAGAGAGAGAGATCTGTTTTATAAAAGGAAACGGAAAGATATAAGCAAACTGAGTAACTTTTTCCACTGGAACCAATTTGTTGTTGTTCTTTATAATGTGAATATATGCATCTTGGCATTTTGATGCATGTCTAGTGTTTTCCCAAAAGAGGACAGCAAACAATTATAAAACAACCAAAGGCAGCTTTACAGGCTTGTGGGCTGTTTCTGTTTGAATCATGCATTGTACGTGCATGAGAACAAAGGCACAGACACACACGAGCAAATGCATTTCTAAAGCAAGTCCTACAGCAGAGACTCTCATTCCAAGTGCCTCATCTCCCTGCTTCCATTACCTTGTGCCTATAACAAGTCACAGATGGGAAAACAAAAGTCGCCAATTGTCAAGCTTGAATAGAAAGAGAGAGACACACGTACTAATGGCCAAACACACTCTACAAGATGTGAGCAATTAAGAGAAGCTGACAGAGGGATGTACGGTTAGTGGTGGTAAAGGCCCACTCCCAGGGGAATTAAGCAGCAGAGCCAAAGTGGCACAAGATAGAAAAGAGAGAGAGAGACTGCCACAGGCCGGAGAGGTCCACTTACTGACGCTGCCACAGACTGCCATGCAGTATTCCTCAGTGTCAAAGTTGTTTCGGTTTCCACCGCATCCGCCGTAAAAGAATGGTGCACATTTTCCGTCAGTCACATCAAAGTACCAGCGGGAGATCATTGAGCGGCAAGGACCAGTCTCAGCTTGTTCAGAGCACACCTCTAATTATAGGAGATGTGGAGGAACTATATTTAGCGTGAAAGTGGAATTGTCAATGCTCTTCTACATACCTTTATTTGTAGTTATAAACATAGCCCTAGGAGACCAGGAATTACCCTAGGAAGAGGTTAATCTACTAGGTGTCTCTCTACATGCTTGTTACATCATTCAAAAACCAACTGCTTTTAGTCCCACAATTCAAATCGGATTCAAACCATTCAAGCTATTGGTTCTTGTCTCAGTGGAGCGCTGAAAGCCCATCAGGGAGGATCTGAACTGTACACTATTTACATTGGAAATGCTCATGCATTGCCACATTATATAATCACCCCAAAGAAGACAAAATTGAAGTACAGTGAAAGCTATTTCTCCCTATGCCGAAAGGACTGATACACCGATGAAGGCAGGACAGCTGAAGTTACTCCCAATATAGTCCCATTCTCAATAACGACCCTTAAAACAAGAGGTATCCAATTTTGTTTGCTTCTGTGTATGACAGGGGGCCATGTCCTAATGGAACACATCACACATCTACAAGCTTAAATAGATTTTGTTATTTAGGTTAGCTACTATATCTGCCTCTGAACTAAAAATGTAAAAATAAAAATAAAAAATCTATATGCTCATCTTAGAATCCCATTATGCATCAGTGTACATATCTGTAGCCCTTTACCAATAATGTTCCAAACAGGAAATATATATATACATATATATATACAGATACACATACTCCTTTGTAAACCTGCAGAACATTAAATGGCTGAACATAAAATGGCAGTTCTTCGGTTGTCATTCCTTTCCGCTTTCCTCATGGAAATAGAGTTTGCCATGATCTTTATCCTGAACATTTTTAGGAGCATAATTTTGTTATTATTCCATCCTATCACTGCATGTTTCTACGTCATCAAACTGCCAGCCAGTATGTCTTTCAAATCACTTAAACTGTAAATAAGCCAAATTTCCCTCCCCACTTACAAATGGTTGCTGAGACTTTCAAAGCACTTTTCACCTAGGATATTTATCTTACCCCATACAAAATGCATTTGATCTTACATTTTTGCAAAATTACAAACATCTTTACACTATAAGCCAAGTCCTTCCACATTCCTCCAGTACTCTGAAGATTATCTTGGCAAGTCTGCTCACATCAACTGGGACCAATGGTGAAGAGCTACTGTGCCTGGTAAGATTGTATGTGGTCAGGTTCACACGTAACAATAAGCAAAGAACTCTGGCCTAAGGTTAAACCCAATTACTGCTTCCCGGCTGAGTCGGCAAACAATTTAGGAAGGGGATAGCTTAAGAGTTGCATCCAAATCCAGGAGGGTGGCTTGTTTCACCTTAAACTATGATCTATTGTTGGCTTAGAAAGCTTGGCTTGTTAAGGCAGATAAACGCAATCCCAGGTTCAGACACAACACTAATCTATCCCCCTCCTAATGGCTGGTTTATTAATGGATAGTTTATTACATCAAGGTTCTTGGCTCACTGCTACAAATACTAGGAAAACACAGAACACTTGTGTGCATCTCATATAAAAGCAGTAATGTTATGCCACCTTTTTCTGGTGTTGCCCAATTGGCACAGAACCATGACGGGGCCTTCTCTGTGGCCATTTCACACTTCTGGAATGTCCTCTATAGTGAACTGCATCTGTCTCCCTCATTATTAACTTTCAGGAAGAATTTAAAAACATTCCTGTTCACTCAAGTGTTTTATGACTGTTCCTAACAACCCTGAGATTATTAGCTGTGAAGGTATCTGAGTATCTTGCATGTTTTTAGACATTCTTAGTATTTTTAGATGTTTTGGTTTTTAATTGTGTGGTTGGTGGTGGTGTTTTTACTTTTTTGATGTTTGCTGCCATGGACTCCCTTGAAAGAAAGGTGGAAAAGACACAGTCAAGAAATAAAATTAATATTGGAATATTCAGCCCTAAATGGTATGTGGCACCTTTGGCACTTTAGGGTATATCGGGTACTGTACTTGATAGACTGCATTTTGTAGAGCAACTGTGTCTACATCTGGTCATAAGAACCATCACACTGCTCTGATGTTTTATTTACTGATATTTTACTGAAATGCTTTATTGACAGATTTCTGTTTAATTCCTTTGTTTCTTTGGTTAGAAAATTGTATCTATATATTTTTCTTTGACATTTTTGTTATGTGTAAACTGCTTAGGGATTTTGCAAATGAATTGGCATCGGAATATTATGAATACTTTATTTGGAATATCCAATTGGCCTTGTGATACGCATGTCTAACTGTACAACACAAGAGGACAAAAAAAATGTAGATGTCTTAGCAGAACCACACAACAGTTTTGAAAATATATAAGCCCAAGTCTCTTAAGTTGGCAAGCTAGTACCTGACTGTGCAGGAATTTTATATGGTGTATAGTACAGACAGTTACCTGAGAGTAAGTTGGTTTGAACTCATCAGGAGTTACCTTTAAGCAAAAAAGCACAAGACTGTACTGTGTATAATTTAGAGCACAATCCTATACATGTCTACTCTGATGTAAGCCTCCCTAAGCTCTAGGTTTCCTCTAGGTAAGTGGATATAGAATTTCAGACATATTCCCTGAACAGAACTTCCAAGTTTAATTTTACCAAGAAGAAAATTATTTTTTCTAAAAATACACTTAGAATCCGAAGCCAAATACTAATTTTAATACCCAAAGACAAAAGTTAATTACACAAGAGGCATTTTCGAATTTATCTGGAGACAGCTGTGAAGCTGGCACGCATTTTTAAGAATAAAGCTTAGGCATTAGCTACACCATGGCAATATTCTCCCAGCAGGCAGTTACAGGAAAGAAAATTAAATTATTCGTTTCGACTCCAGTCCAATAGAACAATTATTTCTACGATGGTAAATACCTTAAAACTATAATCTGTACCCACAAATAATTAAAATTAAATTTCACTTCCAAATGTTTATTTTTAATTCAGCGAAAAAGAATAATTAGGACATGAATTTAGCAGTTAATATAGTGCACCTGGAATATATAGGGCAACATCCAATTAAGTCATACTTTCAATCAATCTGTTTGTATGACTCACTTTGGCTATCACCCATGGCCTTCTAGTTAGCATATTATACTTTAAGAACTCCTGTTTTGTATTCCTGAAATATTCACTTCATATCAAGGGATCAAATAGCTCCTGGCAGCAAATGTTTTGCACGGGGGTTCTGCTCCCAGCCCCTGCGAGTATTGTTGGTGTGCATCCTGCCCTCTTCGGGGTCCAAAAGGACCCACACGTCCACAACCATGTGTCGACTGGATGTGCCTAAAATGAGTACCGCCTGCACTGCACAAAGGAAAGAGCACTACTTCAAAGGTTGTTTATTTTACCTAAATCGGCAGACTTACATAATTTAATGGCCAGGAGCATTACATTCATAAATTGCTCTCTTGTTAATGGATTGTATACACCCTGTTTTTTAAAAAATACATGGATCCATTTCTGCCCATGTCAAACTTTAAGATGGTAAGTGAAATCTCTCCCTCAAATTTGATGGAAATACCAGTGTCTTTATGTAAGCCACTTGGGATACGGGCCAATTGTTGTTGCTACTCTGTAAAGTGCCCTGTAAACTGATGGCACTACAGTGGTACCTCGGGTTACATACACTTCAGGTTACATACGCTTCAGGTTACAGACTCCGCTAACCCAGAAATAGTACCTCGGGTTAAGAACTTTGCTTCAGGATGAGAACAGAAATCGCGCGGCGGTGGCGCGGCAGCAGCAGGAGGCCCCATTAGCTAAAGTGGTGCTTCAGGTTAAGAACAGTTTCAGGTTAAGAACGGACCTCTGGAACGAATTAAGTACTTAACCCGAGGTGCCACTGTATATAAAAACAAGCAACTATATAGAACTGCTAACAGCAATCCCATTTGCTCTGACAATATCCATTTCCTAATGTTCCCAACAGTCATACAAGGACAAAAGAATGATAGTAAAAAAAGGAGAGTATATAGAACTATATTTACAGTAGTGAGAATAAAGAATAATTCACAAATATCAAAATACCATATATAAGCACCAACAGGTGCATTAAAAATGACAGATCTACAGGACTAGTGGCATTAATCAAGGATAGCCCAGTAAATACAAATACATGACTCAGACCTTTGTGAAGTCTCCCATAGCTGCAAAATGGTTGCTTACAGGCTGTTGTGTTTACAAGACGGCTGGATGTCCTGTAGCTTCCTTTCAGTATCTCCCTTTAGGTGAGAATTAACCTTAAAAAAGCTATTTGCTTATATATATATATGGAGAAAGGAAGCATCTGAGTAACAACTATCACGAAAGAACAAAAGAACTCGAAATGGCTCCACCAAGACACATTGCTCAGCTTCAGCCAGACCTTATAAAATGGCATTCATTTTTTTCTCTCATCAATATTCCTAATACCAAAGTGACATGACATCTAACAAAGCAGCTGTGACACACAGCAGACCTTTTATAATGGCTGGTGATTAAAGTGTGATCAGAACACAGGTAGGCAAAAGTACAATAAATAGCCCTAGAATCAGTATGAAAGATGGTCATTCACTATTAAAAATGTCTCATCTTCTGAGGACGCTTCCTGTCATTTTTCTTCCTTGTAAACCTATCTGTGAACGCATGGGGAAAAGAGATCGTCTCTGGAAATGTCATGCCAATATGACTTAGATCTGAGGCAAGAACACTGTTTCTCAGCATGCACCTCTGCTTCCTTGCTTATCATTTCTCTAGGTCTTCTCGCCTTGTCACTTTCAGGTCCTTGAAAAGGCTTCTGAGGGAGTGACAAGGGCTGTGGGCAACTGTGTTATCTGCCATAGGAAAGAAATTAGCAACCTGCAGCTCACAAGTAATAGCACCTGTGCAGACTGAATGCTAGCTAAACGTACAAACCTAAAAGAAAACCAATGCATTAGCAGCAGAGACTCAGTCCCCCGATGCTATTGAGAGCCTCTAAAAACAGATATACGCTTGTCTCATGACGATGCTTATAGAAATGAAGAGTTGTACTACTAGTCTCCCAGGAAAACATTCTTACGTGAAGCCATTCTCTCCTCCTCCACCACCATCCCTGCTTTACTGAAGCAGAACAGCTGTTAAGAACACACCTTTCATATAATATGTTTGCCGACGGGCAAGAAATAACAGGCTGCCACCTGTCATTCTCCAGGCAGGATTTAAACTGCAATGTTCCTGAAAATGGAAGCATTTTGTGTGTGTTCCATTCTAGCAAGAAGAGGTTTGGGTCCTGCTTATTAAATATGAGGAGAAATTACAGTGAAGAAAAATATACTGGCTGCAATCTTTTCCTGTGTGAGTGCAGCAGTTATGGCATGTGGAGGGATCTCCATTTGAACAACACTTTGTTTCCCCTCCTCTCTTGGTGCTCCCATGTGGAGAAAGAGAGGTCTGTGAGCACTCTCCTTCTTCAATATCCAGCCTACCTTCTCCACTCTGTCGAGGAAGACAAGCTCAGACCCAGATTCATTGATTGAGCAAAGGAAGAGAGACTGTATGGGAGACACATACAACTGTGTTTTCCACTGAGGTCTCTTTAAAACAACTTTTTGATGGGAATGAGGGAAAGCACTTTCTCTGTTTTGACCCCCAAGGTGCTGAATGTCCTTTTGCAGGAGATCTGCATCTGTCCTAATGGAATATATATTTTGTTTATGTCAGGTCCTTAGCCTGATCACTGGCCAAATACAATTTCTGTTGCATTTGGAGTTTAAAAGTAGGATAAAAATATATATCCACCAACAAAGCAAATGAGGAGTTCCATGGAATGTTCTGCTAGCCACCAGATGGTTCAATACACATAGAAGTAATAAAAGAGGTCTGAATAAGTAATACTTATTTGATCGTTTTTCCACATTTCAACTAAAATGCATTTAGGATCTCCTCTATTCAAAGTATACTTGTTGTAAGTTACTTTCCCATCTCTGCTTTATTTAATTGGCCTACTGCAGAGGTAATGTTGCTAAGCTCAAAATCTTGGCTAAGTGACTGGGAATAGACCAGACTCAGAAATGTCTTCCTCCATTCCCCAGAATGGATCTATCGACTCCTTCCTTTCTCAGCACTAGTTGTGATTTATCAGCACACCTGCATCAATGCTAACTTCAGTCTTGAATCTTGTTTGACAACACTATGGAACCTGGTAATTTATTTGTCATGCCAATTTGTATCTCTGCTCTTCTCCAATTATGTACTCAAGGCAGTTAATAACAATGCAGTACAATGTAATAATACACAACATAGCAAAACATCTATAGGAAACATATTCAAAAGCAACTAAAACACTTGAGTTCTTAGGTAGCACGAACCATGATTACCATTGATACAGGTGCAAAGAGAAATCATGGTTAAAGCCAACAAGGAAAAGGAAGGAGAGGAGGAGTCTGTATGCTGCCTTGAGCTCTCTCTAGTGTGCTTTTGCCCTCAAGATGTTGATAAACACAAGTCCCATCTGTCTCAGCAAGCATGGCCAAAGACCAGGGTTGGTGGAAGCTGTAGTTCAGCAACATCTGCAGGATGGGGGGGGGGGGCAAAGGGTCCCCACACCTGAGCTACTTGAAGGAAAGGAAAGAGATAAATGTGACTAACAAAATAATAATAGTACTGAAAGCTCTCATTTCTACATATGTGTTCATCCCTCTCTCATAAATACTCAGTATCCAGAACACAGAATAGGTTATTCTGTCGTGGAAAATATCCATGCTTCTTCAACTTTCTAAGCATCCTATGAAGTGTAAATCCCCCAATATTTTTTTTATTTTTTATTTTTTTTTACAATTAAGTGCTATACAAATTCTGCTAACAAAATAAACACCGCGGCCATTCCTGTATCCTATACTTGTTTCTCACTATATCCTGTAAATCTAAATTTGTACCATCTTCTGGCTTCTAAATGATGATAGCTTAAGAAAGGCGGGGGGGGGGGAGGAGAGTCATTAAACCACCAATCTATTTTTGTTACCCCCAAGAACGTTTTTCATTCTTAATATAAGCTGATGACCCAGCAAGCAAACCCCCTCTTGACATGCATCCTTTCCCATCTCATACCTTACTAAAACTGTTCACCACATGGTTGACACTATTTTAAATTAAAAGTTCACATCTATTTTAAATCACTTTTTATCCATGCACACAGAGATGACAATCATCAAAACATGATTTAGGTTGTTACTGGGAGTCTGAGGGGAGCAAAAGGGGGCGGGGAGTAGCACGCAAATTTGGCAAATCACAATGGAAAAGCATGATTGGTATAGCAACTTGGAATATTTTGCTGTTTGGAACATTTTTTGCAGTAATGGGCATATGCACACTGTGGAGATCAGTTCCTTAGACCTCATGCTCTATAAATAACAGCTTACCTCGAACAACCTCTTCTACAGACTCTGTAGTTGTGGTAGTGGTGGTGGCGATACTGGTTGTTCGTTCGGTGGCTTCCTGAAACTGATCATCTGCCTCTTCTTCAGCTTCATCGCCATCTTCATCGTCGTCATCAGCATTTTCATCCTCCACATCTGTAATGTCCTCTTCCTCTGTCAACTGTTCTTCTGCTATCTTGTCATAACTGCAAGCAGCAATGGATTCTGTTAAACTCCTCACAATATGTTTTTAAAGCAATTAATTCACAGCTTTATGCAGATACAGACTTTATTAAACTGATCACTGAGAAAAGAAAAGAACTTTTCTACAATGAGAAAATAACTTAATGTGTAATAATAGCCATGCTAGACTACGTGACCTCCCATTGCATGGCTGACTCTATGACCTCTGCTTAAGGTTTGGAAACCACTGCTTTGCGTTTGGGGAGGCTGAACATTTGGAAAACATCTGGCCAGGTCAGAAAGTTCATTATGCTACACACAACGAAAATTACATAAAATGGTATTCACAAAAGTGAATTTGTTTCTAACTAACTAAATGAGCCAGGCAAATGTTTTGAAGTTGGGGTTCTGTTAAATTGTTCTCATGTTAAAAATCCTGCTCATGCCATACAACCAACATGTGTTTGTTGTACTCATGTCTTTCACAGGCAATTTCTGCATAGGAAGGTATGTAAACAGAATAGAGGAACATTGGAAACTGACTTACACAGAGATAGACCACTGGGTCCATCTAACTGTGTATTGTCTACTTTAACTGGGAGCAGTTCACCAGGAATTCAGATAGGAGCTTTTCCCAGCCCTACCTGCAGACACCAAGGATGAAGCCTGGAACCTCTGCGTACAAGGCAGATGCTCTATCATTGAGCTAAATTGGGAAAAGGAGGACAGTACTACATCAGGAATGGGGAACCTACAACCTTCAGGAGGCTATTGGGCTCCAACTTACACAAGGCCTGGACAGCATGACAGAGATAGTGAGATAACATCTGGAGGGTCATAGGTTCTTTATACTTTCATATCCAAATCAGCAAAAACAACAACAGCAAAATACGTTTGGGACAAAAAATGAACTAAACATTATAAGTATGCTGCTTTGTTAGCAAGCAGAATCATGATTCCAGGTGGAAAATAACTGGGGGTAAATCACACTTGCTTTGACATACATCTGAACATGACTATCGGGACAAAGCTGTACTCTATTTTGAACTTCACCATTGCTACTAAGTAGCGGCACACTTATTAAGAGAGCCCAGACCCACCCACAAAGGGGTCAGGTTTTGCAACCCACAAACCACTAGAAATAGATAACATGGAAGGTAGACATCAGTACCATAAATAATAAGCCAGTAGTTATGGAAGAGAGAGAGGGGGGTGGGAATTATATGATCTCATATAAGGCCACAATGGAGGAAAAAAAATCATTCAGAATTAAGAAGGAAGCTGACCATTGGCCTATCTGCCTCACTATTATTTACCCTGGCTGGCAACAATAGGGCTAGAAAAGGCACCTGCTCTTAAGGAAACAGTGCTGACTTGCCACTAAGCCAAGAAGCCAGAATGTTTGCATTTTTAACATATAAAATCCAGTTAAGCTATAAATATTATTTATATTGAAACAGAAGATGGGCTTTTAGATACAACTGCTCGATCTTATTTAAAAAGGGGGGGCTCTGAAGAGAAGAGACACCTGGACAAATATACAGGAAGCATTACCAGGTTTTCCAAGATTCCTAATGCCCATCATCCCAGGACTCAGATCTTTAGGGTAATTGTATTACCCAAGCCATTAAGTGCATCTCTAAGTCCACTGATGTGTCTATGTTATCTGTCAGCTTATGTCCATCTGAAATAATAACACATTATCTTCTTGTTTACTCAGTTAACATTTGTGCATTTAGAAAAACTGGAGAGGACTACTCCAAATATAGCATCTTTGCGTGCTTCCTTTCAAAAGCAGCTTATTCAGATATACTCTCAAATGCATAATGGAACAGGACATAATCCATTAGAGGTAAATCTATTGGTCCTTAAATGGTGCAGCAGTGAGCATTCATACGGGAGAATACTAACCTAAACTTACATGGTGGCACCTCTTCTTTTGAAGTAAACCAAATTTGTGCATCCTTCTTCTATGAGGTTTCTCAGCTATTGCAACAGCTACTTCCCGTACATACATAAACCAGTACAGTTCCAACCCAGGAATGCCCTGTGGGGGGTTTTGTTGGGGGGGGGTTCACACTGGCTGGTAGCTTTCACCGGTGTTTTTCATGCTTTCAGCAGGTACAGTGGGATCTCTGTGGTGGCAAAGACCCTCTACTGGCAGAGTCAACTCCAAATCCCTTCCACTAAGGCAGATTGGGGGTCTCAATTGCTCTGTTAAGTGCTTCATCTGGAGATAAATTCCTTTGGCAGATATTCCTAAGTATTCACTCTCCAGCAGATAATAATCAGAGCTTGGATTAAGAGTCGCAGGCAACCACATCTAGTTTACAGTAAACTGGCTCAACCTGCTGGTGCTAGTAATTAGTTTTCCAAAGCCTATTAAACGTATTAAATGATGCACAGGGCAAATGCTCTCCTCATTCTTGAGGGGAAATAAGAAGGAATCTCAAGTATCAGCAATGTAATGACAATGGACCCTATCCAGCTTGACCCTATCCAGTTTTGTTTTTGGGAGGAGTTTTTTTTTGCTTCAGAGAAGTCTTCCCTCACAATCACCTCAGGAATGATTAGCCTGTGAGTAAACTGGAGACTGTGGGGATGTGGGGTTGCACACACCGGAGGAAAAGTCTGAGCAGGCCAGATGCAACTTATGGGCCTCATTTGCTAGCCTGCAATAAAACTGTTCCCACTTCTCATACCACACAAACTTCTAAGCAACCAATATATGCAAGATCAATGCTGATCTTTTTAGGGTTCCAAATGGCACAGGAAGCCAGAAAGCAGCAACGAGAGGTGAGCAGAGCTGGCCATGCTTGCCCCCACTCTTGCTGACGGATCCAGTAACTTGCATTTCTCTGTTTTCCTGGCACTGAATTTGAAAGCCAAAGAATAAAGGAGGGGAATAAATATAGCAGCAGGAAGCTACGTAAAATGAATTATATGGCCTATTAAATTACCAAGAGGTTGCTATGTCAGGTGACTTAATTCACTCATCAGAGCTTCAACTTTTCTCCTGAGATTGGGGTGGGAAGGAGTCCCTGTTCGTCTCTACAAACACACCGCGAGGAATTTATGACTGAGGAATTTATAATTCCAGAAATGAAACCTTCCCCAATCATTCTGATAACTCTTTCCAGAACTTTCCCCAGTCTGCAAATATAATTTTCTAGTGGGAGTGTAAAGCAAACGATAGCAAGATTGAAGGACATGAGGTAAACATTATCTTAAGTATCAAGCCATCAGAGCTAAACACTGTTAAATATAACATCAAACATCTAACACCAGACAGGACATAAAACTCAGATCTCTTAAAATATCTTGCTATGACTGAGGACTGCAGTGCAAATATAAAGTCCACACTTGAGTAAAAGTCTATTTTTCAACCTCTGAGATGATGAAGCATAGACACAAATCAAGGTAACGTTCTCATGAACATTCCACGAGAGCATTCCTTTTAACATCTTTAATAAATAAACTACCATCACAACATCCCTTGCGCTATGTCACACTGAAAGAGCCATATAATATAGCCAAGCAACTCCTCTCTAACAACATGTTCAGAAGAATATAGCACAGCACAGGGAATCAAAGCCCTTTACCATTCCTCAATTCAAGCCCAACTTCTGTTTCTTAGAAGCAAACCCTGAAACAATTTCTCCATATGTGCAGATCAAACACAAACAAAATGTCAAATTTAAGAGCTTGAGCACATTTGTCTGGCTAATGACAATTCACTGTACTGAAGCTAAAACCCAACCCTAATGAATTGTAGTTTAAGATTCCATTATGAACAGAGGTTAGAATCTGTGGTTTTTTTAAAAAAACAAACTGTCAGCTTAACAAAAAATAAATCCTAAAGCAGTATGTTCCTTCAAAGTTCTTTTTTCTAAGTTAGCTATCAGGATGAGAAAGCTTTTTGCATCTTGGTTAAGTGGTACCTCTAGATGCAAACGGGATCCGTTCCGGAGCCCCGTTCGCATCTAGAAGCAAACATAACCCGTGTCCGCGCGTCTGCGGGTCACGTTTCGGCACTTCTGCGCATATGCATGATGTCATTTTGAGCGTCTGCACATGCGCAAGCGGCGAAACCTGGAAGTAACGCGCTCCATTACTTCAGGGTTGCTGCGGAGCGCAACTCGAACGCGCTCATCCCAAAGCACATTCAACCCAAGGTATGACTGTAATTGGAATATATTTTAAATCAGACAGCAAAAAGTGATAGGTTTTTTGTAAACCGCTTTGAGGGGTTTTTTGCAATCAAGTAGTGTATAAATTTTATGAAATAAATAGAAATAAATAAGATGCAACGACTCTCTAAGAAACAGATAGATGTTTTCAGCTATTGAGCTGGAAGTAGTAGGGTTGTAAAGGTAAAGGACCCCTGACCATTAGGTCCAGTTGTGGCCGACTCTGGGGTTGCTGCGCTCATCTTGCTTTATTGGCCGAGGGAGCTGGCATTCAGCTTCCGGGTCATGTGGCCAGCATGACTAAGCCGCTTCGGGCAAACCAGAGCAGCACACGTAACGCCGTTTACCTTCCCGCCAGAGTGGTACCTATTTATCTACTTGCACTTTGACGTGCTTTCAAACTGCTAGGTTGGCAGGAGCAGGGACCAAGCAACGGGAGCTCACCCTGTTGTGGGGATTCGAACCGCCGACCTTCTGATTGGCAAGTCCTAGGCTCTGTGGTTTAACCCACAGCGCCACCTGCGTCCCTTAGTAGGGTTGTATCTAGAATCAATTACCCCTTCTCCAAACGTCTGATGACTTGGCATGAAGCAACAATGTAGAACTAAGTCACTTCAAACATTACACCAGCAACATGAATACAGTTCGAAATTCACTTAAGGACAAGAATTCTATGCCTTGCCAATTCCACTGAACAATCTACTTACTTCCAAGTAAACATGCTGTGGACTGAGCTGCATGTTTGTAATTAAAAGATCACAATCTTTCAGTCAAAGACTTTCAGCAAAGGATTCCTCTGCTGAAGTTTCTCATGCAAACTTTTTCTTCAAAAGAACATCTTGGCTTATTAAACTGCCTAATGATGGCAGGAGTAGCGGCCTTACCTGCCATCTGCATAATCTGCATCGGCTCCTCCCCACCAAACATCAGAGTCATCTTCTTCAGCGTCAGCTGAATCTATGTTGTCACTTTCGTCTGCTACCGGGCAGCAAACAAACTCCACACCCCGGAACTTGTCAATCCCACACGGTAACAGCATACCGTAGTCATGCAGATTCATGCCCTTTTCGCTACAGGACTAAAAACAAAATGGGGGGGGGGGGAGGAGACAGAATATATGGTTACACGAGAAAGAAGCTATTTAAAATATTTATTAGAGAATGGCTAACAAATTGATTCAGCGTGTACACTTAGCGTTAATTCAACTCTTAGCACCAATTCAAACCTTAGACCAATAATCACACAGAAGCCCAGGAATTTGCTCTACATTGTGGTGGCTCCATGCAACGGTGGAAAGTAACTCTTACTTCACTGATGTTCAGTGAGAACCACAAGGCGTAAATGAATACTAATATATAAAGGTTTCATCAAGACGACAGTCCCATGTTAAAGGATTACAGATAAACCACACAGAATATAACATACTTTGCATTTGTATCTTCTAAGCAAGTAGATGGTGCATTGCAGATATAATCTTGAAGTCAAGAGCACTTGGAAGTCAACCTGACACAGCACTCTCCAAAATATACGGATGTGCCTTCAGATATTCAGAGAAAAAGAAAGCACCCCCTTGTGAAAGGAATTAAAAATGGGACAAGTGGCCTTAAGATGTTTAAAAGTTCCCCTTCCATGATTTAAACCTGCAGTATTTCTCACTGACAGAATTAGATAAGAACTACAAACAGCAAATATACACAAATCAGGTGGGGTAGGAGTGGAATTCAAATTTGGACCATCACTGAAAATCCCCGTCGTATTCTCACTTTTGGAATCAAGGACGGTGGATTGGTTTGTTTGTTAAAAAAAAAGATGTTTTGTCCATTAAAAATGGACTTTTTAGTTTAAGACAGTAGACTACACAGTCCACTTTTCCAGATGTTGAAAACAAGCAACAACAAGCATAGAAGAACAGCAGTTTTATTTACTTATTCTTAAGTTCTCCATGCTTTTGACATAAAAAAGGAATCCATGGTGCCTGTTCAGGTATCAGATTACACAATTACCTATTGTATTTACTCTTCTTCTGCCATCTCATTTCCCACCTGAATTAGGACACACTTTTTCCCCTCCAAAAATTAAAGGGAAATGTGTGTGCGTCCTATGGAGCGAATGCAGGCTCCTTGGCTTCAGCGATAGCAATGCAAAGCCTCCGAAGCGCAGAGGGAGCACTCCCTCCGTGCTCCGGAGGCTTCGCATTGCTTTCGCTGAAGCCTGGAGAGCGAGAGGGGTCGGTGCGCACCGACCCCTCTCGCTCTCCAGGCTTCAGGGATAGCCGCCTGAAGACTTCGGAGCGCAGCGCAAGTTCCCGCTGCACTCCGCAGGCTTCCGGTTCCTTTTGCTGAAGCCGGGAGAGCAAGACTTTCCTGGCTTCAGCAGAGAGGGAGAACTGCGCAGCGCCCCTTCAGCCAAGTGGGAGGAGAAATGGAAGGGGCTCCATTTCTCCTGCCGCTTCGCTGAAGGGGCGCTGAGCAGAGAGGGGGAGAATTTTTTTCTTGTTCTCCCCCTCTAAAACAAGGTGCATTCTATGTTCCGGTGCGTCCCATAGAGCGAAAAATACGGTAATTTGTTTGAAGAGAACCACTTTGAGGTCCTTGATGGCCAGGTAGGTTAAAACGTGTTCCTCCATAAGTTGATTGTATTCCTATTCTTTTCGTGCCTGATGTTTTTATTAAACAGAATGTTTTTCTTTAACAGAAACTGCTCTAGCTTATGTAGACTACAGCTGGACAACACTGAGAAGATGCAAGAACCTTGAATATTGTAAATGGCATTGTTAGAATGATGTAGCCAATGCTAATCAAAGGGCATAACTGATACGTTGGTTTCTCGAGGATCTTGTCCCTTCTGCAATTTGTTTGCAGCATGCAGTAGTTTCAAGAGCTCTCAGTAGGCTGCCTGTTATATCCTTCAAGGTGCCATTACTCTCAAGAATGGACTGTAGGTCATCAGTAATAATTTACTGCTGCAGCACCTTTAGAGTGAACCTGAACACAGGAGCCACAGAAATTCATTATGTTTTGTTGTTTGTCTTGTGTAAGTTGTTCCCAGCGTATTTTGCTGGCCTTTGCAATTTGTTTGGCAACTGTTCTAAGCTAGTAGCACTGAACTGTGATTTTATTTTCCGTAAGATTTTCCAAGTGTTTGTCAAAGCCACTAAAATCTGACATGGAATATAACTGAAAAATTAAAATATTTGGCTCCCAATTAAGGCTTCAGGCAATAAAGATGAACACTCAGCTGTGCCCACAGGCTTACAAAACAATAGATAGGAATATAACCACACATTCCCCCTTTTCCCATAATACCTTATTGTACTTATTTTTATTCATAAGAGAAACATCAAATAAACTTCAAGGTTCGGATTATAAACATACCTCCTTAGCTACTGTGTGCCAGTGCAGGTGAGTTTCACATATATCCATCCTTTCCTGGTGAAGGAACTTGCACTTATCTGGCACCAGAAGAGCATCACTCACGAATTCTCCAACTGAAAGAAAAATTACGTGACATCTTCATTTTATTATCACCTTGAATGGATGCTTTTCTGAGCAACAGCTTACAAGCAGACATCTTACAAACTGATACTGGGAAGAAAATGTTCCCTGTGGGCCAACTCACGCCTTAATTAACAGCCAGATTTAATAAATAAAAAATAAATCCTCACTGAATTAAGTAGATTTCAATTTGTGATATTATTGCATAGTGCCTGTGCTTTAAATACACAAATGTAATGGCATGGTATCTCTTTTGCTTCTGCAGTGCCAGTACTTACAAGCCTCACTTCTGAAACATCCCCAACTCGCTTATCTTTGGGCCCAAAGGGTAAGAAATTTGACTGTTCTAAAATGAAAACTGGTACTTTCAGGTTATCAAATTTGGTTCTTTTGAGCTTGTGTGACCAGAACAAAGTGGAATACACAGCCCTAATGGATGGTGGATCCAATATCCCTACTTTAAGATTAGTTGGCTGAAGCCATCCCTTTCACTATACATTAAAAATGATGAAAATACAATCTGATTAATACAGGAGTCAAAATGATGGGAAAACTCAAATTGTCTAATGCCAAGTCAGATGTTCATTTCTTTATAAGATTTCTCACCCGCCCGCCATCAAAAGGACCCAGAACAAGTTAGAATAATAAAATGCACAATTATAAAAATAAATCCATTATAAAAACATGTAATACCATTTCAAATGGAACTAAGCAATAAAAATTTAGCAAAATGGGTAAATTATAAAAACCCAGGATACGGGTTTGCCTATAACTGGTTTTATGCAAGGGTAGTCAATTCTAAGCATCTTAATTTAATACTTTTCTTGTCATGAAAAAGGCTTGCAGGTGCACTTTGAAACAAACATTGAGATGGACCAAAACAAATTGCTTCTACAACTGATGGGATAAGTTTTGCTCATGAAAGGGGAGGGGTTATTCTGTGAGCAGAACTCTCTTTCTATCACCAGGAACACTGGAACACACAACACGGACCCTAACAGGAGACTGATATGATTTAGCTCTCATCAGTATGTTTCTTGATGAACCATTTATAATACAATAATTAATAATAATTTATTATTTATACCCCGCCCATCTGGATGAGTTTCCCCAGCCACTCTGGGCAGCCTCCAACCGAATATTAAAAATAATACAGCAGCAAACATTAAAAACTGCCCTAAACAGTCTTTTTTTACTTTTAAAATAGTTGCTTATTGCCTTGACATCTGCTGGGAGGGCATTCCACAGGGCAGGCGTCACTACCGCGAAGGCCCTCTGCCTGGTTCCCTGTAACCTCACTTCTCGCAGCGAGGGAACCGCCAGAAGGCCCTTGGAACTGGACCTCAGTGTCTGGGCTGGACGATGGGGGTGGAGACACATTTACTGTCTACTGCACAACAAGAAACAGTGCAAAAGTATGGCTCCCAGCTCCAGAGTGTGGTAAGAGTGAAGCCCTCTCTTGAGCACTGTACTTTTAAATGGCCAAAAGAGATCCACACACTTAACTATAACAATGCCAATATATCACCTGGGAAGAAATGTTTACTTTGCTTTGCAGTTGTAGAGATTATTCATTGATAAGCAGTATGATTTATTACCTGACAACTGCTGTCATTCTCTGGCAAGTTTGCCATTTGTGAGCCATCTTAATTATCCAAGCGATAAATGGTGAAGAAACAGGCTTATAGAAAGTTTACATGAAGAGGAAGAAAATACACTATCTACACGAGCATTTGAGGTTAGGCAGGAAGAACATGACATAACTGTAATCCACACCTTCTTATGCAGTGTTACGTACACCTGTTATTCATATTGTGTGGGATGCCACATTCTGATTTCAGCTATATTCATTTCCACCTAGTCACATTGGCCTCATTTGGATGCAATATTAACCTACCATTTAGAATTATGTGAACTCAGTTTTTCCTCCTCTCTGGCATGGTCACAAGATAAAATAAAAATAAAAAATCTTCCATTATTATCTGTCCTTCGACTTTTGTACACTCCAGAGGAAGAGATTAAAAGCATCCACTTCCTGTTTAAATTAACCATTATTTGTTCTTATGAAATTTGTTTTAAACCTTTTGGGTGTGGTCCTGACTTGTTCCAAGACATCATAGTTTAAACTAACCACTGTTTGGCCTGTCTGCAGTTCTTGGCATTGCATTTTTATATTCTTAGTCTCAATTCTGATTGCTTAAATATCTGCATCACCACTAACTTCTCCTTTAACTCGTCTGGAGCATAAGATACAGCAAGTTAGCATCTGATCTCCCAAACTCCTGATTTTGCATGCGGATGTGACACATGGGTGGCAGACTAAAATAGTTTCATTTTTCATTTGTGTCTAGCCAGCCTTGTGAAATTTTTACATGCAGCTTTCTATTCTGCCTGAATAAAAGTTGTGTTTAACCCAAAAGTCTTTGCATTCTTGCAGCCGTACCACAGCATCAACTGATTATGCAGGGCATTTTGATTATTTTACAATCATCAGTGTGCTTCTATGTACTTCTATGTACTTCAGGTTGTGTTTGGATTGGAGTCCTAGTTACTGACAGCTGAATAAGATCAAAATTTATTTGTTTTGAAGTGTTGACTTGTAATGATAGGGAATTACATCAGAATCAACTTATTGATTTAGGTATAAAATAAGTGGTCTTGTGAAACCATTAACAAAAACGTTCTCTCTGCTAAGAGGCATTCCCATTTTCTATAAGTAGTCCTATAACTGCTAGCAATCAATGACTTCGTCAGACCACTGTTTCTCAACAAAGGCCTGATTAAGACCCTGATTAACATTACAAGAAGCAGCCTTGGGTTTGTCAGCTCCTGCTTCTCTCATCTCTATCAGCTTGGCTGTGAGGAGTTCAGAAGCATTTCTCCCTAAAGCCGCTAGCATATTATGCTTTTCACGGCTGACTATGCAATCTGTAACATGACAAGCTTCTCTTGTGGGCACATGCTGACAGAAATATATTTTACAATACTTTTCTGCCATTAGACAACAAATAAGCTAAAAGCAAATACATAATGTTTCAAGTAAACTAAAACAGCTTCAGAGGTTTTGTTACATTTTCCAAACACTCAAGCGCAATTATTTTGTGCCTTGGGAACTGTAGTACTTTTATGTTCATACCAATCCCACTTTGAGGTTATTGATGACCTATATATTTGAAGGAGCATCTTCACCCCCATCTTTCCAGCCCGGACACTGAGATTCAGCACTGAGGGCCTTCTGGCGGCTCCCTCACTGTGAGAAGTGTAGCTACAGGGAACCAGGTAGATGGGCTTCTCGGTAGCCGTGCCAGATGTCAAAGAGATAAGTAACTATACAACCTTTAGAAGACATCTGAAGGCAGCCCTGTGCAGTGAAGTTTTTAATGTTTAAAAACATCTCCAAACATCTGGGGTTTTTTGTGGGAAGGATGTAACACTACTGGCATGGACTCGCCTGCAAGACTTTCTTTCAAAGGATACATGTGGTTGGAAGTATGCTTTTGAGTCAGTGTTTACTTTAGAAGGCTCTCAGAGACAATATTAATGATATTAAAAGAGATGTAGCCAGTCAACTGTAGATAATGTTGTCAGGCCCCATATACACCACTGGATCCATTTTAATACATAATTCAACAATATACATTTCTCTCAAATTAGCTAAATTGACAAAAACATGAAACGTAATTAAGATACACAGGAAAATATTATAAGCAGCCGCATGGATCACTTAGCAATTTAAAACAGAAACAACTGAACACAGTTTGCATATTGCTATATAGTCTCTGTGCAATTAAAGCAAAAATCTAAATGTATCCTATTCATAAAATAGACTCTTAGCACTGTTTAAAATGGCTGTGTTTTCTAGGTTGATCTTGCTTATTTAGACTAATCTAAACATTCAAGTTTTAAATATAGAAGTATTCAGCAAATGTTGCTGCTTTTCTGTCTGGTTACATCTTATTTATTTATATTTAACAAAATGTATAGACCACGTATTCAGCACAGAATAATAATTTCTAAGCAGCTTACATTAAATGGTATAAAATATTTATAAGGAAACACCAGTAAAATAAATAGACTTTATGGGGGGAAAGCTAACATAATAAAATTATCAAAATATATAAAACAAGCAGTGTTTAAAAACCAGTATACACAATAGAAATTACATGCCTAGGTAGGCTTGCATAAACAGAAACCTTTTTAGCAGGCATCAAAAACAGAGCGGAGGTGCCTGCCGAATATTAATGAAAACATATTATTTTTCCAGACACACTAAGTGTTATTCAAATCTTACTCATCATGCATATAAATATGGGGGATGCATTTGCTTAGGAAAAGCTTGTTTAACATGCTTCATTACATTTGCAGATGCCCATCTAAAATTCCCCTGAAGTACTGTATCATTTTCTTGCTGCTTATTCAGGTTTTGAATAAAAACCTTTTCCCAGTATTTTATTCCTTCACGGCTGGCGTTTCAAGTCTAGGTGTTTACGTGAACAGGCCTGCCCTGCAACTTTGGATTAATGGGTGCAGCAAGAGAACCACATCACCATGGCTTCTGATAGTAAATCAATATGTAACAAACATCCTAAACATTTATTTTCTGGAGCACCAAAATTCATAAATGGATATTATTAAATCTCTCAGAAAGTGTGCAAGCATTAAGTGTTTCTTCCATCAAGCAGCACAAGAGTCCTCTAAGCTTATGAAGACACTTCAATCTTTCTCCAAGAGCTATTTTGGTTGGCTCAGGAGACAAGTACCAACACAGTTGGAATCCTACCAGGCCAATGGGTAGAACAGCATCCCTAAAAAGACTAGGCACAGCCAGTAAAGAAACATCTTTGTCAGGTCACCTTACTGTTTCTTTTTCACCAGAAGAGCTCAAAGCATGCTATGACTCAAGCACAGATACACTATTTTAACCTGCACTTCCAAAACCATAAGCTGTTGGCCCTTTGTTAACATTACATGATGGGAGGAGGCTTTAAAAAATAGGTTATGGTATAGCTGAAAAGCCTCTGTGATAGAGGAACTGGGTTACTCAGCACCTATCGTTCCAAAGCAAGCTGACTGAAAACCTGTCCAATAAAAAAATGTTTCTCAAAGGAAACACAAATGCATAAACTGATTTTAATATTGTATTTTTTATATTGCTGGAACCTACCCTGGAACATTGTGGTTTGTTTATGGACAACAAACAGGGTGAGAGGGGAGACAACAAATGAACATTGGTTTGAAACAACCTGCAGTTTCTTTGCTCGTCTGGAAGACAAATCCTGCTTGTCCAACAAGCCACGGTTAAAACCAATGGTTTGTGTTATGTCCAAATGGCCTATGTCAACCACACCCACAATGCTACTGAGCAATGCAAAAATGAACAGAAAGGTGTGTCAGGCTGGATAAGAGATTGGTCTGTTGTATATGCACCTGAAAGCCTATTGGTCACCACAGAGCCATGTTTAAATAACAAAAGGAGTTTAAGGTGTTTTGTAGCACTTTGAATGACTAATTATTATGGCAGGCTTTGGTGAAGTACAGTTTACTTGATTGGATCCTCAGTTTGTAGGTATTTCTACATAGGTACAGAAGGAATAAAAAGTTGCTGACTGTGGAAATGGTGAAGACGTGCAAAATTATTTGTAACAATTCAATTAGAGCTTAAAGTGTATGCAAAGTCAGTGCAGCAACCATTCACAGCAGTAGTAGCTGAAGACAAATGTGTTAAGATTATAGTGCTAAGCAAATAACACCTGTAGCATACCAGAAAGCCACTGTACTTGCCTATCATAGTTGACACATCTGCATCTGGCTCACATACTGTAGCAAAACTGTTATAATGGGAACACAGAACAACACAGACAACATTTGCCTTGAGTAAGATGATTCTCTAGGGACACCGACAGAAACAATCCAAGATGCATATTGATGAAACTGAAGTATATAACAAAGCCTGAAAGTTCCTTCTACGAATGTCAATTCAACTAACTGCTCTGTCCAAACCACCAGTAGAAAAACAAAGGATCACATTACCTTTTAAGAACTATCCTAATCGTATTAATCCCATAAAGAAAGAGTAGTATTTTAGAGCATCTTTTCCTTTAGTATTCCCAAAAGGTACTGTGTTAAAATGGAAGTCAGTGAGCTATGAAATTAGCACCTCGCTTGTGTTTTTGTTGCCTTTTATTCTGCTGCCTTAAAAAGGAAGCTTAATTCTTATACCCCGACATCAATATTAAGTCAGCCTGAAATATACATGCATATTCCCAAAATGCATGCATATTATGCATAGAACATATCGTGCAATCTCAGGCAGAGCAGAAATTAACAGCTAAAGAACATGACTTATTTTTGAGGAATCACCTAGCTGTAGACCAGTGGTTCTCAAACTATTTACTCTGGGCCACACCAATTTTTTTATTGATAAGAAATACTTTGGACTAGGATTGTCCTCAGCATCACTTGATGCTCTTGCTCTCATTCTGAAAAGATTCTTCTCCATATTTTGCAAATATGGCCACACCAGTGTGGTGTGCCACACCCTCTGAGAACCACTGCTGTAATCATTGTGATCCATGCCCCTGATAACACAGGATTTCTCTCTTTTATACTGCTTCATTCTAAAATAGATGCTTGAAGAGGTACCTGCAACATGATACTGTTTAGTGGTATTTTTTTAAAAAAAAACCCAATAGAAACAGGTCTAAAATTACACAGCCCAGCTCCAGTTGATGAGAATCTTCACCTTACTAATCATCCAGGCCATGTCACTAATCACATCTGCTCAACAACTGAAGAAGCAACCCTAGCATTTAGCAGCTGCTGCAGAATTGAACAGTTCATACTACATTCCCAAGGGGAGGGCTGGCAGAAACTGCATTCCCACTGAGCCTAGGGAACCTTGAACAGGAAGATCAAGAAAGAGATAGGAACAAACAGCTGCTTAGCTCGCACTTAACATTCTTTGAAGCACTTGAAAATTCCTTCACCTAGTGCTTGGTGTTCCATAGTTTTGCATTGTTTTAAGCCGGTCTCTCACTATGCTGGGGCTGATGGAAGTTGCAGTTCAAAACATCTGGAAGGCATAGAGGTTGGTGAAGGCTTTAAGAACTGTATTTTGTACACACGTCGAGGCCTTTCCTGGAACCTGTTACACAAGAAGTTCTACCCTTCTGTAAATGTAAACCTTCCCAAACAAGAACTGTACACAGTATTTGCTCAAAGTCAAACTAACAAGGACTGCAATCTTCCACATGAACCTGTCTGACTGCTTAGATTCTACTGGTGCCAATGGAAAGTTTTTTTAAAAAGTCTTGTAGTTGCAAATTGAGGGGGATCACAACTGAGAAGGAGTGAACCTCCCCTCTCTACAATCTGGGGTCTGATGACAATCACTCCCCTCCCCAACACACATGAAATTAAAAGAAAACATGAGATGTAGCTACATGCTATGCATTAAGAGTAACATGTAGTTTGTCTGCTCTCTGGACTTTGCACAGGTTGCCCCTTCTATCTGCTTTTGACTAACTTGCTTAAGCTAATTTGCTTAATTAGTTTTTGGCTTAGCATTGTGTCCAACTGCAACCACCAGGCATACTATATTGTTATCCTGTTGACTCATAACACAATGACCAACACGCAAATACTGCTTTACATTTGGAGGTTTGAATTTTTTGTGAGGAAGGAACTCTCTTGACATCAGTATTTTTTTGCAAAGGTAGTTGCTTACTCATAAAAAGGTTGATTTTGCAATTAATGTAGATTTTGCAGTTAATGCAGAAACAAAACTGAACATTGAGATTTTGCAGCTCTGATACCACTTGCATAAATGATTCGTACATGATTAATTGCATGTAACTTTGAAATAATTATCTTGTTCTCTACTTTTCTCTTGAAGCTCCAACAATGCCACCAATATTGAGATGGACTGGAAATTTAACAAACCATCTACTCCATTTTCTCCAGTCCGATGTTACACCATTTCCTTTTTTCACAATAAACCAGCGATGGGCTATGTGGCCCTTTAGCTGTAGCTGAAATCTAGCAATCTGGATCTTGCAATTTTTTCCAGGTCTATCTTGTTAACATAATTATTATATTATCCCACTTTATAGATTCCCAGTAAGAAATGCTAATACTGGACAAGCCTAAAAAGAAATATTACTGGTCATATAGCTCGGTTTCGTGCAAAAAACTGCGCAATTTAACAAATAGTTCTCTCACATGCTCTAGTTCCTGTTCCATCTCTAGTTTTCTGACTGGCTCTATAACCCAGATACAATGACTAACACCCCAATCAGCCACGACACTAGGAATATACCCTTTCTGTAGAAGCACACCTGTCACCACTGCAAAAACATACCCTAGAACCTGTGCTGAGAATGTTACATGTGGATGAATGAAAAAAGAAGTGTTATTGTATGCTTGACCTTCAAACGTCAACATATCCATCTTGTAAAAATATTGCACATTTTCACATCAACCAAGTGCTGTAACCTTCCCTGGGGAGATGTTCTGAGCTAAGCGATCATATCAGCTGAAAGCTGGCAGGTGCCATCATTGTGCTGCTTTATGGAAATCTACTAAGAATTGCCAGATTCCAAAATGTGTCATTTCACATAATGCAGTCCTGCACAAAACCATTCCATTAGTTCTCCGCTCTTTTCTCTCTCTCCAAGTGTTTCAACAACAAGAGCTGCTAAGCATAAAACATTAGCTTTTTCTATTGCTACTACAGCAAGGCACAAAGAGCCATCTGAGAAATCTTTTGTCATAATGAAAATGGAACGGACGGTTTCAAATATTTGATCGTAATCCTAACTTCTGACGAGGAAGAGCTAAATTCCTGCAAATCGACATTAATGAACTGGTGCTTGCAGGCTGAATGTGTCGACTTTTGAAGGTCAAGAGCACAAACAGCTAGGCTTTCTATAAAACTGAAAAGGGGAAAGCACGTAATACAGAAAAAATGGTGTCCAAAATTTCACATTATGTTTAAATGCATAGTTTGCACTTGCATCTTTTTAAAACAGGAGCCACTAATTTGGGGGGGGGGGCGTGGTATGGGGTTAATGCCTTTGACACTATGATCCTGATTTTAAAAAATGCCACCTCCAATTGGCTGGGAAGGAGGTGTTAACTGGGGCCAACAACAGCTTCTCTTTTAGCACAAGGATATGATGGGACAATTTTCATTAGGTTGGAAAGTTCAGCCTTTTCTCCAGCCCTACCACAGTCCCAATTATCACCACCTTGCTCCACATGGCTGCTGTTGTTCTTCTTAAGGTGCAACTATAAGCCATGCATTTAATGTAATGGGAGGGATTCAACGTCATGCTAAGTTAAAGCCCCTTAGCAGTGTGACGGTTGCACAAGAGACATAGCTGTCAACTTACAGATTTGAAAATAAGGGACCAGCAGCCTCGAAAATAAGGGATCAGCAGCCAAAATAAGGGATTTTGGCTTAGCTTATGCAGAAATCCGCCACTCATGGAGCCATGCTGGTTTTGCTGCGACTGACTGTGTTTTGCAGGGGGTTGGACTAGATGATCCTAAGGGTCTACAACCCCGACCAAAGAAGAGTGGCAGACAAAACTGATGAACGACGTCGAGATGGCAAAGCTTACAGGCAGAATTAGAAACCAGGAAGAGGACCTCTTTAATAAAGAATGGGGAAAGTTTATACTTTATTTGAAAAGCTATTGTAAAGAGTTACATACATTGGTAGGATTGACAGAAAACTTGTAGTAAAAATTTGAACTATGGATGGACAAATGATTTATAAAAATAGAGTTATGAAAGGGATGCAGAGGGGGAAATCACTACATTAAGATGCTGCACTGGTTGGAGGGTATGCTAAGCAGCACGTCGGGGCTGCCGGCGTCCTGGTGCGAGGAGTTCCATCGGCCCTTCCCCGCCCGAGAAAGTGGGAGGCAGGGAGAGAGACTCTCACCCACGCCGCCCACGAGCCCAGCATGAGGCGGTTGCGGCGCCGCGGCAGCCGCTGAAGCGCCGCCCTTCTGCGTCCCTCTTCATCCCCTCCTCTTCCTCCTCCCTCAGGCCGCCTCCTCAGCCGCCGCCACCGGCTTCCCCTAGAGCACGGCGGAAGTGTCGCAAGAGAGGGGCTGCCTGCCCGCCCGCCGCCACCCGTCTCCTCACGACGTGCCCCTGAGGGGGAAAAGGGAGAGATGGAGACACGGCAGCTCGTGCGCTCTCTCTCTCTCGAGGCGGAGGACCCCGAGCCGCTGCTTCCCTCCCAAGCCGGGCGAGCATGAAACCTGGGAAATTTAAGGGACATCATCAATCCGGGACAGAAGCAGGAAATGCTGCTGGGATAAGGGAGTTTCCCGCCAAATAAGTGACAGTTGACAGCTATGACAAGAGAAGGAACAGGAAGCTAGCGTGGTTTCTGTGACTGGTTGCACAACAGGTATGTTGCAGCCATGATACAACCTGTTGCACAGCCAGCTTCTGCTAGTACAACTGTTGCACTGGATTTCAGCCTGCAGACCCATTACTCTTACTCTAGTGCAACAGCTCTTGCATTAGCAGTCACAGAACCAAGAATCTGGGCCGAAGTAGTTTCATCTTAAGTTCCATTGAACCCAAGTGTACAGTTCAGAAGCACTTTTCTATTAAAGCCCCACTGATATGAATGAGACAAAAAGAACACCTATTATAGGTGCAGCATTGGGAAACATGACAAGAAGGCTGCCAATCTAGCTTTCTTCCTTTCCATTTGCAGCAAGAGTTTTGACAAAGCCATCTGCTGGTGTGCATGTTACATCATACCAGACAGTGAAAGGACCATACCAGATGCAGTTTGTCTGAAGAGACCATCTGGTCAGAGAATCTGAAAAACTTCAAAGGACAGAAACTTGTAGACCTCCATCTTGTCAATAGCTGAGGAAAAGTGATTATGAACCTTCTGGGTCATTCCTGTAGGCCCCCTGCCATGGTTTGGCTAATGCTGCCCACATCTCTGGCATGCCCCCACTGCCATCATGTCATTGCACCAGTGCTGTGTCTACTACCAATACTAGGTTATCCCATAACTTAAATGCAGTTCTGTTGACCATGCCGAGACTTAATGCATTCTTTATTTAAAAGCAAAATGGAGCTCTGTAAGGCTTGTCTCTCTCAATCACACAGCTAAGTGGAGACAGAACCAATTTATGAGAGCACGATAAGCTAAATCCACAGTGACATTAAAATTCTGAGACACAATTAGTTAATCTTGTCTCATCGATCAGGCAGTAGATAGGAAAGCTACTATCCGGATGTATGGCTCTTCAGAGGGAAAGCTCATTTGAAAGGAGAGAGGCGACTCCAACTAAGGAGAAAAGCCAGTAACTGCATCAAGAAACAAGCTAGCAATAGCCACATCTGAGTTGCATGGACAACCCTTAAATGGAATATCCTCAATGTGGATTTATTTATTTTTTGTTTACACCTGTGCTTTTTTATGCCCAGAGCACATATTAAAGTTGCTGCCCATTTTTAGGTATTTGATCCCAGGTAAATTTACTTGGAAGGCTGGCAGTTCCATTTCAATCAATGGGATCTTTACATGTAAATATTACAAGGTCCTTCAGCAAAGCTACAGAAATGCTTCCATATTTGGCATTACACTTCATTTGTCCCAATTAGGAAATTAACATTTCAAAACATTACAACACAGGCATGTTAATACTTAGTAGGTGATTTGAACTTCAAAGGTGAATATGTGTATGCAAGTGTTTTCCTAAGCTACTCATTAATGACCATCCTCATACTGATACCACATGTGAGGACTAGCCCCACCCATACCCCTGTGTAATAAAGGAGATGGCAGCAAAAACCATTCTGAAACTTGGATATTGAATGAAAAGATTAATGGGGTAACCTTTAGAGAGTATCTAGCGTAGAGCTAGTTCTGTCTTTGAATCAGATGAAAGTGAAATACATTCATCATGTGAAATGACCTGACATTTTACAGTACTAGCAATTTTGACAACATTGCCGCTTGTATGAATGGCATATTTTAAAACCATAACTGATTTTATCTATAAATAAGGGAAGAAAGAGAAATAATCTCTCACCTTTTAGCTGCAGCTAAAGCTAAATATTGGAAACAAAAAACAAGATACCACAAGTACCTATTTCTTACTAAACGATTGGGATCCTGCTAGTGCAGTTTCTAAATTCATTATTCAATTTAGAGATGTATCTACAAGAGATTTAGGCTCCAAGCTTACACCCATGTACCTGGGAGTAAATCAATATGGTCTGACTGTGATGTCAGGTTCATGAGGAAGATACTATTCTTTGAAAGAAAATATTAAAGATTACAAGTGAGATCAAAGGTTATGCTAGTTGATGCAATGGGATTTTCCTTTCTGCCTGTAATTCCACCTTCCCTCCAAATCTGCTTGAGGGCTCCCCAACTTTCCATTGCAGAGGGTCTGGGGGAGAGAAGGGAGGGAAAGTCCCATTGTTGAAGTGTCTGTCGCACAAACAGAACACAATTACTGCATGCCACCCATTCTATTATATCAGGAAAGTCTTGTTAGACAAGACTATTGTAACACCGTGTCGAATTCAACTTAACTGTTGCCCTACCACCCAGCACAATGGGACTTCCCCACCCCCCACTACCACCCTCCCAAATTAACTTGGGGGGGGAGAGAGGTTCAGGAGAACCCCCAGAACAATGTGCAGGGGCAAGAGGGAGGAGGTTGAAGTGACAGAACTGACAGAACAATTGTAATAACATGACATGGAATTCTACCCAATGCTTCCAGGTGCAAAGCAATGCAAAACTGGCATTTCTCTTCACTGATAAAAATCAGGATCTCTTATAAATGCGAAATAGCCACAGAATTAGTGTACAGTTTTCACAGATTACAGGTTTCGATTTTTAATGGTTTAAAGAATTTCTACTTTCCATGCTCTAGCCCCATTAACTCGAAGCAAAACCTGTAATCTAATAAACTCAATCGATATTGCTGGATCTTTTGCTCCGTGCAAGATGCCTGTCATACTGTATAAGCCATTTCACTAAGGAAAAGAGCTAAGGAATCAGTCAAGTGTTGAAGGGCTTCTCTGCAACAAATCCCAAAAGGGCAATGCTGAAGGCCAGCACAAAAATGGATCATGGATATTCTCTGGCATGAGAGCAGACATATGTCTGCTAGTCAAATAGTAATTCTCACCCCTGTGAAAAAGCCAAGCATCTAACTGCATAAACGGACTGAATGAACTTCAGCAGCTCTTGAACTAAAATGTAAATGTAGCTGAAGAACTAATTTTGATGGTGGGTAATGTGCCTAAGAACCCTCACAAGCATGCTCACTAACTAAACTTTCATTAAATTGCTCCATAAAGTCAAGCAAGCACTGTGCTTTCATTACATTCCTAAAGTTCATCTTCTTCTATAAAAGTTATCCACCATCTCACCATTCTGTACTGCTGCGCTACAGTCACAGCATGGACCTAGCAGCCTATGACCTATAGACATTCCATGGAAGCATCAAGTTGGGGTGTCTTCCTTTTCCAAAGAGACTTCCTAGCTGTGCGCCACAACCTGAATTTCAGGGACTTGCTGTTGAGTCAAGAACCTGGACACAACCAGAAGCTGATCATTTAACCACACTAGAAAAGGAACCTCTATAGCGATGGAAGAGGAGAAAGGTATCTTCCTTTCAATCTTCAGGCAAGCAGTTGGGAGGTAAATGATGCAATTGGTGATTGAAGAGCAAGACAAAAGAATGAAGCGACCGGGGCATAACCATTCTATAAGTAGAGAGCAGCCCCATTTGCACACATATGATTTTTATTCCTGATAACTTACTACTCTCAAAATCATCTAACCCACAAGACAACTGACTCCTCCAGGCATCAACTTACATCCACTACTTTCCATCTCACATTTTCTAGAAGCTGAAAAACAAAGCAACGTGAGAGATGAAATAATGTGAACTAAGACCATGGCAAGCAAAAGTCTTACAATTTATTGCACATAAAACTGCAGCAATTAATCTCACAACAAGCCTACCTGTCAAATTAGGCTGAAAATATTGCAACTTGTTCAAGGCAATTCATTGCACTCCATAGCTGAATGGGGCTTGGAATCTAGTTTCCCCATGTCCAAGCCCTGGGACATTATCTAATGCAGGGGTAGGCAACCTAAGGCCAATGGGCCGGATGCGGCCCAATCGCCTTCTCAATCTGGCCCACGGATGGTCCAGGAATCGGTGTGTTTTTACATGAGTAGTATGTGTCCTTTTATTTAAAATGCACCTCCAGTTGATTTGTGGGACCTGCCTGGTGTTTTTACATGAGTAGAATGTGTGCTTTTATTTAAAATGCATCTCTGGGTTATTTGTGGGACATAGGAATTCATTCATATATATTTTTAAAAATATAGTCCAGCCCACCACATAGTCTGAGGGATGGTGGACCAACCCACGGCTGAAAAAGGTTGCTGACCCCTGATCTAATGCATCATGGCTATGAAAGTAATTCTTAGAACTCCATACAGAGAAATGTGCATCCCTCTTAATGGGAGAGAAACAACATCTTAAGTGCTATTTTCAAACGGTTTCCTTAAAACAGTTTCTAAACAAAACAAAACGAATGTCTTGACAAAGTCTTTTCAAAATCTACATAACCATTAACAGTTCCTGGGTTTCTTTTCACTCTCAATATAAACCTTTAGCCCTAAACACATTCTCTTTGAAGCAAATGCCAAGGGAGATCACTAGGGCTAACTTCCAAGTAGATTGTTCAATGACTGAGGAGGTCAATGAATTTCCCATTTGTCACCGTGCTACACCTTTCCCAAGTCAGAGCCTAAAGCTTTTGTTACATTAGAATCAATGTGGGACTGTTTCTCAGTTTCCTCGGTATAAACCTTAGGAATTGTGTGATGCCATGCTCATGGGCTTCCAGTTTATTAGGGAGAAGGTAAGCAGAGCCACTGCAGAAATCTGATGGAGATCCATCTGCACCACAGCATAAGCAACACGTGTGCTCGTTTCAACAGACAGCTCTGAAGATAAACCTGAAAAGAAGCTGGAAATGCCGCACTGCATTGTGAGTTGTCACTCACAATATATTAAGTTACCTAGTACTGACACAATCAGAAGATAAGAGGACAGGAGCCCTAAGCTACATGAAGATGCTGGAGGTGTAAACTCCATCGTTTCAAGTTGACCAGGACACTGAGAAAGGCTGCTTCTCAGTTCATTTGCTCATTCTGGGGAGGTAACTTTTTCACTGAACCCACATGGAGCCCAGTTCCACGAACCTCCCCATAGAATTTCAGAAAACAAACTGTAACTCCTGCCCTTTCTTCAACCAAAGAAAAAAGCAAAAGAAAAAAAGCAAACCTAGCATAGAGATTCACCCTAGAAAGAGATACTATATTTCCATACAATTGTCTTTGATGTGTTAGTCACAGTGGCGTAGCGTGGGTTGTCAGCATCCGGGGCAAGGCAAGTAATTTGTGCCCCCTAACCTGTGGATTTGTGCCCCCTAACCCGTGGATTTGCGCCCCCTAACCCTAACCCCCAGATGTTGCGCCCGGTGCGGCCAGCCCCCCCTGCACCCCCCACGCTACGCCACTGGTTAGTCACACAGTTATTCTTCCTGTGTCAAGGAGTGTTACGATTTCTCACGGCATACAAACCACAATATTGACTGGCTGGGGAAATAAAATCCTCCCACAAGCGCACATATCCATTCCTATAGACTGTGTTGGTGGAATGCATCCATTTGGGTGCTGCAGGACCATATTGACCAATGCCTGTGACATCACTGCCAGTAAGAAACAGTTCCCCACGATGATGTTTTGTTATTTCCGATAATACTGTGTAAGTTTTATATTCCCCACTATGGAAAGGGCATATCCACATATTCTACATACATAGAAAAAACGCTGTGAAAATGCTTTTTAAAAAAGAAAAGTTTTGAAAAATACATTGAATTTGGCATAGCTCACAGTTACCAGCTAGTGTCGCATTTGTACAACACATTCAAAATGTTTTATTTGCAGCTGTATAGCTGAGTCCCCAGTCTGCGCACACACTTATCACAATCATATACTCAGATAAACACATGCCAGAAAGGTTAGCCCATCTTGCAATAATATTGTACCATTTCTTCAATTTTAATTGCCACTTTGCAACACAGGTACAAAACTATTATTGCCACACACATATCACACCATGACATTCCACTTTGGTTTAGTCAGTTGCACCAATCGTGTTACAGTGCAAGGAAAGATGATCAAATTCAGTCACCAGTTTTGGTGATAGGGAAATAGTGCAAGTTTTATGCTTGTGATTTTTTTTAGAGTCAAGAATTGTATAGTTATCTCTTACAGTTTATTTATATGCACGATTTATTTTAAGCTGCTTTGACGGGGAAATGGCAGAATGCTCTAAACAAATAAATCCTCAGCCTAATGCATTCTGTGGAGGTAGGATATAGAGCTAAAATGACCTGAAAGACTATTGAGAGCTAAGTCTGAAATGTGACTGAGGAATGCCTTTACAAAAACAGGAATGCCACAAGGCAATTGGTCCATATGCAAAGGGATTTTTAGAAAAGGCAGACACCAGGAACACTTGAGAACTAACACGGTTAGGGTTTTCTTTTATAATCACAGCTAGGTTATAACCTCTGTAGACTAAAAATAAAAGGAAAGCTGGAATTAAGGCAAATATACAAACCTCAAAATGCATATATGACATACACGCAATCCAGCCAGAGTTTAACACCTTTAAGGCCCACTGATATCTATGTAAAAAGTTAAGCAAAAGTTTAAATTGTTCCTACCTGAAACTGAAACTAACTAGAAATGCTTGATTCTGCCTCAATCCTTCTCCAGATTAACTGCACAGGGAGGTAGTGAGAACATTGTGTCTCAGACATTTTCTTGCTGGTTTGTTTAGAAGTAAATACCACTAGTCTACACACTATGCAATTTAATTATTATTTTTCCAAAATGCAACACTTAAAAGAAAAAGAAAATCCCTGGTGTTATTACATAAACTATAGCTTGCTCAGTGGAAAAGCGGGACAGGGGAGTGTTTGTGGAGAAGGATATAGGCAGTTAAAGCTCATACAAAATATTCACGAAGTATTTGACAATACTCACCTAAGCACCTATATGGAACTACAATGTGAGGGTGACTTCTGCATTGCTTCCATCCCCGCTTGCACCAGTTCTGGATTGTTACAGGTTGATTGGCTTCAACAACATTGGTAATTTGCAGTTCAGGGTAAACCTATTAATCAAAATGCAAAAAGCACAGTTAATTGAAATAAGAGACACATTATTATTATTTACAGGGATGCATATTTATTTAGAATAGAATGCTGAAAAACATTTCCTAACTTAGTTCCTCAGTGCAAACACTGCCTAAAATTTTGGAACCTCTTTTTCTTGATTATTTTCAAGGGAAGATTAGATAAAAATTCATGCAGGAGGCACTGAATGCAGGAAATGAATGAATAAATGCGTATTTGGAGCTGGAGGTGGCATAGTTTTGTTTCGTTAACATATTTTTATTAAAAATTCCTTGGTTTACAAAAGCGTATGTGCAACGTTTCTTTTTTCAAGTTACATTTTCCACAGATCAATTTCATTTGTTGAGACATTAGTGTTACATTAAGAAGAAAAGGGGGAAAGAGGTGGAGGGGGGCATCATTACTGAGGTTTGTGAAAACTTATTAACATTCTAGTACACACCAGCCTATCCACAGTGCATTTTGCAAGCAGGGAGTTGTGGAGCTATGTTTGCAGCGGCGATTTTCCGGTACTTGTTTCTAAACACAGGGGCAGTCATTTTATTGAATTTACATACAATTTACATGCAACAAAGAAATTAATCATATACCTCCTCAATTAAATGTTAATTTATGGCTAAATAAATTTTGTCCCCAGATTTAGATACCTAATTCCTTGTACCATCTTGTTGTAATGACCATGTCCATACATTAATGATACTGATTTCTTGTAGTTTTCTGTAAGAATGATCCATTATGTTTACAGCTTGTGCGTTCATAAAAGTCCAATAAATATATTTCCAAAACCACAAAGGCAGTCAGTTGTGTTTTACATATCCAAGGAAAGCAACGTTATTCACAGCAGAATCAATTCATCTTTCCCCCACAATCAAAATTATTAACCAGCGTAATACATCTCTTCCTTTCTTCATCCCATGTCTTGGTTTAATAACTACAAAAATACGAAACTCTCCAGTGGGACTAGCAAACAAGAAGGCAGAAGCCATGTGGATGCAGTAGGGCCACATAGGATGAACCAACATGAGCATCAGAAGTCAGGCTGGGAGCCTTCATGCGCATATCCAAGATAGTTATTCTGTGAACCGCCCTGAAACCTCTGGGTATAGGGCGGTATATAAATTCAATAAACAACAACAATAACAGCGGACCACCATATCAAATCCCAAAGAACTGGGCTGTAGGAGTGGCTTATCAAGTGGTTGGTTACAAGCTCATCACAATTAATCACCACTCAAAAAGAGTAGTATGCCCTCACCTACTGTGGTATAGGCACCGGATCGAAGGTGCACTTTGATGATAGAGATTACATACTGTCCATCTGTTTCAGTGGCCAAGGAATGGTTTTAAAGGACTAGCAATCTATACAAAATACTTCAGGGGGGAAATGTTTCCCCTGATTTTGTGCACAAAATGAACAGGTTTTGTTAGAAGGAAGATTACCAGCAACAATAATTTTTTTAAAAGATTTTCTTACCAAAAATTTGAAGAATGTTTGGAAGATACAGCTAGTAAAAAAATTCAGCATGCCAGCTGTTGACAGAAGTGAATTATGGAGCCTGAATTTGCTTCTTTGTAGTGTTCCAAGCACAATTCAAGTGGCTGTCATTACTCTGTGAAGCCCTAAATTGCTTGGACTCCACACATCTTCCGTGTACTTAATTTCTGAAATGGGAAATGCCCAATTCTAATTTTTCAGCATATGCTTTATTACAGTTCCTTCTCCTATTACTCATTTTCCATACCCAACAATGTATCATCAATCACACAGACGCACCTACTTTAAGATGCAGTAAAATATACGCATTCTGCCATTTTTATTTGCACGCCTTGGGGAGGAGGGGGTTACCCAAGATCTCATAAAGAACCAGCGTTATGTGCTTAAATGTATTTTCCACTCTGTATACATATAGCTGACTTTGGCTATTAGAATTAAATTTCCCTCCCCCCATGTCACCTTTTACCATTGACTGATGTAGAAAAACAAAACAAAGACAGGCTCCATGTTGCAGATTGAACAAAACAGATGAAGGGAATATATTCCATTTCCCTGTAAATCACAGGTCTACCTGCTGTATGCTGTTGGAGTAGCCTTCTCCCACCATCCACTGAATGAACATTTATGGGATGGAGAGCAGATTCTAATTCTAATCCAAACTTCTTGTGTAGCATGGAAATAGAAAATCTATGGCACACATTCACAGGGTAAATCATTCAATATATTATAAATAAGGCAGGGTTAAACTCCCCACAGAAGAAGTAGTTGTTGTTTTTAATGTGTGCCTATGTGTGTGTGTGTGTTTGCCATACACTCCACAACTCTAAAATCTAGCTTGGGTAGCTAGTCAAGCAAGTCAATTATTCCACAGCAGCAGGATCATTTTTTGTATATTCCAGATACAACTCATCTCCCAGATGTTGAAGCAGCTGTTGTGATTTCGAAAAAAATAAAATTCTCTCCGAGGTGCATTCTCTTAAGAGCAGCATAGGGGCTGCATTTTCCTACAGCAGACAGTAAAGTGCTTGAAAGATTACTACTCCGTTAAGAAATCCCTGTAGACTACTGATGCACTGCTTGGTTCTAGCATTCACCATTTAAACTAGCATGAATCAGAAGTCTGTATGATGTAATATTTCTGAAACACATGATGTCATGGCAGCACTTAAAAAAAAATCCTGTTCACAAATAGTAAGGCCCATCATGAGAAGGTTTAGCTGCCAGTTTTAAAAGCTGTGTAATAATACTAAGGAAACAAGAGTGCATATTCCAGAAGATCTTAAACCTAGGTGAGAGAAGGCTGTGAGCACACAGACTCCCTCCATCTTGCATGAAAATTCCCCTGCTATCCTGAATTCCTAACCATGGTTATGCTGGCACCAGTATTAAAGACAACAGATGAGAGGCAGGTAGAAGCCACATGCATGAGGAGGAGGAAATAATTCTAAATTAATGAATTAAAATAGAACCTGAGTCAAGATGACCATAACTGGCAAAATCAGAGGTCAACACGACTGGAAGTAAACCTTACCTATGTCACCTACAGTATATATTCTTTGCCTTGTGCTGGCAAGCAAGATTATTCCTGCATCTTACATGGGTCATTTGATGCAGCTACACCAGGGATGGGGAACAGGACCTCCTACCTGTCAATCCCCTAACATTGCATTGACACCCATGCTGAGGAACAGCCAGAAGCAATTTAATGCTCCCAACCGGTCCTTGGCAGACGAGTTGCCACCTGCCCCACACTCGATGTCACACAGGTGGGCATGGTTTGGGGAAAATGGCCTCATGGGTGAAATTAGGACCTAATTAGGAAGGAGGTTCTCCATCCCTGAGCTACATATGACTATATAGAAGGCTCTCTTCGCATGTATTGAAAAGTGGCAGTTCAATGAATAAAGGTCTCTTCCAGCCAGCCAGCCAGCCAGTTTTGAGGTTCTTAGGACAACAGCATCTCCTACAGAAAGCAACTGAACATTCTACTCCATCATGTCTATCTTGTGAGTTTGGAAGAGGCTTAATTTTCTGCCTGTACTACCTTCTTGTCTTATTACGTGACCAAAGCATTTTATCAAGGTCATTTTAAAAAACAATCTTTTCTTTATTAACTTAACATTTTTGGCCCACACAGTCTCCCATCACCTGATGCATACTGAGATCATACTGTCCTGCCATCTCTGTAGGCACAACCATCTTATTTCACTCTATTAAAGCAAGTGAAGACAGTGCTTCCTCATCTTCCATCTTGACTTAAGCACAGACTGTCAAGTGGCAGAAATTTAACATATATCCCTTATTTAGTGCTGAAAGTCCACCCCTTATCTAGCTTAAAATGGCTGTATGATGGGTTCTTCACTATGTATTACAACAATGCCACCCACAAATAACCTTGGCAGACACAGAAGCTATCCAAGCAACAAAAGGGACCAGTGTGGTAAGCAACACTGTTTAACAGAAGTGGAATGACAGCGTCACAACAGAGATATTGTTCTCATGAGTCACCACATCACAGCCATAACATGTTGAATATGAATAGGGCTGGGCGATACTAGGTTTTCAACATCGCGGTATATCACCAGTTTGGCGATATCCTGCGATGTTGAAAAGAGCGGCATTGGCCCCAGCCTGTGAGGCCCTGGGTGAGACTGCTTCAGCTCTCATCGCACAGGAGCTGAGGTGTTTTCACCCCAGTGCCTTGCAGGTGAGGGGTGCGAAGGCTCCCACCCTCTAGCTGAACTAGCCCTCCACTCCCCAAGATGGAGGCAGCCCTGTGATGGAGCCTGGCAGGCTCTGTTTGCAAGGCTCCTTCCGCCAGCAAGGTATGAGGGTGGACAAGCGGCCTCCTTTTCTTGGGAGAAAGAGGCCGCTTGCTCTCCCTCACATGCCCAAAGATGGAGGTAGCACCGTGACGGAAACTGACAGGTTCCGGAGTCAGGGCTCCCTTCGCCTTCGCTGGCACAGTCCTCTCAGCCAGGGAGCACAAAGACCACACACACACCCGCAAGACTCTCCCCGCTGAGCCTCCTGCTCCCCAGCTGAGGGAGCCCAAATCCTTCTCCTGCTTGCATGCTGTCAGGAGGATTGGGGCTTCTCAGCTGGGGAGCATGAAGCCCTCCCCTCTGCTGAGGGAGCCCGGATCCAGATCCTGCTCGGATGCAAGCGGGAGAAGGATTGAAGCTTCCTCAGCCAAGAGCGGTTACAATTGAACGGAGCCCCCACCCTGCTGCTGGTTCATGCGAGCTGGTGGAGGGTTGGGGGCTCCATAAAACTGCTTGGCTGAGACGAGCCAAGCACTTTAAAGAAAAGGAGAGAGGAAAAAGCTGTATCGGCACCTGGCTGACGCAGCTTGATTCTCCCTCTGCATGAGGGGCAGACAGCAATGGCGGTTTCACTCAGCAGTATATCGCTGGTGAAAATGCAGTGGCTCTGAGTCCCTCTGCCCCCAGCTGCAGTTTGTTTTTCCCTCACTGCACTGGGGGGACTCAGGAGCAGTGGCAGTTTCACTAGCAATATACCGCTGAATGAAATCACCATTGCGGTCTGCCCCTCATACCAGTCCTGGGTGATATATCAATACATCACCCAGGCCTAAATACGAGTGGCGATCATAGCTTCATGGGTAATTTTTGAGGGGCCACATGTCAGCGGTGAGCAGGCCCAAAGCTACTCAACCTCACCTCCATTCACCCTCATACACCCATGCCACTTTCACATATACAACCACACACACTGGCATGGCCTTTAAAAAACTCTGTGTTCTTTCAGGATGTTCTTAGTCCTTTATGCATTTTATTCCTAGTTTCCCCCACCTCAAATTCCGGCCTTTTCTCCTGGGAAAGAGTGATAAAAATGGTAGTGGAGATTCATAAATATAGAATTGCTACAAGCAAGCAGTTTTTGCAATAACAGCAGTCACCACTGCTTGAATTCTGAAAATTCAACATCTTCCCTCTCGTATTTCTAAGTCTCCGCCAATGAAGGCTTAGTTAAAAGAACAGTAAATGGAAATAAAACAACCAAACACAAATTCGTAACATCTCAAGGTTTTCGTGGAGCAGACTTATGATTCTTACATATCTGTAATTTGGATTACCAGTGCTTTTTATTGCCCCAATAAATTGGCTGGTAAGCGCAGCTGCAAAGAGGCGGCTTTTTTCAGACACTTCCCAAATGTTAAGAAAATTGCTCATGAAAACATCATCTAGGGCACTTCTTCAAAGACACTCAGATTGGAGAAACTTCAACCAGAGCTTGAAGGGAAAGTTCTCTACAGACAGAAAGGCTTGTAGTTAAAAAGGAGAAAACCACAAGCTCTATTCTGGTATTCAAATCTCCTCACATGTAAACACAAAGGAGAAGCAAGGCTGTGCGGCCAAACCCCACCCCCTCCAATAGTTTAGAGCCCTCCAGGAAGGTGACAGTGACTGTCTGAAGGAGAGAGCCTCCTCTCCTGGAGGCTTCTCACACAATTAAGAAGACTGCACAGTTAGGGTCCTGTACTTTTTAAGTCCTTCATCAAAGAAATGAAATGCATTTCATGGGCCCGAAGTTTCTTCATATGAGTTCTAGGGACAAGTTCATATATGCAAACTCCTGATCATATACACCAGAACATCAGCTTAAACTGGGCCCTGAGACTACACCCAGAGACAGCCTTCAGCAATTTCCAGGGCTGCACTTCAGCTAGTCTGCTTTATCATCTCTACACTGGTTCACACCAATATTTCTCCTTTCAGAAGTGTGCCTATTGCGATACTGTGAGGAAATGAGATTTCTGGCGGTCTGAGAACTCAAATGAGCAGGAGTAAGACAGCAAATACCTTGTTCTGATTGTCTTTACCTTGCAGGTTTTCCTCAGAGTGCAACACAAAGATCACAAATTCTGCCTTGTTTAAGAGATGGCCACACACAGGCACTTCCAAGCCTGATCTCCCTCTCTATGAAAGGTTCCAGAGTCCCGGCTTTGTTTTGTCACTTCCTTCTTAATTTAGAGATTCCATGAGCCCCCTTCATATGCAAATCACTTGAAAGGGGGATCACACAATTACTGGGAAAGCCTCTGTGATGCATCTGGATTGAGAATGCCAGCAGAACATTTCCCCTCCCAGTAATTGCTGAAGGGAGCTATAGTCACTTGGCACTCACTAGTATTCCAAAACAAAAAATTTTTTTTCTTTCCAGTAGCACCTTAAAGACCAACTAAGTTAGTTCTTGGTATGAGCTTTCGTGTGCATGCACACTTCTTCAGATACCGAAGAAGTATTCCAGTAGGAATACTTTAGTATTCCAGTAGGACAGCACAGAAGTGGGTCCAAATCTATTATGGCTTTATAGAAACCACTGGTGAATTGAAAGAAAGATAAGCACAGCAGAATTGCAAATATAAGGATGTTGGCAGCTAATCTATCTAACCATAAGTGCTTCTCAGTGGAGGAATTTTAACAGGTACCCCAAATGCTCTCAGCAAATCCTCGCCCACATGGGGACTGCACAAACCCAGTGTTGACCCTCATCACTCAAACTAGCTTATGTGGATTTAACAGTAAGTATTGAAAGTGGAAAGGATTTTACTCTAGGTGGTGGTTGGAAGCCAATCTAAAAAGGGCTTATGTAATGAAGAAAGGCTCAACAGCAGGGGTCAGCAACCTTTTTCAACCATGGGCTGGTCCATTGTCCCTCAGACCATGTAGTGGGCCGGACTATATTTTTTTTGGGGGGGGGGGGAATGAACAAATTCCTATGCCCCACAAATAACCCAGAGATGCATTTTAAATAAAAGGACACATTCTTCTCATGTAAAAACACGCTGATTCCTGGACCGTCCATGGGCCGGACTGAGAAGACGATTTGGCCGCATCTGGCCGATGGGCCTTAGGTTGCCTACCCCTGCTCAAGAGTCAACCACATTGCCTATGGCCCAACTCAAGTGGGAGTGATACTCTGGGTAAAGTCAGAGATCTTCAAAACCTTTCCTCTTCACTGTACCATTCAAGAGATCTGAGTAGTGTAACTTTATTAGGCACCTTAGCCCCTCACTCTGAGGCCTCATGTCTACATCCATCTGAATGGGAGTAGCAGAATGGATTGTATAACATCAGCGTAAAGTAAATGGGGTGAGTGTGAGTTCTCAGAAAAGCTAGCAGATAAGGGATGGTTGCTCACAGAGCCTGTACCCAACAAGTCAGTTGATAATGTTTTGATTTAAACCAGCAAACTTTTTAAAGACGTGGAAGACTGATAAAAACTGGCATCCTTCACCTGCAGTCTGAAGGGGTATGGAACATGCTGCCAACTCAGGATTCTAACATTTCATTTTGTTGCAAGAAAGTGGGGGGTTCTTTTTTTCCTTTCCCCCCAAAGCACCTCAGCCACTGTGAAATTTGCTTGTTTTGCCTCACAAATGGAATGAATTGCTAAACTGCAAAATAAGAGGAGAGTCTTCAAGTTTTCAAACTAAGATGGAGGTCATAAAAATAAGTAAATTAAGCTCTCAAGGTGCCAGTCTTCTATTTCTAATTTAAAGTGGTGGGGATCTTCAGTGCTCCTATGAATTTACAAGCCACTTCAATCAATTGTTTATTATAGAGTCACAGACCAGTTTAAAAAGAACAAAGAATAATAACACAATAATTAAAACATACACATCTAAAATAAAACATAATGCAAATAATAAAAACAAAAAAATACATATTTCAATTAAAATGAGAGTTATAAGCGGCTTTTGCACACATCTATGAAAGGTCCAATTAACCTTGTCTGCAGCCTCAACCATCCTGAGTGAGAACCTCTCTGGTTTGAAAAGCATTTTCACTTTGCTAAGGTCTTTTTGGGCCACAAAAAAGGAAAGAAAGTGAAACCTGGATGACTACTAGAAACATCTGTATGTTACAATGTAAGACAGCTTCAGCTGTTTAAATTCTTTGAATTTTGTTGCACGAAAGGTTTCATGAGATTAAAAAATGATCAAAACACAATATTTTTGGAGGCAAGGAGAGGAATTATTAGAAACAAATTTTCCATGTAAAATATCCTAACAAAAATGCATTTTAACCTACTATTTCCATTTTAAAAGGTTACATCAGATTGCCTCCTTCCCTCCTATGTAGACTGCTTCTCTCCCCTCCCCATGTCCTATTTCTCAGGCCTTCATGAGAACACCACAACCGCTATCTGCTATGTACAGATTCTCCAACAATATCAGAGGGCCTTATTACATACCACTTCACTTGTACTTGCCCATCGTAATTTGATAAAGTCAACCTTCTATTATAAACAGCAAAATATTCTTACAAAAAAATGCTGATTGACATTTTCCCCTGACGGTCTTCCTGACGAACACATTTTTTTAAAAAACCACCCTTTTATGTCTTCTTCCATCAAAGCTTAGCAATTAGTTTATGTATCAATCCACACATTGTCTAAACGAAGAATTCCTGAACTAGTTTCAGTGCAGAAATGGCCTCTAGATACTGTTGGGTAATGTATTTTTTACTAGGTCCAATAGCAGAACTAGCCTACTTTGAACAAATGTTGCATAATGACAAGAGAAAGCACAGAGTATAAAGAACCCTTCTGTTCTATTTTGTTTCAATGACTAGCCTCCTAATTTCTTCTGACAGGGCATAGAAATGAGGCTTTGTGCAAGTCTACAACAGAAAAGCAGTTTTGAGTTTCTCAACTTAATCAAATACCAGTAGCACAGATCTTGGGAAACAAAGGTTCCCATAAGGCATTTCAACCTCAGTGACATTAGGTCATCACG
Source organism: Podarcis filfolensis (assembly GCF_964270895.1). Taxonomy (NCBI): domain Eukaryota; kingdom Metazoa; phylum Chordata; class Lepidosauria; order Squamata; family Lacertidae; genus Podarcis; species Podarcis filfolensis. The sequence continues at coordinate 55,124,331 of NC_139607.1, read as the reverse complement.
ATCACAGTTTGTAATAAAATAAAATCCCTGTTTACTTAGAGAACAGTCAATGGGATTGGGCTGGCCCAAGACATTTGGCTAAAAGACTCGAACTCTTGGCTTGGCAAATCCCAAAAGCTTTATTGATAAAATCAGCACTGTCTCATCAGCTCTAACTACAGGATACATAATTCAATGGTTCATAAGTAGACCTCTAGGAAACATGGCTAGCCATAAGTCCCAACCACGGTTCAAAATTAGAAGGGCGCAAGGTACACTTTGCGCCTAAAGATTCTCCATTTGCAAGCACCTCCAAAAGTCTGGGTGCCATTTTTGGTGCCTGACTGACACTCAAGGATTACAGAAATGTGTGTGCTTTGAAGTTTAGATTAAGGATAGACAATATGTTAAGGAGTTTAACAATAAAGAGTAGAGTGTGTTGAAAACTGGTATGGTACCAATATTTTTTGTTAAACATGCATTAACAATTTCTGCTAAAAATGTGATATTAACAATGTGTCACTTAAGAAGAGAAGAAGAGTTTGGATTTGATATCCCGCTTTATCATTGCCCGAATGAGTCTCAAAGTGGCTAACAGTCTCCTTTCCCTTCCTCCCCCACAACAAACAGTGAGGTGAGTGGGGCTGAGAGACTTCACAGAAGTATGACTAGCCCAAGTTCACCCAGCAGCTGCATGTGGAGAAGCGGAGACGCGAACCCGGTTCCCTAGATTACGAGACTACCGCTCTTAATCACCACACCACACTGGCTCTCTTATGTGAATTGCTTATCAAAATGATAGTATTAGTTCATGCTTATCAAAATAATAAATAAAAAGTGTTGCCACACACTCCCAGTGGCAACTAGACATTCTGTTTTGGCTCCCACAACCCATGTCCCACAAGCCATTTGGCTCCTGGCTTTTCTATCCCAGTTTCTAACACTGACTCACAACATTTGACATGCCCCCGTCCCCCCACTCTGCTTTTAAAGACTGGGGTGAAACCAAGCAGGTGTGCAGTTCTTGAAGTCAGTGGGAAGTCAGTGCTTGCAAATGAGCACTCCTATGGAAAGGAGGGCAAGTCCTTGTGATGGGACTAAAACCCAACCCTCTGACTCCCGCTCCAACAAAGACTCAGTCAACTCCCATCAACTGGACAGCTGCCTCTATGACCAAGAACTTCATTCTCTGGAGGTGGAGAAGAGACTGACTGAACGAACTCTGAGTAACAACAGGCACTCGCCATGTTACAACAGCTGCAACACAGTGCAGGGCTGGGTGCAAGGTGTTGTGGCACAGCACCTTCCTGGCTCCCAAAAGCACCTGCGCCATACCATGCTGGATAAACATGCTGGGGGAGGAGATACATGGTGGCTACAGCATGGCAGCGGCATTCTTTCAGTAAAAGGTAAAGCTAAAGGACTCCCGGACGGTTAAGTCCAGTCAAAAGCGACTGGGGTTGTGGCGCTCATCTCGCTTTCAGGTCGAGGGAGCTGGGGTTTGTCCGCAGACAGCTTTCCAGGTCATGTGGCCAGCATGAATAAACAGCCTCTAGCACAACGGAACAACGTGCTGAGTAACAGAGCACACGGAAACACTGTTTACCTTCCCGCCTGTCAGGGAACTGTCATCGGAAGAACCGGTGGTGCAAGGGCTCCCAGAGGTTGAGAGAGACTTATCAGCGGAGGAGGGAACCAGCAGGGGGAGAGAAAGAGCTCCAAGGGAAAGCGAGTCGGAAGAATGGCTCAGAGACAATTCCAGCGAGAACAGCGGGGAGGTTTCAGGACCTCCTATAGGGACACCCACTCCTCGCCGGAAACTGTCACGTAGAGAGTCCAGAAGACGTGTTTCCGTCAAGGAGCTTTTATGCTGGAAGAAATTCCGTAAACGCCCACTGTCGGATTCTGCCAGCGACTGACGGAGCCATGCTCATGGAGCTCCGTTACAGACAGTGGTTTGTGGACTTAGCCAAACACTGAGGGACTAGGAACTTTATGCACAAGCAGCTCAACATCCCATCACACCGCCCTTCCAGTTGGGAGCTGTAGTTCAGCAACACCTGGCGGGTCAAAAATTCCCATTCCCCATTCCCAACCTAAACAAATCAAAGCAAAGTGTTTTACACTCTCTCTCTCTCTCTATATATATACCTTTTCCCTTCACTGATACATCAGCACAAAGCAAGAATGTGAGCAAGTTTTAATGTTGCTTTTAAATTACATTTAGTAATTTAGTATAAACACAAGGAATCATAAACTGCTTTTGATCCCTGAATTTAAACAATCATGAAGAACAATTGTATATTTTGAACTTTAAAAAAAAAATTCATCTGCTATTCTAAAACCTAGACTGTTTTCTACTCTATCACTAAAAGAAGAAAGGAGCAACAAAGACTTTAAATGGAAATGAAATCAAGGTACCCAACAGATTCAAAACTTGCCATGCTTTTTGTGGGGTTTTTGCAAGCACAGTCTTGGAATCAGCTCTGCGAAATGTATAAAGTTTTATTGATACAGGCATTTCCTAACTTGAGATTGCCTCAGCCACTTGATAGCATGATAACTTCCTTAGGCCTTTACGGAAACTCTCTCTCTCTCTCTCTCAGCTTCCCTCTCTTGCTAGTCTGGAACACAGCTGTTCAATTAATCAGTCTGTTTATTTGAGGATGCCAACCCTCAGAAAGCAGGAAAATTGGGATCTTTTCCTTCTAACTCCATATGCAATTTTACTTTAAACTCCTCGTAAGCACCATCATATGTACCGCTTTCTATTAATATGTTAACCATATGAACATTTTCTCACTTTCTTGTTTTCATAAAAATAAATTGCTCATCTAATAATGGGGGGAAGGAAAATTATTTACAAGAAACAAATAACCTTCCATTTTTTCCCTTCACTTTTACTTCCTAATACACTTTAGGCATTTACTAAGTCTTAACACCCTGTTTCCCAATCAGAATTTGATTAGCCCATGGCTGACTCTGCACATAATGTTAACCGTAGTTTAATACTATGTGAACAGTTTTTAAGCACACGTGTTCCCCCTCTCCCCTGGCAGAATATATCTGAGCTCAGACTAACGATGGCTAATGTGAACTATAGTTCTTCATGGTAGGAGTGGCTAACCTTTTCCTTATACAGGGACACACTGATCCATGGTCAACCTTCCTGTCTAAGTGGGTGTGGCCATTATTTATTTATTTTTAAAAGAAATAAGGAGAACATTTTTAAGGTTTGGGTGGAATTGTCACAAAACATCTTGTGGCATCATAACCTATTGGGCAAACAGGAAAGGCCAATAAATAAAAAAATATTTGAAAAATAGTAATATGGTGGTAGTTTTGAAGGCCACAATCTGTGTGTGTGTAACAGGATGTGTATGAAAATAGTCAGTTGGGGGGGGACGACACATTTTTTGAAAAGGAAAAAAATTGGGCCACACCTGGTTAAAAGAAATAAGTCAGCATCGGAAACCATGGTATGAAGTTAGCCTGTTTCCCTAAACCACAGTTTGCAAACAAATAACACTTAACAAACAGATTGTATTAATTACTTAAACTAATTAATTGCATTGTAAATTGTAGATTTTATTTGAAATACCATACATAAATAAAAACATTGTAATATCTAAAACTATTATACTGGGATGTTGATTTATCTCTTGCTGAGAAGAGGAAACCTATCTCAGGAATATGGAATCTGCAGCCTCCAGATATTATTGGATTACAATTCCCATCATCCCTGCCCATTGGCCGTACTGGCTGGGGCTCATGGAAGTTCAGCAACATATGTATGACTGCAGGTTCCCCATCTATGTCCTATTCTTGGAGAGGGAGAAAAGTTAAAATGCATGCTGCACCTTCTATCAGTGAAAACAATTTCTTTAAAATAATAAAGATCACTAGGGTCTATAGTTGCAAGATGCTGACTACCACCTCAGCAGTGAAGACTCCCTTGAAATACCTAGAGGGGATGGATGAAATTCAATAGGGACCCATAACTGAGTCGTGTGCCAGTGGTTCCTCACTTCCGCTGTAATGCCTGATACAACAGCTTAAAATGGACATGTTTACCAATATAATCCATGTATTCAAATATATATGCTTGTATATATAATTTTCATGCAGTTTCTTTTTTTTTATAATAATATTTATTAAAATTTCAGAGGAAATACAAAAATATATATAAAAAAGAGAGAGAGAGAAAAGGAAGAAAAAAAGAAGACAAAAAGATACAAAATACAGAAAAATAAAAATAGTTAAAAACAAATCAGTCATTCCATATCCTATCTTTCATCTGCCTATTTCCCTGACTTCCTCACACCTCCCTTTTTGTGTATCCTGATTCAATCATTGTTTCAGCAAATCCTTTCTATATTTTATCTTATAACCAATTAATTAACTCTATACATCCTATCCATCTTTCACCATATTCTAATGTTCAATTTACCTTACTTTATTTAACCTTATCTTACCATAAAATACCTTAACCTTATCTTAGCATAAAATACCGTAAAAAACTTAAAAACTTAATACTTATTTATCCTTATATCATTTCTGCTAAAGCCAGACAATTTCATTCCAACATTCTCCCTAATATTCATTAATTTTACACTAATTCCCAAAATAAAAATTTTTCTTTATAGATTCTTCCAGTTTTCATCCAACGTCCCTTCTTCCTGGTCTCGGGTTGTGTCAGTCCTTATTATCCAATTCCATCTAGTCCATCAACCTGGTAGTCTGATATCCGAGGCTCTTAAGTCTCTTCCATGCCCCTTCTGCAGATCTTTTTCTTCTTGTTTAAGCTTGCACTTTTCCTTGTCTTTTGTTGGTCTCTTTCTTAGTTTCTTTCCTTTCTCCTTAGGGAGTAGGTCTCCGGGGAATTTCCATCCATACTCATGTCCATCTCCCCACGTCAAACCAGCCCATTCCCCACAGTCCCACTCCCCACAGTCATCAATATAATCCAAAAGATCTTTAACAGCATATTTCAAAATCTCTCCAAAGTTGAGATCCTCCTCAGCTCCAGATTCCTTCAAGCCTAATTCAAGTTCATTCTTCCAAAACAGCGGCTTATACTCCTGCAGGGCCTCGGGTCTCACCATTTGTGTTGCTTGAGGTAGCACCGTAGCTTCCTCCATTATTATCTGCCTTGCATTTGCCCAGTCGAACCAGTTTCCTGGATTGGTCCCTGTATAATTTCTATGTCAATATCCCTATTTGTCCACATTCACTAGTTGCAACAGTCATCAAATCCAACTTCTCATTCATCAAATCCACCTTCTCATGCAACTGCTCCAGCAAAGCACTTGTCTTGCAAAAAGCAAGCACCAGGACTTCTTCCAAACACATTTTTATTCAAGGTCACAGTCTGGTCCCACGATGTTAATCTCACAGCTGTGAAATCCCCAAGTAAACTGCAGCAACAATTTGACAAGCTCCCTCTAGAGGATACAATTTCTATTTGTGTCCATCTTTTTAAATCATGTCCAACAAAAGAAGGTTACTTTCAGTTTTCAAATATTTTGTTTCTTTAGAATGCAACAGGCAGCAGTGGAATCAATTTGTTTCTCTTTTTTCTTGCTATCTGTCAAAATGTTCCATTCACAGTCAATGAACGTCTCTGATAATTTCTTTCTCTGGCACCCCGTTCCCAGGTTTGAGACAGTGGAAACTTATTTTCCTTTACTCCCTCTCCAGCAGGCTTGAACAGTTTAATTTCCCCCCCTTTTCTCCTGCTTCCAAGGGGGTTTTAATGGTTATAAATGAAGGAAATTTCGACCTTTGTAAAGCGACTTTCCAGGCTATTAGCTTACAAGATTTTTGCTTCAGTCTATTTACAGAAAGCGGAAGGCAAACTTCCTGTTTTGAACCTTCCCGCTTCGGTGCCAAATAAAAATATTTCTTGATCCAATTTTCCGTTTCTACTCACGGGTACTTGTTTAGAATCCAATTGTCGACAGGAAAAAGTCAGCACTCTCTGGCAATGGCAATGCAGCTTTCCTCCGTGAAAATAGTAGTCAGTTCGCAGCACCGCGCCGATCACCCTCCTTCGCTCCGGAGCCCCAAAATGGGGTTCCCCGTGAATAGGGGAGGCGCTCCTGGTGCTCTGCCGAACCCCACGTTCCCAGGCTTCTTCCACCTGGGATTTCTAGCGGGTCCCCACCTTCGCCGCGGCGGGTAGACCCAATTTCCACGGAGACAGTTCCTCCGGTTGGAGGAACTCCGCCATTTCGCCGATGGCACTAACCCGGAAGTCCCCATGCAGTTTCACATACTTACTTTCTCTCCTACTTTTTCTCTACATTTCTGCTACCTTTACATTTCCCCCAGATATTTATTGCAATCTATGCATTATATCCTTTGTGTGAATAGACATATTCTGTGTAGTATTCAAGATGCACAGTCGGGTTAAGTACTTAATTCATTCCGGAGGTCTGTTCTTAACCTGAAACTGTTTTTAACCTGAAGCACCACTTTAGTTAATGGGGCCTCCTGCTGCCGCTGCTGCATGATTTCTGTTCTCATCCTGAAGCAAAGTTCTTAACCCGAGGTACTATTTCTGGGTTAGCGTAGTCTGTAACCTGAAGCACATGTAACCCAAGGAACCACTGTATTTAGCCTAAAAACAAACCTCAAAGCACATACTATTGATATATCAAGTTAGAAGTTAGTGAAGTTAAAATATCCCTCTCCTAAATGACATGTTTGGTAGATCTTCATCTAAAGAGAGAACAGTCACTTGATAATTCAACAGCTGTTCCAAAATCACCGTTTTATACAATGACCTACTTTATGTCAACGTTCCCCTCTGGGCCTTGTGTGAGCTGTCACAACTGCACAAGCCTGGGAGCTCTTTTTATAATAATAATAATAATAATAATAATAATAATAATAATAATAATAATCTAATTAATTTATGCATTCCTGGTTTTACTACAGAAGTTGCCAAAGGCAATTCACTAATCTAAGAAGTTGGATTCAGTTTAAAGTATCACCTAGGCAACAGAAACAGCTGTGATTTCCCCTGCTTCTGAAACCGACTTTAGGGTCTAACATCAAAAAATATGAAGCTTCAAGATGTAGCAACACTCAGACTTTGAAATGGTGATCCAAATAATTAAAAAATGCATTGATAAATTCAAAACCAAGGCTGTATTCTGTATTTGTCTTCTATTGCAAATAACCTAACATGAAATGCACAGAGTTATCCAGCCTGGCAAGAGAAAATCATAGGCAAAGTGGGCCAAAAAAACAGCAGGGGAGCTGTCCAGCTAAAGAATGCAACGAAAGAGGATGGGCATAAAAAGATGTTGCACCAGCAGCCACTAAGCAGGAACTGAATGGTTTTACAGTCGGACCTACTAACCCACACCCTTCCAAGGGCATAACTTGGTCATGATCCAGAACATCTATTAGCTCTTATCTCTTCCGTGTTGCCAAATGGACTGTCTCTCTATTAGTGGGGCAGGAGAGCTGAAAATTTATTTCACATCTGGCAACCAATGTGCCCCTTTGATTTCAGATAGTACACAGGTAGATACGTCTAAAAAGCCTGGTGCACACATTTTTGCAGTCCTCTAGCGGCTATGCTGGCTCATTTATGAGAAGTAATGTAGTGTTAACTATGGAAGTGTATACTTGATTCTGACCAAACTAAGCCTCCTAGGACTGGATTTGATCCTGGGCCCATAATTGTCTCTGGTTCTGGTGTAGGATGGTGAAGTGTCCAGAGTTGTGTAGAAGTTGGTGGATAATACATCCCCTAATTCTGCAACCTCCCACCAAAAGGGAGACTCTGCCTTCTAGAGTTGCAACCTCAGGCTATCCCTCAGGGTTTGACAACTGCCTCTGGTCCCAATCTCTGCTAAGGCCAGTGCTGGGGGTTAAACACATCTGGGTCACAATATTTGGGTTTAACCACACACATCTGTATGGGACCCAGCATGTGACCAGACCCTGATCCAGATAAGACATATTCACACGTGTCCTGTCCTTCCTTGAAGAGCTCAGGATGGTGTGAATGATTCCTTGTTTTGTTTTAATTCACACAATCCTGTGAGAAAGATTGATAATAATTTTATTATTTATACCCTGCCCGTCTGGCTGGGTTTCCCCACCCACACTGGGTGGCTTAAAGTACATATAAAAACAAAGTAAACATAGATTGAGAAATAGTAACTGGCCCAAGGTTACCCCGAGAGCTTCACTGCTGAGTGGCAATTTGAATTCATATCTTTCTAGCACTCCAGCCACTGCATTATACTGGTTCCCAGGCCATGCCTGATCTTCTCCTAACTGTTCACCTCGCCTTGAGTTCTTGTTCTGTGCTGCCCAGTCAGCATTTCCTGCCACTTCTTTCCACAAAGCTTTTGGTCCTGATCCCAGTTTTTACTGGACTCAGATAACTGACTTGGCTGCAAGCTCAGTTACTTCTGATTTTGTCACCTTGACTGGGCTACTTACCCAGTTCCCAACTCATATTTGCAACCAACTCTGACTTAGTATACAACTTTCTCTGGATCTCCTCCAACAATCCATCCAAACCCAGTCCCGTTCATGTAGAGACTCACTTTTACAGTTCCCTTGTACTGATCTGTCTAAGGCAAAGCATTAACACAGGACATGCAAGACTGCTTCAATAACTCTTAGGATCCATTGCAAGAAACTGCAGGCTGTGCAGTCAGACAGAACGGCCTGAGGGCAAACAGTCACTGTGGACAGTCACTTAATCCATGAGCTGTCGTTTTACCACAACCTCTCAAAATCTCAAGTTGTGTTTTAATCCAAACTGTGAAGAGTCTGGAATCCCTGAAGCAATTAAATGTTGCTGTCATATTCATTAACAGTTTGCTCGGAGTCCCAGTCTTGATGGGAAATATGTTGACGTTCATGGTTAACATCAACTTGACATTCTGTCTTAATTTCAGCTCTTAAACACTGCTCAAAGATTTCTAAACACATGTACCGCATTAAGAATGTGCATTTGGAATCACACATTCTGACAACTGACCTCTAAAGTATAAACCCATTTATAAGCTCATTTATCTTAGGCATGCCGGAGGTAGCTCTTTGGATTCTGACCCACATTTTGGAGAAGTAATGGTTTAGAGAGTAACTGGTTTAATCTCAATGAGCCAGGAGGAAGAAATAAGTTTTAAGATTATACAGTATTAAGGTTTTTTAATTTACAGGGCAGCAGCTAAAATGCTTTAAGCATCTATCCACCGATGCAACTTGATTACTAATATCAGAAAAGCGGTGATATAAGTCACTACCCTTCTACATGTTTTGCTTCCTTAACAGAACAGGATGCCTCAGGGTGCACAAGCTATAACGATTACATATTCCAATCAACTAAACATCACAACGGAGTATTCCAGGGTTCAGACAGTGCTTTATTAACCCACAATGTGTGTCGGAAAGTCCTAAACTATGGTTTCACTGTATACAAATGAGTCTCAAGCTAACACGCTTCCAACCAGACAAAATTCTATATATATATATTATTCACTTTACGGGAGTGTGTTACTGCCTAGCTGCTTCTATATTCACCAACTTCTATATTCATCACAAGAAGTGATGTCCTGCTAAGGCTGAGAAAGACCTCTGTCTGAAATTCCAGTCAGTAGACAGTACAGAGCTAGCAATGGTCTGGCTCAGTATAAAGGCAAGTGTTCCTAGCAGCACAAATAAATACAGAATGCGTTCATATGAGCACGATACAATCAGCTTGGGGCATGACTTATTCTCAGCTGGGGTTGTTGATGAATAAGCACAGCAAGACCAATTGTATAGATCACACACCTAAGGAGGGGAAATTACTTTCTTTAGTAATGTAGGCATTCTAAGGATTTGTCAAGACCCTGATTCCACAGTCCTTAATTTGCTATAATCAATTCCAATTCTGTGGCTTCACTTTGCTTAGAAGTATGGCAAGTTTAAGGTGTGAGGTTGAAATGCTCTTCCACTGGATTCTCCATACATTTGTACTCTGCCTAGTGCTGGGAAACACTCGCTGCTATGCCTTGCATTGCTTGATTTTTTGACCTCACCTAATGCATATGTACGTATGTGTAATACATTTTCTCCTTCTCACAATGCTCAGGGCATTTATATGCCTCTAATTGCTTTAAATGTGAAATGTGTTATGGCAAATGAAAGCTTATGCCATCAGTGCTTTGTTAGTCTTCAAGCGCTCCAAAACACTCTGCTGCAATTGCTGCAACAGACTATGTGGCTACCCCCTGGTATATTTCACCCTACCCTCACTGAACTTAATCGGAGGTACTTCTGAGCAAGTCTGTCCATTTTTATTGGGCAATGTCTAACTAAGCTATACTCAGAGCAGACCGATTTCAGTGGGTTAACTCTAAGTACAATATCTGCCACAAATTGTTTATAGCTGATGGACATCTACCATACAGTGGTACCTCTGGTTACGTATTTAATTTGTTCGGGAGGTCTGTTCTTGACCTGAAACTGTTCTTAACCTGAAGCGCCACTTTAGCTAATGGGGCCTCCTGCTGCTGCCGTGCCGCCGCCGCACGATTTCTGTTCTCATCCTGAAGCAAAGTTCTTAACCCGAGGTATTATTTCTGGGTTAGTAGAGTCTGTAACCTGAAGCGTATGTAACCCGAGGTACCACTGTATATTGGTTCATCTGTCCATCTGCTTGTTCTCTATACTGTTTGGGGATCAGAAAAGTAGCACATACCTTTCTTGCTGCTAGTGCACATGAACCTACCCTACAGGAAACAAACCTGTCTACACAGGCCAGCAATTATCTAATTAAAAATTGTCTGACTGACCTAGAAAATTCAGAAATGGAAAAAAAAATCTATACCCAAGCGACTTACAAAAATACAAAATATAGAGCATAATGTCTTCAATCTGTTCTGATCTGCACACAGAGAGATGGTAAAAAAAAATTACCAGCCAGGAATTGCATGTTTGGAGACAGAGGCCACAATCCTGTGCCCATTCAGTTGGGCATACACTCTACTAAACTTAATGACGCTTACTTTTTAGTAAACACATCTGAGATTCCACTGTTACTTGGTCTATTAACAGCACAACCCTAACCATACCTATTCAGAAGCAAATTCTATGGATTTCAATCGTTAACTCCTGGCAGGGTTAGAATTGCAGTTTTGGGTATGCGGAGCTATACATACTGAGGCCCCCAGAGCCATATGAGTCGATCTTCTCCAACAACCTTTGTGTGGGCAAGGTATAGACGCTCTGAAAACAATCACTACCTGCCTGTCTGGCCAATCTTTCATTTATATTAGCAGCAGCCATCCGTGTCACAGAAAGGAGATGAGACTTGGTGAGAAATTATTGTGACTGAGGTGAGGAGGGATGATTTTGTTTGTTAATACAAAGTTGGGGGTGGGAGATACATTTTATGCCTACAGTTACTCATCTGCTTTGACGCTATCACGCTCCCTGCTAACAGGAAATTTGAAAACTTGCACAAATGTCCCCATCTCTGATCTGCAGCACAGTCCTGCTAGCTAGATAATAATTGGCAGAATGAAAAGGACAAAACTGGGACAGGATATAACATTCCTCCCTCCCTTCCGATACTTTCCAGAATACAAAGCATGTATGATGTGCGTCAAGCAATGAACAAGAAGACATAGGTTGCCTTAATGTTCCTGTTTGTTGGTATCAGTGTAGTTTTTTTGATGTTGTCATTTAGGCTCCCAGCTTCCTATTCTTCTCAGTAGAAGCACCCATCGGTTCCCATGTTCAATCAGCTGTCTCCAATTACATACAAAATGAACAGCAAATAATATGCCATGTGCTGTGTTTCAGTAAATGGCGCTGTGGTCTAAAAAACTGAGCCTCTTGGAAGGTCAGCGGTTCGAATCCCCGCAATGGAGTGAGCTCCTGTTGCTCTGTCCCAGCTCCTGCCAACCTAGCAGTTCCAAAGCACGCCAGTGCAAGTACCGTATATACTCGAGTATAAGTCAACTTTTCCAGCACATTTTTAATGCTGAAAAAGCCCCCCTTGGCTTATACTCGAGTGAGGGTCCTTTCGGGCTGCTCCTTCTTCCTCCGCCTTTGCCACTGTCAGCGGCGGAGGAACGAGCGGCCCAAAAGCAGCCCTTTGGGGCTGCTTGTTCTTCCTCCGCCACTGCCGCCACCAGCCTCTGGTGTGGTGAACCGGCTTATACTCGAGTCAGTAAGCTTTCCCAGTTTTCTGTGGTAAAATGAGGTGCCTCGGCTTATATTCGGGTCGGCTTATACTCAAGTATATACGGCAGATAAATAGGTAAACGGGGTTTCTGTGCACTCTGGCGTCCGTCACGGTGTTCCTTTGTGCCAGAAGCAGTTTAGTCATGCCGGCCACATGACCTGGAAAGCTGTCTGTGGACAAACACCGGCTCCCTCGGTCTGAAAGTGAGATGAGCGCCGCACCCCATAATCGCCTTTGGCTGGACTTAACTGTCCAGGGGTCCTTTACCTTTTACCTTTACTTCAAATGTAGTTTTACTTTTTAGGGGACTATGCACAGAGGCAGAGCCCTCCCCTCAATCACTGCAGCTGGTCCAGAAGCTGCCTATGGTGCGGGATGGAGCATGTTATTGCGCACATCTGGTACATCTCTTAAATGAGCTGCACGGTGCGCTTCCAGGCCAGGCTTAAAGTTCTTAAACAGATTTGCAAAAGCCTTAAATCAAGGACGGGGAGCTTCAGACCCAGGGGCGGCAGCAGGGCTAGGGGAGGAGTGAATGCTTGGCTTAGTATTGTGTGCAAACCAGGTCACTGGCTTTGTGATTCTTAAATGAAAAGCAATAATTAATATATATATATATATATATATATATATATATATATATATATATATATATATATATATATTTAAAGTATCTATAGTTCCATAATCTGGGACTTCCATTTTAAACGTATTTATGATTTTCACACCTTTGGACTACAGGAACATATGAGCAAGACACAAATTAAGACATAGTTGCCTGTTCCATCTGCAGCAGGCATGGGCAATCTGTGGCTATCCAAATGATGTTGGGCTACAGTGCCAACCATTTTTATGTATAAAAATACTTATAAACCAAAATTTAATTTTAAAAAGTATGTAACATATATACAACAAAAACTATTTTCTTCTTCTTTAACTGTCTGCAAAGGTTGCTGAGAGGTGCTAGCAGACCCTATTCCCCCCCCCAAAGGTACAATTCCCAAAGTATACTAACATCCAATCCCTCTGCACAGGGAACTTTGGGAATTGTAGTTGTGAACGGAATCAACTCTCAGCACCTTCATCTAACTACAGCTCTGAGAATTTGGCCGGGGGGTGGGGGTGGGGGTGGAGCCACGACTATTTGAAGAGGTTTCTTAGTGCATTAAAGGTCTAGTGTGAATGTGGCTCTCTGGGATGTAAAAACTGGTATAGCTACTATCCATTTCTCACAACATTGTTCATAATTCATTGTTTGGCTGCTGTAGACAAATTGCCCACCACATTGCCATTCACTCCTGCTGAGAATTGCTTGTAGCTGAATTTAGGAGATGTACCTTTCTTACTTAAGCCTACGTTAAGAACGCATGATTCCAGTTCCCCATGGACAGAGGCAGCAAAGACCAGAAAAAGAAGTGGCTTTCCTAGGGCTTTCTAATCATTACTGCCACAAACCTGTCTGACACATATACACACTATGCTTTTGCACTGTGCCATCTAAATGTAACGCTACTGCCATGAATTTAAAACCTTAGTTTTTTTGTGTTGTACTCATACAGCTATAAGGCCACAATGTGGTTAAAACTGAGAAGTCTTGGGGGATGATGCTTGTGGATTTCATTAAAGTCCCTCTTACCTATCATCTCATAATTTGAGCATGGTTTTTGCCTTTTCCCCCTTGTGCTCACTTCTGCCCATTCAGAGGAAAGCATCAGATGATTGGTTATGTTACCATAATTTCTACATAGGTTCTCAACCTCATTGGTTTCTTACCATTGCTTTTAAGAAAGGTTCTGTTTAGAAGTCTGCAAACTTTTTACCCAATTTCATAAACATAGAAAAGAAGCAACTACAACAACAACACAGGGCGTGAAGGAGGTTGGCTGTGCAGTACAAAAAAGATGAGGCTTAAAACAATGACTTGGGGGAAAATCACTCATTTCCAAAATTCAATTACAAACCAAAATGGCTATTAATACCGTATTTTTTGCTCTATAAGACTCACTTTTTCCCTCCTAAAAAGTAAGGGGAAAGGTGTGTGCGTCTTATGGAGCATAAGATGGAGCAAATGCAGGCTGCGCAGCTATCACAGAAGCCAAAACAGCAAGAGGGATTGCAGCTTTCACTGCACAGTGATCCCTCTTGCTGTTCTGGCTTCTGAGATTCAGAATATATTTTTTTCTTGTTTTCCTCTTCCAAAAACTAGGTGTGTCTTGTGGTCTGGTGTGTCCTATAGAGCGAAAAATACGGTACTTATACTGGGAAATCATAGTCCTTCATATGAAAACTAACTGTCAAAGTGACTAAATCCATCCTTTGTTGCTTCACTGCCACAACCAAATTATCAACCACCTGGGCTCTAACAGGATATAGAATCACAGAATCGGAGAGTTGGAAGGGACCCTGAGGGTCATCTAGTCCAACCCCCTGCAATGCAGGAACATATGGATGATAAACCATTATCTTTCTTGGCCTGCTTTGCAAGGTGAGCATGCTGTAGAAAACCAACACAAAGCTCTTTGTAACGGAGAAAGCAACAGACTAGGACTTGACACTGTGTCCTGTTATGACATGAGGAGCAACTTATGAACTAGGGTCTTGATTAAACAAGCACACTCCTTATCCTGAGGAGAGCTGTGCAAACTATTAGCCTGAACAGACTGAATGCCTTTTGTTAGCTTCAGGCAGAACTCACTGGCCACAACTTGAAAGCTAAAGAAATGTTCATTAAAATGAACAAAAGGACAAGACAATCCAGAGGATTGGGAGGGGGGAGAGTAGATGACAGAAGATTCCACTTTGAAGCTGAAAGATTTGCATTCTTGGTGGTTGTTAAAAACTATTTATGTTCAGGCAGAAACTTACATGCTGACAGTACTGCAAAATCCCTTCTTTTGTCGCAATGCAGCTCTTGGTTCCAGAAGGGTCAGATTCCCATTTTCCGTTCTGAACATTCATATGCATATTCAGCTTGCCACAGAACATGGCCACTTGGGGCTCCGCCAACAGGCCAGCATTTCCATCAGTAGGCACCTAGAACAGAAAAGGTAGACAGTATTACTTCATTATTGAAACCACAACAACCTAAAGTAACAAACCTCTCTCTGTGTGCGTGCGTGTGCACAGACATGCACACTTAAGAGCACCTGCAAAAGTTCAAAAAGCGTAAAACAAATCATCACTTCACACATTAAGGCTGACAAAGCATGCATTTCAGATTTACTCATCTTGGGCTACAGCTGTTGTCAATAGGCCTTTTGTGACACGGCAACTAGAGAAAGCATGGCTCTGGCTGTGCACCCACCCACTCATATGCATATGGCAGTCACCCAGAGTTTTCAGAAGGCAAACAGCTGACTCTGGTGTCATAGGGAGAAACACAGAAAGAGCACCTGGGAAGGCGCCATCAGTATCTTAGCAGTTACAATACTATAGGGAAGGGCCGCACCTATAGCCAGTCGTTTCCTAGTCAAAGACAGTATTACTCCTCACCAAGAGCCATTTGTCATGCTGGCTGACACTGAGTAAAAAGCTTACCTGTGCCTTCACATAGCAATGGGAGATGCCCCCTCTTTTTTCACCGGGAACTCCCAAATGCACAGATAGTTTCTTCCAGATACAGCAGCTAATGTTTTGGCCTGCACTTTGAAACCAAAGTGTTGATAGAATACGCTGAATATGCAAAAGCATCTTGGAAGCCTAGGAGCTTAGTGACCTTGAAATGTACTGCTAGCAGAATTTGTGCTCAATATTCAGGGTTGGAAAGGAAAAACTCGCAGGCTTTCAGCATCTGAACACATCTGAATGCTTTCTCAAATGCAATGCAATACATGTTCTACAACCTTCATATATTTGGCATGAAGGGAAGAGCCATAGCTCAGTGGTAGAGCATTTGCTTTGGGAATCAAAGGTTTTTCCATCCCCAGCATCTCCAGGTTGGGGCTGAGGATGTCCTGTATCAGAAGCCCAGGAAAGTCACTTCCAGTCTGTGAAGATAATACTGAGCTAGATGGAGCAAACTCATCTGACTCAGCATAAAGTCACAGCTGCTGTTTCTATGAACT
The DNA here is from genome assembly GCF_964270895.1 of Podarcis filfolensis. Classification (NCBI taxonomy): domain Eukaryota; kingdom Metazoa; phylum Chordata; class Lepidosauria; order Squamata; family Lacertidae; genus Podarcis; species Podarcis filfolensis. The sequence continues at coordinate 55,108,080 of NC_139607.1, read as the reverse complement.
ACACAATTCCAAGGCAAAGAATGCACCTTGCATGTAGAAGGTCTCAAGTTCAGTTCCTGGTATCTCCAATTAAAAATCTCAGGTAGCAGGAAAGAAGTTCTTTCTTATATTTCAGGTGCACCACTGACAGCAAAGAGTGAAAAACAGAATACAGGCCCAGGTATTCCACTGCACAACTTCAAGTACAGCTGTTTGCACAGCTATTCTCACATGTGAGCAGTTACAATCACAACAGCATTCCTCCTTCAGAAGTCAGGAAGGAATAAAAATGCTTCAAAGTCCATGAAAATCTGATGGGATCAGTTTGGGATGTGAACAGGAAACATGTGCTTCCAACTTTCCATAGTCACAATTTTTTACACACTTGACCTATGCTGTGTCTGTGCATGAGAAGACTTACTTATGCTTATGCAATAGGCCTTGACCTCCTTCTCCTTCTCCCCTCTTCTTCCAGCAGTCCCCTACACACCTTCGAAATCACCCACTCACCCCAGATCCTCTGCAGAGACTCTGAAGGTGTGCAAGGAGGAGAGCAGCAAGGTCAAGTTAGTTCACCCACTAGTTATAACTTTTAACACTCACTTTGCTAGGACAGGCTTACATATTATCTGATGGTACAGATCGCTTTGTTTACATTTTCATCTCTAAAAAACACATTCATTCCACCTAACCCCATGTTTCCATATATCTTACACTTTTTTGAATGAATCAGTTCAGGTGGCTCAGACAACATTCACTCAGATTATTAAAACTGGTCACATCTTCAAAGGATCTTAGAATGCAGCATCTGCTTTCAAATGCCTTAAAAGGAGCTGCCATCTGACACAAAGGCTTTTGGTAACTTAATATTAATCCTCTTCAAAAATCAAATTAGCCTCAAGATGCTTAGTGAGCAACAATAAAGCCATGTAACAGTAGACTCATTTGCTTGAAGTGACAGCATCAGCAGATACGTGAAACCACAATGATTCTGACTGCAACTGGCATAAATACAATGGAAACATGTGTTATACATCAGTATGTCAAAGAATATCCATTTCCAGGAGAAAGCGAGGATGTCTCATGGAAGATGTTCCATGTAACTTTAGAGAGAACATCTGAATATGTTAGGAGACGAAAAGAATAGTCGCGTGAATGAGTTTAGCATATAAAGGCAAAAACATGTGGCATCCTGGGCAACTTAAGACAGTATTTCCAGACAAGGGCTAGATGGAACAACTATCATATCATAGTCCAAAATCCACATACCCAAAACCGCATTAGGTTTTCAACAGCCTTGCCAATTTTTCATCAAGGGCTGATGAAAAGATTGCACTCAGAAATATGCTACTATAAGGAAAGAATAAAATTTGGAGGTCTCTTATAAACCAAGAGAATGCCTACCAAATAAGCACACATCACGGTAAACCACAAGCAACAGTGTACCCATAAACACACAGTGTACAATAAACACATACGCACCACAAACTCAGCTCAATTTATATCACATTTAGCACAACTTGGATGTGACATGCATGTGAGAAAACTGTTCTAGTTTATTTTGTCAGTTCATCAGAAGGGATGACATTTGGGAGTCCTTTGAAGGTAGTAACCAATGTATTTTCTTCAGCATCACACAGAAATGCTGAATGAGAATGTACTGTCTGATGCCCTAAATTCATTAGAACAGAAATGTTACACTGACATCTGCTACCAACAGCTGTAAATATAGGAAATTCATTAGCTGCCTGTCCAATACACAAGAGCCGCATAAGAAAACACATCAACTGTGGAAGTTATACATCTATATTAATCATGATTATGATCTAAACTTTTCTTACTGTTTAAAGTGTCCCTTAATTGCATCCACAACTCCATATGACAAGAAACATTAAACTGTCTTCAACAAATAAGTAATGTGGAATACTAAATATGCTGAAGGCTTAATTAGCAAACGCCTGTCAACTCCAGTGCTATGAAGAAGTCTCAATGTGCTCATGACTTGTCTTAATAATTCAATAAACCAGGGAGTGGAAAGAAAATATGATATTGCCATGATTATGGACGATGGACTATTTAATAACTAAGTCAATGACTAAATCTTTAGTGGCTAATAGCCCAATTTACTCAGAAGTAAATTGAGATTTGCTGCTGGGGGAACATGCATAAAAGTGCAGCATAACTGTACAATGCTTTACATGTCTACTCAGTAGTAACTGCCACTGAATTCAATAGTATTTATTCCAAGTGGTATACGATTGCCGTCTAAACAATCTAAGCACTGATTTTCTCATATGGATTCCACTTAGCTTCTCCCCTAGCACGAAGAGGAGCAACAAACCAAGATTCCTGACTCAGCCTGACATCTGAACTGGACATCATGGGTTATTGCCCTCCAAACAAACCACAATGCAAAGCCAAGGTTTATTGTTGGCTTCCCAATCTTGGGTTAGCTTGGAGTGAAACAAACCACAAGGCACAGTTAGACAGAATGCTAAGCCAGGGATTGTTGCTCTCACTAGAGCAGAAAAGCTGGAGAGATCTCAACATTTGCAGGGAAGCATTAACAATGGTTTACCATGATGTGTGCAGTCAAAACTGTCTACCCAACCTCCTCCCTCTGCTCTTGAGCTAATTATACCAAAAGAGTTACTGTATATAAATTAGATGAACATGGGAGCTACAGAGAGCTGTTCTAATTTACAACTAAGAGTAAGATATGCATATAGATATGGATAGATATAAGGGACGCGGGTGGCGCTGTGGTCTAAACCACTGAGCCTAGGGCTTGCCGATCAGAAGGTTGGCAGTTTGAATCCCCGCGACGGGGTGAGCTCCCATTGCTCGGTCCCAGCTCCTGCCAACCTAGCAGTTCGAAAGCATGTCAAAGTGCAAGTAGATAAATAGGTGATATTTTAGGAGCTTGTTCGCTCATAGGACAGAGGATGGCCCAGTGGAAAAACTCACCTTCACATATTGTTAGTCTCACCCTTACTGTGCAAGGTTGCTAAAAGTTAATCATTCCAACACAGGCTGTAGACATTCACCTCTAATGAAAGTGTATACAGACTCAGATCTTATTTATTTAGCGGAGAATCAATTTGCACTCTGCCTGCTGCATACAATACGCAGCATTAACTTAAAAGGGATTAATCATGGATCACTTAATACAGCCCTGTTAAATTTAACAGGACTACCACAGTGTTGAGCGGTCACCTAACCCTTGAGAATTAAAGAAGCAGAAAAGAGAAGAACCTTTGGGAAAAGTTAGTCAAGGTGAAACATTTTACTCCTGAAAACCCTAAAACACTTGATGTCCAAATGCTGACAGCAATGTAAAAGGGAAGGAATCCTTGAAAAGGTCAGCTGATTCTTGCAACATGGATAGGAGGTACTACTTCTGAGTTTTCCCCAAAGCACCAAATGAAGCGCTCAAGAAGCTCCATTGGTTGCCATTATGCGTGATTTAGGTTATATTTAAAATGTGGTTCTCAGATAACTAAACATTTCTGTGGGGTATCCTCTCCTCTCTCCGACAGTTCAAATCTGTCACCCCAGAACACTCCAAGCTTGGAAACTTGTGTCTTACCTGAATATCAGTTAAAAGGGTCACTAGACAAACACAGCACATAGCAGTCACAGAAGCATAGAAAGCCCCCTTATACAAAGGCAGACCACCAGTTTACACACTGACTAGCAGCTACTCTCCAGGGTTTCAGACCAGAGTTCTCTCCCAGCCCTACCTGGAGATGTTAGGGATTGACCCTGTGACCTTCTGCATCATCCTACTTACCACTTTGTTTGCACCTAGTTCATTCTGGATCCCAGTGTCCCCAAAATAAGAGTTATGAAGCAAAGTTCCTCAGAAGAATATTTGTGACCTTCCACATGTTGCTGGATTACACCTTCCATAATCCCCCGCCACTCATCATGCTGTTTGGTGCTGATGGAAGCTGGAGTCCAACAGCATCTGAAGGGTCACAGGTTCCCCCTTCCCTGCAGTAGGTACTTGAAGCTTTCTCATGCGGTCAACCTGTCTTCTGATACTGAGCATGGCCACGCCCTCCACTTTCAAGCACCCACAGAGAGATGCAAATGGGTGATTACTTCCTCCCTGTGTGGCAACCCAGGCTATGCAGTATGTCTATAAAAGAATCTATCAAGCATTGCCAAATGTTTAGGGGAAGTGGGTTTATTCAGGTATCTCCAAGTTTTAGAGCCTCTAGTTTAATTCAGAGCCAGGCGGTTGGGAGGAAGAAACAGCAGCAGTAATAACCAGGGGTGTGGGTTTTTTGGTTGTTGTTTTTTTAAAAAGTAGGGCATGGGCTTATGGTGGCAGTGGTGAAACAGGAAGTTTGCAAATGGTAAACCATTTGGTTGAAAGCCACAGCATTAAGTCATGCAACTTTAAATAAACACGGATGCAATTTTATGCATATTCTGGGGCTTTCTGAAGCCTCAGAATTGTTTGGTTCCATGCAAGTAATCCCTTAGCATGTGTCATCCATCACTTCTAAAGATAACTTTCTTTAACCAAGAAACTTTACACATCTCTGAATCATCAGAAGTACTACCACGTGGATTACAAGACTAAGTATCCCCACAAATTCCCACGATTGAAGACTGGCTAGGGAAAAAATATGGGATGTTGCATTGTTAATCCAGCTAACTTGTTTTTCTAGCAGCTGATCAAGAAAAACAGACCGATCCATTGAAAATGTGTGTTTATTAATTTTTAGAACACATCTCAATATAAAAATCAAGCCTTAATGTGTGTTTTTCTTTGCTGCAATATTAGTTTAGAGTTTTATTACGGTTATATCAAATACATCATACTTGCAGTTTTTATAAGATCTTATATTTTGTTTGTAAATACATCTAGCTCGTTACGTTTCTTATGAGTGTAAATTTCTCTTTTTATAATAAAAAGCTGTTTTAAAAAGTGACTAGATAGTGTGTATCTTGTTTATTGTTTAATTGCTAAGGGCTTATGCCCCTGCTAACTCCACTCTCACCAACCTGCCAATCCCTCCATATTAAACCCCTCTCCCAGGCTTCCCACCCCATGCATCCTTTATCTCTCTCACATATTATTTCTTACATGTGAGGAAGCTGAGGAGCAGAAAAGAGGGGGACTTACCTTGCCTCTTCCTTGCATTATCTATAGTATTTCACAGACCAGCTTACAATTTCCTGAACCACCAATACTTTACCTAAACTAAAAATGCCACTGTTCTCTCGTTCTCTCTCTTTCTCTTAATTTATTCTGCTTATCAGAGAGCCTTGAAGAGGTTTTCCTGCAAAGCCATTTGATAAAACCAAGCACACAACATAATTAATTTGCATGTCTGCCCTATTATAAGAAAGTCACACTCACACCTTGGAATGGCACTCGCTTAGGGCAAATCCAATATGTATTAGTGCAGGATGTGGGACAAGGTTTAAAAACACATCTTAACAAACTTGAAAATATTACGTGAAAAACAGTTGCTTTATGTTTCGACCCCCTAACTCTAGTAAGATTTGAAGATGTGCAATTTCTACAAATAAAAGATATGCCCCACGCCCAGAGAGATGCAGTTCAGTTGTGTCAATGGATGAGCCAAAGAATGCCAAGCAAACTGTCAGCTTTACACAGGCTGGGTAAGGAGCAAAAGGTTGAATCAATTAAATAAGTGTCTGCTTACTTTCTTTGCTGCCTGTTCATGGCCCTGTTGGCACTTGTGTTGCCACCTTCCCAGGGACCAGAGTAAGACAGGAAACATTAGCCTCACCAAAATTTGGCATCATGACAATGCCACAGAGCCAATGAAACCTGTAATGCCTTAACAATGATTAAGAAGTAACACTGGCCCAGCCAGAACTCTAACCATAGGGAATGCTAACCAGTGTTCAAACCCAGGGCTTGATGTGGGGAAAATTATTATTACTATTATTATTAAATTTATTTACCACCCTTCATCGGAAGATTTCAGGGCGGTGCACAAGACAAAACTACTGTTTCAGTCACATACAAATTGATGCAGTTTTTGTGCAATTTATCTTTATTGGTTTTTAACAGAGATGCTTTCTTAACGTAAGATCACAGTATAAAGTTTCTGTTTCTTGTTGATGTACATGTGTTTCTAAATCATAATAAAGAAAAACAAAGATATATTCTTAATCATTCGACTCATTAATATTCTAATTACTTCTGACTTCCCTCCCCTTCTTTTCTTGGGTCCTTTAGAGTTCTTGGCTGGATGCATATCATAATAAATCTAGTTTATTGGTACTTTTTGATGTTTCTCATTACAAGAGTTAATCTAAACAAGTCAAAAAATTTAATTCTCCGCAGTGTTCTTTCAGGAATTGTTTAAATATATGCCAATCTTTACTAAATTTTTGTTTCACTTGATCCATTTTCTGTGCTGTCAGTTTATCCATCTCAGCATATTCCATCAGCTTAATCAGCCATTCTTTTTTTGATGGCATCGTCTCAGTTTTCCAATTCTGTGCAATCAAAATTCTCGCTGCCATGGTAGCGTACATAAATAATTTCTTTAAATTTCTTGGAATCTCCCTCCCAATAATACCTAAAAGAAATGCCTCAGGGGTTTGGGGGGAATGAAATTTTGAACATCTTTTTCAACTTGTTATAGACTGAATCCCAAAATTCCCTCATTCTTTTGCAGGTCCACCAGATATGTACATCGATCCCACCGCCTCCTTACATTTCCAACACCGGTCTGAATTATTTTTGTACATTATCACTAATTTCCTTGGTGTTATATACCAGCAATTATATACAAATTGATGCAGTTTTAAAAGGAGGTATATCAAAACTCAATTTCATTTATTTGATCAATTTATTTAATCTGTGGCACTAATAAGTAGAAAATGCATCAAAGCTTTTATTTTAGGAGCACTGGGGTCACACCATACATTTAAAGAACATGAAACACACATGGCTTCCCTCAAAGAATCCTTGGAACTGCTGGGATATTGTAGTTCTGTGAGGAGTAGATTACAGGTCCCAAGAATCTCTGGAGGAAGCCATGTGCAAATTCCCATGTATAAGAGGAGTGGGAACAGCCCAGACTCTTTATCATATTTTGTCCCTCGTTAAGGGTTTGTGGACATTATGCCTTCTTGAGCTTTCTACAGTGGTACCTCGGGATGCGAACGGGATCCGTTCCAGAGCCCTGTTCGCATCCCGAACAGAACGTAAGACGTGACAGCGCGTGTCGCGTTTCGCCGCTTCCGCGCATGATGTCATTTTGATCGTCTGCACATGCGTGAGCGGCAAAACTCGGAAGTAATGTGCTCCGTTACTTCCAGGTCGCCACGGAGCGCAACCCGAAAGCGCTCAACCTGAAGCATATTTATCCTGAGGTATGACTAGCCCTTAAAAGATCCAACTGGCAAATCAAATTTCCTCCAATAAATTCATTGCTAGCTGTAAATCCCAGGGATTTCAAAAGAACTTGCCACAACACAGTGAGGTTCAAATTAGCACACAAAGCACTCCAGATGCCCTTATGTCAATCGTTTCAACCCAAAAACGCCCATTTAAAAATGCATTCCAAATCACACCGTGCTGTTTCCATCCACAAAATAATCGTCATCTGAAGTACATCTTGACTCAAACCAGCTGAAGAAAGAAGGTGTAAAGCTCACAGGAACTGAGTATGACCGTACCTCAGAAAGCTAAAGAGTTAGCATATATAAAAGGAAACCACCAAAAAAGCTTGCCTGGCAACCCACCTACCTGAAAGAAATAAAAACCCAACCAAGAGGGACAATGACTCTTTGAAGAAAGGCAAAATCATGCATCGGTGGGGTAGGCGAGGCAGATCATTTTCATCTTCACTGCACCAGGTGATCTTTTGTTTGTTCCCATTAAGAGAAAGTTATTGTCTGCTAAGAATTCTTTTCTTCAACAGAAGAGAGTCAAAATTATAGGGCTGCACCTGTATCGCTCAGCAATCAACCCTCTTCTACCTGAAAAAAAGCTACTGTGGGGGTTACAAACTCCACAATTATACGTTGTCTCTCCCAGAGATCACAGCAACCTGCTTTTTTCTGTCAAGCGCAACCCTATATTTCTATTAACCAAGTGGCTGAGGCTCAAGGCAGGGGGCATTGTGAGTTTGGCAAGAATGCATGCAAGACTCAATTGTTCAATTGTGCAATGTTTATTAGGAATAAAGAAGGCAAGGAAGAGAACAAAGGGACAAAGCAGAATATTGAAAATAAAAGGGGCTCTTTAGCTCAAGTCTTTGTATCCTGATCTTACTACAGTGGTACCTCGGGTTAAGTACTTAATTCGTTCCGGAGGTCCGTTCTTAACCTGAAACTGTTCTTAACCTGAAGCACCAATTTAGCTAATGGGGCCTCCTGCTGCCGCCGCACCACCGGAGCACAATTTCTGTTCTCATCCTGAAGCAAAGTTCTTAACCCGAAGTAATATTTCTAGGTTAGCGGAGTCTGTAACCTGAAGCGTATGTAACCTGAAGCGTATGTAACCCAAGGTACCACTGTACTTTAAAGCCAGTGTCTGGTCTCCTCATGAGTAGAATAGGTGGTCAGTCCCCATTCATGGGCTTTCAGTCACAGTTCATTTGACTGGTATATGGCACCTTTCAGCCAATTATCTTCCAGGTCACGTTTGCCAGAGAGTCTGCAAACACTTTCAGGGAAGTGGGGAGAGGGGAGATGGCTGTTGTTTTTGCAGATCTGGGAAGTGGCCATCTGGTGATAAGCATCACCAGCATTTTTCCATCTTTCTGTCAGGCAGCATTTAATATTTTCCTGCTAAACAAGATTTAATGAATAACCTTTGGGTAGGAGAAGGGGCCTGTGCCTTATTCAGCAGCCATGGTGGTGGGCAAGAAACCAGTTTTAGCCACACCCTAAAACAAACACTGGTTTCTCTCATGCTCAAAAATTCAATCCCACTAAAAAGAAAGGCAGTTGATTATGCAATTACAAGGTGCTTTCTCTTCCTCCTAAGATGTGTGGCATTAGAACAATTCTCACCAAGGGTTACACAAGTTTCTCATCAGGAATACAGTGTCACATACAACAACCGTGTTGAGAAAAACAATAATCACAGTAGCAGTATGGTGGACTCCTAGTTTCACCTGATATCATAAAGCAGTATTTAATGTTTAAACAGCTACTATAAACATGCAGGCATAACACAGAGGTTATCTGCTGTAAGCACAAAAGCCTCACACTTAAAAGAAAACAAGAATATAATGGATTGAAAAAATCCTCTCACTAGTTAGAGATGTGACCATGTGCCTCAAGGCAGAAATCTCAAACCGGGTAGCTAGGAAGCAAAGTTATCTGAAGGGGATACACAAACGAGCACTTCAAAGCGCAGGCTAGTTTAAAGGAACAAAACAATTTAGAGCACAGTAGCTCAAAGGTCTTTTGATACATGGCAACTCAATTTAGCTGACAGATATACAAAGAAACCAATTCACATGACAGGCCATTCAGTGGCAGATGGCTGGGGGCTATTTCCCTCATCTGACTGCTTGTAGCTGGAAGGGAAAAACAACAGAGACACAATCCAAATCATGGATAGGCAAACTAAGGCCCGGGGGCCGGATCTGGCCCAATCGCCTTCTTAATACGGCCCGTGGATGGTCCGGGAATTAGCATGTTTTTTACATGAGTAGAATGTGTCCTTTGATTTAAAATGCATCTCTGGGTGATTTGTGGGGCATAGGAATTTGTTCATTTTCCCCTCAAAATATAGTCCAGCCCCCCACAAGGTCTGAGGAACAGTGGACTGGCCCCCTGCTGAAAAAGTCTGCTGACCCCTGATCCAAATCTTGAAGCTCCTACAAGTCCTGGAATACCCAGCAGGGGCCATCACGTTTCAGGCACCTGGGTTTACTCATTCTCCGCGAATAAGACATGGCACAGGGAAATAAACCGCACCTTCTCAGAGCGCCTCTGTGAACCGCTAGCTGGTGATAAGCATCACTGGGACTTCCTTGCCTTTCTGCCAAACAGGATTTGATCGTGAACATTTGGATATTAGAAGGATGTGGGTGGCGCTGTGGTCTAAACCACAGAGCCTAGGGCTTGCTGATCAGAAGGTCGGGGATTTGAATCCCTGCAACAGGGTGAGCTCCCGTTGCTCGGTCTCTGCTCCTGCCAACCTAGCAGTTCAAAAGCACGTCAAAGTGCAAGTAGATAAATAGGTACCACTCCAGCGGGAAGGTAAACAGCGTTTCCATGTGCTGCTCTGGTTCGCCAGAAGCGGCTTAGTCATGCTGGCCACATGACCCGGAAGCTGTACGCCGGCTCCCTCGGCCAGTAAAGTGAGATGAGCACCGCAACCCCAGAGTCGTCTGCGAGTGGACCTTACAGCCGGGGTCCCTTTACCTTTACCTTATTCAGCAGCCATAACAGAAGGCAATTTTGTCACAGATGTATAGACAGACAGACAGATTAAAAGTTTATCGGTAGATATATTTTTAAAATTGAGTGGGGGAGAGATAGCAAAGGTATATAGATAGACTTGTTTGCAGCCATATTAATGCGGAAGGCTGCCAGTTCATTCTGTGGGTGCAGCCTAGTTCATACTAACCTTTTCTCTGGTCATTCAGAAGTCTATGGGAAGCCCACCTGACAGCAAGAGCTCTTGCTTGTTGCTGTTCCCAAACATCTGATATTCAGTGACATTACTGCCTATGAACATGGAGGCTCCATACAGCCATTATGGCTAATAGTTATTGAAGGATGCCTTTTCCCTGAATTTGTCCAGCTCCCCTTAAAAGCAATCTAACCAATGTCCACCATGACACCTTGTGACATTCAGTTCCATAAATTAAATTACAAAAGGTTTGGACAATATTCGAGGCATCAGGAAGCCATTAACAAGCTTTGGAACAGAATGCTCTGTTCTTGTCCTTCGCTTTCCTGTCACACACTGGCTTCAGTGAAAGATCCTGGCTCGTATCAAGTCAGAGTTCCCTGGTTCAGACGTAACAGAGAACTCTGGTTTAATACAAGCTTTCTCCAAGCATGATAGGAAAGGTGAGAAGAGGAGCAACAGGAGGACCTGTCAACCCCAATGTTTATGCATGGCTTTACGAAGCCTTGCATAATTGCACAAACAGGCCACATTGTGAATACGTATTTCCTTTGTTTTGTTTTTCCTGAAATTTGTGCCGATCAGTTTCATCTGATTACCCCAAGTTCCACTATTTTAAGAAGAGGGGGGAAATCCCTTTAATCACTTTCCCCTACAAAATGCTATCCCTCCCTCCCTCCCTCCCAATCCTAGCTACCTTCCCCCGATTCCAGAACTAGAAATACCCAAACATAGTTTGAAAAGAAGAAGCATTTGGTGTGTAGGAAAGAGAAAAAAGTATTTCCAAGAGTTGGAATTGTTAGCCTGAAAGAGAGCAAAGAATAGAAACACAACTTTGGGAATTTGCACAAAAAAGTAGCGAAGCTAAGATTTCTTCTCAGAAGACTTCTAGCTAACATGACACACGCTAACTTGAATGAAAAATAGAGAAAGCTTGCCTTTTCTACTGAAGAAGTGTAAGACAGGAATAAATTACTAGGTGTCTATCCCTCTTTGCATAAAATTACAGAGATGGTTCTTTGCCAGTAGTGAATATCAAGTGAATATTCCCAGGAACAAAATATTAAGCTTAAGAAGAGATATTTAGGAGAATGAGCTTGTCAAAGTGAAGATCAATAATCTGTTAGCAGTCGTGAAAGCAAAAGTTTAACTTTGTTTTATTACAGAGTACAGCTTTCTTCCATTGGGGTTTAATTAAAATAAATATATCATAAAGAGGTTAGATTAATTTCCCTTTATTTTTTAAAACAACGGAGCATGAACCAAGCAAAGTTTAGTCCCTTTAGGAATCACTGGTTTCAGTGGGAATGTTAAATATATGGGCATAAGTTTCCTACTGAAATTAAAACAATGTAAGAATACTTAACTTTAGAGGATTTTGCTCAGTTACTTTTTCAACACCACCGAATTGTCAGCAATAATTAAAATTTAGCAATTCTGCATGTTATCACTAAACTTTTATATTTCACCAGGCAACTAGGAATACATCTTTCCACCATGGTTTACGGACGTCTGTTTTCAATTTTTAAATATGGTTTTTCTTGTATGTTTTTGTTCTCTCACTGTAAAACACTTTTTTTTATGACCAGGGAGGAAGAAAAAAGGCACCTTTTTTCAATTCCCTTCATTTCTGACCACTGGACATGGTAGATACGACCAATGGAAGTTGGAGTCCAGCAATGTTTGGAGGGTCACAGTTTTCTCATTCCTGTCCTTCAACATTCCTGCCCTAGGGCACTTATTTGTTAGACTTCTATTTCAGCCACTATTTCTCAAGTCAGAGACATCATGTGAGGACAAGGCACTGTGATGCACATCTACTCAGAAGTTAGTCCTCTTAATGAGGCTTCTTCCCAGAAAAGTGAAAATGGGATTGCAGACTTAGGGAGGAAGTGGGCCTTGTCTGAGATAGTGCCATTAACCACACATTGGTTTTCACCCCAATTATATGCTGGAACAGCAAAGACAGACAGGTGGAAAGGATTCACAGCAGAGATTAATGACAAGCTGTTTTTGAAGGAGATTTATATGTTCATGAAAAGCTGCATAATACATACACCACAGCTCATTTGTGTGAAAGTGTTCAGCTGTGGCATTCTGGCAGCAAAATTATAAATAGAACCCTCCACAGTTCCCCGATATATACCCCTTTTTTTGTTTTCTTATTAGGACCTAATGAGATGCAGTCACATTGCGAAAGGGGTCATGAATTCCACTATCAGCCAGGAAGGAAATGTCTAGTCCATTTTGTCTCCAGCAGTTCATGTTTCATTATGTAGAATTCCAAAAAACCCTAATGACATCACACAGCAAGAGTGCAGCAGCCACAGCATCACTCACTAATGATGAGCTGGTGGAGAGAAACTGTAAGCAGAGGGGCTCGTGCCATTTTTGAATCCATCCATCCATTTCATTTCAGGTTATCAGACATTCTTTTCCACATTCAAGAGCAATCTAAGTTTCCATCTCTATCAGGGTAAAAAAGGTAAAGGACCCAAGGATGGTTAAGTCCAGCAAAAAGCAACTACGGGGTGCAGCACTTTAGGCCAAGGGAGCCAGTGTTTCTCCACAGACAGATTTCTGGGTCACGTGGCCAGCATGACTAAACTGCTTCTGGCACAACGGGACACTGTGATGAATGCATGGAGCACATGGAAATGCCGTTTACCTTCCCACCACAGCAGTACCTATTTATCTACTTGCCCTGGTGTGCTTCCGAACTGCTAGGCTGGCAGAAGCTGAGGCAGAGCAATGGGAGCTCACCAACGCCGCACAGATTCAAACAATGGGGGAGAGAACGCTTTCCCAGGTAAAATTCCAATGCTGATTTTTTCCATAGGAACAAAATATCCATTGCATGAGCTCTTTAGCAACGATAAGTGTATGCCAACTGCTAACACACTATCAGGCGAGCTTGGCAGTTTCAACTTCATTGGTTTGCTTAGTAAACACAAATAAAATAAACAAGCAAAATTAGATCACTCTCTGGGACATCAAAAAAATTGCCAGCGCAAAACTGTCCAAAACATTACTGAACTCTAAATCACAGAGGCTGCACTTCAGGTGATTTTCTAAGCCAAGGATGTAGAACCTGTTAACAGATGGCCTCCTCCCCTCCCCTCCTATTCACATGCAAAAGGCTCCAGTCCTGACATCCTGTTTGAAATATAGCAACACAGAGATTTGTGCCATCCAGCCCAGTCAGGAAGGCAAACCATGTTTTGTTCTTGTTTTACATTCCAGCTTTGGGGGGGATCACTCAAACACAGCGTGTCAATTTGGACATCATGGTGAACTGTGGCTTGGGCTCAACAAGAAGGGGAATTAAGTCATATGTGAGAAATAAGAAGGAAAGGGGAAAGGGGGAACACATGAGCTCAGCAATCACCACAATCCCCTAAAAGAGTGTTTGAAGGCTTGTCTGAATGTGAACACTGAGTGTATGCTTGTTTGTACAGACACTGTACAATGTACAAACTAGCTAGAGAATTCTGAACTCAAAGATATGCATCACCACAGGTGAGTATTCCCTCTTTTTAATTACTTTTTCATGCTGTAGCTAAAAATGTTTTTTCCCTGATCTTTCACTGTCTCAACCATAGACATTGATATTATAATACACAACAGTAACTACACGAAGCAAAGAGGCATTGTTAGTCTGGAATAAGGTGGAAACGAAGTGTGTATGCACTCTCTGAAAATGAGAAAATGAAAACAACAACAACAACATTTGTATGCCACCCATCTGACTGGGTTTCCCCAGCTGCTCTGGGTGGCTCCCAACAGAATATTAAAAACATGATAAAAGATCAACATTAAAAACTTCCCTCTACCTACTTTCATTTGTGAAAGCACAAAGCAACTAAAACTGATGGCCAGTAATTTCTTCATAAACTATATGAGAAGGTCGTTTATAGACCTGACAACTATGTACAGTTTACCTTTATTTCTCTTGCTTGCCCAGGAGTGGTGATAGTAGCACCTCAAAGCTGAAATCCTAAAGCACGAGTTAGGGAATTAAACCCACTGAACTCAGTGGGGTTTGTTGCAGAGTAGATGTGGTTGGAGCCTGTGTCTTTTCGTTCATTCTGCCTAACATTTGTTCTTAATTGGCAGTGACGTGTCATCTCATTAATAGAATGGGGGTGGGAAGAGAGATGCAACTATATACACATTGTTACTATACAGAGGTTTTGCATGTGTACTAATTTATCCCTTCTGAAGGGACCCCCAAGTGAACAGAAATAAGATGCAGGTTTCCAACCTCTGTATATCACTAGATGTCATAAAAGGGTGGGAACCATATGTATACAACCTTTGGTCCCATGGCAGAAGAAAGGCGGAGTGTAGTAAATATAGTAAAATGAATTTCTCAGCATGCATACTGTGAGCCTGTCACATTCAGAATAATTAGAAATTTAATATGAGAAGGTATAATTGCCCCTTATAAGATGGGTATTTAGTCAACACAACTTGCAGAAAATGGATGTGATCCTATACATACTTACTAGGAATAAGCCCCATTGATCACAGTGCAACTTACTTCTAAGTAAACATGCACAAGATTGTAGATCAGCCACTGTTGTCTGGCAAGAACCTCCAAGTAGAGAAAATAGGAAGGAAGACTAAAGCACTAAATACTATTTTCATTTCAAATCCAAGCAATACTCATGACTGGAGGATATTTTATTACTAGATAGGGCACCCTTCTCCAACCCCTATCGATCTCAGCAACTGTGCCCCTTGGTTAGGAGAGATGGGAGTTGTAGCCCAAAACATACAAGGTAAAACCAAAATGGGAAAGATCATGACCCAGTTGTGCTGCTTATAAAAACATTATTTTCATATCATAAGGTTCATCACTTGTTTAGACTTCATTTTGATTGCCAAGACATGCATTGGGCAAATTACTCAGTTAAATCGACTTAATACGTTTGTTCTTTTCATTCAAAAAGAAAACTGTCAAAACAGTCTAGCCCTCTGGAGCACCATAACACCATTTACTATCAACATACCAATATTTCAAGCACAGACAAGTTGATACGATATTCTGCACCAGTTCTTCCTCAGAATGACAGTTTGCAATAACGGTCATATAAAAGCACAAATTCTTCAAACTGATGTGAAGGAGAGAGAGAGAGAGAGAGAGAGAGAGAGAGAGAGAGAGATTGAGGGTAGAGAAATAAATCTACAGTTCCTCTTCCCTTTGCCCCAACTGCTTAAGGGTGCTGTTACAAAAAACAGAAAACGTCACCTTTCATACATTCATTTTTTAAAAATTCCGAACAAGTGAATACAAAAACAAACTAACTTTGTTTCCTCAGATCACAGTATTGCCTCCAGTATGGTGGGAGGAGTGTATCCCTCCAGGTGGTGTTAGACTACAACTCCCATCAACCAAAGCCAGCATGGCCCATGGTCAGGGATGATGTGATTTGTAGTCCAGCATTGTCTAAAGGGCCATAGGCTCCCCACACCTGAAATACTGAATTCTCTCTAATCCCTAATTGTTTTACATACATACATACATACATACATACATACATACATCTTCAGATTGACTATCCCTGCAATAACATCCTTATTTTCAATTCAACTCCTTTTCTTGGTGACCTTTGAACAAAGATACATCTTTCTTTACATTAAAGCACATGGCATGCAACAATTACATAAAAAAATAAACACTCAGATAAACATTTCTGAATTTATTAACAAAGTTGCAGCAAAGTGTATTTACCAAAATTATTACAAATATGAAATGATGCGTAGTAACATGAGCTCATCTTCCTCTATCCACCATTAGCTTCTCCCTTTCAGCATCAAAAACTTCCTAAAATCCTCATCCTTTCCCTGGACTCTTCTGTCTAACTGCTGTTCTTTCATCATTGTTTGCTAAAAGGAAAATAAAATTACCCACACTGCAAGCCTATACATGTCTACTCAAAAGCAAGCCCCACTGAGTTCAATAGAACTTACTCTTGGGTCAAGGTGTACAGAATTCCTGCTCTGTTCAACATGTGAACAGCCACAGATTAGCCACCTACAATTAGTATCATGAAAAATAGTGTGGCATATTAAACTATTCCTCCCCAAGCACTGCTGCTTCAGTCAAATTAGGAACCCCGTTCAGCTGCTTTAAAAAGAGCATTGGGCGAGCTTGTGGCTTCAAAGCCTTTTGCTTTGTTCACTAAAAGAAAGTTTAAAGAAAAGCTACATGACTATCATGGGTGGGGATCCAATCTGTTTACCACATAGTACATGCTTGCTGGGGCTGATGGGAGTTGTAGTTCAGCAACAGTTTGGATATGTTTAGTCTATAAAAGAGGAAAGTGAGAGGAGATATGATAGCAATCTTCAAATATCTCAAGGACTGCCATATGGAAGCTTGTTTTTTCCTGCTCCAGAGGCTAGGACCCAAACCAATGGATTCAAGACACAAGAATGGAGATTCCGACTAAACATCACGAAGAACTTTTTAACAGTTAGAGCTGCTCAACAGTGGAAGGGACTCCCTCAGAAGGTGGTGGACTCTCCTTCATTGGAGGTTTTTAAGCAGAGGATGGATGGCCATCTGTCATGGATGCTTTAGCTGAAATTCCTGCATTGTAGGGGGTTGGACTAGATGACCCTTGGAATACCTTCCAACACTACAATTATGATTCTGGCAGGCCAAAGTTTTCCCACTCCTGTCCTAGTGAACTGAAATATTTTCTGATGCAACCTCAAAATTAGCCGTTAAATTTACCAGGAAACCCATGCCAACAGATGCAAACTTCCTGGCATTTTAGAAATCTCTGTACTGCACTGATAGCAGAATCAATTGTCTCTTGTTAGCAGAGGGCCTAAGCAAATAAGGTTATTTTCAGTTTATTTCACCAGATTAAAAATCATAACGTTGAAACAAAATGAAAAAATGACAACGTACGGTTGTTGGACATACTGCAGGTCTTTGACAACAGTATTGTTCTTAAATTTTAAAATAAAGAAACATTGAGTCAGCTGAAAAACAGCATGTAATGTATATATAATAAGTAAACAGAAACAAGGCAGCTACCAAACAAAACATAGGTACATTTATTTTCATTTGCTCTCCTTTTTCCATTCATTTTTGGCAGCACAGTTTGCAGTCTTCCTCTCCAATGTAAAGTCTTAACTAATTTTTCTTTTATTTACATTAAAGACAAAGCTTTGAAACTTCCAAAATATTAGCTAGTCAATATTGGAGGGTGGGGTTTGCTATCAAGTCCTTTTACTCTCATTTTTCTTTTTCAAAGTGGGGATGGGAGACTTGTTTTGAAAAGTAATACAAGTTTTCCCCACCTTCCTCCAACAGACCAGATTACATGGATGCATTCTGGAGACATTTTACTATTGTAATTCAGTTCTGCTGCTTTCAAGAGCGAGACTGAGTGAAACAAAATATTTCCTCGGCCACAATACGCTTACTGTTTCCAGAGGGAAGTAAGAGGCCCTTTCAGCTTCTCTATTGTCCTATCTTTCTCAAAGATCACTGAAGAGACTTAAAAATCAGTCACAATACAGTACAATATTAGTTAGTTCAGATGAGTGACTAGTACCCAAAATTCCACTTCAATTTAACTTATAAAGGAGAGAATACAGTAAAGGTTCTTCCTGGTCATTTCACAGCCTGGCATGCTTCCAGAGTTCATAGCTCAAATAGAAGGATAACATAGGCTCTGCCTGGGTTCAAACCCAGTATATAAAGCAAGCCAACCAGATGTTGAGCTCCTATTATCCTGTGCTGGCTGGGGCTAACAGAGTTGGATTCCAACAACATCTGGAGGTCCACAGGTTTGTAACCCCTGCTCAACCCACCCTCCAAAAAACAACAACAAACCCAACCTCAGGCAGCAAGGCTGGCAAAGATCTCCACCTGAGACCCTGAAGAACCACTTCCAGACAGTGTGAACCATGGTTTCCTAAATTTGGGTCACCAGCTGTTGTTGGACTACAACTCCCATCATCTCTAGCTAGCAGGAACAGGTGTCAGGGAAGATGGGAACTGTAGTCCAAAAACAGCTGGAGACCCAAGTTTGGGGAACCCTAGTGAAACAATTTTTAGATAGGTGGACCAATAGTTTGATTCAGTGTAAGACAGCAGGTTCATAAGTTTGTATCCTTGCCGCAATCAAAGCCATTAGTGACCCACTGAGAATTTTCCATTCTAACCTGGATGACTTGGGAGTGAGGAGATGAGCTATTTGGAAAGGTGAGCCCATTCTGCCTACCTCCTCCTGCCTCACGTTTGGCTGCTTAAAACCAGAACTATTTCACACAATGGCCTTTCATTGGCCTTGGTTTTCAGTAGTCAGAGACATGCTCAGAGCTGGGGGGGGGGGGTGTTTCATGCTGGTTATGTTCTTAACAAAGTAATGGAAAGGCAGAAAGCAAACTTCACTCACAGAATGGCAAAATATAATAAGCAAGTCTCCTTTTGTTGTGTATGTGCAAAACGGCTTTGAAATGATGAAACTCCTCCAGTGACAGTGTGTGAATTGTGGACTCAGCTATTCGCTTAATTTAACACAGGAATATGCTATTCATAAGCTGAAAGCTCAAAGTAACACAGTACGCTCTTTTTTGTTTTTTAAAGTGCTGATCAAATCCAATATGTCTAAGCATGCTGCATGGGGGAAGGAGGAAGGGGAAAAAACCACCTCTGTGAAAACTGCACACCACTTCAAGTTTTCAATGTAATCTATCACAAACAAAACTAACGAGAGCAGCTGCTAAACCTACCGGTATCAAATGGGCATCAAAATATTTGGAACAAGCTACAGGATGTGAGTAGTAGAATATCACACAACTCAACATCTGATATGGACACAGCCATGCAGAGTTCACCAAGAGGTCTGCAAGCTTCCCAGCATGGAACAGAGCAGCCACAGAAAAATACTATAAATGCAACGGTTCAGCACAGAGTTGCCTTGCTGAAAAGAGGCATTGTGAGTTATTCTGCATTACCGGACTAGATTAAACAGATGACATTAAACACTGTCTTGATAACCGCAGCCTGCATCAATTCACACCGACAAATTCCTAAACAACTTGGACCTCAAATAACTGAAGGAGCACCTCACCCCCAAGGTGCTGATGCAGAGGAGGCCCTGCTGGCAGTTGTTCCACCCTGCAAAGTTCTGTCAAATAAACATGCTAAATCAGATCCCAATCAAGTTAGGACTACTGGAGCATTTTCAAAAATATTTCCCAATTCATAATTTGCCAGAAAGCCAAGATCGCTTCTGGCCATGGGGATGGAAGGTCGCAGCTCTAAGCAGTTTTATGGCATTTTTAGTTGGCAACTCTTCTGTTTTGCCTAAACTACAAAGTTTTCATCAGTTGTATGGCATTCTGTCTGTTATAGCACCCTGCCCCCCCCCAAATAAACAATCCCTGGATTACAGTTTGGTGAGTTGTAGATAATACTTGTTACCTTCAGTGCTTTTTACCTCCAGTGCTACTCTCGTTTTCCTACTCATATTGAAATACTGCCCCACAATGAGACCAAACTTAGATTCACAAAATGTTTAGGGGTATGCGTACCCCTGAGTTCTCCCCACCCATAAAATAAGCACTGGTTACCTCTATCCTCTTCATCCCTACCTCTGAGAACAGGAAATGCCCATTTGTCTTTAGTACCAATATGCTCCTGAAGAAATTAGACATCAAAAGAAGAAGTGTCCATTGAGATGCACTGAGCTGGATTCAAATTCCTAAATATTAAATCCCTGGTGGGCAGTGTGTACTGCAAGATTTGAATATCACTGTGCAAACTGCCCCACAAATTGTGGTTGATATTAGCCAATAAAAGGAAACTGTTAATGTAATGTATTTCCAAATTTTCTTTTACCGCCTGCTTTAAACATGTACAACTGCTGATCTTCTACACACAAACACTTAGTTTTGAGAGGTGACCTGCCTTTGTTCTGCATAAAACATAGCACACAATAATATTCAAGTCACAATAGGATCAAAACAAGGGAAATGAGCATTAAATCAAAGAATTCCGACACTTTCCCTTGTCAGCTGTCTCAAGACAGATGGAGAACCCATGCGGCTGTCCAAGCACAGACGCTGTTCTAAGAATTCACCTCCTACAACGCAATATTAAGTCACTCTTGTATGTCTGCCAAGTCATTCCACAAGGCTGTGGATTTTGGTAGGTATTCAGTCACTTCAGAAGTACTTATGCATCGGTTGACAAAGTAAATTCAACATTGAAGTTTTAAAACCATTTCACACATCTTGTATTCTCACTGATGGAAGGGGTATTTTTGGAGGGAGTACAGAAATCATATCTATCTACGGATACAGTGCAAGAAACTAATACAGGACCTAAGTGACATGACAGGGAATGGTATGACCAGACGCAGGGGAGCAGCATTCTTAGCACACTAGTTTTCCACACAGGATAAATGGCTATGAAAATAACACCCTGCTATTACCTCAGCTATGCCCTGACTCGCTGAGTTCAGAATTCAATGAAAGCACAAAGGGAGACCGAAGACTGCACACCCAAAGATATCACTGAGACACCCATCCGCGAACCTGTTATCTTAGCCACAAAGCAACAAACATCTCTTTTCCAACGCACACTTAACTGTGAGAGCACAGCCCCTGCTTAAAAATAGCTGAATAAATGGCTCTATGTGAACTGAACGCTGGAATCTCTTCGTTTATGTGAATACACTTCCCCTATTCAATAATGAACAACTGAAATGTGATATATGCACTGGGACCAAAGCCCTAAATAATTATCACTCAGGGCAGAAAATTACATACGTGTTGGATTCAGGCTAAGTGTGCAACAATGCCCCTCTCTGCCATGCTGATGACTGGGGAAGGGGGGCGCATAGGTGCGTTTCTGCTGGACTGCACCAGAAGTACAATGGGGGGGGATGGGACTTGGCTGCAGCAAAGGTCTGATCTGTGACCAGGTGGATGGAAAGCTAATGCAGACAGTTTGCCTGCCAGTGGTAGAGAATGGGGCGCCACTGGGTTGTGGATCCCAATCTCCAGGCTGCCATTGCACCTTCCACTCTGGCCAGAGGAAGCCAACAGAGCTTGGCACACAGCAGTGGAACTGAACCACTTCTCGCCAGTCCCACACGATTGCTCTGCTCAGGACTCAAACTTAGCCATGGGCTAACCTGTCGCAATCATTTCAATGGGACTGTACATAACAAGCCAGACTGACAAGGCACCTCTCCCTAAGGAAACACTTTGTTTCATTTTAAAAAGCCACTCTAGTGATCGTCTTGTACTATTTTTAAATGATGTTTTATTTCTGTAAACAACGTTGATGTTGCCTCACATAAATGGTGTCATGTAAATACTCTTATATAAATAAAGCAAACACATTTCACCACAGCACCTTCTGTTCCACCTACATCACTGCAGGAGCCAGAATAAGAGGCGGGGGGTGGGGGGGTGGATGGGCTGGAGAACAGCTAAATTGCTCTCAGATTAGAAAGTGCTTATTTCTGATTTTAAGAAGCGGAGAGCATTCTTGGATGCCAAAATTTAAAATGCCAGAACATAAAGAATCAGCGCATATATGGGATATATATATGCATGTATTTCCTATAAACATAATTAGCACTGACTTACAAATTGTATTTTTCTCCCTCTTCAAGATAACACCATCTAATTACTGGTCTGTACCATCTGTAACAACACCGAAACCTTTTTCTTCTGGAGGAGGAATCTACTCAAGCAGTGGCGTAGCGTGGGTTGTCAGCACCCGGGGCAAGGCAAGTAATTTGCGCCCCCTAACCCGTGGATTTGCGCCCCCTAACCTGTGGATTTGCCCTAACCCCAGATGTTGCGCCCGGTGCGGCCGGCCCCCCCTGCACCCCCCACGCTACGCCACTGTACTCAAGAGCAGTTATTAAGTTTGGGAAAGCAGCAATTGTACATACAAGGAGTGGAAAGTAATTTTACCGCCAGGAGAATTTATATGTGAGTTAAGAGCTTGGGCGGGGAGGGGGGGAGGTGGGGGGAGCAGAAGAGAAACACAGTCTTTGCTAGCTCTGCATCTGACCTGAAAATGCCAAAAAAAAAAAAAAAGGGGGAAGATGCCTGACTGCTAAGAGCTGAGCAGGTGCATAAACTGCAGGGGACTTTTCTTTCAACGCTGCAGCTTTCAAATAAAATGGCACCTTGAGGCATTGGTAGGTAACAAAACAAAGCTGTGCAAACCAGCCATATGGTCACGTTATGTATTTGTTTCCCCCTGCAAAGCACAGTTCTGCTTCCAGTGGAGGGCATTTATTAAAAACATGCTTCCAAATAACACCAAATAACAAGTTTCCAGCAATGCACATCTGGGGCAAATGCTTTATTACTCTGAGTCCTTTGCTCTCTTTGTCTGCCTCCCAGGTAAGAAGACGACAAATCTCCCTGCATTCCCTGTTGAAGCAGCTCTAATAGCTTTGGACCTTTAGCCAGTTTCTGAGCCCTCCACCTGACGGACAGTAGCACTGGCAAAATTGAGGAATGCATTGCAGCAGCAAAGGAATCAATGGCTGCATTATGTTCACAGTATTCGTAATAAAGGAGTTCATTTAAAACGATCATAGCACTAAAAGGTTTTCGAAAATCTGTAAGCAGCTCTCTGCCATGTTCTTATGTCGATACGATTATAAAGGAATATTAAGTTACACAACATTACCCTGAGATTGAAGCCCAAATTTCAAAGGAACCAGCATTCCAGGGCTGGCCAAACATTCCCCAGAGGCAACTCAAATCGCTTTAACAGATAAAGGGAGAGAGATTCCTCAAAAAACCATTAAAAAACACACAAAAACACTATACTGTTCTATTCTACAGTCTTGCGTCCTCACACCCCCACTTCCCCCTCAGCATTCAGCTGCTCCATTCAGAAGTCACTTTGTCAACTGAGACAGTCTCCTAATGCCAAGTTATGCCGTGGGATAAGATGCCTGGAACTCAAAGCATCTGGAAATATTCCCTCACAGACACTTAACACTATTCAAGATGGTAACGTCCTCTAGACACTCCACTATAAACAGAAAGAAAGATGAGAGAGGGGCAAAACAGCAGTTTGCTCTTAGGTTTCTTGGTCATACTGGGGCTCCAGAGCATGGGGGGGGGGAGGCAGAGGCACACACTGAACCAAATTTGGTTGCCATAGCAAACAACTCACTCATTTTTGGCCACTTGCATGAAAGCGATTGCCACTCAGCCTCGATGCTCCTCTTTCACAAGAACCTTTTAAACCCAGCCTGGCCCTAGCTATGCTCACTGGGGCTGACAGAAGTTGACGGCCAAAACATGTGGAAAGGGTCCGATTGCGGAAAGGCTGTTTCAGCCTCTTGTCATGCTGCAGAAAGGAGAAGCAAACCGCTAGAAACAAAGCAAGAAGCAAAAAGAAACAACAAACCATGAGGGCAACAGTTCTGCTTTTCTGTCCCGCTGACTTAAATAACCTAAAATACAGGGTGGGGAAAATCCAGTTATTTCAGCTACACCTGCCCCCCCCCCACTTGCAGAGACTCAATGACGCTCCCCCAACTACTAGACTGAAGGGTCTCTGCCCAGCTCCCCCTTGAAAGCCGTGCTTGGACAAAATGTTGGCTCCAGATGTGTAAAAAAAAAAAGGTAAAGGACCCCTGGATGGCTAAGTCTAGTCAAAGGCGACTATGGGGTTGCGCTCATCTGACTTTCAGGCCGAGGGAGCTGGTGTTTGTCCATAGGCATCTTTCTGGGTCATGTGGCCAGCATGACTATACCACTTCTGGCACAACGGAACACTGTGATAGAAGCCAGAGCACACAGAAACGGTGTTTACCTTCCCGCCGGAGCGGTACCTATTTATCTACTTGCACAGGCGTGCTTTCGAATTGCTAGGTTGGCAAGAGCTGCGACACAGCAACGGGAGCTCATCGCGGGGATTTGAACTGCCGACCTTCCGAATGGCAAATCCAAGAGGCTCAGCAGTGGAGCTCAAAGACCACCTGGCCCCCACATGCCAAACATCTCTCAGCCCAGGCTTTCCACAGAAGGAGCCATATGGTGCTTGCATCGTGGTTAGGCAGGAAGCTTCTTTGTTGAATTGAGGCAGAAGAACTCCAAACAAGTCATTTGTGACATGATAGCTCCCCCCCCCCCTTTGATTCCCAAGAGCCACACATCTGCCTGGTCTCTTTCTGCATCAACAGCTTAACATTTAATAATTTGAATTATTCTTGCCTGTGTGTGGCAATGCTTGCCCTCCTTGGCCAAGCCAGCTGCTTTACTCTAACAGTCTACCATTTACAAAGCCCTCTCTGTGTATCCTCAGCTCAACTCCTCCTCTATTCAATAAGACTTAACACAGAGATCATTTTACAGAGAACTTCAAAAGAAAAGCGCCTATACCTCACACCCTCCACAACCCTCATTCCTGTTCCTGCTACCAGAGGTTGGCTACCGGAATAATCAAGAACAGATATTCAATTAGAGATGGAATTCTTTTCTTTGAACAGGAGGCAGAAGCCACTAATACGGAAATAATGGATTTGACAGAAGGTGCGGTGGCTTTAGACTCTAACGAAACCTTACTATCAAGACAATTTAGGCTGCAAAACTACATATAGCATCTGAGTACAGATCGGCTGAAAACAGAACTAGCCTAAGGATAACTTCAGCATGTAAGGTGACAAGACAGTTTAGCGATTATAGAGTAAACAAGGTTAGATATGTTGGGAGTGCGTTCATATCACACAAACAAGAAGTCCTGTTTATGTCACACTCTCTTACAAAACAACTCTAACTGCAGTATGAGACATTTCCTCGTTGGCCCTTCTCTATTAGAATAAAGTCACAGCAGTTCAAGGCAATGGTATATCTCTGCATTCTTCCCAAAGTACAACTTGTCTGGTCTCAACCTCAGGCCAGCTTGATAAAGACTATGATGTGGGGGGTGGGCACTGAACCTGCGGTCCCCAGATGCGTTGGGCTCCAATTCCCATCAGCCCCACCCTGCATGGCCAATGGTCAGGGATGATGGTAGTTGGTAGTCCCACAACCTCTGATGGGCCACAGGTTCCTCATCCATTCCACATAGTTCGAGAGGTGGGAAGACTTCTTGCTTGTGGGATCTACCTTATTTTTTGCTCCACAAGACACACTTTTTTCTTCCTAAAAAGTAAGGGGAAATGTCTGTGCGTCTTATGGAGAGAATGTGTGGTCCCTGGAGCCAAATTGCCCAGGGGAGAAAAGCAGATCATGCTTGTGATCGGGGAGGGAGATAAGGGACGCTAGCAATAAAGGAGGCTGCCTGGGAGGGGGGAGGTAAAGACAGTGAACTTTTCAAGGAGAGGAGATAGGAAGACTAAGGCAATGAGGAGAGAAATTAGAAGAAAAGGAGGAGCAAAAAACTGCTCCAGCTAAGGAAGAGGTACTAAGGCAAACAAGAGGGAAGGGGGTGTTGAAAGGAAGCAGGTGATCGGTAAGCAATCGGGGAGGGAGATAAGGGAGGCTAGCGATAAAGGAGGCTGCATGGAAGGAGGGAGGCCCATGGATCCTCAGGATTTTTGCATTGGGTCACCCCAAATTCACCATCAGATCACACAGCATGTTCATGGCTACAGCCTGCACCAAAAAAATCACGCACCCACTGTTTTGTTCAGAATATTTTTTCCCTTGTTTTCCTCCTCTAAATACTAGGTGCATGTTATGGTCAGGTGTGTCTTATGGAGTGAAAAATATTGTACTTTTATTCAAACCCCAAGATCCATCAATCAGGGATCAGTGCAACCACCATTAAAGAATTCCAAGCTGGGGAACAGTCTTCCTACAGAAATTTCCACTCATGTGTGCTATTAAAAAAAACACACCCCACATGTTTTGTTACTCCAAGCTTTCTTCATTTCAGGGGTATAATAAGCAGGCCACTGCTGCTTTACAATTGTACATCATAAATCTACTGCAGGCTGCCCATAGGTCTACCAATACATCCAGATCTGCTTTTGGTAAAGACTATATGAATATTATGGTTTCTTAATTTCACAATAAACATTTCAGGAAGATGTTCAGTTCTAGAACACATGAATGTACATACATAACCTGCCCATAATTTTTAATTCAAAGTAGATGTTCACATGACAAAGCGGTCAATACAATTCTTTGTTCCTTAGTGTGCACACACGTGTGCTAAAAAATTGAATGTTTTGTTACCATATGCGGTGATGTTCAGAACTGCTATCTATTATAAACCCCAACCAGTTGGAACTTAGGTTATGTTACGTGGAGTATACAACTCATTATCACAAGCTATCCATACATCAAGGGAATGACTGCAGCAATGCTGTTGATACTTTGAGAATTGTATAACAACTATATACATTAGAAATATTCCATGTCAAGATAAAAAACCAACAAACCTTTGCAAGGTAAAAATCACTAAGCCTCTGACAAAGCAACTTTTCTGATTCTGAATATTTAACTATTTTTCTTGATCCTTGTCTGAGAAATTTTCAACTTTTGCCAGTTATGTGGTTCATACAAATCTATTCAAAGTAATTGTGTTTCTTTAGAATGCTAGAAAGTGTAAATTGAAGAGTCGAAATGATTTGCATTCAAATCCCAAATTAAGATATGCACTCTTGGGTAATTTACTCTGCCCAATGCTTTATTCTATTTTCTTTTAAAGACCCAGTAACACACATTTAACTAAAATATAAATATAGCTCTGGGTGGAATCCACACAAGCTGTTCCTCCAATTATATTTATAGTTATAGCAATTGCAACAGAATGAAGTAAATACGGAATTAATACAGAAAGAAGCAAATCCTTGGCAATCCGTTATTGCTATCATGAGCCATTTGCATACAAAAATTCAATGTAAAAGTTCTACAAGAGTGTCCAGCTGCATTATTGCTAAAAGTGAATAGTCTGTGGTTTTTAGGAAGCCCACAAATAGATTGTGAAGACAACAACTATGTCCTTGTGTTTGACTCTCAGCAACAAGGCTTCGAAATTAGCAGGGGGCCAGGCACATTTTGCACCTAAAAATTTCTCCATTTGCGAGCCCCTCAACAGGTCTGGGTGCCATTTTTTGCGCCGGGCTGACACTCAAGAATTACTGAAATGTATGTACTTTGAAGCTTCAAAGTATATGTTAAGGATAGACTATATGTTAAGGAGTTTAACAATAAAGAGTACAGTGTTTTGAAAACTTAAGTATGGTACCAATATTTTAATTGTAAACACCAAATTAAACATGCATTAACAATTCCCAGTTTCTAACACTGTCAGCAACCCATATTTGGAGACTGAAACACTGAACGTTCCATTTTGCATCATCAATGAATCTGTCCAACCTTCTAGAATTTGAAGGTGATAATATGGACTGTTCCAGTTCCAACTGAAAGAGGGCATTAATGCCCCCTTGCATAAAACTGCCTACAAGTATAAACTAGCACATTAAAGACAAAGCAGCCACTCCTTGTTGTTCTAAGTTTCTACTTACAGAGAAGTATATATTTTTTATTCCGGGAGCCCTTTATAATTGACCCAGCATGTCCACCCAACCACCTGATTTTCTGTTCCATGTGTGAACCAGGCCCAGGAGAAGAAAATAAGCAAAAGAAAATCAAGCAAATCTAACAGCAAACCTGAAAAGGACCAACAAAATCTTCAGATAAATAATATTTAACAAATGCAAACCAGTTATCCAAACACTTAAGAATCCATAACACACATGCTATGACTATGGAGGTTTGAAACTAACAACCGATAAGCCCTTTCAAAATACACATACACAAACTGCTCCACATTTGAGAGAACCAACCAACTAACTACCAGCGGTCCTCTTAGGCAAATCATAAAATCATAGACACACGAAACTGTAGAGCTGGAAGGGACCATGTAGGTCATTTAGTCCTGCAATGCAGGAACATTTTGCCCAACATGGGGCTCAAACCCACAACCGTGCGATTAAGAGTCTCATGCTTTACCGAGTTATCTTCATATCACATATTCATGTATAACTGGTAAGTGGGCACTGCTACTAAGCAGGAGAGGGCCAATAAAAGCAAGTACCCATTCAATATATTTTAACAATTCAAAAGTATTGCATCACACTGAAGCCAATATAAAGACTCACTATCTCTACTATACAAACACTTTCCTCAGGAGTTTCTTTATGGCCAGCATGGCAGAATGCCTTGTTTTTAAAAGGATTGCATGCTATCCCAGAATATTAACAGCTCCATAAAACCCAGTGAGTGATCAGATGGCTACAACTTTGAAGACTGTGCATGGTGTTTCAGCTTTTCCAGATCACAAGCGGCCCCCATCATCCCAAATGCATTTACTTGGACAAGCCCAGGCCTGGCATCGGCTGTGCCATGCATCACCCGGCTCACTGCCAGCAGGAAGCAGGAGACTCTCCCAACAGGAAAGGGACTTGCCTTTCTCCAGAACACTTTTCGCTCCCCAAAATCAACATTACAGTGCACAACTGGCAGGGCTGAACCAAAACACTTTGCCATTCCCAACAGTGCTTCAACACAGTCTTACAGCATTGCCAAGGATGGTAGGGCAGATTTCTCATATTCTTCCCTTCTTCCCTGGGACCTCTAAAGTTATTTATTTTTAATTGCATTTCTACCCCAGCAATTTCTCCCCGCCCCAGGAGCTCCAGAGGGTATTTAAGGCCCCCCCCTATTCAATCCCTACCACAACCCTGAGCAGTAGGTTAGGCTGAGGGGCAGTCTAGATGCCCAAGTGGGGATTTGAACCCTGAGTCCCAGCAGTGTTCAAGATAAGCCAGGCACATTTTGCGACTGGTGCGGGTCCAATTACAACTACACGGAGATCTCTGGATGCCAGGTTGGCAACTGACATCTCCATCTGGCTGGCCCCTCCAGCTTTCTTAAGAAGGTAAGCAGAAGAGCTTATTCACTGTATTTATCTCCCACCTTTCTTTCCAAGGAATACATGGTTCCCATCAGCGTCACAGCCAATGGTCAAGGATAACAAGGCTTCTAACAATGTGGGGAGGACAACATCTGAGAAGGTTTCATTTAGACCAGGATCGTTCTCCACTCCCCAGGGGGATTGAACCTAAGACCTTCTGCATGCAAAGCACATGCTCTATCACTCTTCGTCTGCAATCAGACCACCAACAGGGAGCACGTAAAGCTGTCGTCCGACACATTAACCCAGCTCCCAAGAGTCCCTCTTTCAAAGCTTTGGAAATTAATGGCAATCCTACATTCTCAGTATTTAATTAGAAGGGGTGTTGGAAGACACCAAACAGCAGGTGGAATACAGCCTTATGGGTCACTTAAGACAGGTCATGCCTGCAGGTTTGAACCAAGCAGGGTCTGAATTTGTTTTAATCAATCACTTTGGCAGTTCAAATATTTCAGACCCTGAAAGGAGATTGCCATTTTTTTTAAGTAACTATGCAAAAACAGACTCGGAATTAGTGGGACAATGCCTTTATTAGGCCAATTTATCTTAAAAATCAAGGATTTTGATTTTAATGTTATACAAAACTCTTTTTTCTAGGTATTGTTCTGAAGAAAAGAAATAAGCTGAGCACCGCCTACCCAGCCTTTGAACATAACCAATGAATCACACTGCCATCTCTGAATGTTAACAAGTCATCACACAGACTTGACTGGCACAAATAGCTAGTCCCCAAACAAACAGCAGATTCTCAGCCTACGCCTGACCTCTGGGGTCTGGGATATCAACATGTGGAATCAGGGTATGGGCACCAGGCTTCAGTCAGGGCAAATAGGAATCAAGAAAACCACAACTGATGACCACATAACATAGACCTGTATCAACATGTCCTCAGATGTTAACTATATAGTCCTGCAACCTGAGGCAGTAGTAAACGTACGCAAAGTATTTCATGGGGAATACTATGAGGAACATGACCACATACACAGGTACTCAGAGTCAACTTAAGATCAAGACCCATAGATAGCAAGATTAGTCAGAGTGCAAAATATACAATTAGGAACAGATAGGGAAAGATAGGGAAAAGTGACTTTTGCACATCCTGAACAAAAGAAATAAAAACAAACCAGCAACGTCTTTGGTCCATCTTGAAATCAGTCAGTTCTGTTGAATACTACCAAGCTGTCCTGAGGATTATGGCTATGTTACAGGCTCTATTTAAGCAATCGTCCAAACTATGGTTTGCAAAATTGGAAACAAGACATGGTTTGTCTGTTCCCTCTTCCCCTCGCATGCAACTTCCTCCTGTTTCCTGCTTAGCACTAACCATAGTTTGCTGCAACATTCAGGTCAGTAACTATAGCCTTTGTGACCTGGGATATATAAAAATGAACTGGAGTAGGAAGTCACATATAAAAGGGTAAGAAAAAGGAGTACAAATTCCTGATTGTTGGCCATGGGATTTTAGTTTTAGACCACAAAAAACTGTATTTAGCATTGTGCCAGCAAATATACCCAGTGCTAGAAATAGCACACTTTGGACTTCTGCAACCCTATACTACCAAAGAACATGTACTTTAGTTTCTGACATCCGAGAAGCAGGAAAAATTAAAAGTTTAAAATAGAAACCACCAATTTTGTAGTAAACAAAAGAAAGTGTATCATTTGGACACAAACAGTTGCATACAGTCACAATACTGATGACTAGCTGCATATTTGGATATTGAGTCTGGTTTTATATTACAATATTAAAACCATCAGGCTCATCAAAAAAACATTAAAAACCCAACAGGCAAAATATTGCTATACTACAGCTATTGTTGCCGATCAAATAAAACTGATGCACTTCACGTCTGTAGCCAAGTTTATTTGTTGTGTCAACCTGTAACTTTCCTATTTAATAAGCAAACTACAAGGCACCATTTCATAAAAGAAATATGGTCATGTATTCAGTTTGTTAAAATATGTAACAAAGAACACTCCACTAGCTAGTACAAAAGTTCTACTTAGTCAACATGTTTGAATACTTATACCATATAACCGATAAACATTTTATTTGAGAAATAAATTGCAGGCACATGAGTAGCAGAAAGAATGCCCAAGGCCTTTATCTCTTGGTGACTTAAATCATTCTATCCTGCATCTTAAAAATAATCACCTAATGCACACCACTGCATAACATATATTGTATGAACACCAAAGGCATTTTAAGAGGCATTCCTGCAGCAAGCTACTCTCAGTCACTGGAGGGAACCTGCAGCTCCCCATACATTGTGGGACTACAGCTCATATCATCCCTGACCACTTGCCATGCTGGCTCGGAGCTAGGGAAGCAGTGTTAGAAACTCAGATTTATAAGCTAGGCGCTAAATGGCTCCTTAAACCAGGGTCACAGTCACCAAAATGCAATGCCTAGTTGCCATCTGGGAGCCAGACAGCTCGAAAGTCTTATTTTTTCAATACAACTTTTTGGTTCCTGAAATTCATTCTGATCGTGCAGATAAAATATAATGCATAGAATTCTACAGGATGTGAAAACAGGCAAGATCCAGGCACGCACCACCGGATGGTGGAGATGTCAAGTGGCAAATTTCAAACAAGGTAGGGAATTTGTAATCCATTAAAATCTGGAGGCCCCCAAGGTCTTTATCCCTAATCCTGAGTCTCACCAAAACTCAAACCTGAGCAGCTTCCACAGACAATACGATTTATTTTGGCTGTAAGAAAGCACTCAGCAATACCTATACAAAAGTCCCATACTCAAGCCTCAGGTTTGGAAATTAAATAAGCATCTTTATTTTCTACAAGCTTACATTCTAAGAGTTGCAAATTCCTTTGTAAACATTGGCCTTGGAATGATTTCAACATTCAATAGAAATAATAAATCTTCAGTTAAGGCTGTAATTAACATCTTCAGCACATAATTTTGTTTTATAAAATGAGCTTCACAAAGACAATTTAATTATGTCCAAATGGGTTAACACTGAAATCTGACAATTTGCAGCAAATGATGCCAGAGGGTGGGGGGGGGGGAGTGAAAAGAAAATCTATCCAAGGCCATAACTGAAAGCAGAGGCGGCTTTGCAACTGTAGACAATATTGTTCATCGCAACACCCATCCTTTCCTAATGAATCTGACATTCTTCAGAACAAGGCCATGTAAATTAGTTCAGTACAGTAGGATGGTTTCATTTTGTAAAACGAAAAGCAAGTGGGATGCGCAACAATACGTTGCAATGTAAATTCTCCCCCTGGGGAAGGTGTGGCTCTCCAGATGTTGTAGTACAATGTTGTGTTTTAATTGTTGTAAGCCACTCTTGGAACATGGGGTGAAGGGCGGGTAATAAATTGCAATACTAATAATAGTAATAATAATACAACTCCCATCATCCCTGACCAGTAGCTGTGCTACCTGCTGTCCTGATGGGAGTTGTCCAATAATATCCAGAGGGACAAAGACTCCCAAACCCTCCTCCAACAGGACTACTTCTGTCCCGGATGACATCCAGGTAGCCATGCCTTCCTCCAGGATCCTATAAGCTGTCAAAGGGTCAAACCAGGCAATTCACCTTTTTCTCTGGTACTTCTGCAAACCTCTGAGCTTCTTTGAGCCTGCTGATTTTGTTTCAAAATGGCATTGTTTTGGCTCCATTTCTCTTGGTACAAGGGCACCAAGTTCACCATGAGAGGGACTGATGTGTCCTTTGTCTTAATTCTTACCCACCCATGGAAAAGGGGTAATAATATTGCTGAGGGTTCAGTTTGAACTAAGGTACAACAGAGTGTTGTGCTTGGGGCCAGACCTTACATGCCAGAGATGGGCTCCGTCACATATGAAGGAAGCTTGTAAACAGCTGCTCATCCCGGGGCAGGTAAAAATAGGGTTCTCCAAGACAGCCCTGGCAGGAAAAAACAGTTCTCTCCATTTCTGAGGCCAGCAGGGACTGACACTGTAACCTAACACACCCGCACACCTTTGTGCTGGGCAGGGTGTGTTTCTCACAACCAGCCACCAACTTGGATTAAAGGAGCAGATTCATGAAGGGTAAGGCTTTCAAAGGCTACTAGCCCTGATGTTCAAAGGCTACTAGCCCCACTGTTCAGAGGCAGTGTGACTTCCAGTTGCTGAAACCACAGGTGGAGGAAAGTGCTGTTGTGTTCTGGGGTCCTGGGAGAACAGGACCTGAACTAGAATCGGTGTTAGAAACTAGGATAGCAAAGCTATTCACCACATGGCTCCTGGAACTTAGGCTATGGGTGCAAAAACAGAAAGTCTAGTCGCCATTTTGTCCTTTTTACAAAGGTGGCTCACGCTGCGGCAGAGGAAGTGGCACTTTGCTGCGTGGCATTGATCCTACTCTGGAGTCAGTAGATTAAATAAATAAAACGCACTGTGCAAATGATACGATTTATTTGAGAGGGTTGGAGTAGATGACCCTCAGGGTGCCTTACAACCCTACAATTCTATGAGTAAAACAAACATTTGAATTGTGAGCTATTCTGGTGGCTTAGTGACTTGACTGTAGGTTTGTGAAAGCAGGTTTGGGCAAATGACTTGCAGTGACTGCTCAAGTTGCCCTAGGGGTGTATTGCACTCTTCCTGGAAAAGGCAGGCAACTCAGCCCGCCTTAAAAAAACAGCATTCAGAAGATGCTCGAAGGCATTCCTATCTTAAAGGTGACACATGAGGCTATGACTCCAATGCTAAAAAAAGGGATCAGTGGATTTCTGCCTAGCTGCTCTTTTGCAGATTGCATTTTGTCTAGATGTTCCACCTACTCCACACAAGTGAAGTAACATCCATCAGTTTGCACAGGCTTTCCCTAACCCATAAGAGTGGGCCCTGCTAGTACTGAAATCCTGCTTTAAGAGAAGGTTTTTTATGCTGCACAGTATCTGTTTTTAGGGTATATTTTATTGTTTTTAATGTTCCATTTCTGTGTGGCACTGAGAAATTCTAAGAATTAAGCAGTTTAGAAATGCTTCTAATTAAGCAAACAGACAATACTCTTACAATGACTCAGAACTAAGGATGCAATCCTTGCCTCACTGAACTCAGTGGGACTTACTTAGGAGTAGGCACGTTTAGGATTCCACCACAAGTCTCAATAATTTCACTTAGACTTGGCTTGCGTAGCATAGGATTACAGACTACACCCTGAGAGTAAGTCCAATCGAACCCTGGGAGACTCACTTCTGAGCAAAAGCAGACAGAACTGCACTGTGAATTGTAAGGAAGGAGAGGCAGCTAGCCTGGAAGAAGAAAGGTTTGCAAAAACAAGCAAAGAAGATCAAGGGATAATGGCTAACATCCCTCCCTGCCAAAAAAACAAAAAAAGGCAACAGTATTCCTCCTTACTCTATGTGAATGTATTTTTCTTTTCCCTATCTCTTCAGGACTGTCATATACAGAGATTTGCACATTATTTTTAATGAGCAAAAAATTAAATCCTAGATTCTTTCCCCAACAGTCTCCAAAAGAGGTGTGGCATATTTAGAGCGTCTTCTGCCACGCCCCTAATCTCCCCCACCTTTAAAATAAGAGGGGAGCAGGCTGGTCAAAACCGCAGCCTCGACCATTGAATGATGTCTGGACCTAACAGATTCTTTCTGAAAGCGCAAGTAGAAGAAAAGCAGACAGCCAAGCCAAGCACAAGGCAGACCCCAGTTTAAGGAAGAAGGGGAAGAGCTCCCCCCCCCCACACACTGCCCAGTCGTGTGCCCAGGCTCCAGTACGTCGCACCCAGCCGTGGCTGCCTGACGGGCAGTGAGATGAATGGGAAGGGAGAGTTGTTTCCAACACCTAGCGGTGAGAGGGTTGCTCCAGGCTGCAGCTCGCATTATTACAGCGCTGCCTTGCTGCACTGCAGAGGCGCCATCTTCTTGCTCTTAATCTTCCCCGCCAACCCATTTCCTTTCCATCGGCTCCCTAAACGCCCATCCTAAGAGGAATCCACCCCCCTCCTTGTAACGCGTGGAGGTGCCTCTGAAAAACACGCGCGGCCAAGGCGATTTCCTCCCGCAAGACGGCGGGCGGGGGGAGAGAGAGGTCACCCCCCACGACACACACACACCCTCTCTCTTTCGCATCCAAACA
Source organism: Podarcis filfolensis (assembly GCF_964270895.1). Lineage (NCBI taxonomy): Eukaryota > Metazoa > Chordata > Lepidosauria > Squamata > Lacertidae > Podarcis > Podarcis filfolensis. The sequence continues at coordinate 55,072,461 of NC_139607.1, read as the reverse complement.
AAGTCTGCAAGGCGCTCTCGGATCAATGAAACGGGGGAGAGTGGAAGGTGCTCGCTCCCAGAAGCAGGTCGTGCCAGCTGTGGGAACAGACGGGACGGGGAGGCTGTCTTCTGATTTCTTTTTTAGGAAGCGGGGGGCTCCCTTGTGCAAACGGGGCGGCTATTCCGCAGGAGCCGCCGTCCGCTCTCAAGTTACTCAGAGGCACCTGATCCAAAAACTTGACCCCCCCTTCTCCCCTATGGACGGCTGGGTAGACGGATGGCCCTTAACCGCCTGCCTGCCGTTTGTTTTCCGCACTGGAGCGCAGAGAAAGAAGAGGAGGAGGAGGAAGAAAAACGAGGCTAGGCTACCAGGAGAGGCGGGAAAGCAGCGGGATGCTTGCCGTCTCCTCTCCCGATCTTCCCCGCGGTGGGTCTCTCTCTCCTCCTCCTCCTCCTCCCCCCAACCTTCCCGGTTCGGTTCTCCACCCCCAGGTCCGCCACACCGGACAACCCGGATCTCTCTCTCTCCAGGAAGGCAACAAAAGCCACGCAGCAGCCAGGCGACGCGATCGCGGCTCTGCCAAAGCCAAACACTCGGCAGGCGGATCGCCAAGACGGCGCACCTCGAGGGAGGGAGGGAGGGAGGGGGGGGCGGCGACCTCCTCCTCCTCCTCCTCCCAGCTTCCCGGAGACTGTCGATCGCGAAATTCAGCACCGAGGAGGCGCACGACCCGGGCACCCCCCTCCCTCCAAGAAGGCTCCAAGTCGGCGCGTCCCACCTCCCCGCCCCACCTCTCGGCGGAGCCCATTGTTCAGGCGGGGAGAGAGAAAGACCCCCGTCCAGGCTGGGGGCCGGGGACGCCCCCTCGCCGGGCCGCCTCCCACGGAGCACAGATCCCGGAGGGCAGCAGCAGCAACCGGGAGGGCAGCCCCACCCCCGCGCCCCTTCATTCTGCCGTGTCTCCCACTCACCCACCCCCGGCGCCCGCCTTACCTCCAAAGCGTCGGCTAGCCACGAGGCCGCGAGCAGCAGCCCGGCTAAATGCGGCAGCATCGCGGTTGGCGGGGGAAGGAGCGGAAGCTCCCGCTGGAGAAGGGAGAGCGGCGAAATCCAGCCGGCGGCTCGGCTTCCTCGTCCCCGCCTCTGCGCTGCTGAGGAATGGAAGGGAGCTGCAGCAGCGGCACCAGCCGAGCTCCGCCGAGGAAAAGGCGAGTCAGCTGATGATATCCCAGCCCACCCAAAGCAGCGGCGGCGGCGGCGGCGGCAGCAAGGCCGGCCCTCCGCAGAGACCCCTAGCGGAAGCGCCGCGCAACTACAACCGCCCTCCGCGCACGCACACAAACACACACGCGCGCACCCCCGAGGCGCCTGCGATAATAATGGGAGCGAATGTGGGGCGGGGGGAGGAAGGAAGGAAGCCGAAGGAGGGGGCGCAGGAGCCCCGGTGGCTGTCTGATGGCTGTCTGGGTGGGGCGGGAACGCCGATAAGGCCGTTTCATCCCTCGCTCTTCCTTGGTTATTTTTTTAAAAAACCATTTTTAGAAGCCACGCAGCTTGTCTGTCGATTCGCGTCCAGACCTGGCGTCTCTCCTGCCTTTTGCAGGTTACCAGGTGGTCTGTTTTCTTGTTGGACATGGGGGGGGGGGATGCGTTTTGTGAGTAAGATGCGGTTGAGGTTTGGTTACAGGCAAGCGGGGTATAAATCTTGGGAAATAAATAAAGGAAATAATGTAACAATAATATTGCTGTGAGTTTTTTGGGGGTGGGGTCATGGGAGTAACCCAGGGGGAACTGCCCCCCAAATCAATACAAATCTGAGGTTCTGCCCCCCCAACAAAAGCCTGCCCCCTAACAAAAATCCTGGCTACGGCCGTGGGTGGGGTGGGGTTAGACTGTATGATGCCCGCTGCCCTTCTAAACCTCTGGATCCAGCAAGTCAAATGAATGATATCATTGTTCATGTAGCCAGGCAAGGGACACAGTGCCTCCTAAGTATGGGTCGTTAATAGAAGAAAGGGATTTCCTCTCTGCCAGAGGACATGGAGGTGGGCCCCCACCCTCACCTGGCTGGTAGTGAGATGGATAAAAGCCAAGAATGTGAGAGAGAGCTTGGCTAGAAGCAAGCAGAAGCCAGAGAGTGAGAGCCATGCTTGATTTCTGTTTGAATCCTAGGCTGCAGCTGAGCTGGGGGAGAAACAAGACCTTCTGAGCTATTAATGCTGTGAGGCCCTCCATCAGGCTCAGATTGTACATATGTGTAGATAAACCATATACTATAAAGACACTGCAGTCTCCTCTGCCCCTCATTCCAGGGCAATGGGTCCCTGGGTAAGTGCCTGGAACCCCTGGAATCACCGCTCAGAGATTGGGGTGGCATGCCACAATATAAACCCTGCAGCATGTGCGTTGTTGCAGTGGATGCAATTTCCTTCAAGATAGTTTGTTTTGAAAGGCTTTCATCCTACCCCATATTTCCATATCCCCCCCCTTTTTTTTAACAGCTAGCTTTCTTAAGGAAAATCTGTGCCACTATCCGTATGCTTGTATGTGTGGGAGTGACAGGATTTGATGTGGAAGAGGAAATGGTGCTTTGAACTTGTGGAACAGCATTTTGAGAGTTAGATGTTTCTAATTAACCCTATTGTTTGCCGTCTCTGAAGTGAAAACCCTCTAGATGCAGCCAAAAAGTGTTAGAACCATGTCAATGTCATGTTTTATTCACTTGAAAGAGTATTTAAAGGACAAGGTGTAATTACTAGGTATGGGTTTTTTTTAATTTTAGTGCTTGATGCAGGTTATCCTATTTAATTCCCCAGGAGAATTTCTCACGTATCCAGAAGACTTTGACTGCTGTGTCTGATCTTGCAGAATGACAGCTACAGCCGTCTTGAAAAGCAGGCCACAGAAGTCAAGACCCAGAAGTATTAGTGCAGTTTCAATGTGTGATACAGTAAGTATAGGTAAAGGTAGGGAGGCGGGTGGCACTGTGGTCTAAACCACTGAACCTCTTGGGCTTGCCAATTGGAAGGTCAGCAGTTCGAGTCCACACGATGGGGTGAGCTCCCATTGCTCTCTGTCCCAGCTTCTGCCAAGCTAGCAGTTCAAAAGCATACCAGTGCAAGTAGATAAATAGGTACCGCTGCTGCAGGAAGGTAAACGGTGTTTCTTTGCACTCTGACGGTCCTCCATGCACCAGAATCGGTTTAGTCATGCTGGCTGCATGACCTGGAAAGCTGTCTGCAGACAAATGTAGGCTTCCTCGGCCTGAAGCGAGATGAGCGCCACAACTCATAGTTGCCTTTGACTGGACTTAACCATCCAGGGGTCCTTTACCTATTATTTACAGTACATATGCAACCACACAATTGTGCCTTGTGTAATTTTGTCTCGTACAGACAGCCAGGGAGTAGACAACAGCAGCAAAGTGCAATAGATATTTGCAGGAGCACAATCTGTTTTTTTCACAAGTGACATTTGTTTATTTAATATAATTTATATACCACTTGATTGTTTAAAAAAAAACCAAAGAAACTCAAATCTGTTTACTTATTTACTTGTATCTATTTCTGGCTTGTGTTATTTTGTTCTTTGTTTAAAATATTTATAGTCCGGTCAGCAGCAGTGTTCTTAGAAGGAACTTGTAAGAAATGCAAAATCTCCATTGCCTCAATCAGGGGTGGGAAATCTTTGGTAGCCCAAGGGATGTGTTCCAATGGCCTTGAGTAACATGGGACGTGGCAGTGATGGGTGTGGCCAGAGGCAAAAATGGGTGGTGCAACAGATGTGGCTCTTCTTACCATAGGATACATTCTTGCTATTCAGAAGGAAGGCACTTATACACCTGTATCTGCTTTCTCCATCTAGGCAAGCAAGAGACATGGTCACAGGTCAGGGGCACATTGCAGGCAGGCAAGAGCATGGAGCAGGGACTAGGAGAGCTATGGCTTGGGGAGGGAGTGTGGTCTGAGCATTTATCAAGGGATCTGGACAAAGGGGCCTAGGTAGCCGCATAAGTGAGGTTGCCCATGGATAGTGTAGATTGTGAAATCTTTTAAGAATGGCTCTGGTGTGCTTTCTTTTCCATGTGAACAATATGTGGAAGTCAGAACATGGGACGAGTCTGCTGAATCAGGCAAATGGCTTATGTAGCTCAACATCCTGTTCTCCCAAAGGCCAGCCAGATGTCTGTGAAAAACCCACAAGCAGGATTTGAGTACAAGTGCACTCCCAGCACTTGTAATTTCCAGCAAATAGTATTCAGGGGCACTCTGCTTCTGACAGTGGTGACAGAGCATGGCTTCTGTTGCTAGTAGCTCTTGATGGTCTTATTCTCCATGAATTGGTCTAATCCTTCTAAAAAGCCACCCAAGTTGGTGGCCATCACTCCATCTTGTGGGATTAAATTTTACAGCTTAATTATGCACTGTGTAAAGAAGTGATTTCTTTTGTCTGTCCTGAATCTTCTGACATTCAGCATCATGCTACAGGCTGCAATGGTTTTCTCATAATGCAAAGTATAGGTTAGGACCCCCAACCAATGGGAGCCCTTGTTAAGGTTTGAAATGTTGCAAGGATTTCAAGAAGTCTTACCATGGCTCTCTCACTGGGCTCCTTTTAAAATTCCTCCCAGTTTATAACATTTCATAGACTGTTCTGATCCGTGGCCACCTATCAGCGAATCTCTGAACTGAATTGGCAGATTGATTTGGCTAGCCAGAAACAGAGCCATCGTTTTCTAAACTAATACGTGAATGTTCTGAGAGCATGATGGTTGCTTACACTCTATATGCAAAGTTATGCAAGTATTGGTAGGAGGTGCAACAAAATGCTGCAGTGTGGAATGCTCCTGCTCTGAATACTCCATTGCTTCTCCCTTCCACTCACTTTTCTGCCCCTCCCCCTGTCAGCCCATTCAATCAATCAGCATTCTGTTGCCACTGAGGAAGCGAAGTCTTTATTGATCTGTGCTTGGGTCTCTCCTGCACCCTCTACTTCTGGTGCTCTTGCCCCACAAAAATATTGCACCTTTACACCTGCAAATCTGGTAGTTCCCCCAAGCCAGCTGTTACTTCCTGCTTGTGCATGGATAATGCCGTTTTGGCTACAAAGGAACCCGCACTTGGATCCTTGAGATCATTCTGGGTATACATGATACATAGCTAGCCTCATTTCCTATCCATATCTGATCACATTATACATTCAATAGAAGAACCAGTACCCCAGTATCTCCAGCTCAGTTCTTCTCAGTCGCTTGCTACTCTTAACAGCACGTCTTAAAGATGAATAGATTTGAGGGAATCAAGCAGTGAGATCTGATAAGCTTCCATAAAAGGGAAGAATAAAATGGTAACTGAAGGAAGATTGCTCATCTGTTAAAATATATACTGCACAAGAGCTCAGATCTTTCAGAGACGCTGGATTTTTCTGTTTCAGTTAATCGGCTTTGTTGTGCCTTTGATGTCCTCCCAAGACTCTTTCTTCCTATGGAGTGTATAGATGGAGCTAGATAGAGTATCTGTGCCTGTTTCCTAGAGGCACTTGAAAATACCTTTAGACATACTTTTTCAACCTTGACATATGCAGAGTTGCATTGCACGTCATTTTAAGAACACGATGACGCATTCCTTCTGCTAATGAAGATGGTTTATTCTCATTAAGCTAAGGGTGAGTTTTTATTTAGTTATTCATTCATTCATTCTAGAGTTTCTAATCCACACTGTGCAAAAGAAAACCCAAGCCGGGATAGAAAACACAGTACAAATCATAGAGCAGTGTTTTAAAAAAAATCCCCATAAAACTAACAAGAATTCAAAGCTGCAGAAATAAGACAGACTAATTTGGCGAGGCGTAAGTGGAAATAAAAGTTTTCAACAAACATAGCCATGATAGGGCTTGCTGCACTTCCAGAGTGCTCTAGTCACATCATTGTATGGCAGTAAAAAGTCACTGTTCTATGATCATTGATGACAGGGAAAAGGCCAATATATATATTTTAAAATGTTCCCATCCTATGAATTTCTTCACTGAGACAATTTAGTGCAAGGTCCCAGTGTTGGCATGAGGATGCTAGTGGTCGTAACTCTAGGAACCAGAGCTGGATCTGCTCTACAATCAGATCAGTTACTGGCCTCAAGCTGCACAATTCCAGGAGTGCCTCCTCTTCTGGAAGTTGTGTGTGGGCCTCTGTTTTGGTGGTGCTTCCAGCGCGGCTATTCCCTACACCACGGGTGTCAAACACAAGGCCCACGGGCCGAATCCGACCCGCCAGACCTCATCATGTGGCCCGTGTAGCCGCCGCCGGCCGCCAGCCTTCACCTTTTATTCTCGCTTTTTTTTTTTGACACAAGAAAGCCGCCTCTTCAGTGCATGCGCGGCAGCCTACAAGCCAGAGAACGTCTGCCCTCTAGCGGCGCCAGCCGTTCTACACAGGAAACCTCCACTTGTTTTTATATTGAGCGCATGCCATCCTGTGATGTGACAGATCCAACGGCTGCCTGAACCCTTCTCTCCTGTACTGTAAGTACATATGATGTATGTGGGGGGGGGGTCTGCTTATTAGGGGGGGTCTGCTTATTATTCTGCTTAGAAGTCTGAGCGGTAAACTTTGGATATACTGACCACTTCCGTGTCACTTTACAGTGGTATAGGGACCATAAACTACAATCAAATACCCCAAAAATGTCCAAGAAAAGAAAAGTTGGTGCAGAGGGAAGGCAATTTAATGCCTTGTGTTTGCCATATGTGTAATAAACAGTGTTTGGCAATATTTGTATGTTTAAAAAAAAAAATTACTGTCTGTTACCAAAAATCATTTTTCAATAAATTGTACAATAATTGTACATTTGAATATCTACTTGCCATTATTCTGACTATGTTTCTGCTTTCAGAGCTAGTTATTACTTACATTATTACAAAAAACAGTAATAACTGAATGCAGTGACAATAATTTATGATAATAAAGAGTGGACACATAGTCCTACAGATACAACCGGCCCTTTGAGGGTGACCAAACTGCTGATGCGGCCCCCGATGAATTTGAGTTTGACACCCCTGCCGTACACACATGAAGACTTCTCCCCTTTCATTCATGCAGGGATATCTCTGTGCACCTAAAGAAGAAATACTGTCTTTGGACTGGACCTGACGCCGTTGCCATTAGAAGGTCCTCCTGTGTGTCTTTTTACTCCATTTTGTTTCTCTCTGGGCAATGAAGAAGTACTGGCACTGGTCTTTAGGGGACAAAAGAGAGACTTGTTGCCATCAGCACCTTGGAGAGCATCCTAACTTGCAGTGGAGGCTGGTGTTCAATGGGATAGGTAGGGTGCAAGGCAGGCAGGCCAACAGTAGGTGGAGTGAGAGCCAATGACAGGGCCTCAACCTTGCTGAATTGTACAAAGGCAGCACTGAGATGGGGGGGGGGGCTGACAGCCAGTGGCCATCCCTTGACTGGCTGTAAGTAAAGAGGTAGGCTTCTTAAACTGGCCGAGAGCAAACAGCTTGGTGGGGTAGATGCCCCATTTGCCCAAATAAATTAGCCTCCACTGATCCTAAGGTGGCCTTCTTGATGAATGGAAATAGGGGACAGCAGGGAAGATAGTGTTCTGAGTTTAGTAATGCATATTATTGCTTGCTCCATTGCAGCTAAAACCAACCTGAAGAATGGGCGGATGGGTGGTTTGCCTGTTTGTCTCTTGCATTTGTTTTGGAAAACTTAGCCTATTCGCTTGTTAGCTCATTTGGAAAACCTTCTTATGAGGCTTGACTTGTTGCTGGCTTTCAACTGCTGTTCTGGTGGGGGTGGGTGGCTGTTGCTCTTACCCTTTTACATATGGTATTTCAAAGATGCACCCTTGCTCACAACTACTACTTGTTGAAATTGTGAGCAAATGTCTGCAGGACTACAGCCTTACACCCTGAGCCTCTAGAAACAAGCTGTTGTCATAGCTTACACTGAGGGAGGTTCCTCTGGTATCCTTGCTTGTGGATCAGGGCAGACCTGGAACACCATTTTATAATTCTGCTGTTTTGTTTTTCATAGAATCATAGAATTGTAGAGTTGGAATTTAAACCGCTATTGTCAGAACTTCATATCCAAGAGTAGGCTTTCATCGACAATGTGTCTTGCTGGCCTTTTAGGATGTCACAGTAAATGAATCCTGCCTTGGACGGAGCCCTGGCCTATCCCCACTCCACCAAATTCTCTGCTGTACAGCACAATCTTTTGACATGCCACCATTTATCTGGTGAGGGTGGTTCTTCCCAGGGCTGACTCCAGGTTTTGGGGACCCTTAGGCAACATACCCTGAATGGGACCATCTTCACCTCTGTTGCCCAGTCAATTCCCCTCTCCCTTGTTTCCACTTGAATGCTCAGAGAGGGCAGCAGACAGGCAGTGGCAACCAGGAGGACAGCAGGTGGTTCTGGAGGTTGACCGTGGGCCTCCCTTGACAGGTACCTGACAATGCCTACTACAGGCAGCCCTGTATCGGGAAATTTTTAAGTTGTATTTCAATCAACTTGTTTTTATTATTGGCTGTTAGCTGCCCTGAGCCCAGTCTTGGCTGGGGAGGGCGGGGTATAAATAATAATAATAATAATAATAATAATAATAATAATAAATGCCTGATATTTTTTAAAAAAAAATTATATGTGCTGTAAGCCACCCAGAGTGGCTAGGGAAATCCAGCCAGATGAGCAGGGTATAAATATTATTTATTTATTTGTTTGTTTGTTTGTTCGTTTATTACCGACTGATGCTGTTCCTGGCTGTTGAAAACATTCACCCCCATATAGCAGCAGGCCATTCTGCTCTTGGTTTAGCAACTTTTATAATCTGGATATTCATGTTGATTAAATACAGCCCAGCGTGCTCTGAATCTTCAGGATAACATACACATCCAGATTCAGTTGTATGCATGTCATTTATTCATGGCAGACAAATGAAGGCATAATTTGTTTTCAAAAGAAGACGAGGGGGAGACTTGCTGCATTACAGACCTGTTATATCATGTTAGCAGACAAATAGCTGCTCTCAGCCCGTCTTCATAATTGGACAAGAAAATGCATATCCACCTTTTCTAATGCACTGAGAGAATGGAAACACGCTATAACAACAGAGAATGCAATCCACATCTCATTGAAGCCAGTAGCAATTTCCTACTAATTTTAAATGTACCCATAATACCCTTATTATTTCTCATCCACAAAGGATGTTTTAGTGGCCTTCTACTTCAGGAGCGCTATACAGTTTTTCTTTAAATAAAAAAACACAAGTTTATTGTGCTGCATTTTTAAGTATAGCAATTATAAATCAATCTAATCTTGTACCAGGTAATAGTAATTTATCTCTTTGGTGCCAGAGGACTGGGGAGGGTAAAGTGTTCCAAACTTTACTGCGACGGATGGAGAAAAACTCAATGCTGTACTTTATCCCACAAATGAAACTTTCTTGCTTGGGGATCAAAGTTGTTTTTATTAAGGATAGAGTTCTGTACAAAGAACAGAGAATGCTGACCTCAGTTCTACAAAAGAACTTTATAGTTTGGTTCCAGGAAATGTAGGAAAAAAACAGGTAACGTTGTCATAGCAACAAGAGAGAGAAGTTCTTTTTCAGAAAAAGCTGAGATAGTCATAGCCTCAAATAAAACAATGTCCATATAGTTCTTCGTGTCTTCAGTAGTGGGCAGAAGGTAGACCGGGATCTACAGGTAGATCTGTGGATGTTTTGCTATAGATTGGCAACAGGTTCTGACTCTCAATTGTTCAGGAAAACAATTCCCCTCGTATCAAATTTAGGCTGATGAAATGAAGAAAGCTAGCCAGGAGTAGGGAATGGTGAATTTCTGCATTTCAGTTTCCCTTTTTCATTTCCACAATCTTCAGTTCTCCACACTTCTACACCAGTTTGTAAATTATGTTTTTAAAGTCCTCATCAAAATTTAGCAGCATTTTAGTTGCATTTCTCCTAAAATACATATTTGTCCATGTCTACCCAATATACAAGTTTTTGCAAAAGCAATTTGCCCCTAATATAATGCATTTTTGTATGTTATTTCCTTTAAAATATGCATTTTTATGAAAACTCTACCCTAGTATATGCATTTTGTACCTCTTACTTGGCAAAATTCAGAGAAATATGAATTTCAAAGGTTGGCTGTGTTTTTGTTCACATGCATTGTTTCAGAATGTGTGAATTAGGTAGATTCACCTATAAATGCAAACCGGCTCAAATTTCTTCCCCATCCCTAGCCAGAAGTGGATTTTTATGTGAAAAGACTGTGACCACAGTTCAATTCTAGTACTGAAAACTAATGCATAGTTTCATGTCCTTAGAGGCATCCTGCTCAATAATTCTAGCAAGGTAACTTACCAGATTCATCATGGTTTTCCAATATGAGATACTGGTTGTGCTTTTGCTATACAGTGGTGCTTCTGCACCAAAAGGGCAGAACATAGATGTTTTAATAAAATGAATAAATATGGAAAATAGATGTTCAAAATTTCTCATGTCATTACCATGTCAAGAGGGTAAGACAAAATTGATGTGGTTCATCCCACATGTTCCTTTGGATAAAATGCAACAAAATAAACTGTATCTTCCTTAGAAGGTCAGATCAAGGGGTTTCTTAGTTTTTGGATTAGGTTCACCAGTTTGGCCTTTCTAGGTTACAGAATACCTTTCATAACTATCTGAGTGGCAAATTTTGCACCTTATTTGAAGTTGTTGATATTGTCAAAGTAACCTTATGTGGATGACTTTTATGGTGCTTTTCCTGGTCACTAATTACATTTTTTAAAATAATAATAATAATAATAATAATGACTATATTTGGTTATGCTTGATTCTTGATCCTTTGTGATTTAATCATTATGTGCTATAACGGTCAATTGGCTGAGCTATAACTTTGAAACATAATCCTGTTACTAAACTTGGGAAGACCTTAGTTAATATAATAATCTCAGAGGGCTGGGAAAGTAACCTTATGTTATGGCAGGACGCAAATGTATACTGTAGACATAAATAGCTCATTTATTCCTTTTCATGAAAATTTCATAAAAGAAAAGCACACTGGATTTATTGATCTTTGTGCCAATAAAATACTGCAGTTGGCAGATATTCTAGTGATCTGTTTCTTCAGCAGCCTGGTTGTGCACAGATTAATAAAGCAGTGTTCTCATTACATTTTATTTCATCAGACACATATGAGGCCAATGGGAAAGCTTGCTCTCTCCAGCTGTAATAAAAATCTGCCCAGTAACAGCATCTGGTCCTGCACTATGCAAGCCTTTTATAAGGTATGTCTTGTGTTAAATATGTGAGATATAAATGCATCATCTTGTACTTTAAACATATAATATTATCTGTGCATCTTAATAGGCATTAAAAGTAAAACACTATTTTCCATGCAAGTCAATCTTGTCACTGACGTCTAGCAACAGGGGCCAAAGTAGATGTGACATTAATTGGGTGAATGCAATTGACATGCACATTTTTTCCTATGTAAATAGCAGCCCTGGTGATATCCAAGTAGCCTCAGGATTGTGGAGTGGGGCTGGATAGGCACATTTTAACTATTTCTCTCTTTACCACAGTCATGACAAAAATCTCCTCCCTGAAAAGCTGCTTTTTGCATTTCAAGTGAAGCATCCATTGGTGTCAGCAAGAGCTTCCATTAGAATGCAAATAGCAGCTTCACAGAGAGTTCTTCTTTTGGACCATGGCAGAGAAAGTTACATTTTCTCTTTCTCTGCCCCACTCCTCATGGTAACAGTGATGATCAGACTTTCCTGCATTCACACAACCAACATCACATCTAGTTTGACCATGAGGATCTCACCCATGCCTTTTAATGGACCTTCAGCATTGGCCTGGTATGCTTTGCATACCACAGCAACATGGAGAGAGACTCCCATTGACATGAGATTCCTGGACATACGTCACTCACTGCAATCCTGTCTAGCAATTGTCATTTGTACCTTCATAACTGCACAACTAGACAGCTGCAATGTACTCCATGTACATTACTATGGATGATTGTTCAGAATTTTCAGCTAGTACAGAATGTGACAGACCATTTCCTTGAGATGACTGGCATTGGAAGCATATTATACTATGGTTCTGGTAACTATGCTGATTGCATATTGCTTTCCAGGGATAAATCAAGATGCTGGTTTGAGACAAAAAGTCTTAAGAGCTTAAGACTGTCCACATGCGGAAACCAACCAGACTGGAAGCTAAATCTTACTGCAAGTGGGAGATGAGGCAGGCAATGTTCTCTACTCCATCTGAGGGCAGGAGGCTAGCTTTAAGGGGTGCATGTGGCACGCACAGCTTTGTGTCCTCTAACACCATGCTCCTACTCAGTATACATACAGCTGCCTCACTATACAGTATGTACATAGGGCCCTGAATGTGGGCTTTGTGTAGGGTTGCCATACATCCAGGTCTGATCTGAAGCCTCCAGCTTTTCCTCACCTCTTCCAGGTAGCAGGTGGAGCACTTGAATCTACAGATAGGCAAGAAAGCCTTTAATTAAAAGAATATATATTGAAAATGCACACAGCTTGCAAGCTCTAGCCTGACAGGAGCTGGATGCAAATTATCGGATAGACGCTAAGGGAGGATGTCCTACTCTCCCCCATTCTTCTCTCCCTCCTCGCCTCTGTCTCATTGACCCACCCAATTACATCACTAGGAGTCTCCCCCCATGACATCACCACAAACTGCCCCTAGTTCTTGGGTTTGGTCCCTCAAATCTCAAGGATCTGGGAATGCTCCTGACCTTTCAACCCTAGCTTTATAGAATACAGGCGACATAGCTTTCAGCTGTAGGCTCCTCTCCTCTGTTGTGAGAGGAACGGTCTAGACCAGCCTTTCTAAACCTTGGGTCCCCAGATTTTTTGGCCTACAACTCCCATCATCCCTGACCACTAGTCCTGTGAGCTAGGGATCATGGGAGTTGTAGGCCAAAAAACATCTGGGGACACAAGGTTGAGAACCACTGGTCTAGACAGAAGCACCAGCTCACTGCAACTGCTTATCTATCTAGGCTTGCCATACATACAGAAAATTCCAGACAGGTCAGGAAATTGGTCACCTAAAATGGCGTCCTGAGGGAAAACTTGAATTATAAGAGATGTCCGGAATTTCCCATATGTATGGCAACCCAGGATTTCCCCCTGGTTTACTGTCCCCCCCCTGCTGAGCAGCGGAAGGAATGTCCACCCTTCCATGGGAGACCCAAAGCGTGCTCCTGCCTCTTGCCTCCCCTCATTCAGCAGCCCCAACTGAGGAGGAGGAAGAGGGAAGCGTGGAGGACGGTGGCAAGAGGGCAAGAGCAGCCCCGAGTGCCCACCAGCTACCCAGAGAGGAAAATAAAGATGACTAAGTTATCCTGCCCCTTCCTTCCTCCCTGCTCAAGAGCCGCTGCGTTACCTTCTCGAAGCTGCCACAGCTGCTGCCTTGAGGAAGACAATTGTTCCCCTTTCCAGGAGGCGAGGAGCCTGGCTAAAAAAGGAGCAGGGTGCCTGTGGCTACTTGCTTGGGAGCAGGTCCAAAGGAACTCACCCCCTCAGTCCCACCCTCCCAAAGTGGGGGGTGGGGATATCAGCAAAGCATCTCCCTTTCTTTCCCTGCTAGTAGTAGAAGAAGAGTTGGCTCTTGGAGACACTGGGGGGGGGGGTGTTGATTTTTTGTTTGTTTGCTTTTGGGGAGGGGAGGCTGTACCTTCATTATACACCTTTAAGCACCAGGCAAATACATTCCTTTTTAACCAGGCCATTGGTTGATCCGATTTACATCCTATGCCCTTTTAAAATGTGTGGGTTTTTTGTGGGGGGGGGTATTGGGTTGCTGTTTTTATTAGGTGTTTTGTAGTTTCATATCTTGATTTATATTCTGTGAACTGTTGGGGGTGTCAGGAATTTTACTTTTTGAAATATTGCAAGCCTACTGCCCTCGTACCAGTTTACACTGCTGCTTTCAACTTCCTGTTAATTTTCTCTCTTTTAAAAGTCAGAAACAGAACATCAAAACACATCCAGAAATTAATTCAGAATAGAAAGCAGATTAATCAATTATGCACACTGAGAATCGCTCTTGGTGCTGCGCTGTTAGAATGGAGGGTCTGCACTTAAGTTTCAAATGAGTGCATCCATTGTTTACAAGTCAATAAGTCTGAAAGGGAAATAATGAGAGCTGATCAGAAATAATATTGTATTTATTACTGCCCTTTATGCATTCATGGTCCCGGCTTATTTTTATGCGGAAGAGAGCAACTTTGCCAAGCACTTTTGAAACATAAACTGGCGAGTATTTGGAAATCAATGATTAATAACTATTAGGAACAGGAAGTTGGATGACAATTGATCATAGTAGTTACTTTATTAGAGTGGTACCTCAGTTCTCAAATGTCTCCGTTGACGAACGTTTCGGAACCCGAACACCAAAAACCCAGAAGTAAATGCTTCCGTTTTCAAACACACCTTGGAAGTTGAATGGCTTCCACTGTGTGTTTTTTAATTTTCTCAATTGAATTTGCAGACAGCCCTTTGCGCCTTGGTTTTTGAACATTTAGGAACTAGAACGGTCTTCTAGAACAGATTACGTTCAAGAACCAAGGTACCACTGTATCATGTTACAATAGAGGTCATTATCCCCAGGCTTCTTTTAGGTATAAGCAGGGGCGGATCTGCTATGAAACTAATGAAGCTTAAATTAATCTCAGAGGGTCGCAGAAGTGACTTTAGTCCATATTGCTTAATCATTTTGCTTCTAGAAGACCCAATTTGAGTCGCATGACTCAAATTTATTGTTGATATTATATATATAAAACAATTTCAAAGTTTGACAGTCAGTAGCACAGATGTTGTAAAGATGTGGTGATCTGTCATGGAACAACTCCACTGAAGAAGATAACAGTGGTTACCCAGGCCTGATTGCTGGCTGCAGAGGCCCCCATAACAGTTCAAGCTCCCAAGAGGAAGTGTCACCTGTCACAAGCCACCACCTCACCTCAGATAGCAGCATGACTTGTGGAAATGCTTCCACTGAAGATCTTAACAACCAATCAGGTTTGTATGGAAGTAAGTAGTTATTGAGATAGTCTAGTCTTAAGCCATTCAGGGCTCTAAAGGTCATGAACATGTTGAATTGGATCTGGAAACAGATTAGGAGCCAGGGAAGTTGATGTAAGATCAGTGATAGCTTTGCTCACACTCAGGATGAATGAAGCTGTCAATTGAATTTCTATCAGCTTCTAATGTTTTCAGTCATAAATTCAACTGACCAGATTTCCACAATCAATGTGTGATAAAAAAAATAAATCAGCATTTTAGTGCCCATTTTCCCTAATACAGTATACATATTCTTGCATGTAATTTTGCCTTATTGATAGATTTTGTAAGCAATTTCCCCATATAAGTCCATTTTAATGGACACTTTCCTCTAATACATGAATTTCTATACACGTGTTTGGGTTGGAGAACTACATCAAAAGAATCGGAGAAGAGTGAATTTTGAAGGATAGTTCCGCTTCAGTTTGTGTCTTGTTTCAGGAACTGCAAATTAGATTTCATTAAAATGTGAACTAAACTGAATTGCTCCCCCATCCCTCACTCATACCCCTTTGATTTCCATTTGTTCTTCACTCTTTCCTCCTAGGATCACTTGTGTGTGTTTTTTCAACTTTGCATGACTAGATCCTTTGCGTTGTAGGTTTGGATTAATATGTTCTAGCTTAGATTGACATTGTGGCTTTAGATTGCCTTACAGCAGTTTCATAGCTGTGTAGTTCACTATACTGGAACAGCATGATTGTGACAACCATCAGATGACAGCATTCAGATGATTAGACATGAAACTGTGCAACAACCAAGCAAGGGAAACAATTCATCTTGAATATGGAGAGCTTTTAGTGCTATAAATGAGCAGCCGCACCAGTTCCTGGCTGTGAATGCACACAGGTATGCTGTGCATTAAATAGGCATTAATATGCAGCAAAAGCATCAGGGTAGAGAAGTATTGAGACTCTCACTATCACACTACCGGTACTTAAGATCATTGTGATTCCAAGTCAGGCAAGGACTCATGTCTCAAGCTAATAATGCTAGTGGCACCCCAATGATGTTGCAATTAATGTGAAACAATTGGGTTTATATAGTGCCTTGATGATGAGATGATGAATCATCAAAAGAGCCTCTTGAAACAACAACAAACAGCAAAAAACTATCAGGAAGACAGCATGCCAAGTGACGGTAGCTGTTGTGTGTGAATAAACAAAATTATTCCCCTTTGCTGGCTGAGACAGAAACGGTAACTTGATGTGACAGAAGAGTGGAGCTTTTCAGAGAATGATGACATGGTCACAATGATGAGTAAAGTAACCTTGACAGCAGCATCTTGTATGGGTTACAAAAAGTTAAGGAGTAGCAGAGGGCAGGATGAAGGGATTCAGAGAAGACAAGATGGACAACAGCCAACATAAAAGATAAAATAGGACTGCCAAACACCCGGATTTCCCCGGACATTTCAAAGGCGGAATTGACGTTTCGGGGGATCTCAGGCAAGTCAACTGAAAAAGCTCAACAACCTGAGGTTTTTAAAAGTCAGACCAATAATAAATTCAATCAGCAGCAACACAAGATTCAGTTTTTGTTGTATTAAGGACTTTCCATGTTTGCACATGCTCCAAGATGCTGTGAAATTAACAGACATATTATTTTGGCAAAATTGATATGCCCTGAAGGCAATGGTTCTTTGGTGACAGAAGGCGGTGTCTGAGTCACCTCAACTGACACATTAGGAACACACAATCATCTGAAAGCACAAGTTGAGGTTCATTTCAGATTCTGGTTTGTTCTGAATGTGGAAATAATATGTTCTGGGTCCAGAACAAATTCATGCAGGAGGACTTACTTTGCTGCACACTGAGAAAGGAGGAGGGAAGGGGCAGCATGGGCAGGCACAAAACTCATGCATATCTTTGCCTAACAAGCTTTATTTACCAGCCAACTGTTTTCATGCTTTCTAGCCAAAGAACAGCATAGTGCTTGCAGTGTGTCTCAGCAAAAACAAGGAAACAGGCCAATAGCCAAAAGGGTGCAAAACGCCTTTTTATGTGTTGTATTAAGAATAGCCAGCACCTCAGTGCTATAAAAATAAGCAGACTTCAGATTCTTTTGAGATGATTAAACAAGCAAAGAGATCTGAACAAACCAGCACATGGCCCCCCAAAAGAAATGTTTTCACAGCGGAAGGAAAAATCACAAAGACATCCAGTGAAATAATAACTGGTTTGCACAGAACATTGCTCCAGCTCTGATTTAAAAATAAAACTGACAATTTTGGGGTCATTTAATACTTCAGGTAAGAACTTTGAAACCTTCAGTGAGAATACTGGAAGTTCCTTTTCGCTACAGAATTGCCATCAAATTAATAGCTGGTGATAACCATGAGTGATATCTCTTTCTCCTTACAGGCAGATACAAGTATAGTTACGAGAGCCTCACAGTGGATTTGCCATAAATCTAATTATTGCTGTGTAGAAATGCAAATGAGAATTAAAATTCAAGAAAATGCAAGGTATGTTGATTTCTAATGTTAAGTTAATGCATTTTAACCACAATGGACACATGGCTTGTCTGTTAAACAGATAACTTAATTGCTCTAAACTTCTATCCACACTGAAGGATATCAATAGGGACCAGTTCATAAATTCAACCATCTGTGTAGGGAATTGCAAGAGACACCATTTTATGGAGGCTGCTCTATGTGGTGAGCCATTGTCAGCAGCCAGGTGGTTCCCTGGGCAGTTGTTTTTCAAGTAGCCTGTGACTAGAATTATGTCTGTGCCGATCCCTAAAATGCCCTTCTACCCTTTACCAAGTAGGCGGCAGAGGGCGGAAGTTGCGGTAGGGCATAGAAATCAGGTTTTCCACTTTGGTATTCATCATGAATTGCCCTTTTCCCCCTAAGGGAACTGCTTACTTCATTAAATGGAATACTGTAGTACGTGGTTTATCCCGTGGCATTACGAGGTTAGGTTAGGCCTGTCAAGTTAAACAGTCCACCAGCTATGTTTGGTGACTCCTCGAGGCAAAGGAAGGGAAATTTGGTGGGGTAGCAAAGGACAGATTTCCTGGGTAGAAAGGCACGTTCCAGGGCTGGGCTTGCTTATTTATTTATTTATTTATTTATTTAATTCATACAATTTATATACCACTTAACTGTAAAAAAACCCACATCAAACCTCAAAGCAGTTATAATACCCCCCCCCCCCCATTTATGTTGTTAGGCATAAATGGGGAAAATATAGCTGTGGCCTCTTAGGAAATATCCAGCATCCACAATTTGCATTTATGACCACAACAACTGGAAGATATTCAACAGCATCCCAAAGGACATGTCCTCTTGAACATTCAAAATGGAATTTTTCTTATTTGATTTTCCTGGTAATTTTAATGAATTATCTTCCAAATCTGCTTCCTTGTGTGCAGTTATTTAGAATGGCGGCAGCATCCTCAGACAGTGAACATGCTTCATATTTCGCAATATTAATCAGTATTCCCTTGGATGTCTTGAAATCAACAAGGAAGGAATAATTTGTAGTTGTATTAATGCAAGCATATGGCATCTTCTGAATATCAAAAAATATCCCTAGTCTCCCAGGTGAACTCAAGGAAGACTGAATGTTCAGGATTTCACCACAACAGCTGGTGGGTGGTGGGTGGGGAGTATCAGCATCTGAAGTTTGTGCTTGATTTGCTCACAGTGAAATATCTCTCCTTGCCAATGTTGATGAGATGCCCATAAAAAGGGGAGAAAAGCAGAGTGGGCTGACTTCTGCTTTGCACAAAATCAGATTGCTTTGACGCATCACAAGGTTAGTTCCCAATTTGTCCAGTGCAGAGATAATGAAATTCACACAATAGCCAATGCTCATTCTGTTCAGTTTCATGGTATATACTGTTGTAAGTTGGGGGGGGGGTTGTTTTGTTTTGGTGAGGGGAAGGTCGGTTCAATTGGTGCCTGAGGCCCCTCTAATTCATCTTTTATCCCCAATTGTTTTTATTAATTTTCCAAATTATTGCAAATCAAACCAAATTAATTTAATACAATTTCTTAAAATCAGGTTTCCTGCTCCTGTTCCAAACATATGATCATCGTCATTTCCTCAGATTGCCACATCATTTCTTATTTAGAGTCCAGTTGACATCCTTTACTTGCCGTTAAACATTCTTCCAGCTGGCCGCCTTTTTCACCTTACAAACAGCACCTCCGTTACACGAGGCCCCTCTAAGTCTTGGAGTCATGTACCCAAGTAAGGATTAAAATCTAGTGGAGGACTCCATTGTTGAACCCGTCAGGCAAGTTTCTTTGTGAGATAATGACCATAGATGCCACCTAAGCACTGACCTTGTGTTTAGGCAAAATGGCTGTATGGTCAAAGGTTAAGTACCATAATCACAGGCTACTGTGTGGGCCTTTCACCACCACCCTCACCTAACAGACCTAGAATGACAATGGCAAGGTGTATGTGAGAGAGAGCTGAGCTGGAAGCAGGCTGCAGGCAGAAGCTGAGAGGCAGGCCCATGCTTGATTAATGTGTGATTCCAATGCCTTTGGGGGCACTAATGCTGTGATCTGCTCCATCTTAGGCTCAGGTTGTATATGTGTGTGAATAAAACTGCCACAGTCTCCACTTTCCCTCATTCCAATGAAACCTAACCCTGGAGAAGTGACTCGAACCCCTGGAATCTCTCACTACTCAGAGATTGGGGTGGCGTGTAACAATACATATTAATATGTTCTCTTGGGTAGCTCTTGTTAGTTAAATTTAGGACACTGATTTTGCACTGTGCAATGAGAAAATTTAAAACTCAACAAGATTTCAAATCACACTGATCCTGCCTGCTCCATCACAGCTCTACCTCAGACCACCGGCTAGAAGATTGTTTAGACTTCAGTAGTAATGCTACCAGGACAGGACTTTAGGGCAGACATCCAAGGCACCACTCAGCTGAATGAGCAGGAAAGACCCCAAGCACAACAGAGCTGGCTTGCCACATTTAGAAGTAAAGGAAGTCATACACATCTCAGAATTGAGACCCCCAGTAAGATCATGAAGTCAAGAGTCTAAAGTTACCTATCTGCACCACTAGGTTCACATACAAGTGAATCTCTAAGAAAAGAGTTCCATTTTGTGGCTAGTTCTGTGCATACTCTCCGCCTGTGCACTTGGAGAATGAGTAGTCAGTATTTCCTTACGTGCTAATATATTGCTATGGAGAAGGTGGTATCTTACTTGAAAATTACAATATAATCTTACAATATTAAAATATCTATTGAAGAGGAGGATGAGCAGAAATACTTCGGCCTTTGGCACTTGATAATAATCGGCTCTAAATCTTAATTCCTACAAGAAAGAAAGAAAGAAAGAAAGAATTCAGAAGTGGTGCTGTTAATATGATATTGTGCTTGTAAGAGACTAATTTCATTGCGTCCTGGAAGGAACTAGGCTTCATCATAGTAGATGACTCACAGATGCAGCAATATTTTTGAGACTAACGGTCTGAATAATGAAATGCATATATCAGGGTGCCGCATGTAAAACCACTGGAGCATATTTTGCTTAGTTCTCATCAAGATCAAGCTGGCACTGCAACCCAAACCCCAGTCAACCAAGGATGGGCCTTAATAGAACTGCAGAATTACTGCCACACCCGCAGGCCCATGCCAGCCAGGGGGGAAGGTGGGGGCAGGCTGTTACAGCTGGGAACTGGTACAGCAATCAGGCCCGTACTGGGCCCAGTGTGATCAAACTATGATACCCAGTTAAAGTCTCTCAAAATCAAATTCCAACTCTGCACAATAGCATGAGAAGAGGGGAGTAGCATCTGGACAGTGCAGCATGTTCCTGATCTCAAGACAATCGGAAAGATGAAGGGAACAAAAGGGACATGCATAAAAATAACCCCTGAGAATTGTTGTCCATGGGTATTACTTGGCAAACATCTTATTCAAAACATGACAAACACACAAGTTCAAAGTGTGTTGAGAGTTCATATTACGCTACCGTCAGCTTCTGACATGTAGATCTTTTGAAGGTGACTATTGATTTTCTGCCTGATTGCAGAGAGATAAACAAAGAGAAATGTTGCTTATTTTTGTTGATAGAGGAAATGCTGGTTCATATTTTCTTTCTTTCTAAGGAGATTGTAAAATACAATTGGCTGAGAAAAGGCACAAATATTACAGCAAAATGTTACAGTGAAATTAGTGGAGGCTGGTCCATTGGGACCAATGGGGTTCTGCCCCACCAAGACTATTCTGCCCTCAACTAGCCCCTACCTCCTTGCCTGCCTCCTTCCTTACAGGTAGTTTGGTGCTGTGTAGAATTCAGCAGGGAGGAGCATAAGGCCAAGACTAGAATTAGTTGGCTCTCCCAAACATTGGCTCTCGCTCCGTCTCCTATTGGTCGCCCTCACTTCAGCATTACCAGTCACACTGGTCCCTGGTCTCAGGTCTCAAAATGTAATGCTGTAGCATGGCTTCTTAAGTCAGTGAGTGGAATTTAAGCACATGATTTTGCTCTCATTTCAGTTTGAATGTGCATATGTGCATTCCTTAATTTTCAGAACAAGCAACTATTCTGTGCATTCAGTGTAAGTTTCAAATACTAGATCTCCCTTTCTCTTTGAAGAATGTTTACTTCTGTATCCGACAACTCTGAATCAAGATGTTGGAGGCATGTCATAATTTTAAACTGAGGCGAGACGGACCTTTTATTACTGCATATAAAAACAAAATTCAAATAGCGTATGATTCTAAAACCAAGCCTTTATTTTCATTTAGCATACAGAGATAAGGGTAAAATAAGCAAATTATCCATTCAAGTGCTAAAATTTGATGGAAGTTCACTGCTTTAGTAAACCGAGAGTGCAACACTCTAGATATCAGGCCTTTCCATGTACACTGGCTCAACCTCTCACCTTTTACCTCATTTATTAAAACAAAAACAAAGGAAACATCTGTAAGTGCTTCCAGGCGCTATGTTGGAAGGAAAGGCTGGATATAAATTTAATAAATAAAAAATACTTCCATATGTTTCATAGATGTCCCTGTCCCAAAGTAGAATCATAGAATTGTAGAGTTGGAAGGGACCCTGCGGATCAGCTGGCCCAACCCTCTGCAATGCAGGAATATGTCCTGTATGGGGATTAAACTCACAACCTAGGTGTTATCAGCACCATACTGAGCTATCGAAGAAGAAGAAGAGGAGGAGGAGGAGGAGGAGGAGGAGGAGGAGGTGGTTTAGTGGTAAAAAAAACAGGTATTGCAGTGTGAAAGGGTCTTTAGAAATTAGAATAGAAGTGCTACCATTATAATCAATAAAACTAGCACAGTAAACCCCCCATGTGAACACATCCCTATCACACACATTGGATGCACGTACTATTCACCTAGAACACTGAACTTCAGCTGGTGCTTTAGGAGCAGCTACTGGGTCACAGCACTATGACTATACAAATTGAGCTGTAAAAATAAGAAGTGGGTCCTCAAAATAATGTTTGAAACTAAAGATGGTTCATAGGTCTGAGAAGACTGAAGTAGTAGCGGACACCAAGGCTGGGATGGTGACTCTCCCCTGACCTCTTGTCACCTGCTAGTGCATTTGTCTTGTGCTGACCTTGCCTTGGCTCTCCCTCTCTCCATCCTGGAATGCAACAGACAACACAGAATGGAGGCCAGATAACCACCTCCATCCCACCATGCCACCCTCTAATGGATACTAGGCAGGGGAGGAGGAAGGGGGTGGTGGGGGCGGACTGCCCTGGGTGTCATCACTGAGGGGGGTAACATTTGGCACGCTGCCTGCCTGTGACTCCCAAGCCTACCCCAAGCCGTCGGGGGAAGGGAAGGAGCAGCGCTGCCTTGCTGGCGGCCTTTCCCCTTTGTTTTGACAGCTCAGGGGAGGCTTGGGAGTTGCAGGCGGGTGGCGTGCCATTGCCCCTCGCTCCCGGGCGGCTTCCTGGGGGGGGGAACCTCCCCTGAGCTGTCAAAAGGAAGAGGGAAGGGAAGAAGGCTGCTGGCAAAGCAACGTGGCTCCCTCCCCCCCCCCCCGCCCAGGAAGTGGTCTGCCATGGGCTCGCTTCACCCCCATGAGTGGCTTGCTCCATTCCCCTGGGATGCTAGCTGCGGGCGGCGCCCCCCTGGGACACTCACCCTGCCCCCATGGGCCCACCCCTGGATGCATAGCATGTGTGCCGTTCCGGGTGCCGGAGCAGCTAGCTCCACCTCTGATACTAGTATCTCTTTGCGCCTTTCCTATACAGTGGTACCTTGGGTTACAGATGCTTCAGGTTACAGAGAAATAATACCTCGGGTTAAGAACTTTGCTTCAGGATTAGAACAGAAATCGCACAGCGGCAGTGCGGCAGCAGCAGGAGGCCCCATTAGCTAAAGGGGTACCTCAGGTTAAGAACAGTTTCAGGTTAAGAATGGACCTCCAGAATGAATTAAGTTCTTAACACGAGGTGCCACTATACTTAAGGAAAATGTTGAGGAGAATGCATCACCAATTTTGACTCCTGAGTGTCCTTTTCCTTCCTGAAATAGAATTTGAAGCCATTTTCATGGCTTAATCCAACTGCCTCCACTAGTCTAATTAGGAACTATCTAGTCGTGAAGGGATGAGAGAGAGACAGAAGAGCTGCCCATTATCTAGATTGAGAATAATTGTAAATTGTTTTGTGAGTCCGCTTGAAAAGTGGTATGTAAATATACAAAATAAATAAAAGTTTACTTATCTTTTCCCTTTGGGAAAAGCAGTATTTTTTCTCCTGGATATGGGTAGATTTGTCTTTTCCCCCACACTGGCTCTACTTGTATACAGCTGCTCAAATGCATTACATTCAGATAATCTGTGCAATTGACCAAATAATTAGGAGACCAAGCAATCCCCAAAGCAGCCCTTGTATTTCTTCCAGTAATGTTAGATGGGGCAGAAGAGCCACAATCATGTGGTAATCTGTAGCTCTGGTTGTCAAATAATAAGATATATGAACATGGAAAGCTATTTTACACTGAGTTGGCCTCTTGGTTCATTTAGCTTGGTATAGTGGAGAATATTCACCAACAAAAGAGTATTTCAACTTCTTATGTGCATGCAGTCCACCTTTGGTGCTTGAGTTTACTAGACAAGAAGCATGGCACAAAAACTGGGGGGACGGACGGACGGTGGGGGGGACCTATCAAGAAATGCTGTATTGATTATTTCTCAGCTAGTGCAGATCATTGATGTTTATCTTTCTGAATCTTTTGAAGAAACAAATTATATTTGAGAATCACCTAAATATCTTATTTTTCTTTTCTAAGGCATTTTTTAAAGCCACAATAATTTTTTAAAATAAAAAGTAAGCATATATTCTTCCCCTTGATTTGTTATATCTCCTTCTACCTAAGCCCTTGCTAAGGACTTGCAAAGAAGTTAGGAATAATGAACAAATTAAATATGATGCAACAGATCTACTAACAGGATCTCCCACAAGTATTAACAGTAACCGTGGTGTGTGGCCCAAGTTAGATTAGGTTAACCATTCTCCCGTGCTACCACCATTAAAATTGTCACACACACCCCAAGCTGCTATTTGTTCCACATACCCATATGTTTCCCATCCCTTGTGGGGCATGCAGAAGTTTGGAGAGAGAATTTTAATTGCAAAAATGGCACGGAGCAAATGGATTAACCATTTCTTCTTTTCAAGTTCCATGTTGGTTGATCCTCATAGCTGCTATTCAAAACTCTGAAAACCCCTATTCACCAATTTCTCATATCACCCTTAGGTTTGGTCTGAATATGTGTATTGCAATTACAGTTCTCTTTTTCTTTCTTTGTTCCACAAAGGGGATTTGGTCATATTCATAGACTACTGTAATAATGATGATGATGATGATGATGTTATTTATACCCCGCCCATCTGACTGGGTTTCCCCAGCCACTCTGGATAGCTTACAGCATATATAAAACATAATAAAGCATCAAATATTACACACTTCCCAAAACAGGGCTGCCTTCAGATGTCTTCTAAAAGTTGTATAGTTCTTTATCTCCTTGACATCTGAAGGGATTGTGTTCCACAGGGAGGGTGCCACTACCTAGAAGGACCTCTGCCTGGTTCCCTGTAACTTCGCGTCTGGCAGTGAGGGAACCAGCAGAAGGCCCTCAGAGGAGGACCTCAGTGTCCAGGCTGAGTGATGGGGGTGGAGACACCAGGGTTTGAGTTTGGATTCCTGGCAAGAGCTTTGGAAAGGTACTCTATATTGGCTTTATTTACATATCAAAGCAACCTGCACCTAGATGGATGGACTGCCAGAAGGTGCACTCTTCCAGGGTCTCCTGAGAAAGATAGATGCCAACCAACCTAGATGGAGGGATTGCAGAGCATTCACATCCTATGAGGATTTGGCTTCCCCCTTAAAGGGGAAAGGTTCTCTAGGGAGTATGTGGAACATGTGAAGTAAAAATGGAATAAAATGTCCTGTGACCAGAAAGATATAAGAAGGCAACAGAACACATCTTTGGATAGCAATATTAAATCAACACAATTCAGTCCCACTTATACTGGGATTTTTTGTTTGGTTTTGTTGCCTTCTGAACACATTTTATTTAGTAGCTAAATGAGAAGTGGGGCTTTGTGCAACTTAAATAATTAAAATAAGACTCCAGATAAATTACTGTATTGATTTTTTCTTTGTCAGGAGTATCACTGTAAGAAATACACTTTCTAGACCAAACTTCATTATTTTACCTAATATTGCTTTAATAGGATTTTACTCCTGTGTTTATTTTGTTTATCCTACTTAGAATATCATTTATTTTACTGCCTTAACTATTAACTATCATTTATCCAAGCCTTAACTATAATGAAATCAAGATCAGTACCTTGTAACGGAACTTGAGTTGCATCAAGGCCAAGTACTTTATTGGCATTCTTTATTCTCATCTTTTACACCAAAGATGTACCGGTATATTTTCAGGACCCATCCTATTTCTTTTGATTTCCTGGGGCTGAAAGGCAGGAAATAAATTAAAACAAAACAACAACAGAGGGCTAGACCCAAAAGTGGCCAATCCTCCATGGGGCAATTTTACAGGTGAGTAGGGCCACTCACTTGTAACTTGTCAAGCTCTAGGAAGAACTGCAAGCCCACTTTAAGTGCGCTCCTAAGTGCCTTGCAATCTCAGCTTAAATTTAAAAGAATTCAAGCCAGGGTTCCAAAGATACTTCCTTTGCAATTCAAGCCCAAATCTTCCTAGGCTTGAATTCCAAAAGGAATTCTTGCTTTTGACCTTGGCTTTACCTGTTTTGTGCCTGATGTCATGTGATATCAGGTGATGGGGAGGTGGGGATGGTTTGGGCCAAACCATGTCCTGGGTTACATGCCAAGGCCTGTGAACAGATTTAAGAAGGAGCATCATGTGATGCAGGAGATAAATTATCTTACATTCCAAACTTCATATTATTATGAGTTTGTGGGTGCCAGAGTGACACACATAATTCCTGGATTTAGTAAGTGTTAGAATTTAATCAATGCTTGGAAAATTAAACTGGAAGTCAGATATATGTATCTTAATAACTGGACTCAACTTCCTGTGTTCAGGAGATGCCTGAGAGGTGGGCCATCCCATTAACAGAGAACAAAGACAGGGAAACAGGCCATCAGACTCTGTGCCAGCTGGCAAATGGGTGGAGCCCATATCTGAGCTCTGAGATAGCAGAACTAAAACAGAGTGGAGAGTTTAGGATTGCAGTTGGGGATGATATGGGCTGGAGGAAAATAGTTGCAGTCTATAAAATGCAGCAAGCTGGAGAGAGGCTGAGCCATGGCTGGTGACCCAATGCTGCTATGATGGAAGAAGCAAGAACCTCTTTGGGTGTCAGTGCTGTGAGACCCTCCATCACAGGCTCATGTTGTATATATGTGTAAATAAACCATATATCAGAAAGACACCACAGTCTCCACTGTGCCTCATTTCCAAAGGAAACACGAACCCTGGGTGAGCTCCTGGGCCCCTGGAATCTCGCAGTGCTCAGAGACTGAGGTCGCTTGTAACAATATCAACAAACTGAGTGCCACCTTCATGGCCTACTGAGCACAATCACCTGAGACATGACTGCTGGTAAAGGTTTTATTATTTGGAAAACTTGCAGCCACATTTTCAAGTTAGATAGCAGCAGGAGACTTTCTCCTGCTACTCCCCCCCCCCATCCCCTGCCAAAGTATTAAGTCTCATACATTTTAAGAGCTGCATGAGGCCAGAACTGAATGACTGTATCCAAATTGCATTTTCACTGCTAGAGCCTGCTAAAAGGAGGAGAGAGTATTAGCAGATTTTCTGCTTTCTTTTAAATGGCAGAAATGCAGTGAAACTAGGGGTAGGGCCCATATCAGTTGTTGTTCAGTGTTGTACAAAAACGGAAGTAATAGGAAAGGGCACAGCGAGAAGAAGGAAGTTAAAGTAGTAGTATGGTTTGTGTTTCTCATTTTTCCAATCTTATGTACAATTTGCCCCATTTCTGTATCAATTTGCCCCCATTTCTTTTGAAAACTCCGTATGAAAGTCGGCTTGCATTTTTGTGTGAATTTCCCTAATGGTACACAGTTTCGTCATGCATTTTTTTTGGAGTGGGGAGGCAACCATTGCCCCTAATATGCTGCAGGATTGTATGCTATGCACACTAAACTCTCATTTCTGTGTTTCTTCTGGGATGAGGAAGTAGTGGCCCTATAGATGTTGTTAGGCACCATCTTTGACCATTGGTTATTCTGGCTGGGATTAATGGGAGTTGGAGTCCAACAACATCTAGGAGGCCACAGGTTCCCAATCTCTGTGCTAATGGAACCTAATTGCTTGTAGCACTGTGACACAGTGAACATGAGCTAGATAAGTGTGTGGCAAATTCCAGGTACCCACCAGGGCTGTCTATAGTCATTTCTGAAGTGTAGTTATACCCACCCCAAATCTCCAGGGGCCTTAAGAAAAAGGGGGGAAAGCCTCGTGCACTGTGTACAGAGGAGATAGCCTGTAGTTTTGGAACGGAGGTTTTAAAAAAAGTTTCCTTATGTGTGTTGAAATCTGTACATTCCTGCTAAGGATGTCTTGGAATCAGAGCCCTTAAGTCTAATTGATTTCAGTGGGAGTAACTATAGAGGATTGCAGTATAAAAGACAGAAATAGTTTGCCTACTTACTTATGGATAGGAAAGACACACATTGTCTTTCAAACAGCCAAATAAATGAAAAGGGAGGTCTATTAATATTAAATATATGTATCATTTTGATAAAGTAAAATGAAATAGTTATTTGCAGAGACTTATTTCCAACTAGGTGGTTAAATAAATCCACGGATAAGCAAACAAAAGGAAGCAGAAAGTAATTGGAAATCCACACCGCTGTTTGCAATAAATGGTCACTTGTGTTAACGTTTATAGTCAGTTTGTCTTCCTGAGGGCAAAAATCCTGGTGCTGTGTCCTTCATTAATATTAATGAAACCTTTAATTAAAAAAAAAACCCACACAAATTCTCAGTGGTGGGATAAAAATTACTGCAGAATTGTGTTGTATGACTAATGGTATGGTCAGAAAACTCACTGGTTTGGTGAGCGGAAGAAGGTGTTATTGAGGAAGCATTAGGAGAAGGTTCAGAGAAGATCGGTCATTTAAGTTGGAGAACCGAAGTGTGAATTTTCATTGGAAACACCCGCATGGGAAACTGTATGAAGGGCAAAGCTACCAAGCACCATGAACCAGGAGGTCTGGGTCACCATGTCAAGTTTGATCCCCAAGTAAGACAGTTTAGGGGGCGGGCCCTCGGTCTTTCTGCTCGTCAGCAGGACTGCTGCTAATTATTCCAGCAATTTCCCCTAAAATAATTCATTTTTGTATCTTATGTGGCTGCAGAACTGCGCCACAAAAATTGTTGAAACATGAATTTTGAAGGATGGCTGTGTTTTGGTTCACATATGCTTTTGCAAAGTGTGAATTAGGTATGCTCACCTTTAAATGCAAATGGAATCGAATTTCTTCCCCTCCCAGCCATAAGGTTTTCCTTACTGTTTTGGCCACCTGGAGTCAGTTTTTGCTCTTGTTAAAACCAAATGTTCATGTCCTACGCCAAGGTCAAGATCTGTTAAATATGTCTCTGTTGCCTCAGGCCTATCTCTCCCCTCACATTTAAAAGACATAACTGCCCCCTTGCATGTTAATTCCTGTGTGTGAATCAAAATATGTGCAAATGTAATGTAAACACAGGGACAACTACCTAGAACTTCTTAAAACTGTGAGATTCTAAAGGTCAATGCTTGAATTGTTTTCTGAATTTCATATATTTTATTTTTGTCTGATTAAGTACAGTCATTAATCTTGGTGTCTTACTATTGATTTTTTTTGGCTGCAAAGGTGACTTGCAAGGTTTCCCTGACTTATCTCCCCACATTGAGATATACTATAAGCGATGCTTAGTTAGGGTTTCTGGGCCTGAAATTATTGCTGCCAAATATAAGAAGCAATAACCTTTTCCCTGTTGCCATGGAAAGATGCCACACAAAAAAGATATTTACATTTATCTCTTGGGTGGAATCTACACAAATATAAAAAACGCTATGAAAATGCTCTTTTAAAAAAATGTTTTGAAAAATGCATTGAATTTTGCATAGCTCATTGTCGCCATCTTGTGCCACATTTGTAAATTGCACTTTACAACACATTTAAAACGTTTTATTTGCAGCTGTGTAGCTGAGTCCTTGCACTCTAGATTCTCTGTGATCTGTCATCTCCATACCTTTTCCCCGTTGCTGACAAATCAACTGAGAGGAGGCGGTTTTACCAGACAAATGGCCAGAAGGGAAAGAATTAAGCAATTCCCCTCCCACAATTCTTTCACATTGAAATGCAGCCCTCTAAGGCTATTTTTCAGGAACTCATCCAACTCCCCTCTTTCAAAACCCAAACCATCAGAAATGCAGAATTTCAGATACAAGGATTTATTGGAAAATAAGACCCCAAGGTGGTTGTCACCAATGGAAGCGAAAGCCCAGAAAAAGCTTAATATGGAGGCCAAATGGCCGAAATATTGGGAAATTTTGGAACAAGAAGGAGACAGATTGAAATTGCAGAGCTTTGAGAAACTAAAAAATAAAGTGCAAGACTGGCTTCATTATTTTCAGATAATGGAGGCTTACAATTTGGACAAGAAAATTGGCTTCCAGGTGGAAAAATCTAAACTAGAAACAGAAGTGCTAGAACCTAAAACTAAGATTATGTCAAAAATGTATAACTTGCTGCTGAAATGGAATACACAGGATGAAACGGTTAAGTCAGCTATGATTAAATGGGCACAAGATGTTGGACATAACATTATGTTTGCTGACTGGGAACAGTTGTGGACCACCGGTATGAAATTTACGGCATGTAATGCCTTAAGAGAGAATATTATGAAAATGATATATAGGTGGTACATGACACCAGTCAAGCTCGCAAAAATATACCATTTGCCTGATAATAAATGATGGAAATGTAAGGAGGTTGAAGGCACATTCTTTCACCTTTGGTGGACGTGCCCAAAGATTAAGGCTTTCTGGGAAATGATTTATAATGAAATGAAAAAGGTATTTAAGTATACCTTCATGAAGAAACCAGAGGCCTTTCTCCTGGGCATAGTAGGCCATTTGGTGCCAAAGAAGGACAGAACTTTCTTTATGTATGCTACAACGGCAGCAAGAATACTTATAGCAAAGCACTGGAAGACGCAAGATCTACCCACTCTGGAAGAATGGCAGATGAAGTTGATTGACTGTATGGGACTGGCAGAAATGACCGGCAGAATCCGCGACCAGGGAGAAGAGTCTGCAGAAGAAGATTGGAAGAAATTCAAGGACTATTTACAGAAATACTACAAAATTAATGAACTCTGAAAGATGCTGGATTGAACTTATGTGGTCTCTAGCTGTTATGATAAAAATAACTGGGATTAAAATTGTTTAAGTCATAAAATTTAAAAAGTTGATTGGAAAATAAGGTGTTAGTTAAAAGGAATGTTAAGAGATTAGGATTTGCTGGATTAACAATTTGAACTAGAAAACAAGAAGGGGAGGTATGAGGAAGTCAAAGAAACATGTTATTGAAAAACTGTTATTGAAATTGATTTGTTTTTAACATTTTTCTTTTCTTTTTCTTTTTCTTTTTGTGTTTGTATAAAATTGGAAAATTCAATAAATATTTATTTAAAAAAAATGCAGAATTTCACATCACATTTAGTTTGGCACTGATTATCTCGGAAATGTAAAAACTTTCAAGAATACAGTGGTACCTCGGGTTAAGTACTTAATTCGTTCCGGAGGTCCATTCTTAACCTGAAACTGTTCTTTTTTTTAAAAAAAATAATTTTTATTAACTGGCCAATCACATCAAATTAAATCACATCACATAAATTCCAAATTACAAAGCCAAATTTTTAAATTTTGTTGGGGGAACCCATACTTCAAGATCCAAAGGGGGATTCAAATCATCTTCTTATTACTGCGTTAGTGTCCAAATCAGTCCCAATCAGTCCAGACAAAGCTCATAATTCTATCCAGTCTTATCTTGGTGTTTCCACATCATATCTTGTTCATATAATTTCTCTTTTTCTTTTACGATCTCTTCTGTTAGTCTCCTTAAGCCGATAAGCAAATGTAATAATCCTGTGTGAATTTCCCGTTCTTCCAATCTAAGTCCAGATGGTTTCCATATATCTCCTTCGTAGATAACATCACTCTTTCCATCATAAATCAGGCATTTTTCGCTCTTAAGTCCCACAGAGAAGTTAATCCACGATATGTAAACAGCTCTATTTCTCTCTTTCTCCTCCCAGACCCAAGAGCTCCAACAATGCCTCCCAAGATGGCGACGGCATTTTTAACTGCGTCATTCCAAAACTCTTAACTTTCCAGCTTCGTCTTGAAACATTGCTTTGGTTCGAAAGTTTATCTCCACACAGCCTTAAATCACAGCTTAAGTCCTTAAAGTTCTAACTCATTAGGGGAGGGGATTCTTGTTAATCACATAAAGAGGAAAGGAAAGTTTTTATTTCCCCCTCCCCCCTCAGTCATTTGCAATACCGTATCTTGACGTATCTTCTCATATTTTGTTCTTGCCTTGTTATCAGAGATCTCTTCTGTCAGCAGTCTTTACTCCCCCTTTTTCCTTGAAGTATGTGCAATTTATCTCGTCCAAATTGTTTCTTTTGAAGATTCTTGCAAACTAGAGGCGCGGATCAGGGACGGCGTCCAGGAGTGCCGGAGTCCCACAGGAGGGCTTTGTGCCTAGTGCCCCCACCCCCACAAATTCGGGGGTGGTATAGGGCACAGCAGGCAAGGGCCGTCCCCCCCATAATCCTGGGGGGGTTAAGGAGGCTAATTACCCCCATCATAGCCTCCAAATTACCTCGTGTGGGTCGGAGAGATGTTATTGTCAGCCATCTTCCGATGCGCCACCTAGTGGCCCCCTAACCTGAAACTGTTCTTAACCTGAAGCACCACTTTAGCCAATGGGGCCTCCTGCTGCTGCCACGCTGCCGGAGCACGATTTCTGTTCTCATCCTGAAGCAAAGTTCTTAACGTGAGGTACTATTTCTGGTTAGCGGAGTCTGTAACCTGAAGCATATGTAACCTGAAGTGTATGTAACCCGAGGTACCACTGTATAAGAACACATTGCCTAAGCAACCACAGGGCATTATTAAGTCTGTCAGATGACTAGCAGTAATACTTTTGTACACATAGAAACAACAGGTATGTCAGGAAAATGCTAATCATAAGGCAGGGCGGGGGGAATTTGTGTGTTGCTTTAACTGGAAAAGCCAGCGACTTGGCTGTGATACAAAATACATTTACCAGGGAGTAAGTCCTGTTGAATTCAGTAGGTCTTGCTTTTGAATAAACAGACTTAGTAGGACTACATCCATGTAATCTATTTGAAGTGCTCTACAGTTACCTTCCATAAACTAAAGCAAGTTGAAAATCTCACTTGCTAGCATGAAATCTTTCCGCTAAAATGGTTATTGGAAGAACTCTGCTTCTATCCTGTTATCAAATGGACTAGAAAATGCTTCTACCGAAAGATTGCTTACTGTTTGGAACAGAAAAACATGGTTTCTTGAAATGTATGTTTTATCTCTCAGCCCAAAACCATAAAGCAAGATAACTGTGGGAGTGGAATGGTTGCATGATATATATTTCCCAGCCCCCCAATAGAACATGGGTTAATACTCCTCATAGGTTTGCACAATGGATTATGAAGGGCAGAGTTTTCCATATGACTCCAATGAGGATTGCTACAGTAAAAATGGTTTTAATTATTCAGTCTATTTGGCCAGATGTCCAAATCCAGGCAACCTTTCTGTGTATTCTCTCTCTTCTCTTCCCCTGCCTTTATTGTTCTTTCACATCTATCACTTCTGCCCTATTCAAGGGTCCTAAATCACAAGATTACAACTGTGTGAAGTGGAAAGTGGGGTCATGGCTGCTGCCCCCATCTTCCCACTGCCCACACACTGAAGAGGGGAGGCTGCCTGTCATCCACAGTGCCCTCTGATGACTTGGAATCTGCATTGCATGCAATTCGAAATTACAGTGGTATCTCGGTTTTCAAACGTAATATGTTCTGGAAGACTGTTCAAGTTCTGAAACGTTCGAAAACAGAAAACTCAATAGCCAACAGCCAGGCCTTAGGATCTTGCACTCAGTGGAAGCCACGTGGCATGTTCGACTTCCGAGGCATTTACTTCCGGGTTTACGGCGTTCGAAAACTGAAATGTTCGTCAATGGAGATGTTTGGAAACTAAGGTACCAGTGTATTGTGGTGGGGAACCCAAGTGTGTAGAGCAGGCTCTCTGCTTCTGACTCCCTCCAAAGTGCAAACAGTGGCAGAGGTGCCAACTTGAATAAAATACTGGGGAGGGGGAGCAGGTAAGCCCCGCCCTAGATAATCGATCACATAATGTGGTGCAGGCACACCCTTTGAATGGAAACGCCCATCAAAGATTTTATGGGGGGGCGGCAAAGCCCCCTCGGCCCCTAGGAGTTGACTCCTATGACCAGTGGGGAGTTAGGAGATGTGACAGTAATGGCCCCAACTTTCCTAATTTACTATTTGCACATTCTGGAAACAATTGAAGACATTTTTGTTCCGATAAGCTCTGATAAGGCCTTGGGTGTCCATTTTGAATTGTTTTTCAAATTCACATTCTGTGGTTTTTAACCGGGCTTTTAAAAGCCGTTTTTATTATATTTTCTGCATGCTCTCACACACATAGTGATTTATAACATCTGGGCAAGGCTATTCTCCAATAACAGTATTTGTGAATTGATTTTTACCAGTATGTGTTGGACAATGAACTGGAATAAATGCATCTCAAAGTGATCCATGAAAACCTAATTTTCCTAAAGAGTATTGGCTCAGTATGGATTTTTCCAATGAATCAATTTTGTGTTGGGAACTATATTGGCCAACTAATTCTTCCTGATTGATCAACTAATTCCTTCTGATGGTATCTTGAATATATCTTGAAAACGTTAATAAACATTGGGGGAAAAGATTATTCAGCAAACATGGGCCACCTTCATGTCAATGGACTAAGTGTCGCATCACTCTCCTACACTAGACTTTCTTGAGCACTCAACTTCTGTGCAATAGAAAACCCAACCTCTGGATCAACAAACATGGGCTTGTGCCAAGCCACTGTTTTTATTATTTAAACTGCCACAGTTCTGTGACATCACCAGTGCTGAGTGCAGCTCACCATCACAGATAACTAATGTAGTGTAATAATGATTATAGGTTGGGAAAGTGGTTTGTTTTTTTTACAAAATAATTCTTGTTCATTGTAAGACAAATAGCTGAGTCTGATCAACATAAGCATAAAGCCAACCTGGTGTCTGAATGCAGTGGCGGATTGGATGATGGACACTAAACTGTGCTTGAATTCTGGGGAAATGGGGGCTCTTTGGGTTGGTCACTCCCATGTCTGGGAGATTAGCCTGTTTTGGACAGGGTCACACTCCTCTGAAGGAGCAAGGATGGAGCTTGGGGGGTATTCCTGGATACTTCTTTTTCACTAGAGGCCAATGGCATGCCTTTTACTGGCTTTGTCTGGCTTGCCAGCTATAGCTGTTCCTGGACAGGTGCAGCCTGACCACTGTAGTCCAGGTGCTGGTAACCCCAAGGCTGGACTACTACCATGCAATCTTTGAAGCTGCCCTTGGAGCTTGTCTGGAGACTCCAACTGGTGCAGAATGCTGCTAACCTGCAGCTCCATTGTTACACCGTCCACATTGGCTGCCCATTTACTACTGAGCCAGGTTCAAGGGACCTTGGGGACCTCCTGAACCCTTCCTTTCCAGCTCCAATCAACTGCAGGAGTGTTGCTGACTGTCCCCCTCAGTCAGCAAGGCTCATTTGATTCTGACAGCAACAAGAAACAGCCTTTAGTGCATATTTGAAGTAAACAAAAGGTGATTGTTAATCTAATGAAATCAAGAGGCTTATATTTGACATTTCAGTTTCTGGTCTGTGTTGTTTGGGATATAAATTAGGAGAAAAATACATGCATTTTGTTTTCCTAAAAAGGAGGAGCATGAGGCCTGTTTGCTCTCTTGAGAGCTTGAACATAAAGCAGACTGTCTTGCAAAGCAAAACCTTTAACTAGAGTCTATGAAAGCCGATTTTAGGTGATGACTGGTACTTTAGAGGATACAGATTTAAACAAAACAGAAAAGACTCCAGCTCTTTGCAACAGTGGATTCAATTTTCTCAGGGAAAGATTCCAGCAGGGCAGGGAAGCCATTACATGGATCATCTTCTTTCATCCCCTTGCATAAACTTAATACTCTGAGATTGCAGCTTTTAAGATTATTTTAGTAATTTCCATTTTTCAATGTCATGCAGCATTTCTTTGAGGAAGAATTTCTTCTGTGAGCTTGCACTAAATTGAGTTTAAGATTTTACAATAATACCACACATTTCACTTACTCATTCCATTTTGATTCATTAAGGGTGCTTCAGGAAAATGTTGTCTAGCTTTAGATAATATATTGAGGTTGGTGTGTTGTTGTTTTTTTGGTACAGTGGTACCTCGGGTTAAGTACTTAATTCATTCTGGAGGTCCGTACTTAACCTGAAACTGTTCTTAACCTGAAGCACCACTTTAGCTAATGGGGCTTCCTGCTGCTGCTGCGCCGCCAGAGCACGATTTCTGTTCTCATCCTGAAGCAAAGTTCTTAACCTGAAGCACTATTTCTGGGTTAGCGGAGTCTGTAACCTGAAGGCATATGTAACCTGAAGTGTATGTAACCCGAGGTACCACTGTATTTTGTATTTTGTGTTCTCATGTTTATGTCGTGAACTGCCATGTGATCTTTGGATGTAGGGTGATATACAAATTTAGCAAATAAAATAAACAATTTGGGATGTTTGCTTTGGGATCATCAGTACACAGTAGCTATTCAGAAATAAGACTGAACCCTATAACCATAGAGCAAGCTTGGTAAGTTGTGAAAGGCAATATCAATTCATTTTGCTTATCAACCAATATGTTGATCAACTCTAGCTCTAAAATTCTAAGCAACACACTGCTCACCACAAGCCCCTCCATTATGTACCAGTGTCATTGTATCTGGTGGGCAGTCATTTGAGGTCCCCTTGGCTGTAGGGTCCAGACTTGGATCCTGGAAACCACTCCAGCTGGACCACTGCTTAGGAAGAAGGACAGTGTGAGCTAACCAGCCTATGCGTTTATTGTTTCAGAGAGCTAGATATCAAAGTATGCACTCTCTAGCAAAGAAAACCTGTCCTCCATTTTTAATAGGTGTGAATCCCAGTTGAGGAATTAAAGTGACAAAACATTCAGAAGCGTTAAATCTTCCTAAATATAGGCGTACTTTCCCATTATCTAGGTTCAGTGTTTTACCTTCTGTACAACTCCAATAAAGATTTCAGGGTATCCCTTTGGATTATGTTTATGTCCTAGCAGGATTGAAAATGCTGTGTCTGACATGCATTGGCAGTTTTACACAGAGAGTAGATAAAACATATTGCTAGATTTAAGGAAATTATTGCATGAGTTAATTGGATGTTTTATTTCTATCAGTGACAGGTATCAGTCCTTACGTGTAAGCACACAAATGTGCAAGTAAGCATGTGCTATTGTATTATACTACTGGGTATACTTGTAAGTAAACATGTGTAATTGTATTATAGATAAGCTACGTGAATGTCATTGCTCTCTGCAATTATACACACATCTGGCTATCTGACATCTGGTCAGGCAACCAGGCAAGTTGTGTCATAGAAGGGAGCAAACATATGGTAATCTAGAAAATAGCCCATAAAGAGAAGGCAGCAGCATCTCCCTTGGGGCATGCATGACAAAGGAAATAGCATCTGACTTCTTTTTTCAAGATCAATTTATATTTCCAAACTGAAACACAGATCCTAGTTACTCCTGAGAGCAAACACTTAAGAAATATTTAGTGCTAAGTTCTGACTACAAAGTTTGCTTTAATGGTTTCATTATTACCTGCCGATGTGGCAGAGCAAACGCTTTCCACAGCAACAAGTCAATAACAATAATTCCATATATTTTAATGAGGAGCTTTTGTGATCTTGGCAGATATTTGCTTAAGACTTCAGAGTGTTACATTGACTATCTCATAATGTTTAAGAGCTCAGAGAGCATTTTATTTTAGTCTTTGCTTCCGAAACAGAAGGCCAGACTTCATATTTTCCGTAAGGCAATTAAGCAGTCATTCCAGTCATAGCTGCTAGACCAAGGAATTACGAAATGCATACCATAACGTTGGTGAGAATTAAAGAAACTGTTTCTATGTGCTCAAATGCCTGCTATTAGCAGCTATCAAACTGGGACTGCAGATGGCAAAAGTTTCCTTTGATATTTTTTTTCCTACGTGAAAGTAGGTCTCCTGGTCTTAAAAATATAAAAGTCAGTTCAAAGTTATTAAGCTTAACAAGAGACGTCTAGCTGAATGCAAACTCAGAAAGATTTATTACCACTTTTAACCAAGAGGTCAGGAGCCTGTGACCCTTCAAGTGTTGTTGGACTCCAACTCCCATAAGACCCAGCTGCCATTGTCAATGTTCGGGGTAATGGGAGTTGTAGTTCATCAACATCTGGAGGGCCATTGGTTCACCATCTTCTTTTTAACTTCTCCCTCTGCCATAGAGCTTAAGAAGCTGTTTGATACCAGGTCATACCCATGAAGGCAAGTATTGCCTATGCTGAACAACAGCAGTTCTGCAGCCTGTGACACAAAGGTCTTTCATATTACCTTCTACCTGATCCTTCTTTTTAAAAAGACTGGAGATGCTATCAATTGAACTTGGTACCTGCATACACTCCATCACTGAGCTATGGTCCTTCCCATTGTTACATTAATCATATGTGGTACCTTCCCCCCTCTCCCCATTGTCAACAGATTAGGAGGGGGTGCAGGCAAACGGTCTACCCAGTCATTCTTACCTTTGAGCCAGTTGCCAGACATTTCTGTTTCTGTTTCTGAAACAGTTTCCTCCCACCGGGATCTTTGCTACACTGGAAATTCCATATATGTGCCATGGTACAAGGAATACACAGTCTGCCGGACTGAAATCCAGTAGTGTCCAATGTGCTAACTCTGACCTCATCACCACCCTGCCTTCCCTTAGCTCTTCCCTGTTAAGCTGTAGCAATGCTGGTTCTGGGTGAGGCAGATGATCTGTGGCTCTAACTCACCACACCACCCATTCCTCCAAGAGGCTTGTGATGAGTTGGCACTGAGATATAGGAGACGGGGGGTTTGGCACAGAGACTGCTTTCGTTGTTTTGGATCATCGTGTTCTGGAGCTAGACAGGGCAGCAAGACGGTGTTGACTGTCTTTGTCCTCTCAGCTTGACAGGTTATGTTGGCTTTCTATCCGCCTATTGAACAGGCCTTGTTATGGCATTTGCAATAATTTTTTTTTTTTAATAAATGGGGAAAGTGTTACAAGACAAAAAAACCCACAAAACCCTAGTTTAAAAGCAAAACAGCAGCCCTTCACCACCCATTTGGGTATAATTCTCTATTTTGTGCTACGAAAAAGATATATATCCTTAGTGACCAACAGTGCAATGTTTCAATCACAGGATAATGTACAGCCCACATATTTGTGTTCTGATTTTTTTATGGCAGCTCTTTTAAGCTGTTTTCCAAAGGTGACAAGGGAGGCACGGTTTTGCTAAATTTGGGGGGGGGCATGAAGAAGAGGCTAGCGCATTTTATTAAGGCTCCAGATCCTCCCCACTCTCAAATTCAAGCCCTGCCACTGATGATGTCTAGCAGGTTCACATCAAATATTGTTAACAATCTGCCTACCCTTCTATCGCCAAAGGCATTCAATGTACTTTTAAGCAACATGGAAAAATCAAGCTTTTAATTTATGTTTAATGGTGCATGGAAGTAATTGAAGGCCTAGTTCTATTTGATTGTCAGAACATTAAGGCAATGCAATGATAGTGGTCTGGAGAACAGGTAAGTTAACATTTTGAGCCAAGGTTGTCACCAGCAATCATTTTCTTGTTCCACCAGGATGATTTGCAGAGGATTTCAATACCCTTTTCTTCCTAAATGCCCATTTAGGGGAATTTAAACCTGGTGAGACCAAACATAAGCATGGATAGGAAGTCAGTATCTTAAATAATGTTTATTAAAGATCCTGCATTTTCCCAGAGAAAGGTAGATGGAAGAGCTTTGCTGCATCATCTCTCTCCATAAAGTCCTTACCAACTCTAGCTACAGAAATTCTTCATGTTTCTGTGCAGACAGTCATTGCCTCTCCTTTCCCTTCAAGAGCCTTGCAATGCTGGATTTAGTATGTGCAGAACTTCTACAGAAAAGGATGGCATATGAAGATGAATTGGCACTGGCAAAAATGGGAAAGGCAGATAGGGCATGTAGAGGGGGTGCTTGCCTTTCCACTCTAGTCTACAGGCTGGGGGCAGACCAGAGTGAAGCCTTCGTCACTCCAGTCCACTCCCAAGCCCCGCCCACTCACCCCAGCCAGATGAGCCAGGATTCAAATAGTTGGATGGTAGGAAAGCCTGCCAATCCAAGCTGCCGGCCTGTAGGTTCCCCAGCTGCTGTCCGCCTAGCCCCAGCATTGCTCCCTTGGTATCTGAACCTGCCACGATGAGCTGCAACAGCCGCTCACCCCATGACTGGGTAAACAGCCATTGTAGTTCATACAAAAATCAGTATCTGGGTGATTACGCTTTGGACTGACTTAGAATTTGTAGTTCACAAGTAAAGCCTACGGGCAGTTTATGGCCAGTTCTAACAAATGAATTACCTTAAGTGTACACTTGAGAAGAATTTGCAAATATTATTCTCTCTCTGACAGCAAAACTATTTGGAAGGATGCCACATGTCCTAAATCCAAAAATACTTTCTATTGATCTTATTTTGGTATTAACTTTAGAGCTTCGTGCTTCTTAAAATAAATATATTGAACATTTGTTTGACAAAAATCTCTAATTGGCTCCAAGTCATTTTAAAAACCTGTTTGGTTCCAAAGCAGAAGTTTACCTTGGAAATTATTGTGGCTATTTTGAAGACTATTCTACTGGAAGATCTATTTGTTATATGTCCAAAAGAAGCTAACTCAATGAAGCTGTTTGTGTGTGCATGGATGTAGGGAAATGAAGTATACCACCTTATGTAGCAGGAACACTTTTCTCCACTGAGGTGTTGATTTGAATGGGAGGGCTTGGTTTCAATGCAGCCCCTGATCTGCTCTTGACATACATCTAAGAAGCATTTCTCTCTCTCCATCATCCAAGCACTGATGGTAGAGGACCAGCACCAGCAGTCCTTTGTGCACCAGCAGGGATGGGGCTTCTATTGAAGAGATGGGAAAATGTGTGTCACACTGATTTTGTGGTAGAGGGGTCTACCCAGCTCTGTTGGAATATCAGTTTAACACAGCAATCTTATGCACACGTAGGTTTCAAGGCTGGTTTATAGATATTCCCTTTTTTACCATTACACATAATAAGTCATCCTAGCATCTTACACCATGTGAATGCCAAATTTCATATTTCTATATGTTAGAGAAATAGTGCAATAATTTTAATACCTGCCCTCTGAGTGAGTCAGCAGGTGAGCAGCTTTATATGTATAATTTTGCTTCAGGGTAAGATAGTATCTAGCTTTACACAACTTAATATTTTACTTCTCCACTAAGGTAGGTGAGCAGAATGGCCAGTTACAGGTCTATTTTTGGTGTGCCCCCAGGTGGGCTTTCTGAAATGATCTTGTAGGTGGCTTGTAATTCCATCTCTGGAAACATTATGTGGAAAACATTTTCTTGTTTATGCAACTTATCTGTGCATTTACAATGTCATTTCAAAAAGGCATTCTTTGAGTG
Source organism: Podarcis filfolensis (assembly GCF_964270895.1). Classification (NCBI taxonomy): domain Eukaryota; kingdom Metazoa; phylum Chordata; class Lepidosauria; order Squamata; family Lacertidae; genus Podarcis; species Podarcis filfolensis. Next base: position 55,030,981 of record NC_139607.1, on the reverse strand, counting down.
CCAAAGGTTATGTCAAAATAAATGTTTTTTGTCCTACTTCTTAAAGACAAACTTAAAGCCATTGTAACTAATTGATGTGCTTAGCATCAATCAGGATCACACACAAAACCGAAGCAGAAATTAAATTTTCACTTACATTTCCAAGAAACTCCCCACACCTGCTATTTAAACAGTAGACCATTCAGTTTTGCACATTGTGTTTACTATCTGCATCTTGGTCTTAAGACTATTTGACTATGTGATTTGTTAAATCATAGGCGGTATTTGAGGAGGGGGATACATTTGGAGGTATTTGGGGAGGGAGATACATTGTCATCCTTCTAAGGTAGTTTGTCCACCTTTGGGCCACACCCTGCACTCAGATTTCCTGGAAGCTGTCAGCATGCAAAAGTGGCCAAACCCTAGATATGGCTTCAACTGGCTGGCTAAACCAGGTGAGGGTAGCCTCTGGGTCTCAAAGTCTCAGTGAGTTAGGGACTTCCCCTGCATGAGAAGAGATCTCCAGTGGATTGAGCGGATGAGACCAATGGTGGGTCCAACAGTTAAGGAGGCAGTTTCTGCACATCCTGTAAAGGGAAGTGAGGGGCAGATGGCTTGGTCAACCTGGGAAAGCAGCTCATCCAGGAGAAGGAAAACTCTGATCCTAAACCGCACCTGCCTTGCAGGATATCTCTGGGAGAAGAAAAGGATAAAGAATAAACACTACCCAAATCTGGATTGGTGTCCCCAAGATGGTTGGATGGCACCTTGTACACCTCCTTCCAGCAACTCCTGCAGCCAAGCTGGTGCCCAACATATTACTCTGCTTTCCTTTGTACCACATCAGCAAGACCGAGAGGGGGGGTCTTGTTATATGGGCAGTTCAGAACTTCCATACATAATGCCCAGGCTTGTGCCCCACTTTGGTGCTGCTAATGCAGCAATTTGACTTGACCCTGGGGGCACACTCCGCTGTCTCTTGAGATAGATGGGTGTCAACAACAATTGACCAAGGACTACAGTAGAAGCCTATTGTCTTGCACCTGACCAAATAATATCTATTAATGCTTTGGAAAATATGGACAACCAGAGATTGAAAACAAAGGGAAGAATTCAAAGTCACACTAATTTAAAATTGCTTAGCAGTGTATTAGTTGCAGTAGTGGAATGACTATGCACAAGAGAAGCCACAGGAAGCCACTGTGGTTCTCATCACTAGTTATCCAACAGCTTGCTTCTGTGGTCCCAGTACTTCCTGTTGCACAAGGTCCCATTAGCGCAACAGTTGTGCTGCATTTCATATTTCACAACCTTTATTTGTCCTTACGCTAGCGCAAAAGCCCTTGCACTGGTGACCCAAAAACATTGAATCCCAGCCAAATCTTTTATCTTAATTCTAGTATGAACTAGGTTTTCATTATCTGGGTTTTCTGTTTGTTTTGTTTCTTTACAAAGATCTTGGCTATCTTCTTACCGCTTCCTCTGAGAGATGACCTTCCCTTTATTCACAGCTTCACAAGCTGTATTCCTGATTCAGTCAGACCCAGCTTAAACAGGCAAAAGACGAAATACCCATGCCCCCCTCTCCCCCACCAATGTTCTTTCAATTGTTATAACCCGAAGGCAGAAGAAACATTAAAAAGTACTTTCAAGGGCAGCATCATGTGGTCAGCATCATTTGTATCCACCAGTCAGAAGAATGATGTTTTATCTCATGGCCATTAATAAAAGATTACAAACTCTATATCCTGTGCATATGTAGTATTTCGTGAATCTACATTTGCAAGTTTGGCTTTTAGGAGTGCTTGTCATATCTGCATAGCAACATGCAAAAATAACAAAAATGCTTACTTTTAAAAACCCCAGCTTGAAAAACACTGGGAAAATATAAATGACATAGGTAGTGGAGGTATATGTATCTGCATATGGGGATCATGAAAACAGGCAGTTAACTGGGATGCTAGGACATAAAGCAGGATTAGCGTAAAGCAGTACCCTGAAACTCATTCTCCTTGTGATTTATAAAGTCTGGCAGGAATTAAGAAAAACATAGGGCACTCCCCGGGCTATTGCTAATTTTGGTTGGGATTCGATCACATATTGGCAAATTCAGATGGCACAATTAAATTGGGAGGTATTGTGCAAAAAGCCAATTGCCCTCAAAGACTGGACTTTTTGCAATAAGTGGCAAGGAAATGCCCTGAAATTGTGCCATGACGCTTGCTTTTATGCATCGTCATCTAAGTTTCCCACAAACATTTATTTATTATATTAATTAAATTTGTATACCGCCTTTCATCCTCAGATCTCAGGGTGGTTCTCAACGTAAAATTACAATATAAAAATGACAAAATACATAGTAAATAAGAACAGGAGGAGTCGTCACAGGCAAGAGAGATGAAGTAGAGAGTGAACAAGCTGACAGACTTCATACATGACTGATTCGCTGGCATCCTTGTCTGTCAGTTTAAATTATGCAACCAGGAAGCATGAAGTAATCAACTGTGGAGGTTAGTGTATTAGCATGAATGGGGCAGTCTGTTAGATGTGCATAGACCCCTTTTTCACCAGTGCTGAATGCCTAGAATATTGGAGGCAGGGCCATCAGATGCAACCTCACTTCAGCTCCATGTATTATGTGTGGCAGGGAAATGTGCATGCATGACATCAGTTTCAATTCAGTCTGGTTTCTTACAAGTGGATGTGTGTGAAGGGACAAGCCTCAGGCTTCCACTATATCTCCAATTACACATAAGCCCAGCTGACACAATCTGTCAGGGACAGGGGGGATCACATGGGTGGCATCTAATTCCATATGCCATAGTAGTTCATACTCGAGGTTCTGGGCATCCTAAGAGAAGGTGCATGAGCATAAAGTACACTTCCTTGCTCCACCATATGGAAAATCTAAATGTTGAAACCATTTATGAATCAAGACTCATTGTGCCAATCTGGGTGTCATGCCCAGGTGGATGGCCTAAAACAAGCTCTGCACAGATTTGGATTTTTTTAAAAAAAAAATTAAAGCTGAGATTCTGTGCTTTAGATTCTGAGATCTAAAGCTTCTCAGAATCTAAAGTACAGAAGTTCAGCCACTTCAGCAAAGACACTGATCGAAAACTGTTCTTTGCCCACATGCAAAGAGGGAGCATACTTATAGAGGGAAAACATTAAATGTTCCGTAATCCCCAGTTCTTCTTTAGAAAGTATAATGGCTGAAATCATTTCTGTTCCCTTTTCACATTTACATTTCTCTGGCGAGAAGGATGGAAAACAGCAACAACTATGTACTCAAGTTTCCTCATTCCAAGCAGCCATCGTAATATGGCAATGAAAGTGGCAGGCTGTAAGCACTGATCGGAGCATTTGAAATGGCGTGCTGTCTTATCCCCTGAAAGCATGATAAGATACTGTTCTAAATAAGCAGCCAGTCCCACATTGTGCTAATGCAATATTAATTATTAGAGAGGCATAATAAAGGAAATTCAAGTCGTATTATTAAGGCTTTCCTGCATCACAGCTGAGAAGACAGAGGGCGGCTTCTAAACAAACAGATTATGTGGCCCAGGGCAGAGCTCAGCAAGCAATCTGCAATTATGTCTGCCCACAAGAGTGCTGTATTGAGTTATTGTGGGCAGTCCCAAAGGGAAAGGCTCTAGTGGCATAATGATTATTACAGATGCATTATTAAATATCCACATTTTGTTCATTTGATCAAGGTGCCAACGGTATACTTCCATTTCTATTCTGCAATTAATATGTGTTGCATGAAAGAAATGGCAGATGAAATGTACAATTCCTTTCAAAAGCCGAGACAAATAACCATGAATGGGGAAAGACTAAACATAACTAAAGTATTAAGCTTTTTCTGTTTTGAATGTGTACATTGACTAAGTGCTACCTGAATAGATCAATAAAGATTATTTTTTATAATAAAAAAATGAGGGGCATTTGAAAGGCACTTTGTTAATGTTATAATGGACCACGGCTTTAGCATATAGCAAGGTATAAAAACAGATTGTGAAAGAAAATTTTGCAGATTTATTTGCAGGTAATGAAGAGCTCTGAAGAATTCTGTGTGTGCAGTTAAAACAGAGCAACAAGGATGTAAAAAAATTAAAAGGAAACTTACTGGTAACTTTTTTTAAAAAAATCTATGTTGCTGTGCTTTAACAAAAGTAAAATAAGAATTCAGTGCTCATCAATGCTGCACAGGTGACAGTCTCACTTCTTGCAAAGCCTATGGACTTAGAAATATACCTGATTGATTTTGGTGTGTATGTGTTAATTGACATCATGCTTTGATTTAGGAGACGACAAACATACCACACCAGATCACCCCAGTTGGCCTTATTCAGCTCCCATACAGAGCTGAATCAAATCCCTGGGTTCTACTAGCAGAGGAAGCCTGGAGACTGGTTGTACTTAAAGTTAATTCTTTCTGCCTGAATGCAACACAGTTCTCCTCCTCCTCCTCCTCCTGTAAATAAGCCACAAAGTGACAGAATGCAAACCTCACTTTTAGAATGCTGTATTCAGTAAGCTTTGGGCTGCTTTGGTCTGGTTGCCTTGGGGGTAAGACAAAATAAAATAAAATATTCACATATGATTCGTCCATATTGTAAGTGACAGGGTGTCCATTAGGAAATCAAAGGCATAAGTATACACATCTTACACCCTGGAGAGATGTCAGCGTTTCAGCTTCCCATCATAGCATTATTTTAAAGTCTCAGTGTAAAAGCTGGCACCATCATGGGCCCATTCCAGTCATTTTTTTATAACAAAAGAATTTTGAAAAACTTTCTTCTTTTCCAGACCCTGTTAAATCTTGGCTATTATCATACCCTGCAAGTGTCCCAGAAAAACTGGGATATCCCATTTTTTTTATAGTGAGAGGATGGTGGCCACTGGTTTTGCAGGCAGCAAAACCAACACAGCAGCAATGGGAAAATTCTCATGTTTCTTCCTCCCCCATCTCCACATTTTCAAAAAGTTTCTCAAGCAGGTTCCTGCTGACTGTTCCATATAGCTGGCAGGCAACAAAATGGGTGATAGACAATTCTTGCATTTCTTCCACTACTTCCACAATGGGTATCATTGAGCCACTTACTATGGTATATCTCAGCCTAAGCCTACCTCACAGGATTGTTTTGAGGATAGAAATGGATCCAAGGGAAACCCATGTACTCCTAGGACTGGATAGAAATGTTATAAGCAAACAGACAACTTCTGTGGCTATGTATTTTGCTCTTGGACCTGTCTTGCTGCCCCCGGTCATTCCCCAAGCTCTGGAACCTTATGAGCTATCTGCAAGTGCCGTAAGAGACTCTCGTGAAAAAAGAAGGGAGCTTAAAGTATCAAGGTGCCTTTTAAATTCAAGATCTCTTAAGATATGTTGTGCCTCTGTGCATGTTCTTACAGTCTATATTTACTTCCATTTGTTAAGGATCTAACCCCATGGTGCCTATTAAAGGGCTTCCTAAAAGCCCAGAATCACATAAGGATTGCTTAGTCCTACCTCAAAGCAAATAACATAAAAAGGAGTGTGCATTTTGACTGAATTTCCCCTAATGAATAGGACCCATAAAAAGGAATTATGTTCAATGTAAATTATTCATACTTCAGCAACTAAACGATGCAACCTCAAGTTATGGCTCCCATCCACCAGCAGCCATAAACAGCCATTTCGGTAAGATTGCAATGCATGTTTCTCACTGTCAATTAGAATATATATCATGCACAAAGCAATAGAATGTGACAAGAAGAGGCGATAAGGCACAGTAGCCACAAGGGAAATGCATAGTCAAGACAAGGCAGGATTGTGTTGCTTTGTTTTTTTACAGGACTCTTATCTACAAGCTGCTTGTTTTGAAACAGTGACCTCTGAGGGACAATGAAAAAAGGCAAAAGGAGAACCACTCTGTCACTGCTTGTTAAACATATTTCTGAAGTGACTCAGAGTTTTATAACTGAACATAGTAAAACAATAACAACAACAATGAACTGAAGATTTGTCCCATGTGGGGTTCTGAGGAAGGACTTCCTGTGTCATTGTCTTGTGCTGTAAAGCTAGATTGCTCATTATTTTGAACATGGTCAGATAGGAACATTGGAAGCTGCTTTATACAGAGCCAGACCATTGGTCCATCGCATATTGTCCATGCTGACTGGCTCTCCAAGACTTCAGACAGGAGTCTCTCCTAGCCCTACCTGGTGATACCAGGAATTGAACCAAGGACTTTCTGCATAAAAGTATCTACTCTATCACTGAGCTATGGCCCTTCCCCAAGGATTTCTTCCTTTACCATACTCTGATGCTGATGGAAGGAAATACTGAAGTGATTTCAGGAGAGGGAACTTTGAATTCACTTTGAAGTCTACCTCACCAAAGATCCATTGCAGTTGCTGTTAAAAATAATCAACCTCTTGCCACACTATTTCCTTCCACAGGGCTGTGAGTGGAGAGGGGAGCAGGCTGTATATCCAAGACCCTTCCAATTCCTGTATCCAGCAAAGACTTATTTGCTAGAATGGTCAGACAAGTTTCATGATAACAGCCCTCTAAGTATGGACCTTTAAGGTAACAAAGGAAGTGGCTCTGTACCAGAGAACAAATGGGTAGTCCCCCTTTCCTCAACTGTCTAGTAGTTAGAAAGATCAAGGTCACCAATTGTGACTTACACCAATGTTAACTGTGCTAGAACAACAACTCATAATAATAGGCCATTATTTAGAAGAATCAGTAGCGTAGCGTGGGTTGTCAGCACCCGGGGCAAGGAAAGTAATTTGCGCCCCCTAACCCGTGGATTTGCGCCCCCTAACCCTAAGCCCCAGATGTTGCGCCCGGTGCGGCTGGCCCCCCCCCTGCACCCCCATGCTACACCACTGAGAAGAATGTGTATTGATGAAAGATGAGGCATAAATATTAAGAGTGCATGAAACATGAACATATATTATGATGATCTGAACATATAAACGGCTTCAGCCCTGTATACCCAAAAGAGCATCTCCACCTGCATTGTTCAGCCCAGACACTGAGGGCCTTCTGGCAGTTCCCTCACTGCGAGAAGAAGTTGCAGGGAACCAGACAGAGGACCTTATCGGTAGTTGTGCCCACTGTCAGGAGCACCCTCCTGTTAGATGTTTATTTCCTTGACAACTGTCTGACTTTTAGAAGACATCTGAAGACAGCCTTGTATAGGAAAGTTTTTCCATGTTAGATATTGTACTATGTTTGATGTTTTAATTTGATGGAAGCTGCCCAGAGGGGCTGGGGCAACCCAGTAGGATGGGCGGAATAGTGATGATGATGATGACGACGGTACACCTCTGCTCTTCATTCACCCAAGGACCTTAGGGCCATTAAACATTTAAAGTTATTTAAAATAAATTATGTTATGTTTGCAATTTTACCTTCTGCTTCACACAAAAAACTGCCATCACTGAGCATACTTAGAGACAGGTTTTGTTTTTCAAAATGTTTGGAACTTTTAAGGTTTCATTTATTTGTTTTTCTTTTTTACAGGTGTATAATTACCTTAAATATCACTTTATGATGAATGGATCATTAAATAATGATGGTTCAAGGAATTAACTTCCCTGGATTTTGCCTAACCCCTTTATCTTTCTTGCCAATCGTTACCAGATTGGTAAAGCCCCTCAAATGGGCCATTAGAGATTCAACAAATATCTTTTACTGGCTCCTAATGTGCTTTGGGTATAACAGGCACATTAGTAGCTAAAGACAGGCGTGTGTAGCAAGTGGCTCACTCATTCTGAATGGAACTCTTGAGGAAGACCTTGAGAAGCATCCAGGGGGGAAAAATGACCTTCATCACTGCTATTCAAAATAATCTGATCTGAATCCAGCTGAACACATTCATCTGCCCACAAAATATTAAAATACATTTGGAAGTCCTCCTACTTGCTCTTAATCTCCCAACCCTCCAGGACAAGATTTGCACCTTCAGTGTTGCTTCAGAATACCAGATCAGTCTCTGACAGCTGCTGTATCAGGTCTTTGAAAGAGGGACTAGAATTCTCCACTGACAGATGACTGATGAAGAGAACTGCATGTTCTTTCCCTGTGGCTAGATAGTTTGGTGGTGGTTCATGGGAGAAAGGTGCAGGAGTAGAAGTAGAAAATAAGTCATTAGTCAAAAAGACCTAGTACAGGCAGTAAAAGCAATAGCATCATTGGCAGATCAAGTATGAAGACCCAAGATCATTAGTGGCATCTGTAAATTCAATGCCAACTGGAAATAGAGGCATTGTCCACAGCCAGATTAAAAGGCTACATGAATTGCAAGCCACAATGCCATGTTGTATTATTCTAGTTTAACAAGCAACACACCATCGGATAGGAAAGCAGATGTGCCTGATCTTTGGAATAATCTATCAGGTGGCAGATGAATCTGAACTGTTGAATAATTATTTCTAAATCGCAATAGCAAAACTTGAAGGACTTGGCAATGGAGTCAGAAGATTATTATCAGCGTTACAAGCTCTCTGACTGCCCCCTAAGCCTGCCCCCGAGGCCAGCTGAAGTGAAATCACACTGGGGTAAAAGACCCTCTTCTGCCATTCCCTAGAAAAACAGATGGCAAAGTCATAGCTTTCATCTACTCTGAGTAAAACTTAGTTGCATACCAACTAATACCAATATGTTCAGAACTGTAACCCTGACTCAGTAATTTTTTCTTAAATCTTTTATTTAAATCCCAAAATATTCCACCTTTCTTATTCTGACCACCCCTTTACACACACACTCTCTCTCTTTTGACACCTGTTGACACTTTCTAGAAAATTCTCTAAGAAATCCAGTTGCTAATTTATACTAATCATCAGGGGAAATAGTTCAACCATGACTGACTATGACTCATGTATTTTTGTCTAGTTCTGTTCAGCCAGATAAAAGGATACAGTTGAAATAAGTGACTGACACACTGATTAAAAAGTGCCTTTAGAATTGCAATCTGAAACACACCATTTGCATATGTAGGAAGGGGGGGGGGGAAATTCCAAGAAAGTGGGTGGAGGGATTTTGTAGTTAATTCAGGGAGACTTTACTTTCCCAAGGGCAGCCCTCTTGGCACAGAGGTGTCAGTAGGCTTAATCAGCTGTAAAATGGCATGTGGCGCCATTGAAGCTGTGCCGCAGTTCTGCAGGGACTTTATGCACAGAAAATGAGGCGTGCTGCGTTCCGCAGGCTGACCAGTAGTTGAATCTGGCATACTGTCAGAGGCACAGTCATTCTAACAGATGGTCAGAAATGTTTCCAGACCAGACTCTATAGTCAGAGCATCCGACGTACAATCCCAGGATGGCAGTCTCTTGCGAGAATATCCATGTTAACGCCTAATGTGACATGACATCATTACTCGAGCCCATCACTGGATTATAAACAAAACAGTTTAGATTAGATTTCACATAGCAGGAGCAATGTGAGATAATGGACGTACCATGCTTTCTGGAAGCTCCAATAGAATTGACTTCGTGAAAGGATGGTCCGTTTTCTGTTTACAGGTTAATTATTGCAGACTAGTGTTTTGCCTGATGAACATTTGGCAGAGACCTTGCTGACTATTTCTACTGCTGCATAAATTCACACTGGCAGGATATATTTTTTTCTTCCTACCAGTCAGCTTCATGACAAAAATTTAAAACTCAGGTTGCGTGACTTTTAAACATAACTACACATCACAGGCTAACATACTTAACAATGCTCTGAATCCCTTATTTAAAATGAGAAATAAAGAGGTGCTTTTGACTTTTAATAGTAAATGCTTGACCACTAAAGTAACTATATCAGTATTGAAACTATAGTAACTACATCTTTACTGCCTTGGTATCCCAGCTAATTTTGTTTCCTTGCCAGATATGTACTGTGAGTTCAGTCTAATGGAAAAGCATTTATCTACTCAAAACTATTATTCTTTTTAAAAAAGAGTAACAGAACCATAGGGTTGTAAGGTGCCACCAAAAGTCATCTAGTCCAACCCTCTGAAAAAAATTCTCTAACCACTTGCCAAAAACTGTAGTAATTATAGTTTCTGAGCAAAACAGATTAAAAGAGATCCTTTAGTATTGATGTGCTTGATAGAATTCTTAATGAATGACATTTACCAGAGTGTCAGAAAAGTAATTCCAAAGGAGGAGGGAAGAGCTGTTTGTGCTTTAGTGTCAACTGAAAACTCTTAAGCAGAGTGGCAGATCTCATTTCCATATTTTCTGTTTCCTTTCTTAATCTATGGAAGCAAATCACTTATATTGCCAGAGAAAAACAATCCTATATATATCCGGTTGACAATGATTTCAATAACATTGTGGCACAAGATAGGACTAGAACTAATTCTAGCCTCATCTTCAGAAAGTGGCTCATCATATGCAACCCATTTACATTGTATAACTTGCGTATCATTCAGATGGACTGATGTAAAATTCGGATAAAGAATGCAGGAAGTACTATTAAATGTCATTTAAAAAATGTAATCTAAATGTATATTCAAAGCCTGTTTTGATTTATGCAACATGAATCCACAGTTGCATCTTATGGCTGTGCAAGCAGACAGAAGCTGGCAAAACCACTCCCTTCTCCTCCCCACAGCATCCACGGAAAAGGCTCTTTGGAGACCCTGTGGGTCATTCAGAAGAACAGGTGCTATGATCCACTAGGCTGTAACAGAATGGTGGAATCTCCTAAAAGCAGACATAGGCATAAGATGCTTTGATGGCATTTTGAGCAATTCTCCCTTCTTTCAGCAGCCTTTCACATAGCAACGCCTGGACCCCCTGTCTACCCAGAGTGGGTTTTTTTTTAATGTCTTAAAGACCGTAGCCATTCTAGATTACTTAATTCATATAAAAGTGAAAACTTGAATATGTGTCACCAAAGTGGCTACTCTGGAGTGGGGAAGGAGTGAAAGTCATTTTGTCCTCTGGTCCAGGGTAGAAAGTTCTGACAATTCCTACACATCTTATTTATAGAAAGCAAGGGGAAAGCAACTTCCCTTTGACACCTCCTACGGGAATCTGGAAGAGGAAGCAGTGTTTCTTCTTGAGACATTTTTTTGCCCCTGAGATTTTTGGAGCCTCTTTTATTCTTCAGCTTGCAGCTTCTGGTGGCTCTTGGGATTCTAAAGATGCTTCGTCAGCAGTTTTATGGTTGTGAATCCTAATGACTTCTCTTTATTGCTCGTTCTCTATCTGGCAAAGTAATGCTGCTGTAATGAGGATGATTACAACCAGGTTTACCAGAGTGGGATTGTAAGAGAGAAGGAGGGAAAGATAAAATAAGCAGAGACATAAGAGTCGGCAATAAGGTTGCAAATGGATATGCGAGCTGCATAATTGAATGGGAAACTTGCCCAAAATGTATAATACTGACTGGGGCAGTGGTGACCAGACTTATGAGCAGACATATTTTTATGGGTCAAACTTAATATGCCTTGTTATTTGAAAAGTAACAGCTGGTGGGCAGTGGTGGTAGAATCAGAATTGTTATTATTTATTCTTGTTAGCAACTCTGAGAACTTGGCTGAGGGAGCTCATATGCTTTATTAAAATTAAAATTCACTAAACATACAACAACAACAAAATAAATCCAGCAGTATTAACAGTCAATACAAAATGTAACTTAAAAAGTTATGGCAAATGGCTGTCAATTAGTAGCCAACAAAGGCCTCAGTAAATACTTAAAACTGTTGTATTGGAGGTGTATTTTCCCCATGCGCAAACACTAAATAAATAACAGACAAATATCTTCTGTGGCCCCAAATCCACATCTCATCATGCTTTTTCTATCCTGCCTATTTTTTTACCACTGGATATGTTTATTAAGATACAGTTGTACCTTGGAAGTCTAACAGAATCTGTTCCCGAAGTCCGTTCGACTTCCAAAACATTTGAAAACCAAATTGCGGCTTCTGATTGGCTGCAGGAGCTTCCTGCAGCCAATCAGAAGCCATGGAAGCCCCGTCAGACGTTTGGTTTCCAAAAGAACATTCACAAACTGGAACAATTACTTCCGGGGTTGTGGTGTTCGGGAGCCAAAACGTCCGAGTTCCAGAGCATTCGTTTCCAAGGTACAACTTTAGTTTTATAACAGCCAGTTCATATATGCACATGTAATTTAAACATGCAAGCCACCACTTGATGTGTGTGCATATGTGAACTAGCTGTTAGATTTAGCATCCTTCATTAGGACTAAATTGTATTGCAGACTGGTGTTACTGGTTAAGCATTTAAAGGATTTGAAGTTAGAAGCACCTCCACTGTGATTTAGAGTGTTATATATGGGATCATCCTATACATCAGCCTTTGTCTGTCAAAATGCAGTACAAATGAGAAAATCCTCTGTATAGGTGGGAGTCTCAACTGAGCTACCTCTATTGTAATGCCAAAAATTGCTGCGCTCTCCAGGAAATATCAACCAGTATGTTACATAAATTATCCAATGTTAAATAAAGTAACAGTTATACTATGAAGGATGATAATCAGTGACACTCTTAAATTAAGTGATTGTCTGAAATTTGCTGTCATAGATAGGTGAGTAGTTTATAATGTCAAACTTTCAATAAATTTGCTTCATGCTATTGCATGGTCTGTCTGGGAAAACAAGTTGGCTTTGGGCTCTTGATGTGGCATAGAGAGTGCTCATTCTTTGCAGCTTGGGGGAGACGGGACTTCAGATGCATGCTTACAAATACAAATGCCACAGGCACACAGCCATAAGGAAGCTCTCTCTTTCAAACTATTTGGGAATTCTACAAAGTTGAAAACCCCTCTATTGTCAGATTTCAGAAATGTAATAGAAAGAAGAGCATGACAATACAAATTCAAAAGACAGCAAGTCCGTTGTTCCCAGCTAGAACAGTTGAGCTCGGCTGATCACAAAAGACAGGGTATCAATTTTAGTACTGAGTCTCTAAAAGAGCAATTTGCTAAGGCAGCTCCTCCTCTGTGTTGTTATTAGGAGAAGCAGGCAGGCTGCAAGTTACTCTCAGTGAAGCTCAGTATGAAGACTGACAGGGCTGTGTGTACCCCATTAATCTATGTACCAGCTGCAGTTTGTATGTATTTGTAGAGAACAGAAACCTGCTACTGTTGCACCGTAACTGGAATTGGGTAGGCATGCGGAAATACTGTGCTTAAGTAAAAGTATTCTGCTCACGTGTGAAGGTGTTACCATAGAAAATTGAACAACATAGCTATGTGCATTCCATGTAAATGTAAAATCTAAGTCTGGCATGGAATTTGCTATATTGGTATATTGAAAATAACAGAAAATATAAATAGATCAATATATAGACGGTGCTTTTGGCATATTGGTTTATTGAAAATTACACACACACACACACACACACACTACTTTCTTGGGGGGGAAATGAGGTGCTGCTACTCATATCTTAATAAATCGTTAAATGCCTCTCCCATCACTCCCCTCTTCCCACACCTCCCACCCTTATCTACTGAACAAGCACTTCACTGTTGCTCATCCTGTATTCTAGAATAGTATACTATCACCCATTATTTCTACCCCAAAGATTTTCTTTCAGACCTGAAAATATAGATTTAAGAACTTGGAAGCTGAACTTTGGAATTCTAGTTGTCATGCAAAAAGAAGGCAATCAAACTGAAAGCTAAAGGCAAGGACCCTTATTTATATCAAAAAAAATAAATTGCTGTAACATTTCAAGGTACAACTGACAGACCTTGTAGTTTATATATCCATCCAATTTTTCCTCGGGTGCAAAGTTGCCAATCCATAAAACAAATGGTGCAAACAGTAAGCTTCTAATGGTATGGAAAACTGTCAGTGCAACTGTCTCTTATCTCTCCTGAGCTCCCTTTTGACGCCACCACAGAAGCAGTACAATATAATGAAAGCGTCATCTATTATGAACGATTGCAGAACTCTTAATACTTTCCTCTTACATAAAGAAAATGAATCACTGTGACCTTCCTCAGGGAGTGCAGTAGTGGAATGCTGCAGAAAACAATGTGGTGATGCACCAGAAGATATCCTCCTAAGAAAGCGTGAATGAAAATAACCCCTATATAGAGAATTGGGGTAAGCTTTCAGATTTCCTCCTCTAATTGTTACTGTCCTAAGTAGGGATGGGTTAGCCGTGGTCCTCCAGATATTGTTGGACTACAATTCTCCTAATCCCTGACCCATGTCCATGCTGTCGGCAGTCCAACAACATCCAGAGGGCCACATGTTTCTCATCCCTGAAGCAAACCAGTAATTATTAAAAGCAAAGGGGGATTTTTAGAGTTAAAAAGCTGGAAGAGGGCACTAAACCCTTTCTGGCCCCTGCCGCTGCCGGAGCTGATGACCTTTCCTCCGCCTCTGCATTTGAGAGGGTGGTGGTGGTGGCTTCACACATTACTAGTATTTCATATGCCAAATTCAACTTCCTTGCATAAACAGGAAATAGAACAGGGATTGCTGCAGGGATACAGGAGCTCATAGCAAAAGGCATTCCTAGTCTCTTCCTAACTTCCAGTTTCCAATCTTGTATAAATCAAACCCCTGCGTCCAGTCACACTTCCCTGCGTCGCTCTGCTGGAAGTTGATCTGGCAGGAGAGCAGAGTTGCAGCGGTCCCGTCCGTGTGAGATAAGGGATAAATCAAGTCCAAAGACAGCTCAGTTCTTATCTCTAGAAGCGTTTATTTACAAAGCAATAAAACCGTCCGAAACTTCAGACATTCTCTTCCGTGCTCCAGGAGCACACACGCAGCTTCTGCTGCTCACCGAGAAGTGAAACTGACTGAGGAAACAGAAAGACTTTGTGCGTCACTTCTCTGCGACAAGCCCCTCCTTCTGCTCCCCCTCCTTTCCTTCTCAGACACAGGACACACCGGAGTACTGACCCTGTCAGTTCCAAACTCCACACCCCCTCTTGTCCTGCGTCTGGAGATAGTAGCCATCAAAGCTTTCCCCATACACAGACTCTCACAGAACTCCTCATGCTTCTGGAAGGTTAATGGTTTTGTGAAACCATCAGCGAGGTTCTTTGTTGAGGGACAGTATTTCAGAGCAACTAGCCCCTCATGAACGCTCTGACACACATTTCGGAAGCGTATATCTAAATGTTTGGTCCTTGCCTTGAATTGCCCTGTCTCAGCTAATTTAAGGCATGGTTGGTTGTCTTCATGCACCACAACAGGCTGACAATCCTCCTCACAGATTTCCTCGACCAAACACACATAGAACTCCAGTTCTCTGCAAACCTCTGATAGCGCACTGAACTCAGCTTCAGTAGAAGAAAGCGCTATGAGACTTTGCTTCCGGGACCTCCACCCAATCACTGAGTCCCCAAACTTCACCACTAGGCCTGACACTGATTTGCGGTCCTCAAGGTTAGCCCAATCCGAATCCACCCAGGCGGTCAGCTTGACATCACCCTCAGCTGACATCTTGAGGCAAAAGTCTTTGGTATCTTGCAGATAACGTAGCACCCGCTTAACACCATTCCAGGCCTGCACACTAGGACTTGAAGCCTCTCTACTGAGCAGATTGACAGCAAACGCTATGTCTGGTCTGCTCCACTGCGACAGATACAACAGACTACCCAGAGCTGACTGAAAGAGTTCAGTGTTTTCGAACACCACGCGTTCTACTTGCTGACACTCCTTCACGTACCCTGTCTCCATGGGTGATCTGGCACCTGCACAATCAGACATCCTGAACTTCTCAAGCAACTGCTCAATCTTACCTTTCTGGCGAAGCAAAAAGCTTCCATCACTTGCTCTTGCGATCTCTACGCCTAGGTAGGACTTGACATCTCCAAGTTGCTTCAGCTTGAACCGCTTACCAAGCTCCTTAGCAAACTTCTCTACCTGTTCACTTGTTCTTGTCATCAGCAAGATGTCATCAACAAACACCTGTGCCACTTGCTGTTGCAAGCCTGAATCTCTAATGTAAAGACAACTGTCTGCAAGAGATCTCTTAAAACCTAGCTTTTCTAAAGCTTCATGTAGGCACATATTCCAATTCCTGGCAGATTGGCGTAACCCATAGATGGATTTGTGCAACCGCCACACGACGCCTGGTTCACTGACTTCGAACCCTGGAGGAGGACGCATGTACAACTCCTCCTGGAGATCTGAGTTCAGGTAGGCGACATCTACATCAAAATGGTTCACCTTCCAACCTCTCTGTGCTGCTACTGCCAACAGCATTCTCAAAGTCTCCGCCCTAGAAGTTGGCGAATAGACCTCTGTGAAGTGGACCCCGCGTTTCTGCGTAAATCCACGCGCCACTAATCTCGCTTTGTACTGTGGCTCTCCTGCTTCTGTGGGTTTAAGACGGTAAACCCATCTGCAGCCTACAGCTTGCTGGTTAGCCGGCAGCTGTGTGAGTGAGAACACTCCTAGAGACTCCATTGAGTTCATCTCCTTCTGCATCGCCTCATGCCATTTGCTGGCTTCTTCCCGAGGCAACTTCTGAACATCCTCAAAGGATTCAGGTTCACATCTAGCCACACCAACCCAGACACTCGTGGCTTCATACCTTTCAGGTGGCTTCCCTTTGGTTGATCTTGCTGACCTCCTCAGCGTGAATTCTGGAACTGCGCCTGATTCACCTGGATCAACCCTCCCTTCTTCTATGTCAGAATCATCCCCCTCTGACCTGCTGCGCCGTTTAGGGCGAACAGCTGGTTCTGCTGGCGAGGATGGTTCCCTTCTTGGCTCAGACTTGACAGAGACCTGTGGAGGGGTCCTGGGACTCCCTTTTGGAGAGACACGGAGCATCTCCCTTGGAGATCCCGGCTCTGGACTCTGTGGCTGTGGACTGTGCTCATCAGCAACAGGTTCAGCTTCACCCTCTTCCTCTTCCTCATCTGATTCTACCAGGATTTCCGGATTTCCGTGAAGCCGCTTCCACCCACTCTGCTCGCAAAACTCAGCACTGCCGCTAATAAGCAGCCTGGACTGGTTGCCAGTAGGGTATGCGAAGCGCCACGCTTTTGAACCCGGCTCATAGCCCACAAAGATCATCTTCCTGGATCTTGGCTCACCTTTTCTGCGCATGGCCTTTGGAATCAGAACCCAAGCTGTAGATCCAAAAGTGCGCAGAAAATGGACCTTCGGCTTTTTCCGATGAAGCAGAAAGTACGGTGTGTCCCCTACACTGGAATTGAACACTCTGTTCTGCAGGAAACAAGCCGTTCGGAAACTTTCGGCCCAAAAGCGCTGTGGCAGACCTGAGTCTGCCAGCATAGCATTCGCTGACTCCTGCAGCGTGCGAAACTTCCTCTCTGCAACCCCATTTTGTTGCGGAGAGTGGGGGGCCGTCAGTCGATGACTGATACCCTTCTGCCTGAAGAACGATTGCAGCGCAGAACCTGTAAACTCCCCCCCCCGATCGGATTGAAAGGACACTACTTTGGTAGAGAACTGTAGTTCTACCGCTGTGATCCAATCCCTGATCAGTGCAGCTGCCTCTGACTTCTGTTTCAGTGCAAATAGCCAGGCATGTTTTGTAAAATCATCAACCAAAAGCAAAACCCACTTAGAACCAGCTAACGAAGGTGTCGGCATGGGTCCCGACAAATCTGAATGAACAAGTTCAAAGGGTTTACTGGTTTTCCTCTCAGACCTGGGATATGAGCATGTTACAACCTTTGATTGCTTACAGGCTTGACAATCTAGGTATTTGTCACATGCCTTGAACCTGCACCCAATAGTGTTGTCTGTGGCCTTCCTCACATATGACCACCCTGCGTGTCCAAACCTGCGATGCCATAGGTGTAAGCAATCATGGTGTGGTGGGACATTGGCACACTGCCCTTGGGCATCTTCAATGGACTCTCCACTAGCCCCATTTTCCACCAGCCCCATTTTCCCACCAGCCCCATTTTCAATGGGCATCTCGATCAGAAAGAGCGTGCCTCTTCTCTGAACACTGTGGATCTTCTTCCCATTCCTGAAAAAGGAACACACATTGTTAGAAAACAAAACATCAAACCCAGCAGCCATAAGGGCTGGCACACTTAGAAGAGAGTGGGCAAGCTCTGGTACCACAAAAGCTTCTATCCAATGGTCTATGAAAGAGCAATAAAGAAGACCAGTTTCAGTCAATGGTCTTTGAGACCCATCAGCTAAAGTAACATAGCGTCCAGTTTTAACTGTCTTGCAGTTCCTCAAATGCCCAGACGATGTCACTAAACAATGCGACGCGCCTGAATCGATGACGAGAGATAAAGAGTGTCTCTGGTTGTTTTCCACAGATGCCAAGGCGTTGCTAGCACTCCCATCGGTTGCCATGGCGACAGCCTCTCCCGGGCTAAGGCTCTTGTCTTTTCTCAGAGACGCTAGCGCAGCTGTGAGGTGGTGATAAGACGCCTTGTCCTTGTTTTTCTCCTGGCCTGCTGCTTTCCCACGCCGTTGCTGGGAACCTGCCCTGGGAACCTGCTTTGTTGACATTCCACTCCGGCCAGTGTCCTTGGCAGCCTGGGCCTCAAGCGGATGCTTCCCAGCGCTGTTGGACGTTGCCTCAAAGCACAAACAACTTTCGCAGCCTTTCGCTTCCTCAGAGCTCTTGGAATGGCCTGCCTGGCCTGCCCCCCCACAGCCTTTTGGGGTGCAGCCTGCGCTCTCTTCCACAGCCCCCAGCTGCTCTCCAGCACACAAAGGTGTCGAAGCAGAGAAACAGCTTCCTGGAACAGCCCCCTCTGGGCTTGGTGCTCTCTCTGGGCATTTTCTAGCCCCCTCTGATGTGGCTCCCACTCCGGCCTGGGGCTTGCTCCCTTGGCCCTCGGCTTTCTCCCGGCCCTTGGCTCCTGCTGAGCCTTCACACAAGCTCCTCAGCACCTGCCACGCGGCCTGAGCCGATTTAACGCCCTCCAGGTGGGGCAACAGCAAAGCGTCCACGCTTGCTTTCAGCAGGCAAAGCTCTCTCTGCTCTCTTTCACTCAGCAGAGCAGTAGCTTGTATGGGTGGGGCTGGCTCCTTCTGGGCTAAACTCCAGAGCCCTGTGGCCACAAACCACCCCCTTGCTCTTCTTGACCAGGCCTCCCAGTTGGCCCCATTCAGCCTCTCACCGGGGTAGCTCTCTTGGCTCTGCTGTTCCTGTGCAGCAGCCATTCTGCCTCCCCCCGGGGCTTCAGCGTACTCACAAGTTTGCCAGCAAGCCGGACCTCCGAAGCAGCCGTTCCTTCTGGCTCTTGGTTCCTCTCTCCGGCATCTCCCACTGCCCTTGCCTGGCAGGATTACAGCAACACGTCGCTGGCAGCCTTCTCCCTTCTCACACTTATCAGGAAACACGACACGTCCATAACCTCTTGTATAAATCAAACCCCTGCGTCCAGTCACACTTCCCTGCGTCGCTCTGCTGGAAGTTGATCTGGCAGGAGAGCAGAGTTGCAGCGGTCCCGTCCGTGTGAGATAAGGGATAAATCAAGTCCAAAGACAGCTCAGTTCTTATCTCTAGAAGCGTTTATTTACAAAGCAATAAAACCGTCCGAAACTTCAGACATTCTCTTCCGTGCTCCAGGAGCACACACGCAGCTTCTGCTGCTCACCGAGAAGTGAAACTGACTGAGGAAACAGAAAGACTTTGTGCGTCACTTCTCTGCGACAAGCCCCTCCTTCTGCTCCCCCTCCTTTCCTTCTCAGACACAGGACACACCGGAGTACTGACCCTGTCAGTTCCAAACTCCACATCCAATTGCTATGTCTCGCTTGCTGCTCTCTGCAGACCAGCTCAGTTTGCAAGCCAGTTATGTTCTTGGTGTCTCTTGCCTCTTTCTAAAACCATGTTGCCTTCTGATTGTGCTTCCCCTTCCTTTGAGGCCGGCTTGTCCACGCTGGTTCTCTCCAGTTTACTTTTATAATCTTGGTGGAGCATGTAGGTATACAACAGCTGGAAGCTATTATATCAGGGGTGGGGAACCTGTAGCCTTCCAGTTGTTGGACTCCCATCAGCCCTAGGAAGCATAACCAATGGCCAGGCATGATGGGAGTTGTAGTCCAGCAACATCTGAAGGGCCACAGTTTTCCCACCCCTGAACTAAAGGAAGGTCAAGCAGAGCTGATATTGACCTTAATGTTTTAGGTGATCTGTACTCTTGCCTGCTACCTCTTAGCAATCCTCATTTTCTCTATAATCACAACTCAATCTGATTTTGCCCAAACCTAAAACTGCATACAACACCTATTTTCTCCCCTGCCATAGTTCTTTAGAGACTTTCCTCTGTTTCAGTAGCCTTCTGCCTATACTGTTGTTTCCTTATCCTCCATTCTGTTATCCTCCTTCACTCTAATTCTCATCTGATTTAAGTGTATTTCCCCCCACACTAAATTTCTGTGTTCTGCTGCCTTAAGGGCAAAGGAACCCATAATGGAATTTCTGCTTTTGAAAGACCATGTGTTCTGCTGCTTTATGAGAAATGTGATCTGGATTCTGAACTTATACTAGGGAAAGTACAATCTTCCCTGATTGGTTCAATCACTTTTTCTTTGCTAAGGGAATGGTCTCATTTTCTTCTAGGAGAGAAAAGCTCGCCTCAGTCAGCAGTCAAGAAAAGATATAGTGAGTACAAGAAATGGAGAAACTTTTCTTACCTGGTATCTTTTGAATAGCCCCAATCTCTCTTTCATTTTCTAACAAAACTCACAGCCAGTCTGATATGATATGGTTCTACAGATTATATTTCAACATACTTGGGCTCATTTATTTGAAATGTGTCTCATAGCTTCTAGCTACTGTTGTTTGGAACATCTCACATAATTTTTACTACATGAAACTAAACCCAAAACATGTACCATACTAAAACAAAATAAAAAAAACCCCCAGCAAATACAAATGTCTATGATGAATGCAGCTGGAAAAGGAATGAACTGACAAGAGGAATAAAAATGAAAGTTTTAAACACCCAGGAGGCAACAAAAAATAGTTTTAAACCTGAAAAGGTTTGTAAGAGTCACTTTCAAATTTATTGTTACTATAAGGTCACATATGGACAATCTCATAGTAAGAATTGCATTTAATGACATAGAACTTGCATTAAACTATATTTCATTCTCCTAATGTTCTGGAAAAGCCGGAATCCAGCATGGGATATGTTTTCCTTCTCTGTGGAGAAGGAACAAACAAAAGCCTCCATGAAAAAGTAAAACCTCTCCGTACAGAAGCCTTATTCCAAACCAGAATAATTTTTCCAGTACACTGTTCCTCTCTACATAGTTATGCACTTAAATCACCAGAAAGATTTAAAAAGTACTGCCAAATGTATACTACCTAGCAGATTCAAAAATGCAGAAGAGACCTCAAGAAATAAACAACACCAATGCAAAATAGAATGCTTTATAAATAAAAGTCCCTATAGACACTTATCTTAGTTCCTTACTTTTCCACGGAAGCAGTTAGGATACTGGAATCATTAAAGGTTCAACATTAAATTGCAAAAACCAAAGGGCAAAACCCTTACTTAAAATTCTGGTAAGAAAGACTGGAGATCATGGTCTCTATATATACGAACACAAGACATGGTGGAATTGTGGCTCAGGAGTATAAACCTGGTGCCTGCGAAAGGCATCAGTGTCGAATTGGAGAGTCATGGGTAGTGCTGAACAAGCACCCTGTAAGTAGTTGTTGCTTCACATCTTGGTAGCCTAGTTTGTTAAGCTACTGGCCACTGGAGTCAACAACAAATGGCCCAACTGAGGCTGACACGATGAAAATTTCTTCAGGGAGAGCTCGAGGACCAAACTAATGCGATTCAAGCTGTCAAGTGATTCAATGCTTCTAAAGCTTTTCAGTGTTCTGCCAAGGAAAATGTCAATCCAAAACACCTTTTAAAGAAAGTAACAAAAATCCAGCCTGAGTTCTATTGAACAGACCATGAAACAAAACCCACATGTTGCTGCTTCATATGTGAACATAATACAAGTCTTGACCTTTAAATTCAACCAAACTGTGTCTTTAAACATGTAGTTTTAAAATCTCTTTAAATTAAAGCAACTATTAGCGATCTCCTTTCACATTGTACTGCCCCTGCTTTGCCTAGAGAGAAACTAGCACTGACATACTTGATGTAGCAGCAGGACACAATTAGACATTTTGAATGTGCCATTGCACCTAATATTTGCAGGTGTTTAAATTCTAATAACACATGCCATGCTTGCCATGTAAAAGTCGATGCTGCAAGTCTATATCCCAAGTGCCGCTTGTTTACTGTAACAGAAGCTATGCTACATTTTTAAAAGTATTTTATCTTTCTGCAATTTAGAAATTGAGACAGTAGTTTTGGTTTTATCATTCTATGTTAGAATAGTTTAGTTATGAATGTGTTTCTAGACATTGGAATTTTAAATTTCTATTTTTTTCAAAAAACAGAAATTTAATTCCAAAGTGGCATGAAGACTTTTTGGGATAGTGTGTATAATGAGTTTAAAAAAAGATATTTAGGTACACCTTTTATGAAAAACCGGAGGCATTTTTGCTAGGAATGGTTGGAGAGGACATTAAAAAGGAAGATCAGAAATTCTTCCTGTATGCCACAACAGCATGAAGACTACTCCTTGCACAGAGAGGGAAACAACAGGATATCCCGACAATTAAAGAATGGCAACAGAAAGTATTGGAGTATGCGGAAATAGCAAGGCTAACTGGAAGAATCCGACAGCAGGACAATGAGAAATTCCAAAAAGAATGGTCCAAATTTATGGTATACTTAGAGAAAACTGTACATAAATAAAGATACTCACAGGACTAAAATAAATCTCATAACATTTATTGTAAATATTTGGTTAGACCACAAGATGTAATGCTGTATTATAATAAGGAATGTATGTCTAAAGTATAATACAAAAATTTATTAAGGAATTATAGATACTTATAGAATGTATATATAGTAATCACGCTTAAGCGAGAGCAATGTACAGAAGCCAGAAGAGGGGTGGAGGGAAGTAAACTCAGATAAGATTAGATTTAAAGGAGAATAATATTGTTAAGCTGTAGTGTGTTTAAGATATTTGGAAAAAAATAATAAAAATTATGGGGGGGGGGTGTGATTTTTTTTTTAAGAGAGAATTTCTTCACCCACACAGTGGCAGGGAAGTCAGTTTGCTGGTCAACTTGACCACCTAGTATTTGACTACTGACAAATATCCACAAAGGAACTGATGCTTGAGTGTGGTGTAGTGGTTAAGAGTGGTAGTCTTGTAACCTGGGGACCGGGTTCGCGTCTCCGCTCCTCCACATGCAGCTGCTGGGTGACCTTGGGCTAGTCACACTTCTCTGAAGTCTCTCAGCCCCACTCACCTCACAGAGTGTCTGTTGTGGGGGAGGAAGGGAAAGGAGAATGTTAGCCGCTTTGAGACTCCTTAAAGGGAGTGAAAGGCGGGATATCAAATCCAAACTGTTCTTCTTCTTAGCACAACTTAGCCTGTACAAACTGACTTCAGGATTTTTAACATGCCTCCCCACACCTCCGGAGTATGTTTGTAACCTGCTTTAAGAGAGAATACTGCTATATACGTAGATATAGGAGAGATGCATAATGAATGACTCCTGCATCTTCCTTTCATACTTCAAGTGCAAAGTCCAAAAGAGAAATTCTTATTTCCTCACAATGGAACGTGTGTACTAACATCAGTGCCCAAAGCACATGAGTCCAAACCATCTGTAGGAGAAAAAAAACTTATAATTTAGCTAACAGGACAGAAAAATAGTTTTGAGTCTAAAACAGCACTGAAGGTGAAACATGACTTCTATAATACGATAGGAGCGTAATGCAATATTCTTGAAGCAGAAAAACACGCATCATAAAAAGTAAACACCACTTCTCAGAAGCGTAATCCTGTTCATTTTTCTAAACTTATTTAGAAAGAAGATTGTAGGTGAGATCGGAATTTGCTTATTTAGTATTTGATTTTCTATTTTTCATGCTCTTAATGCAACATTTTGCCAGACTTTATCTCTGATTAGTCATCCTCCCAGAGAAGGTGGAGAGGAACAGCTTTGAAACTGTATTATTTTTTTCTTTTTTACACTTTCCCTGCTCAGCCTGATGGTTCATGCAGCCACTTTATAATCACCCACTTAAATCCTGTAACATACTCAAGCCTGGCTGCTTTTCAGTTGATCTGCCCTTGCTCGTATTTGTAAACATTCAGGGGCAATTTCAAGTATTCTGTTAAACCAAATGTTACATTGCATAGATGAGTCACCACTACCACCACCAGCAAATACTGTCAAAATATATCTTTCCCCTTGGAGTTAATGCTTTGCTTGAATAAGCTGCTAGGCTGTCTGAATAAGTGAGGATAACTTGTTCCACTTGCAAAATGAGTCCTGCAGGATGAAAAAGGACAACCGAGGCACAATTGTGACCCAAACACAGCACATGACCTGATAAGCTAAATCCATTAGAATCAATATAATAACTATTCCTATCAATAGTACCATAAGCGCAACACATTGCAAAACAAGTACCAGTCTTTCAAAGTCCATAAAATGCTATTAAAAGGAATTAATATACAAAAATTTACACCAATAAGCAATGGAATGAATCAGCAGCAAATAAACCAATACGTAGGAGAGGAAGCCTCAACGTAGATAAAAAACATGAGATTAAGGTTAAAAAAAAAAGTCAGGGAAAAGAACAAAGCATCATCCAATATTTCTCAACCAAAAATAATTCGCACCTGTCCAATGATTCTGCCTCTCACTCAGAAAGATAGCCATGCCCCTCTGTGTTTTAGCCCCATCCAAATCTCATTGCTGAGCAAGCAGGGACTAGGAGTCTCCAAGGATCACTGACCTGAGATCAGAATCCACATCTGAAGAGGAATCTACATCTAATGATTGGGCAGGTGGCAATCCATAGTCAGGCAGTCCAGATGATTACAGAGCCAGAGGTCCTCATGGAGAGCAGGCAGCAGCAAGGTGGGGCTGGCAACCACAGACATTGTTTCCAGCATCTGCCTGCTGCTGAGAGATCTGTTTAAGAAGGCTGAAGCCAGCTTGTTATCATCAGTGCCTTCTGCTCTGTGTCCTTGAAGGCTGATCAGCTGCAGTCTGCAGGTGGAGTCAGTCCACCTTTCCCCCCTTCAGGCTGCTGTTCAACAGGAGAAGCTGACTCCTGGCCTATGATACTCTGTTACCATAGCTTTCCATTCCAATCTCCTTCAGGATTCCCACATTAAAATCTCTCCTCATGTGTAAAACAGGTGGTATCTCAGCCTTACTGCAACCAAAAAAGGCAACCGCAACAGGAATAAGCCTGTGGACTTGTCACTTTTGGAATCACCCACAACAGTCCATGGGGATATCATTTCCCTCTCCCTGCAGCCAGACATGGTGGTGATAGCTGCTCCCCAGGCAACAAGATATTGATAGTCCTTGAGTTGGAGGGGGCTCCTCATCCAGGCTGGCAGTGGAAGAGGTGCACACCATTTGAAAACTGAAGGCTGCTAAGATACATAGGCCTGATACATGCATGCAATGTCATCATGACTGATATGAATGGACAGCTTGGACACAGAAATGTGCTATTGGTGACTGTAATATCACAAGCAGAACTTCCATAGCATCTCAAACGCAATGCTTTTTGATGGGAGTTCACTCCCCCTTTCAGCTTCTTGTAGGGAACTGAAATAATATACATGTAATAAGCAGTATGGGCCCCTTTCTCAACTGCATGCAGTGCTCCAATGTGCCATAATTGAGGCTTAGCAATGTTGAACATTTTTATATTTGCAACTGAGAGTATCAATTTGTAAATCATGAGTGTAATTATCAGCTTTAGATATTGAATTTATATCAAAATATAAATTCAATATCTAAAGTCTTTCCTCTGGTTTCCTCTACTTAGCTCTGTCTTTCTTACAGCATGTTCAGGTGACTGCTCAAAGTATGGATAGCGGAAGGAGCATTTGTGCAAACCCCTCCCCATAAGCCACCACACACATCACACACTCCTCAGTCCTTCTCAAGTTGATTGAGGGGGCCTGCCACAACATCCTGATGCCACACGCACAATGTTCAGATGTCATGCACACATCATCCTGATGTTGTGCACGTGACACGTGTGGCTTTATGACATTGTGCGTGTGATGTTGTAAGGAGCCAGGGGGTGGAGCCAAACACCCTCTGAACATAGAGGGGGGGCAAGCCTCCTCAAAAATAACCTGGGGGGCCGCGAAACTGCCTTGACTCCTAGGAGCTGGAATGTATGGTTGCTGACCATCCTGAAGTTAATGAAGAAAAGTCTACAGGAGCCTTTGATATGCATTTGCTTGAACATGAGGAGACCTCTTAACATGATCAGGAACCCTGATGGAGAAGGCTACTCATGTTCAAGCAAATGATACAGAGATGATATGATAGTAAAATGACAGAACTATCAGCTATACAGCTATACAAATATATCAGGGTTGCCACACACAATATCAACAATCTTATTACCTAGTCCCATAACAATCTCATTTCTTTCTTGCTTGAGCTTGGATAGGATATTTTGCTCTTTCACAAGTGTTGAAAATCCGTTAAATGTAATTTGCTTAAAATCAGTGACAATGGCCTGATCTTGGAAGGCTAGTGAGAATGGCAACAGAATAATTAACTGCTAATTTCATTAAATTTTAAAATGGGGAAAAATCTGTGCTTAACAGAACTGCACAAATATACAGTTAAGTTTTATCTCTTGGTGAAGAAACCCCATTTGTACTAAATTACTCAATGATTTATATTTTCCATTTCACCAGGTCATGAAAGATTCAGCAGATAGCTGAATAAATTGTTTAAATATGCAAATCTTTGGGGCATTTAGTAATATTTCTCCAAGGATTTCATTCCAGTGCTTCTTGCCTCATCGCTCAAAAGAACATGAATCAGAAGAGGAAGTATATTGCATTTTAATTTACTACATGTTTATTTTAGCAGCAGTTAGTGCATATAGCGCATTCTCATTTTCTCGGGAGATTCTCAGGAACATCCAACACTTTGGGAATAAAGAAGGAAACTGAGATCATTCAGTCATGAGCTGGCAGGGACAGAATATAATATGAAGACGGTACATTAATATTGTTATTTGTGGCTTGATTTACTAAGTGCCTGGGAAGCTACCAATTCCACTTAAGTCAATGGGAGCTGCAAGTGTTCAGTACTCCAGAAAAACAAGTCATTATTGTATGTAGTATTATACAGTAAAACCTATTAAACCCTCATAAAGTTGCAATTAATGAGCTGCAGCACATGCATGTTATAAGTGCTGAGCACCTCTCTCTTAGCATTTCTATATAATAAGGTACCCCTTAAATAGCACGCAGAAGATCTTGAGATGCTAATGAAATACACCTGTCTTTTTTTTTTTTACTAATCTTTTTATTGATATTTTGGAAACGACATCAAACAATACAAAAAAGAAAAAAGACTGAAAAGAAAAAAAAGCAAACAAACAAACAAACAAACAACAACAACAAACAACGCCTATAAACATAAAACAGACAAACCAACATAACATCACTCAATTGACTTCCTTCCATCTCGGTTTAGGCAAAATAAACTCATCGCTTATCTGCAGATTGTATTATATCAGCTCTTTACATCGCAGGTTTTAGATTCCGCCCACTGTGATTTTGGTAATACCTAGATTGATTTCAATGTAACTTAGAAATTTATTCCAGTCACCTGTCAATGCAATTTTAATACACCTGTCAATGCAATTTTAAGTTAGAACTCAAATGCGGTTTATTTCACAGCTGAAATTTGGCAACACAAATAATCAAAGCCACACTTTATGTCACAATGTGAAAGACAGGCAACGCATGCCAACCATGTGTTTAACTAGAGACACACAGGACTGAATGCAATTAAAGTTTACTCTGAGCCAACCCACTGCAACTAATGCACCTAAGTTAGTCATGTCCATTCATTTTAATGGGTCTACTATGAGTACAATTAGAATTGTACGCAACCCACAGTATATGATTACTTTGCAATTCTACAGCCCTGCTCACTTTGCTTGCCAACCCCACCCACCCCTCCTTTTACCCCTCACCAGCCTCCTTCCCCCTTCCTCTTCATACCCCACTAACCCCCATTTTATACCTTACTAACCCCCCTCTGCACCTTACAATAATCCGTGACTGTTGGCCATGTTAGCTAAGGATGATAGGAGTGTCACAGCATCTGGAAAGCACAAATTTGAGGAAAGCTGCTTTATTCAATTTGCACTTGTGAAATGCCCCCTCCTCAGAAATGTATTACAAATTTAATCTAAAAAGGTCCACTTCTCTTAAGGAAGAGGGAATACACTGTATTGTTGCACACCAACCCAATCTCCAAGCGGTGTGAGATTCCAGGAGTTTCAGATGATTACTCATGGTCTGCATTTCCTTTTAGGAATGAGGCATAGCAGAGGCTGTGTATACCTGAAGGAGCATCTCCACCCCTATCGTTCTGCCTGGACACTGAGATCCAGTGCCGAGGGCCTTCTGGTGGTTCCCTCACTGAGAGAAGTGAGGTTACTGGGAACCAGGCAGAGGGCCTTTTCGGTAGTGGTGCCCACCCTGTGGAACACCCTCCCATCAGATGTTAAAGAAATAAACAACTATATGACATTTAGAAGACATCTGAAGGCAGCCCTATTTAGGGAAGTTTTTAATGACTGATGTTTTAATGTATTTTTAATCTTTTGTTGGAAGCCACCCAGAGTGGCTGTGGAAACCCAGCCAGATGGGCAGGGTAGAAATAATAAAATGTTGTTGTTGTTGTTGTTGTTGTTGTTGTTGTTGTTGTTGGTTTATTTACACATATATACAACCTGAGCCTACGACAGAGGGGTTCACATCATTAATACCAAAAGAGGGTCTTTTTTCTCACATAACTGCTGCTTCGGATTCAAACAGAAATCAAATATTGCTCTGACTATACCTCCAGCTTGCTGCTTTTACCTGGAACTCACATCACTGTCAAAAACTCCCTACCCTCAACTCTAGCCGTGTCCTTGTAACTATTCATGATTGGGGGGAATGGCCCCACCCCTTTGCCACCTCAACATACGGCCTACTTCCCTCCTGCCAAATTCATAACATTATGTTGGAAGTGCCACTTGTAATGCTACAAACCAACAGTGTGTTTTGATTGTCCTCGGAACTCAAAGAGCATTAGTTGATTAAAACCACAAATGCACTTTCCAATGCTTAAATCTTCTTAGAAGAAAAATAGTATATTATGCTTGAAGCCCATCAATAAACATAACTCAAAGCCCTGTCGTTACAAGAGATTTCTGTTCGATTATAGGGAAAAAAGCTTCAGGATTGCCTTATGTGAATGCAAAAGCATTTCCTTGTTCATTAAATAGGACCACAACGCCCTATAGCTATGAAGCTCCAAATATGTGTCCAATATGCTACAATGTCTGCTGAAAACAAAAGGAAATACTAGCAATCTATATTTTCCTCTTACAGGTCAATAGTATGTATGTTCCACTGTGTACAGTGGTGTTTACATTCAGGTAAATGTGAACTGGATTGCAGCCTTTCAGTAGAATCAAACACATGTCTACTCAGAAATATGTTGCATTGAATTCAATAGGGATTGTTGTTGTTGTTGTTGATGTTGTTTAGTCGTTTAATCATGTCTGAATCTTCGTGACCCCATGGACCAGAGCACGCCAGGCACTTCTGTCTTCCACTGCCTCCCGCAGTTTGGTCAAACTCATGTTGGTAGCTTCGAAAACACTATCCAACCATCTCGTCCTCTGTTGTCCCCTTCTCCTTGTGCCCTCCATCTTTCCCAACATCAGGGTCTTTTCTCTTCTCATGAGGTGGCCAAAGTATTGGAGCCTCAGCTTCACGATCTGTCCTTCCAGTGAGCACTCAAGGCTGATTTCCTTAAGAATGGATAGGTTTGTTCTTCTTGCAGTCCATGGGACTCTCAAGAGTCTCCTCCAGCACCATAATTCAAAAGCATCAATTCTTCGGCGATCAGCCTTCTTTATGGTCCAGCTCTCACTTCCATACATCACTACTGGGAAAACCATAGCTTTTACTATACGGACCTTTGTTGGCAAGGTGATGTCTCTACTTTTTAAGATGCTGTCTAGGTTTGTTATTGCTTTTCAATAGGGATTATACCTAAATAAACAGGTATAGAGTTCTATATCCACTTGTCTTTGAAAAAGCCCTATTGAACTAAGCTGGATTTTCTTCTGAGTAGACATGTTTAGGATTTCATTGCTAATCTTTTGCCTTCATATGCTTAATAACATAAAATGTTTACAATTCCAAACGATGGTTAAATATTTCTATACAGCTTCTGCAGTGTGTTCTTCCTTGGAATGGGGAATGGAATCTGATGACTCCTTTACTTTTATATAAAAAAACCAATTGGTGCCTCCTTAAATCCTCTTACCTGAAAAATCAGCACAACACCTTCCTAGTTTCTTTTTTAAAGGAAACAAGCTTAGTTTAAAAAGCACTTCAGTAGCCCAGTTCTCTGTAAGTGCTTCTTCCTTCTGGACTCTGTGTTTTCACTTTTCAAGAGAAAGAATATAAAGTGTGAACTCATATTAAGTAACAGAGTTGCAAGCTGCATCAAAAACACCTAGGGGGAATATAATTGATTCTGACCAGACCCAAACTGGCTTAGCTTCAGTAAAATGGTGGCCTCATGTGCCTTGCGACACAAGGGAGTAGGGAAAGTAAATCCCTTTTTCCATCAGAGCAATGCTTAATGATAATAATTCTTATTTAACACTGAAGAACAAAATAGGAAAGAGGGCCTTCAAAATACTTGCAGTACAATCCCAGGCAAGTTCATTAAACCTGCTTAGTTCAGTGTGTCACTTTTTATTAAAAGCATCTTAAATATACACACTTACTGCCAGGTAAGTCATACTGAACTCAATTTAGAGCAGATATGCATAAAATTGTATTGAACTTTTTTATGTACATATGTGATGTGAAAGTGTGTGCACTTTTTAAAAGGTTCTATTAATTTTAAAGCATGAATGTAAGATTTAATATGCACACATCTCAAATCAATATTTCTTGTATATATGCCATACAAGATTAATTTAACTTTAATTAAAATTAACTGTACTACACCAGTTTTCATATTTCACCCAACCACTCAGCTTTTCTACTTCTTCCAATGGGAAGGAGCAGAGAAAACTCTCTGATTTGCCAATGTTTCATATGACTAGAGAACTTTTTTCATTTCTGAAATGCAAATGTGCTCTCATGAGTATTCACAATCACAAGGCAAAGCATTGACAGGAGCTTATGATTCACCATTTAGACACTGCTCTAAAACAGTTGTTTTGAAGGCGTGTTCAAATTCACTAAGCTCTCACCCTGTCTAAAAGATCTTGTTCTAAACTACAATAGTTTATAATCTTTTTAAAAAACATAGCAGAGTGGCTTCAAATATGATACAGACATTGCTGTTTCAAGCCATTCAACCTTACTGGCATTCCCATTTCATTCAAGGGTAGAGTGACACCATATATCTACAATCTATGCCAAGTATAAGTAAGGGCACAGTCCATATGAAATATCAAATACCTATGACTGAATCACATTTCATGCTTTTTCTATCATGTTGGTTAAGAGACAATGTTCAAGGGTGTTTGGTTCTTAGATAATTCAGAAGGTACTTCCTTTTACATCTGTATGATGCAATACATTTGATCCTGGTTAGCACAGGCAAACATTAAAAGCATCATATAACATGGCACGAGATAAACATAGGTATATCTCATCATACAATATACCATAACTCATGACCTCAGTGGTGTAGCTAGCTGCTCTGGCTGGAGTGGCAGGGGTGGGGCGAGCCGCCCATGGGGGCACCACGGTGATCTGCCCAGGGGCGGCGGCCCAGTGATCCACCCAGGGGGGGTGGCATGGCGAGCTGCCCACAGGGTCCACCTGGCGGATGCAAGCCCCATGCTGCCATTTCGGGCAGGGCCCCGAGCCACCGCATCACTCCCAGGCTCCGCTGTAAGAGCTGCCATTTTGTCACCCCCCTCAAGGATGACACCTGGGGCAGACCGCACCCCCCTTCCTACACCCCTGCATGACCTAAACATATTTTGATCTAAAGTTCACCTGCTCCATTACACATGTCTACATTAGAGCAAAGCCCTGGATTATACTTTTTATTATATGTATTTTTCCTTCAGATGTTGACAATTTAAACCGATTTTAGTTGAAGTTCACTGTTTTAAGGGAAACTAGATTGCTTAGAGGATTTGTAATTAGATGAAAAGAGTTATAGCTCTAGGGAATGCATTTAAAGGTTTCAGTACCAGGTCCGAGTCCTGAAATGGGGGAAGGAATAGGCCTCTGAACATGTGCAGAGTTCCTTTCTCCCAACACTGTACTTCCTGGCAAACTTAGAATTCAGAAGCAGGTTCCTGTTACTTAGGCAGGATTTTCAGCATAAGAGCTAAACTCTCCTGCATATATATATATATATATTCCATTTTCCCTCTCACTCCTCCATCAATACATCCAATTCAGAAACGTTTTCATTCATTCTTTTTTAAAACAACCTATTAGGATAGTAAGAGAAGGCGCTTTTCATTTTCCAGCATTCACTCTGATGCTTATCAATGAAAACGAAGGAAGTGGAGGTCATGAAATATTCCATTGCTCAAATTGCTCCTTGCCATCTACCTCTCCTCGCCATAAATTTCCAGCACAGCTCTGGGAGAAGCAGAAAGCTAGCCAAGAGCAAATTGAATTGATTTGCATTTCACCGAAAGCTTCAAGGAGGAAAGTTCAGAAGGGTTGTGGGGAGCAAATGCATTTTAAAAGAGGTTGTATTGCCATTTCTTAGCTTGCCTCAGACCACATGACACAGTATGAGCTTTCGTGCATAGAGAATGGTTATCAGATCAAAACTTTGCTCTCTTGCTTGGTGAATGCTCTTGCCGTACTTCATGTGATTGTTTCCATGTGCATACTGTAAATGGAGTGTCTTAATAGGGGCAGTGGGCTTTCCTCAAAAGAAGAAAGTTCTGAAAGATACACTACTCCCTGGTGAAATAAGGGCAAGACTTCTGCCATTCAGTATGCCATAGGGATATGCCTCACGTACTTCCTTCATAACCGTGATAACCCAGATATATGGGAATCTGCTGGTATTTGTGTTCGCTCCAAATTAATTAATTAATTAATTGCCTTTAGGGTAAAAATCCATAATGTATTGTGTTTTTAACAGCATTTGTTGTTGTTGTTTCTTCGTAAAACTCAAAGCTTAATCCAGAAGCTAAGAAGATATATGGGATTGCTTTAAAAATAAAATAAAACACCAAACGCTTGGGTTTTTGCATTTTTAAGTTACAACTATAAATCTGGTTGATCTTGGAATTAAGTATTTAGCCAAAGATATGGGCAAAATTAGAAACATTTTAAAAGACAATTATAGGGAACTTCGTTTTGTGTTTCCTTAGAGAACTTCAGGAAATTGATAGGTTCGGTATATCCTGTTGTTATATTGCTGCACCTCAAACGTCCTCCAATGAAAATTAGACCACTATCCTCTAAATGGTATAAGAACAATGAATATAGCATGTATATGTCATATGTATAGTGGCGCCCGCCCTGTGGAACGCCCTCCCTTCAGATGTGAAGGAAATAAGCAGCTATCTTCTCTTTAAAAGACACCTGAAGGCAGCCCTGTTTAGGCAAGTTTTTAATATTTAATGCTGTATTGTTTTTATGTGATCATGGTATCTCCCCTGCCAGGTAAGTATTAATGCTGTATTGTTTTAAACACTTGATTGGAAGCCGCCCAGAGTGGCTGGGGAAACTCAGCCAGATGGGTGGGCTATAAATAATAAATTATTATTATTATTATATTATTACTTGTCATGAGTCATGACACAAGTTGGTAAGAATCCACACAATGTGTTGTATCCAGTGCTGCTGTTCTGCTCACACAGCAGACTTGCATAGGGGAACTTCCCTCTCGTCTTCCCTGCAGGAGTATTCAGGGAGGAGGAACAGGAGAAGTCCACTTGCATGAGCAGAACTCCATTTGTGCAGGATTGGTTACAATTGGCTACTTTCATCAAAGAAATATCAGAGAGTAGAATTCTATTCTTATATTTCAAGACTCTCCCACGACCGCCCACCAGCTATTCAATTTAGCAATGGAAATGTTATAATAAAATATAGATACCACAAAAAATGCCTTCTCAAAACTGGAACTAAAACTCTGTTCCAAAATGGTTAAGTTCTCATAAAACCAATTATGCAGAAGCGAAACACTGCAGTGTAAGTTTTACAAATACAAGAGAAATGCTTGTTGGGAGACTTAGCTGGGAATAAGTCAGACTGAACTCAGAGGGACTTACTTCTGAGTAGACATTTGGAAGCTTGTGCTGTTACATGATCTAGCTTCTTATTTGAACAAACTAATTTACACACATGATTATTTAATGATAGCTAAACGGCTGAAAAATCATAGACGCAATCTAGTGTGTGTGGGGGGGGGGGGAGTTTCAGCTGGAAACATTTAATACATTATTAACAGCAAACAATCCTAAAATGTTTATTGCTGAGACACAATGGATACATCTTTGAGCGAGTTAAACTTGCACTGAGCATCAGTATAATGAACACCAAGTACTGCTACTTCTGAAACCATGTAAATACTTACAAGAGTACGATAGTATGCTCTCAATATCAGCATAGTAAGGGCGGCAGTAGGGAGCAGTCCCATCACAGCAGTATGCTTTGCATTTATTATCACACTGAGCAAAGCAATCTTCTGCTGGATAAAAACAAATTTAGGAATATAGGCTTCCGGAGGCGGCGCGACCGGTAATGGCTGCCTTCTCCGAGTAAGGAGAAGGGAGCTCCGCTGTAAACGGGTCGTCCGCTACGGCGAAGCGGAGACCCATTCAGGAAAACCACAGGTGGCAGAAGCCTGTGGTCTCGGGACCCGGCGGGCGCCAGAAGCAGCCCCCAAAACGCTGAAGGGACCCCGTAAGGGGCTCCGGATCGCGGAGGGGGTAGCGGCGCTGTGGGTCGTTGCGCAAACAGCGAAGTGAAGCCGCGTTGCTGTTGCCGGTCAGCGCTGTCCTTTCTTCCTGCAACTTTTCTGAACTTTGGAAACTACAACCCGTGAGTAAATTTGGACATTGAAAACTTTCTGAAACTTTTGTCAACTTTCTGAAACTTTTTGAGAACTTTATGAAACTTTTAAAACTTTTTTAAAAAAGTTGAAATCTGGCTGAAAACGGAGTGAGGATAAGCAGGAAGCCCATCTCCCGCTATACTGAACTTTAAGCAAAGAGCAGGAGGAGTGGAGACAAAAAGTTATGCGTTAACTAAATGCTGGCACCCTGTTAAAGCAGTTTTCTGAGTGAAAGACTTTGAGCTATTGACTTTTGCTGGTTATATTCGGGGTGCATTGATATCCTTCTTCTGTGGCACCAGTGGATTATAAAATAAATAAGAATCTCTGGTGCTGGAGCTGCCTGGATGAGCACCAGTTTGCAACTTTGGATACATTGAATTCAGGTTTTGAAACATTCTGAGTTGGAACTGGATACTTTGAAACTGTTGCAGTCAAGGCACTGTAAGAAACACTGTTTCGCTTTAAGTTTTACTCTGCTAAAAATAATACATTGTGGAGGCGATGGACATGGATTTAAATTTATAAGTTTAACTTGGATTTGATCTTTTCCCTGAAGACGTATTAAGCTCCCTCTAGAGGATTTTGGACTTACAGCAGTGACTTTGTTTTACTTTCCCTTTCCCGGCCTCTGTTTGACTATTGTATCTGGGACTCTGCTTTCTCATGGGAACAACTTGGATTGACTTGGATTGACCTTGGATTACAGATAACTTTGGAATGAGTGGCGCAAGGAGAAGAGGAAGGACTAAACAAACAACTCTAACTTTATCTGCAGCCTCACAGCGTAGATCTTCTGTGCCGGCCTTGCCTTCCACTTTGCCTCCAGACATAGAGGCGGCCTCCCTAATACAGGCAGGGGAGGGTGAGACAGAGGAGCTGCACCTGGGAGATATGGCTTCAGGGACAAGTAGCTCTGTCTTGGAGAAAATTTTGGAGAAACTGGAGGCTCTGGACAAGAAGGCTGATTTGCATACAGCTAAAATTGAACAGAACACAGAAAGCTTGAATAAGCTGACTGGACAAGTTGCACAGAATGCCCAGTCTATTGGAGAATTAAAGGAGGCTGTAGGTGAAAATCGTAAACTGGCTGAAGATACTAGTCAAAGATTGGAAGAACTTGAGAAAGAAGTAAGACCACTCAGCAAACAAGTTGGAGAACATCAGATTTACTTTTTGATGACAGAACTGCGAAACAGGGAGACCAACTTGAGGATACGGTCAATACCAGAGGTGGAAGAAGATAATTTTATTGAATTTCTAACTAAGGAATTTGCCAAGTTTTGGAAGTTAGAGGAAAAAGACTTTAAAATTGTATCTGCTTTCAGGCTTGGCAGAGTCAGAAGGACAGAGAAGCCCAGAGATTGTTTGATAACACTGAGATCAAAGGAGGAAAGGGATAAGATTTTGGGCCTGCACTACGAAAAGTCACTAGACATTTTGGGCAAGAGAATTGAAATCTACAAGGACATTCCTAAGCAGTTGCTGGACCTTAGATCTAACTACACGGAATTGGCAAGACTGTTGAGAAGCAACGCAATTATCTTCAGGTGGGAGTTTCCACAAGGATTATCCTTTACCTACAGAGGGAGAAAGATCAAAATCAAAACAGTGGAAGATAGAGACAAGTTTTTGGGAGCACACGGAGAAGACCTCCACAAAGGACTTGGATTGCCAGCGCCAGAACTTCCAGGGGAGCCCGCCCCCTCGGATCCTCAAGGACCGGAGAACAAGGTACCACCCCAGAAAGAATAACCAGACCTATCCAGGATGTCTCTGCAGCTTTTGAGCTGGAACATAAATGGCTGTAACAGTCCCGAAAAAAGGTCTAAAATTTTTCATATTTTAAAAAAGGAACAATTGGACATTATATGCTTACAAGAAACACATGTGATTAGGCTCCATAGAAAGGTGTTAATAAATAAAAGGCTTGGTCAAGAATTTATATCATCGGATACAGTTAAAAAGAGAGGTGTAGTGATCTATGCAAAAGAGAGCCTTTCACCAAAATCTCTCTTTAAAGATGAAAGTGGAAGAATCCTCGCAATAGAAGTACAGTATCAAGGAGAAAAAATTTTGATATTAGGAATTTATGCTCCAAATGAAGGAAAATCGGATTTTTATAAGAAGTTGCACGAGACCATGCTGGATTATCTGGATTACAACAACGTCATCATGATGGGGGACATGAACGGGGTCGTATCAACAAATATGGATAAGTCACAGAACCAGAACATTACTAAAGAGGGAAGACTACCTAAGACCTTTTTTGAAATGACTGACAATATGGACTGGGTTGACATCTGGAGAGTTAGAAACCCCCTGGGAAGAGAAGGAACATTCTTTTCTGAAGCTCAACTGACTTGGACACGAATCGACCAAATATGGATAACTAGAAGTCTGGCACCTAAGGTGAGGAAGGTGGAAATCTGCCCTAAAACATGCTCCGACCATAACGCCTTGAGAATGGATATGACATTGATCCCAATCGGCTCCTTTAGATGGAAGATGAATGATGGCCTGTTTAGAGACCAAAGAATTGTAAAGAAGGCCCAAAAAACCTTAAAGGATTATTTTGAGATTAATTTGAACACTACGGTGGAAAAAAGAACTATCTGGGATGCAAGTAAAGCTGTGATGAGAGGGTTCTTGATTCAACAGAATTCCTTAAAGAAAAGACTGCAAAATGAAAAGAAAGATAAAATTCTGGAAAGTATCAAAGAGTTGGAGAAGAAGTTAAGATCTAACCCGAAGTCCCAACCGATTCTGAGAGAAATTAAACTTTATCAGGCGCAATATTCCAAGCTGATAAATCAGGAAATAGAATGGAAGATTAAAACAATGAAACAAAAAACTTTTGAATCGGCAAATAAATGTGGGAAACTGCTAGCTTGGCAGTTGAAAAGGAGACAAAGATTAAATACAGTAACAAACTTAGAGGTTGAAGGAAGGAACATTCAGAACCCGGGAGAGATTAGAAAGTGCTTCCAGAGGTATTTTAAAAAGTTATATACTCAAGGGCCACAAGATGAAATAGAGATTACACAATTTTTGGGGAGAAATGGATTAGCAAAGCTGTCAGAAGAAAGTAGAACAATTTTAAATGGCAAAATAACACGACAAGAGATTGAACAGGCCATCCTGAGTCTGAAACAGGGCAAATCACCAGGGCCAGATGGACTGACCTCTAACTACTATAAGACATTGAAGGATTATTTGATACAACCTTTGTTGGAGGTCAGTAATGAAATAATGGAGGGGAAGAAGGCGCCTGAATCGTGGAAAGAAGCATTTATCACATTGATTCCAAAGTCAGAAACTGAAAAGACACAACTCAAGAATTACCGTCCCATCTCCCTTTTAAATGTGGATTACAAAATATTTGCAGATGTTTTGGCACGAAGATTTAAGAAAGTTTTAAGTGAGATAATCCATAAAGACCAGGCAGGCTTTCTCCCGGGCAGACATATGTTTACTAACACAAGGAACATCATAGACATATTGGAACTTTTACAAACAAACATAAACACTAAAGCAGTTTTAATTTTTATAGACGCGGAGAAAGCCTTTGACAACATATCTTGGAAATTTATGAAGGGGAATTTAAAAGAAATGGGAGTGGGACGGGGGTTTGAGAACGGGATTGAGGCAATATATTCAGAACAAAAGGCTAAACTGATAGTTAACAATGTGGTTACAGAAGAGTTTAAAATTGAAAAAGGTACACGACAAGGCTGCCCGATTTCCCCATTACTGTTTATTTCGGTTCTGGAAGTGCTCCTGAATATGATTAGGGGGGACCGGTTGGTGGAAGGGATTCAGGTCAGAGCGAAACAATATAAACTTAAAGCTTTTGCAGATGACCTAGTTTTGACATTACAGGAGCCGGAGTCTAGTTTGAAAAGAGTTCTACAACTGATTCAAAACTTCGGTCGAGTGGCAGGATTTAAGTTAAATAAGCAAAAAACTAAAGTTTTGGGGAAAAACATGACAGATATTGAGTTGGAACAGCTTCAGAAAGAGACAGAACTAAATGTGGTTAAAAAAGTTAAATACCTAGGGGTAAACATAACAGCAAAAAATCTGAGTTTATTTAAAGATAATTATGAAAAATGTTGGTCAGAGATTAAGAGAGACTTGGATAGTTGGTCAAGACTAAAACTTTCTTTGTTAGGCCGAATAGCTGCCATCAAGATGAATGTATTGCCAAAAATGTTATTTTTGTTTCAGACACTGCAGATTGTAGACAAGACAGAGTGTTTCCGGAAGTGGCAGAAAGATATTTCTAAATTTGTCTGGCAGGGCAAAAAGCCCAGAATCAAATTTAAAATATTAACAGATGCGAAAGAAAGAGGGGGCTTTGCCCTGCCAGATTTAAAGTTGTATTATGAAGCTGCAGCTTTCTGCTGGTTGAAAGATTGGTTACTTCTTGAAGATACGGATGTCTTGGATTTGGAAGGTTTTAATAATGCGTTTGGATGGCATGCATATTTATGGTATGATAAAGCTAAGATAAATAAGGCCTTCAAGAACCATATTGTCAGAAAATCAGTTTTTAATGTCTGGACAAAATATAAAGACTTACTGGAGAATAAAACTCCGAGGTGGCTGTCACCCCTGGAGGCTAAGGCTCGGAAAAGAGCCAATATGGAGGCCAACTGGCCAAAATATTGGGAGATAATAGAAAAGGATGGTGACAACTGGAAATTGCAGAGTTTAGAAAAGATGAGAGACAAAGTGCGAGACTGGTTACACTATGCTCAGATTAAAGAAGTGTTTAAAAATGACAAAAAGTTAGGATTCCAAGTGGAAAAGTCAAAGTTAGAAACTGAACTGTTAGAACCTAAGACTAAGGTACTTTCAAGAATGTATAACTTGCTGCTGAAATGGAACACACATGACGAAATGGTAAAATCAACAATGATAAAATGGGCGCAGGATATTGGGTATAATATTATGTTTGAAGATTGGGAAAGGTTGTGGACCTCTGGGCTGAACTTCACTGCATGTAATGCGTTGAAGGAAAATGTGATGAAAATGATGTATAGATGGTACATGACCCCTGTTAAACTGGCTAAAATATACCATTCGTCTGATAGCAAATGTTGGAAATGTAAGGAAAATGAAGGAACATTTTTTCACCTCTGGTGGACCTGCCCTAGAGTGAAGGCCTTTTGGGAGAAGATATATAATGAATTAAAAAAGGTGTTTAAATACACCTTTACTAAGAAACCAGAGGCCTTTCTCCTGGGTATTGTCGGCCAGAGTGTGTTAAAAAAGGACAGAACATTCTTTTTGTACGCAACAACAGCAGCAAGAATATTAATTGCCAAGAATTGGAAAACTCAGGAGCTACCCACTGTGGAAGAATGGCAGATGCAACTGATGGACTATATGCAATTAGCCGAGATGACCGGCAGAATTCGAGACCAGGGAGAAGAAAGGATGGAAGAAGATTGGAGGAAATTTAAGATTTATTTACAAAAATATTGTAATTTGGTTGAGTGTTGAATTGGATGCCAGTGCAGACAATTGTCTACCATTAAATTAGATTTAAGGCTGAATTATATGTCAAACCAAATTAAGATTATTAATTAAGATGAGTTAAATGATAATTTGTTTGAAATTAATTTAATAATGATGTAAGTGTATGCGGGAGGTGTGGGGGAGTCCCATGTAACAATTGAGAGATGTTAAATGGACAATGATAAGTTGTGCTTATCTAATATATGCTTTATTTGAAAACTTCAATAAATATATTATAAAAAAAAAAAAAAAAAAAAAAAACAAATTTAGGAATATAAAATTGAATAGCACAGTGATTAAAAATGCATTCCAACTCTTTGATGCCTCACTCCATTATTTAAATCAGACTTGGCTACAATGCTATACCTGCTTACTGGCAAGTAAGTCTACTGAATGCAGGGAGATAATTTTAAGTAAACATGTCTAGAATTGCAATGTTCATCAGAGGCGTGACCTGGCCATGTAATCCATATGCAAGCAAATTCTCAATAACTTAGAAAAAATATGCAGAAGCAGGGGCAATTTTGAAGTTCATTACATGGATCTCTTCTTCCTTTCACTAAACTCATAAATAAGACCTATATTCAATCAAGGCAGTCTTTCTTACTGTTGAGATTAATTCAGAATGACCGTTCCCCACATCAAATGGTTTCAGGCCTTGGGTGGAATTCTTTAGTCTATCTTCCTAAATGGGGGGGGGGGGGCGTGAAGCGGTGACCTACGCCCCCCTTGTGGTGGTGATCCCAGGGTTCCCCGTTAAAGGGGACTTGAGGGGAGGCATTGGCCCTACGCCGAGACGTTGTCATTGCTCTCCCCTCCAACGGCGGCAAAACAGGGGCGGGCTCTCTGCTTGAACATATGTTCTCCAGAGCCAGCCCAATTCCCACACATGCTGGATAATCCTGAAGTCTCCCAGATCCCCAGCTGGGGACTGGGAAGGATAAATGCCCAATGTCTGAGCCAAGGTCTCCCTACATCTGAAACTTAATAAAGTTGTGGCCAATTTTAATCCCATAGCACATTGTCTTGAGTCATTATTCTGCTTGGGGGTCGCCTGGGGTTGGGGGGACTCCACCTGTCCACGCAATTTACCATTTACTGTAAAGCCAAAAGGACTATAATGAGATAGAAAAGTAGTAATTTGTTCTGTTGACCTATAACGATCAGAAACACATGTCCAAACTTTCTGGATAATGAGCATGTGTGATAGCAAGATTTTAGAGAGACCATTATTTCTCTTAAACAAAACTGCATTATAAAAAAAGTTTATTCAGCATCTGTTTCTGATAGGATTTCTACAGTACAAAAATCAATTAAAAATGCACAAACCTTTCTTATGTATTCCTACAAGTGAAAGCCGAGATCAACAAAGAAGAAAAAAAGCTTACACAATCACTCAGCTGGTTAGTAAAATTAGATGTAGAAGTTCTGTATGCAGGTTTCTTGGCTCCACTGTATCATAGAATCTACTGTATCACCTTATCTGTGTCCTCCCACTCCCCGAGAGTGGGACACAAGAAGAGAGAAGCTCGCCTGGTGCCATCATTACATGTCTTTAGGCACCAGGCAAAACCATTCCTCTTTACCAGGCCTTTGGCCATTAAACAATCTAAGGCATTTTCTAAGTGGGGCAATGAGAAGTAAGGAGGGCAGCAGCGCTTTTCCTGAGCTGTTCCACCTCAGCTTGGCCCTCCAGGTGGGCAGCAGGTGCAGAGGGTGATCCAGCAGGGGTCAAAGAAGGGCCAGAGCCCACAAGTTCAGCCTCAGAAAGGTGAAGGGGCCTGATATAGATTAAAGTTGGATGCCTTGCAGCATGTCCCTTAGCCTCTTGGGGCAGGCTGGCTTGCTCACCCAGTCTCCTTCATTGTCTTGTTGCAGCAGCTGCTCTGGCTGCTCCTGTTGCCTGAAGACAACACCTAGCCAGGCTGTGGTGGTCCCGAGGGCTAACCATGTGGCAAGGTCCAAGTCCAGTCCGAGGTCAAGGGTGCGGTATGGAGCC
This sequence comes from Podarcis filfolensis, assembly GCF_964270895.1. Taxonomy (NCBI): domain Eukaryota; kingdom Metazoa; phylum Chordata; class Lepidosauria; order Squamata; family Lacertidae; genus Podarcis; species Podarcis filfolensis. The sequence continues at coordinate 54,988,363 of NC_139607.1, read as the reverse complement.
TGTCCATCAAAGCTGAAGCGGGGTCCAAGGCAGGGAGTCGGGTGAGGTCAGGAACTCTGGCAGAAGAGCAGGACAGGGTGCAGGCAGGAACAGGCTACCAACAATGTTGCTCCCGCAACCTGGGACTGGGCTGGCTGGCTTTTATCTGCCCCGAGGCATAGGGCGGTCCCGGTCCACAGGTGACTCGCCTCTCCTGGCCTGGAGGCGAGCACTCCTCCTGTGGGAACTTAGTTCCCTCCGCCTCTCTGCCCTGAACCACTGCAGCTCAGGAGAGGCTGGAGGGTTACCGGACCCATAGGCAACCTCACCTTCCCCTGACGGGGCTGAGAGTGGAGCACCTGCAGGCAATGGGTCCTCAATCACCTCAGGAGCCCGAGCAGACTCAGCTGGTGCCTGCACCTGAGGATCCAACACAGGTGAGGACCCTTCAGGCTCAAGCCCCAGCCCTGGCTCAGCTGGTTCTGGAGGCGGGGACTCCTGTGGAGGCTGGGGTTCCTCAGGTTCAGCCTCTGAGTCCGAATCCCAGGCCATCACACATGCTTTGCTTTCAGCTCACTGGGGGCTGCCACCATACTTCACAAGGCCCTCAGTGGCCCCCCTCAGCTCTATGTTGCATACGCACATCTCGCTTCACTCCTGCTTGCCTAACACATTAAAGACTCCTTTCTCTCTCTCTGAAGTAGGTCTGCATCCTGCAGCTAATTAGGCCACAGCTCTGTCCCGCCCAACAAAAGAAAACTCTCAGAGATCTGCCAGTGGAGATTCTCAGTATTTTCCGTTTTGCTTTGGTTCTACGCACATTTCACTTCTGCTGGCAGGGGACCAGAACGTAACCCTTGCGTAAGTGGAGAGTCGCCTGTTTAGTCATACCTTGAACAAATCGGTGCCCAAACGCCAAAAACCCGGTTGAGTGAAGGAAGCTTTTCTAGTCAATCGGAAGCTGCGCCTTGATTTTTGAATGGTTTCGGGATTTGAACGGACTTCTGGAATGGATTAAGTTCGAGAACCAAGGTACCACTGTACTGCCTTCTCCTTTGAAAAGGTTGGAATATGCAGTCACCACTTTGTGCAGTAGCCAATGCAAGACTTCATGAAGGTGAATGATGTGCCAGCTCAACTGCTCAAGTGACAGAATTGTGTTTCAAAAGTAATATATTCTTTTTTGGTTGGTCATATCCTAACATTTCTTTTATATCATGCCTCCATAGCTTTGCGGCACTCATATCTAGAAGCCGGGAGGGAACAGCATTGTAAATTCCATTTAACATGCAGCACAACTGCCAACACGAGAGTAATAAGGGAAAATGTTACTTGATAGAAAATTACACCTACTCTCTGATAGGAGCTGCAGAGGTGCCTATTCTTATGATTTTATCGCAAGCCATGCAATAACCTGTGCTTTGTTAAAACCCCAGGGACTCTGGGAATCTGTGAAAACCTCTTTCATTTCAGAAAGCACATACCTTGGTTGCAGAAGCAGCAAAGGCATGCCTCTCTCTCTCTCCAGAGGGGAAACATAAAAGCTTAAAAGTGAAGCAGAAGCAGAAGCGAAGCAATTAGTTATGAGTATCTTATATCCCATTGATTTTAATGAGTCTAAGCATGCCTAATAGCCTATGTTTAGAAGAGAACTCAAGGGTTAGATTCAGAGTTAATCTTCTAAAGATGACATTTAATGTTAGCCATACTCAGTCCTGCTGAAATCAATGGATAAATCCATTGGGGCTTGCTCTGATTTGCCATCACCCTAAAACTAGTGTGTTAATAGTCTTCTCAAACAACCCCTTGGTTAAATCTGCTAGAATCTCTTATTTTGATTTTTAAAAAAAATGTTACAAAAGTTGGGTGCCTGCCCCTTGCTCTGCCAAGCAGTGGCAAAACCCCATGGGGTGCCAGTCACCCATACAGGGTCTGCGTCCCTTTGGATAATAGAAGACATGACGGAGCCTGTCATGGCATTCATAAATATGTTTTATTCACCTATTTACACCTTCAGTCTGCATGGAGGGAGTCCAGATCTTACAGCATAGGCATTTCCAGAGGCAGTAGTGCAGGCAACCTTTAATCTTCCTCCCCCCGCCCAGTGGATTTCAGCCTTTCTTCTTGTTTCTTCTTCCCAGAAAACCCTTTTCCTGTCCCCTCAAACATGCACCCCATCACCTTGGTAACCTTTCAAACCCCTATCTCTGTTCACACCAGGGCAAGGGGGAAAGGAGCTCTTACATTGGCCATGACCCTCAGTGGCCCTCTATTGTTCCCTTAATAGCCGTAGTTTGGCCAGGCTACTCATATATTTCTTCTTTCCCATCCCAAATGATCACAATCCTAGAATTTAATAATCTCTAGGGTTTACTGTAAATCTATAGCAATACGTATGGGGAGGGAGAAGGGAATTGCAGCATAGAGTAATCTATAAGTCTTACAGACAGTTCACATTTCATGATCACACACATTCAATTACTTCAGGAGAAAGAAGATAGAATTAGGATTATGCTCATTAAGTAGCTAAAACTGAGGTTTTAGGGAAGAAATTATGGACACAGTACCACAGCAGTGCTGAAAATAGATGCCATTTAAGTGATTGCGCCGTGATATATAAGCACATATTTGTTTTCAGAAACCTAGCCTTTCAGAAATGCCCAGTCTTTAATCTTGGTTCCTGATAACTGTATTTAAATCTAGTGGTAACGGTAGTTCAATAATAAAGGTAGGTAGAGCCTAGAGGCTTAAATATTTACCCCAGGTCACTGGGAAACATAGAAATGGTTTGGATTTCATAATGAGAAATGGCCTAAAGCATGAGCTTTCAAATATGAAGGAATGCCACACAAAAATGCAAAAAATCCACAGGTGCTTTTGTTCATAGAAGACCTGCTGGAACGGCAAAGGGTAGAATGAATGGGCTTTTTCTAAGTGTGTGTGTGTACACACACACACACACACACACACACACGGAGGCAATGACCATTTTGCACACATTCAAAGCATGAGTGACCTTGCACAGGTGCACAGGTGCATTGCCACAAACCCAGAAGTGGCAGGAAACGGGGTGTGGGCAAGGTGGGGCAGGGATGTAACAGGGCAGGGCTGCCTTATATATGCTCTGCCATCACACACGATGACCTGGAATGCAACCCCCATGTAAATCAGGGGTTGCCTGTCTTAGAGCACTTATATACAGTAGTACCTCGGGTTACAGACGCTTCAGACTCCGTTAACCCAGAAATAGTACCTCGGGTTAAGAATTTTGCTTCAGGATGAGAACAGAAATTGTGCGGCAGCGGGAGGCCCCATTAGCTAAAGTGGTACCTCAGGTTAAGAACAGTTTCAGGTTAAGAATGGACCTCCGGAACGAATTAAGTTCTTAACCCGAGGTACCACTATATATGCCCACTCCTACAAAGGAATGACTAATCAAATCCTTTTGATTCCTACTGTTTTTGCCATATGCTATCTAGTCACATGTTGGCTTTTTGTGCTCCTCAAACTGTATTGCCACAATAGTTCTTCCATCCCTGCATTATAAACACCCTAGATCTCAGCAATAGCTTCCACCAGAATAAGAATCAAAGAGTTGAGGTAGGGCTGAGGGGATTCAGAAGGCCTTCTGGTTCAACCTTCTGATTTAAGTCAGTGCAATATATCTAAAAGCAAGCCACAGCTCAGATCAGCCCATACAATTCTATACCAAAGTACATAAGAATCAGAGTGCCCTAAAAATTAAATTAACATTAATGAATTGCAACACTGATATGTTATTACCAGAATTATATGGTTGGGTTATAAAATGTGTATTTCCTTGCAAGATGTGCATTGTTTATATTCAGTGTCCTAGCTCCACAGGTTTTTGTTTTTTTAAAAAAGTAAATGCATACTGTATTAAATTGTAGCATGCTATCAGTCAACATGTGCACACAATTTTCTATTAAGCTGTTAAAGGAAATAATCCATTTGTTTTATCACCGCATTTCCCCATTGTTATATTTCAATATAAATCTGAACTTATATAAAATGAGCTGAAATATGCATAAGAGGTCCTGCTTGGGTAGCTGCCATTAGAGAAATCAGGCAGGCAGCCATGAGAAAGAGGACCAATCCGGCTGCGGTCCCTTCTCTATGGAGGTTTTCCGGTAGAAATACATAATGACCCATCACTGCAGGCGTGGGCTTTAAAAGCAGATTCTCTTGAATGAAGAACTTCTTGAGCTGCTGGAAATTAGGTAGCTTAGAATTATTTGATTTTACCATTTTTGCAAAGCTGAATACTGCTTGTGATTAGTATTGTTGTTGGTTCTCGTTTTTCACAATTGCATTTTTTATGATGTTTTATAGTTTCAAAATCTGTATTGGTCTTATACTATGAATTTATATGTTGGAAACTCCAGTAGGCGTTTGACTGTAAACAACTGTCTGCAACTAAAAATACATACATTTAAATTTAACAATCTATTTAAATGTCTCTTGTTAACCTATCATTCTTTTTTTCAGGTTTCATTCCTCCCTTGTTATTGTTTGATTCATTATTAAGAAATTATGTCTTTGTACTACTGCTATTTTCAGTGTTTCTCATTGAATGTTTGCTGTTCTGTAGTTCTATAACTGCTTTATGTCTGAGAAGCACTAGAAGAGGAATGAAATTTGTCAGTAGCACAAATAGTCAATCTCTATCATACCAACTGCATGGAATGATGCATTCTTCTTCTTCTTCTGCTTCTTCTGCTTCTTCTGCTTCTTCTGCTTCTGCTTCTGCTTCTGCTTCTGCTTCTGCTTCTTCTCCTCTACCTTCTGCTATGGAAATCATTGGCTATGGCCTTCTTTATGTAGCAGATAGCAAGGTGATGGGACAAAAAGCACAAGCAACACCTTTGTCTGACTCTTAGTTTTGCCCCAAAGTAAGCTGCTTATTGAGAGAGAGACGCCTGCTTCTTGGGAGGAAAGCAATGACCAACCTAGACAGCATCTTAAAAAGTAGAGACATCACCTTGCCAACAAAGGTCCGTATAGTAAAAGCTATGGTTTTCCCAGTAGTGATGTATGGAAGTGAGAGCTGGACCATAAAGAAGGCTGATCGTCGAAGAATTGATGCTTTTGAATTATGGTGCTGGAGGAGACTCTTGAGAGTCCCATGGACTGCAAGAAGATCAAACCTATCCATTCTTAAGGAAATCAGCCCTGAGTGCTCACTGGAAGGACAGATCGTGAAGCTGAGGCTCCAATACTTTGGCCACCTCATGAGAAGAGAAGACTCCCTGGAAAAGACCCTGATGTTGGGAAAGATGGAGGGCACAAGGAGAAGGGGACGACAGAGGACGAGATGGTTGGATAGTGTCTTCGAAGCTACAAACATGAGTCTGACTAAACTGCGGGAGGCAGTGGAAGACAGAAGTGCCTGGCGTGCTCTGGTCCATGGGGTCACGAAGAGTCGGACACGACTAAATGACTAAACAACAACAACAACAAGCTGCTTATAGAGGTCACACAAGGATGTTACATAAAGACACCTCCTGTCAGTTCCCTTGACTGGACTGAGCATCTTATGACCCTTTCTGTCAGCTCCAGTTCACTGAGAGGTTTCATTTCCTTGTTTCCATAATTTGTGGAAATAACTAGCAAAAATCTTTCTTCAGACTCACATTCACATTCTATTTTTCTTGTCTGCTGGCAACAGGGAAGACGTGGTTTATTCTTCATACCATCCTGTATGTCACTTAAAGAATTCATGTACAGTAAAGCATGCCACCTCACCCAGATAATAACATTCCTATAGATTTGGTTTTTTTTAAAGACAACTGAGAAAACTTTCAAAGACCATATATCTTCTTCTTCTTCTTCTTTTTCTTTTTCTTCTTCTTCTTCGAGTACCAACTGGTGATTTATACACTGCTCTGACAGATTCCATGTGTTTAAAGATTTAATTCCTTTCAGTCTTGTTACACACTGTTTAAAAATATAGTCACTCTTGTGCTTTATTGCTTCCCTTAATGAAACATTTGTTTAATAAACCAACATTAATCAGCAGTGTTTGGTGAAGCAAAGAATAACAACATCTGGGGATAACTTTCCAAAGCCTTTGAGGGCAATTACCCATACCAAGGAAGTCTTCATTTTTAAAAGGGGAACTAGGAATTATGACAGTCATATCTCTACCACCAGAAGGACCAGCCCCATTTTTCCCAATGAAATATCCTTAACCTGCTTTCTGTAATCCACTATGAAGGGAGCTTGGTGAAATTCTCTGGTCAGGGAATTCCACCCCTGGGATGCTAGCACTGGGAACAGAGATTAATAATAATAATAATAATAATAATAATAATAATAATAATAGTAATATATTTATACCCCGCCCATCTGGCTGGGTTTCCACAGCCATTCTGGGTGGCTTCCAACAAAACACTAAAATACAATAACCTATTAAACATTAAAAGCTTCCCTAAACAGGGCTGCCTTCAGATGTCTTCTAAATGTTTGGTAGTTATTTTTCTCTTTGACATCTGGTGGGAGGGTGTTCCACAGGGCGGGCGCCACTGCCAAGAAGGCCCTCTGCCTGGTTCCCCGTAACTTGGCTTCTCGCAGCAAGGGAACCGCCAGAAGGCCCTCGGCGCTGGACCTCAGTGTCCGGGCAGAACGATGGAGGTGGAGATGCTCCTTCAGGTATATTGGACCGAGGCCGTTTAGGGCTTTAAAGGTCAGCACCAATACTTTGAATTGTGCTCAGAAACGTAATGGGATCCAGTGTAGGTCTTTCAAGACCGGTGTTATATGGTCTCGGCAGCCGCTCCCAGTCACCAGTCTAGCTGCCGCATTCTGGATTAGTTGTAGTTTCCGGGTCACCTTCAAAGGTAGCCCCACATAGAGCGCATTGCAGTAGTCCAAGCGGGAGATAACCAGAGCATGTACCACTCCGGCGAGACAGTCCGCGGGCAGGTAGGGTCTCAGCCTTCATACCAGATGGAGCTGATAAACAGCTGCCCTGGACACAGATTAGACCTGTGCCTCCATGGACAGCTGTGAGTCCAAAATGACTCCCAGGCTGCGCACCTGGTCCTTCAGGGACACAGTTACCCCATTCAGGGAGTCCTCCACACCTGCCTGCCTCCTGTCCCCCAAAAAACAGTACTTCTGTCTTGTCAGGATTCAACCTCCATCTGTTAGCTGCCATCCATCCTCCAACCTCCTCCAGACACTCACACAGGACCTTCACCGCCTTCACTGGTTCCAATTTGAAAAAGAGGTAGAGCTGGGTATCATCTGCATACTGATGAACACCCAGCCCAAACCCCCTGATGATCTCTCCCAGCAGCTCCATGTAGATGTTGAAAAGCTTGGGGGGGGGGAGGACAGAACCCTGAGGCACCCCACAAGTGAGAGCCCAGGGGTCTGAACACTCATCCCCACACCATTTTCTGAGCACTGCCCAGGAGGAAGGAGTGGAACTGCTCTATAACAGTGCCCTCAGCTCCCAGCCCCTCAAGACGGTCCAGAAGGAAGTTATGGTCAATGGTGTCAAAAGCCGCTGAGATCCAGCAGAACTCGGAAACAGCTCTCAACCTTTGTCCCTAGCCTGCCGGAGATCATCGACCAGTGCAACCAAGGCAGTTTTAATCCCATGATGAGTCCTGAATCCTAACTGGAAGGGATCCAAATGGTCTGCTTCTTCCAGGCGTGCCTGGAGTTGTTCAGCAACCACTCGCTCAATCACCTTGCCCAAGAATGGAAGATTTGAGACTGGGCGATAGTTGGCCATATTGGCAGCATCTAAAGATCTTTTTTTAAGAAGCGGTTTGATAACCGCCTCTTTCAGCGGGTCTGGGAAGGCTCCCTCACTGAGAGAAGCATTCACCACCCAGCGAAGCCCATCACCCAGCCCTTCCCGGCTAGCTTTTATAAGCCAGGATGGGCAAGGATCAAGGAGACAGGTGGTTGGTTTCACTTAGAATCATAGAATCATAGAGTTGGAAGAGACCACAAGGGCCATCGAGTCCAACCCCCTGCCAAGCACGAAACACCATCAGAGCACTCCTGACATATGGTTGTCAAGCCTCTGCTTAAAGACCTCCAAAGAAGGAGACTCCACCACACTCCTTGGCAGCAAATTCCACTGTCGAACAGCTCTTACTGTCAGGAAGTTCTTCCTAATGTTTAGGTGGAATCTTCTTTCTTGTAGTTTGGATCCATTGCTCCGTGTCCGCTTCTCTGGAGCAGCAGAAAACAACCTTTCTCCCTCCTCTATGTGACATCCTTTTATATATTTGAACATGGCTATCATATCTCCCCTTAACCTCCACTTCTCCAGGCTAAACATGCCCAGCTCCCTTAGCCGTTCCTCATAAGGCATCGTTTCCAGGCCTTTGACCATTTTGGTTGCCCTCCTCTGGACACGTTCCAGTTTGTCAGTGTCCTTCTTGAACTGTGGTGCCCAGAACTGGACACAGTACTCCAGGTGAGGTCTGACCAGAGCAGAATACAGTGGCACTATTACTTCCCTTGATCTAGATGCTATACTCCTATTGATGCAGCCCAGAATTGCATTGGCTTTTTTAGCTGCCGCGTCACACTGTTGGCTCATGTCAAGTTTGTGGTCAACCAAGACTCCTAGATCCTTTTCACATGTACTGCTCTCAAGCCAGGTGTCCCCATCTTGTATTTGTGCCTCTCATTTTTTTTGCCCAAGTGCAATACTTTACATTTCTCCCTGTTAAAATTCATCTTGTTTGTTTTGGCCCAGTTCTCTAATCTGTCAAGGTCGTTTTGAAGTGTGATCCTGTCCTCTGGGGTGTTAGCCACCCCTCCCAGTTTGGTGTCATCTGCAAATTTGATCAGGATGCCCTTGAGTCCATAATCCAAGTCGTTGATAAAGATGTTGAATAAGACCGGGCCCAAGACAGAACCCTGTGGCACCCCACTAGTCACTCTTCTCCAGGATGAAGAGGAACCATTGATGAGCACCCTTTGGGTTCGGTCAGTCAGCCAGTTACAAATCCACTGAGTGGTAGCATAGTCAAGACCGCATTTTACCAGCTTCTTTACAAGAATATCATGGGGCACCTTGTCAAATGCCTTGCTGAAATCAAGGTAGGCTACATCCACTGCATTCCCTTCATCTACCAGGGTTGTAATTCTGTCAAAAAACGAGATCAGGTTAGTCTCCCGAGACAGATGGATGCCAACACAGCACACTGGTATTATCTAGTTCCCAAGACCACAGAGATTTTAACAGTCATGACATCTTCCTTTTCTATTCCTCCTTTATAATAGCAAATCCTCTCAGTTTTTTGTTTTTCTTGGAGGAAGCAAGTGTGTGTGTGGTCACTTTGTAGGGTGTGGTAGCTTATCAGCTTTGTGAGGCCCTCCTCTTCTTTGACACCTTCAAGCCACTTTTTTGTTTTTAACTCTGTTGTTTCTCCCTATGCTGTTTTGTTTGCTTAACTTCAGACTTCATAAAGTTCTAGTTTTACACCATGGAACGCTGGAAAAAAAACCATGTTTAAGCTGCCTGAGGTATGGGAGAGGAATTAAAATAACAATACATGTGCATGTAACCCTATATCTACTCAAAAGTAAGTTTCACTGAGTTCCATCAGATTTCCATGTAAAAGAATATCCATCTTTGTGTTGTACAATGCAACCTTATGTAGGTTTATTGAAAAATAAGCCCCACTGGATTCAGTAAGATTTACTCTCATGTGAGGATGCACACTTATTTAGCAGTAAGTTCCATTGAACTCAATTTGGTTTAGAAAACATGCATTGGATTAGGCAGTTTAGTTTACTAATTCATTTATTAGCAGCTGTTGCTCTGCTGGCTGAATTTCAACTTCGTATAGATGACCTTTAAAGAAAAACGTCTCTGGAATCTATCTGTATTTTCAGAGTTTCAGTTGGGGAATTATCTAGCTATTTTAAATAATAATCTAATTTTTGTTACTGTTGTTACAGTCTTGATTCCAATCAATAATGATCTTTCTTCTATAACAATCACTTTTTGCTCTGTCTCCTGTGGTAGCTTAAAAGTCAGGAACCAAACTGAAGAACCATGTGCATAATTTCTGTCTAGCAAACAAATAGTTTATCCTCCAGAGGATTGTCTGGAGCGTATAAGCTATGTAGAGCAAGGGTGGCTAACCTGCAGTCCTCCAGGTGTTGTTGGACTCCAACTCCCATCAGCCACAGGCAGCACAGAAAATGGACAGGGATGATGGAAGCTACAGTACAGCAGCAGCTGAAGGACCACAGGGATTGGCCACCCCTGATATAGAGCTTCTGACACAGGATTCATACTCTTTCATACTATGTTTGTTGGTGTTTTGTGGGAGCAGATATTAATACTGAATGATTATATTATTATTTTTTGCTTCTCATTGATTATAGCCACATGTGTCCAGATCTAATTTTTAATAAAATTTAATGCTTAAAATCCAATATATTTCCTGAAGAGTCATAACCAGCTGGTGAGTATTCAAGTCATAAACCCAGCCATTCATTAATCCCTAACCAATGCCCTACTTTCCACTGAAGTCCTTTAAAATTACTTTTTAATGTCTTGTTCTCTGCATTTTGACAGAACGGATTTCAGTACCTCAACAGCTTCCTACCCAGCTTTAAGATTCTGCAGTTTCCTCTGTGCTTAGAATAGAAAATCCCTATGGTATCTATTAGAAAAACAGATGGTGTGTGTAAGTTTAATGTAGAATAAAAGATTAACATTTACAATAGAATTCCCATCATCCCAAGGATGGCTTTCCTTCTCTGTGGTCCCATGTCCTCCTAGCCCTGTTGAAATAGCACTAAAAAAGCCTTCCCTCCTTTGTTATTGGCCAAAGCTTAGGTTTGATTGCAACAGGATACCAGAAGTCTGTTTTGATCCATTGTAAAAATGTTAGTAAGGCTGTGTGAGCTCTGTTTCAAGATTCCCATCTCTTTGTTTCTATGCAATGATTTTAATCACACAGGACCTGTCAGAAGCAAGCCAGTCAAAAGATCAGAGAGGAAACTTCTTGTTGATGTCTGTCCCTAACAACTGTACAAGGAAAATGTTTTCTCTCTCTTTAAAAACTTATTTGCATAACTATGACAAATATGCTCACTCATTGAAAAAAGTGGATTTCTAGAGTTGCAAAAACAACAAAAGAAAGATGTTAATGGCCTGGAAAAATATTGCATCGCTCACACTTCAATCATGGCTAGTTCAGATGGCAGATCTATCTGTGTGTGGAATGACAATCTCTAAAAAGCATGCTAGGTGGAGAATATTTGAAGCCTTTTGTCTCTTTATTTAAAAGGCAAGTTTTCTCTTTCAGTGTGTTGGTTTGTATTCAAGATGGTGGTTCTGGCAGGGAACTGGGTTTTTAAATGTTGCTTAGATTTCACCGTTTCCACTCAATCTCTTGGTAGTATGATGCACGGAAGAATTTCGTAAGAAAATATGGTAAACATGGTAAATGTGAAAAACTAGACAGAAACAGAAACTACCGAAACAGGAAGAGTGACTACAACATATAGGTTGGATTTATATGGAACAAACCTAAAAATGAAGAGTATCAAATATACAAACAGTGTGGCATGGGAATTTAAACTGAGGAACTTTCTGATGCAATGTGCCACACATGGAGATGTGCAAGAAAGTTACCTCTCATTAATGCACTTTCTAAGTATTATTTACTACAGAGCAATCTTACTACTGGGCTAGAAAGGATGTTTATCAACGGACATGAGGGGCCTATTTGCTACAATGATAGGCATTTTGAAGAATTTCATTGTATCGGGATCTGGAAAGCTGTATATACATACAGATACATAATGATTCTTTTTGCTTGTTTGTTTCCATCTTCCCCTACTGGAATTCCAGTTGCTTCTCCATTATCTATCCCCAGGCGAACCTTAACCTAAAATCTCAACTTCTCAGACAGTCTGGCAAAATGGTAATAAAAATTTACAATCCTTGGCTAAGCCTGTGCCAGGATGATAGAGAGTAATAGTTAAGGCCTAAAATGGCACTTGATTCGCCTGTCAAAAGTAATCATTCAGTCATGAGAATGGTTAAAATAAAAATTTCAAGGCTGCTCTCAAAACAGCTGTAGGCTAGACCTTGCAGAACAAGTTCATGCTCAAAACTTCAATGTTTCTTATTAAAATACACCTGCAAGGCAAAGGGGGATACAAAATCAGATGGATTATAGAAAATTAGAAAGAAATATACGCAGAGGCCTGCCATCAGTTTTCACCTCACATGTGTTCTAAGAGAATTGTGATTTACCATCACCTCTCATACTAAGATTATTCAAAAATATGAAAGAAATTTCAAAAGCAATTTCTTTTCCAAGAATAGGGGGGGAAATAACCCTAGCCAACAATGACTAACTGATTCACAGAAGTTATATCCCTTCTTCACTTCCCTATTGGGAACATTTCTTGCTGGATTTTCTAAGTCCAGTATACTGTATGATGATTGGACACTCTGAGACACTCACAGAAGTGCACATTTTCATATGGTTTATGTCATATTCAAATTTATTCCGTTTTGCAGGTGGAGTGGAAGGCCCCAAAATTAGTAAGCGTCCACACATATAATTGCATTAACCACGAGTAACTTAATCCACAGATTTTAGTGGATCTGCTTAGAATGTGACATAGACACAATCTTAAACTGTAACCAGAAATTGGGAACTTGTAGACAGAAATAGAAAATACCTCTGTTTACACACCAGAATGATGTTGTATGTGGATAGTATAATCAAACACATGCAGATGTATGTTATGCACACATTGGTGGACTCCACACTTGTTCATAAATTGACACAATCCTTTAAATCAAACCAAATGTTTGTAATTCTGTGCATGGTTACCTGAAAGTAAGCCCAAGTGAATTCAAATGGAGTTTACTTCTGAGTTGATATGCAATGAATTACACTGTTATTGCCACTTATTTCAGTTAAAAGTACTTGGTTTGAATGCAAGCATGTAAACTTAGGTTGTGGATTGCACTGGTGGTTAATATCTCAGAACACAAAAAAATCCATAATATCCACAGCATGTTTTTTCATTAAAAATACAACACACATAGAAAATCAATGGCTTTGAACTATCCTATTAGGTGGCAAATCAAAACTTGAATATAATAGAGAAAACTGCCTATTACCAGATCAACTCTAGCACATTTTGCATTGGGTATATATGGCATGTTTTCTCAAAAGTCTAATTGCATATTTAGTTGATAGACTAATAGCTCTATTGGAAACGTATGACTTATTAACTTATTGTGTAAATATATAAATTTACATAAGATAAGATTTGCCTACTTTTGCTTTCCACAAAGCAAATGAAGAATTAAGTGAACAAAGCATATAACCACATCACCCTCCCAACCAAATAATTACCAATCTAGTTGAAATAATGCAGTAATAAAATAAACCCATGCACATACTGCAAAACCAGGCCTTCAAGTTTAAAATCCAGTTTTAAGAGGGTGCTGCCCTGGAATTTTAAAATTATCTATAGTATACAGTAGTGCTGTGCTGAGATAGATCCTCCAATTTCTTGATAGTTTTCCTCCTCTGTTAAAGAGGCTCCTATTTTTTTGGCCTCATTATCAGGTCACTTTAGAATTTCTTTAGAATTCTGGTGGTTGCAGGGTTTTGAGGTTATCACTGAGAGGTGGTGAGGGAATGGTGCGTATTTTTCTTCCCATTATACATTTTTCCAGGCTCCCATGCTGCCTGAACCCCGACCTAAAAAAACCTCTTGTGGGAGGAATTGTCTCATAATGTCTTCCCCTGGGCTTTAATTGAAGTGCAAGCACCGGGGGGGGGGGGGGGGAGGCTGCCGAGTGCAGATCAGTGGTGAGATGATTTGAAGACTGAATGAAAAGCCAGTCACAAAAGCTCTCTGTCGCACTGAAAGAACAAAAACTCTGCACCCACCTATCAGAATTTCTCTGAAATTTCCTTTCCCCTTTGGTAATTTTTGAATGGAGCACAATTCTATGTGGTCTCTGTCACTGTGACTGGCATTCTGAGACACGCTACGTTTGCTCCTGGAGGTAACATATAGCCATCATGAACCAATAGTCATTGATAGCATTTGATGGAGAAAGCAGTTGAACAAAATCAGGCAGTGGGATTGATTTTTTTTGCTGCCTATGAGATTTTATACGAGTGTGAGCCAAATTGTAGTATATCGAATACAATGCAGTCTTTTGCTTGGCTATTATGAGATGAAATTGTATGACTTTGTTACCTCTGCAGGACACTATAAAATGTGCCTTCTGGTTTCTTTCTTGAGAAAAGGGGAAATACAATTCTGATAGCTGCCTTGCTAGGTTTTTAAAATAAGTTGTATGTGCCTTATGACAATGGGGTTGCCATGGAGACTTCTCACTCCAGAGTACTGCTATAATTAATGTAGAAGAATTTGGTTTGTGAGCAATAAAGGTTCCCTTTTTTGGGCTGTCTTTTATGCAAAAAAACATAACCCAGCTTTTTTGCTTTTTTCTAGTATGTGCAATGGAGCAAGGTATGTAAATTTGAAAACAGACTTTGTCCTAGACAGCAGCATATCAAAGAGGATAATACAATCTTCATCTTTGCAAGCAACTGTAGATCTTACAGATTTGTGCAGAATATATCCTTGCTAGTACAATAGTCGCTACTTGAGGTGAAATGAAATAAGAAGAGAAGGGGAAGGGGAATAAAAAAAAAAAAACAATTTTCTCCCATAAGCTTCTAGGTTATTTTTAGATGCAGAGGAGTTCTATGGAGTTCAAAATCTTGCACATTCTTACTGACAGAAACAGGAAAGTCTGCTGTGGCTTATTTTATTTAACACACATGTAATACCTCAGGGAATTATGGGGATAGGAATTCTGAAAAACCTCCCTGAGTGCAATGATTTTAGTCACACACACACACACACACACACACACACACACACACACACACTGCCCTCCTTAGGTGACCATGTGTGTGCTTCAGTTGTTACAAAGCTCACAATTAACACTTCTATTCTCTCTCACATGGAATTTGACACTTTATAAAAAAGAAGCACAAAACCCGTTTGCCAACCCTGATTAGAAAGAAAGAAATACTCTGATCAGGTGCAGTTTCCCATCTTAAACTTACTTAAATCATAGCACCATCCTGACTACAGAAATAAAATGTGGTTCGCATTTGCTGCCAGGATGCTCAACACATTTACTTGGAAACGTGCATATTTCAGGGTAGAAAATATTTTAAAGTAATAAAATGAGCATCTCTGTAACCTGAATATCCCTGGTCAGCATCCACAGACTATAAACTATTTTTACAAATAAGAAGAAAGAAAGGATGCTATAGCAATCAGCATCAGCTCCAATGGACCCTGACAATGGCACGCCAGCCCAGGGGCAGATTCTATGCCAGTTTCCCTTTGCCACCATCATCTGTTGCTTTCCAGGTGGTCTTTTGGGGGTCCCAGACTTTGACTCCACAACTGGTCCATGGTGTTGAATGTTCTGGGCAGATTTTAGCTCCACCTTGTACTACAAGGGCTTCGATTCGTATGTTCCTGGTTAAGGGTGGGCAAATTTGTCAATTTCAGTTTCTCTCATTAGTTTCTCATATGTCCAAACTGAAGTTCAGTTTGTTACGGAATTTATGGGGGCAGGGTGCATATCTTTAAAGTTGTTAAATGTTACAAATATTATGCCTGAACGTATTCTTTTGACTTGACAGCTGAGGGAAGATACCTAGCTTTATAAATCATATAAAATCAACCCCCTTTCCAATTTCCTCCATTCCAATGCCATTTTGCTCTTGGAAAAAGGACTCTTTCCCCCTGCCACCTCCTGCCATAATCCCTCAAGTGTGAGGGCATGTACACACACCCCACCCAGGGAAGTGCCCAGGGGTGACAATTGCTGAGCAGTTAGGTTCCAAAAGCCCATCACCGGACTTGCCCCAGGTTATGGATATGCAAAGGGAGCTGCAATATACTCGGAGTCCTGCAGTGATTTCATGCTCTTTACTGCAGCTTGTAAAACAGTGATGCAATTGCCCCCCAAACCTCAGGCTTTTATATACATTATTTACACAACGAGTCCCATCTGATTGGCTGATTCTGCTTCCCTCCTGGGGCCTGATTTTTGTACACACTACTTGACTGGAGAACTTCCTTGCTTAATTTGGAGAAGTGTAAATGCCAAGACATGACAGTGTTTCGTTTCATACATTATTATTGAAAGTGCAAATTAGACAGGTTTGTCTTTAAATGCAAACTGAATTGAGTATCTCCCACATCTTCCTGATTTACCCTAGCTAAATAGCAATTAATATCTGGCCACCTCTGCACCACTAAAAACAGCAGACAATTCTGACAATGGAACCCAAACGCAGCTTCCACAAAGGAGACCCTTTGAGTAATACTGAGCTAGAAAATGCAGGAAACAAAAGTACAATTGGCTCATTGTTATTTTCATAGCTTCTTATAACTAGGTGTGGATCTGGGGTGGATTAAATTTCTATTTTAGGCTTCATCTATGTGTATATTTTCCTGAGAGAATGAAGGAACTTTTTGTTCTTCCATTAAAGACCAGAACCACTGTAATAGTTATGCCCTCTCTACTTCTAAGCAGTGTGGGTTTAAAAGGGCAATACTACAGGTTTTAGTTGCCTTTGTATTAGACAGCAATGGAGACTTTCTGGCTGCATTCAGATGGAGGCTTTCTTGCTTTATGTTTCATGGTTATAATGCTAGTGCTTCTGCCCGATTGGGGTGTTTGGCAGCAATTCTACACACCCAAAGCATAAACAGTTCATGTACCCTTTTTACATTGTCACAGTCCCAATAATAAAACTCTTAGTCTGTGAAATTAACAGCCATTTCCAGTGATTAAAATATTACTGGCTATAGGTTTTTAAAGACTTCCTCCTTTGAGATCTAAAAGCATTTTTTTTGCCTAGTATCAGGCCTATACAGTGCAATTCTATGCATGTCTGCTCAGAAGAAAGATGAATAAAATGAGGATTTGTTTCCAGGTAAGAAGGTGTAGGATTGTAACTTTAATTCTCTTTTCAGAGATTCATGGTTTTTACAAGAAAGGATGAATGGATTCATATGTATTTCCACCAACAATCATGTTTCTGTAGTGCCAAACAGCTTTGCCTTTTGAATGAATTGCAGATGTCAAAATATTTTGAAATCTATGAAACATCTTTCTTGGATGCAGAAACACCTATTATTAATAGAATCACCAGGGGGGAAAACTTTTGAAAAAAATAATAATCAAAGAGACAGCCAGATTGCAAATAATTTGCATTCTATACATTTTCTGTTTGTGCGTTTTTTTTGAAGTCTGGATACCACTTCCCCACATTGTGGAAGGAATGGTCACTAGAATACAGTCATACCTTGGGTTGCGAATGTGATCCGTGCGGGAGGCACGTTCGCAACCCACAGTGTTCACAGCCTGAAGCGTCGCGTCTGCACACATGCGTGATGTGATTTGGCACTTCTGCGCATGTGCGTGATGTCATTTTGTGCTTCTGCACATGCTTGAGTGCCAAAACCCAGAAGTAAGTCATTCTGATACTTATGGGTTCAGCGCAGTCCGCAACCCAAAAATGCGCAACCCGCAGCGTTCATAACCCAAGGTATGACTGTACCATAAATAAAGATCCTATGACACCAACCCCTACTTCATACAGCTACTGAAGCTTTTTTTAGTACAGCAATAATGTGCATCCAACCTTTTTTGAAAAACTAGCATATAGATTTCTTGTGAGTCTTATTTTCTAAGTTAATTTCATTTTCAATAGACTCACAATGATTTTCTCATATAGTAATAACATGAAGTGTTTAATAAGAAATGTGGCACAATCTCTAGTTTGTTGTGCTCCTTTTGGAGCCCAATCGCTGAGGTCTTCTGGGGTGTCTCTGCTTGTGGTCCCTCCTGACTCAGATGCATGGCTTACATCCACCAGGGACCAATTTTATGGAAGTTCCTTCCAGCTGAGATCAGATGAGCCCCTTTCTTGTTAAACTTGAAGCACCAGTTGAATACTTTTTAATTGTATTCTAGCAGGCATTTTCAGTCATTTGTGATTTTATAGTTTTTAACCGACTTTTACCTTTCATATGAAGCTTGTATGTCTTTTAGAGAAGATGTTTGATAAGCAGTATATAGGTTATCAAAATAAATAAGAGCACAGGCATTACAAAAGAACAGGGTATACTGCAACAGCCATTTCCCAGTCCGTGCAGAATTAAATCAGAAGTACAATCCAAAGCCCATAAAATAGCCTTCCCCACCTTGGTGTCCTCCAGATCTTTAAGTTTAAAAGTCCTATCAGACCTGGCCAGCATGGAATAGTAGTCCAAAACAGCTGGAAGTCAAATTATGCAAATAAAATTAGTTTTTGTTTTCTTTAATGTTCCTTGCATGGTGTGATGGCACAATGGCACTTTCCCCCCTGGCACCGTCGGCCCGCCCTCACTTAAATAGTGCACCCACCTTGCAGAACACCAATCCCACGAATTCCCGCAGACTACCTTAGGTTATCTTGTGGGAGACTTGTGTGAGGTAAAATTTAATAATTTGGAGTCTCAGGCAGGATTTGATCAAAATAACAATAAAGATTTTATTTAACAAAGGAACTTTATGACACAAGTGGGTAAAACATAGGATACTTCAGATTATAATGTTATTTCACTTCAGTGCTTTCTCAGTTGTTGCACAGCAGTCAGTGGCATAGTGTGGGTTGTCAGCACCCGGGGCAAGGCAAGTAATTTGCGCCCCCTAACCCATGGATTTGCGCCCCCTAACCCTAACCCTAACCCCCAGATGTTGCGCCCGATGCGGCCGGCCCCCCCTGCACCCCCACGCTACGCCACTGACAGCAGTTACCATTTAATACTTTGGTTCTTAACTTAATAATTTGGTTCTTAAACAAGGTGGTATTTTCTGTCAGTTACACACCCCTTAGACAACCCTACTCCTGAGGTACTCCACGTAACAGACCCAATGGATCACTGGTTTGGTAGTCTTCTCTTTCTAGAAGAATCTCTTCCCTCCTAACTGGAATGAGACCTAAGTAGACTGTCTCTTTACTGCTTCTACTTCTCCTGTCTCAGCCTCAGCCTCCCAGTTAATTCCTGGCCTAATTACTCTTACAGGACACCACACACTGTCCTTCACACTAAGCTCAGAGACTCCTTCTCTAGCTTGTGATATTTTCTTCAGAGTGGATGTTTCTACCCAGAACCAACTCTCTCTCCTCTCACCCCCTATCTCCCTATCTATCTCCCATGCTCAATCCCAACCTACTCCAAAAACTATTCCCTCAACTAACTAACTGTCTCTCTAAATACTCTCCTTTTCAACTCCCCCTCCTGGAACCTTGGCCAATCAGAGGCTGCCGTACATTAACCATTTGCTGGCAGGGAAAAAGAAAAAGAAAACACTTGGGGACTCAGCCTGCCCAGCAAAAACAAACTTTTCCATTATGCATGGCATAATAGTTGCACCTTTTATTGTATTGCTTTGGCCTTCGGATACATTGAGAGCTCATTAACTTCATTTGTGGGGAGCAGTGGCAAAGTACCTGGGATAATGATGAGGTGTGTAGATCGGGGTGAATTGTGGAAAACAGGTTAGCAGTGATGTGTGTGATAAGAAGATGAGTGTGGATAGGTGGAAGTAGTATATTAGGAATTGAACATTATGGATCTCATAGCTAAGAAGATTGCTGAACTGCCTTTGAGTCTAATATCATTGGCAAAAATAGAAATTGTGGGAAGATAGAAAACAACAGATGTCCCCACCAAAAATAGACATTCTATGGAAAGCATGGTCTGTGTCAGACTGAACAAAAATGACAAATGATTTGGGTCAAGAATGGGAGGACGATGAATAATAATTCTGAAAGGAGTGGTAGGCACTCATCTATTTCTAGAATTAATTTAAGGGTCAGTAGGAAATATATTTTACTGTGCAATCCTACACATTTCTACTCAGAAGTAAACCCAACTGAGTTCAGTATAACTACATAAGTATGTATAGAATTGCAATCTCGATGTCTTTGCACTGTCAGTTAGATGCATTTATTTGGTTTCTTCATTGTATTCTTTGCTTTCATCATTTTAATGTTGAGTATTGTCTCTAATGAATATATTCTGTTAAGAAAACCTTGTGAGGACAAAAATAACAACGAGCTTTCGATAGGAACCAATGATGCCTGTCAATGGTACAAATTAAATACAACCAATAGACGTTTCACAACAAATGTGATAGCACAAGCCCCATCCTGCCTCACAGAAGGTACTTCCTATATTTTTTTGTGTTGGTAGGCAAAAGGTAAAGGTAAAGGACCCCTGGATGGTTAAGTCCAGTCGAATCATGTCAGACTAGCTGTAGCTATTGTGTTTTAATGTTGTAACCTGCCGTGGGACCTAAGGGTGGATGGTGGTTAATTAATAACAGCAGCAGCAACAACAACTATGAATATGTGTTTCATGCAAAAGAGAATGTTCTATGGGTTGGACCCAAAGATTCCCTTCTTTGAAAGGATAGAGGCTTCCTCAGATGGATGAAACTCCTTCCATTCACAGATGGATGATTTTGGAGCCAAACAATTGCCTGAAAAATTCAGGATGAAATTCTTAGTGTAAAGGAGAGCCTTCTGCTCTGCATTGGATAGACCTTTGAGAAGTTTCTTCTTTGAGCAGTGTGTGGATAATGCAAAGCACTTGCTGATAATGACAAAGCAATAAGCAGATGCTGCTGCTAATTGAGTTTTACAACATTGTGTTTGATGGGTTTCAAGCTACCAGAACACACATTGCTCAGTGCTGTTAAGACTGCACCAGCTTATCTGCAGAATTCAGAGATTAGAGCTTCATTTCTAATGTCGACAGAGTGAAAAACGTCTCCATCTCCCTCCCCTGTTGCTTTTCCCTATTAATCTCAAGACTAGTTATGATGCCTATTTTAAAATTGCTCTTCAATAATTTGGCTAGCTAAGTTATTCTTTAAACATTCTAATTCTCATAGCATACTGTTATTATCCTTTCCTGGGCAGTTATCTTTTTGCATTTTATGGGTCAGAGGCTAGAGTATAAGAAAATGCTCTCAGGAAGAAAACACATAATACCAAGCCAATCCCTCTGCCTAACTTAATTAGGCTATCGCACCATAAAATTGCTGCTTCTTCCCACTGTCATGAATTTGCAGTCTGTTTAATGCAGAGGTTAAGTAAGCATGATATAAAAGGTGGTCTTTCATGAAATAATATGCTGATCAAGGGGTAGGGGGAGAAATAGAGTTGTGAAATGATGGCCTTTGCATTTTTGAAGGCGTTGTTGGTATCCATCTGTCCTGAGAGACAAAGGAGTACATCTCCAGGGGTGAAGTAAAACCACCATCTTAGCAGCACGGAAGTGACCTCCATGGGGTGCAAGCCTGGGCAGTGTGTATGGAGGCCCTGTGCTGCCCAGATGATAAGACACCCCACCCCTGGCCTCATTGATATGGTCCAAAGCAAAGCAAAGCAGGAGTTGCTAGAAGGAGGTGTACAAGGCACTTTCCAACCATCTTAGAGATTCTACTCTGGGTTTGTGTAGGGTTCAATCCTTAGCCTTTTCTTGTGTGCCAAGGCCCTGTGTCCCGCAGTTCCCTAGTGATTAATAAACACACGGACACAAGTATTTAGGTTTATGGGTTCAAATAAGCCACAACTTTATTGGTTACAGATGTGAGCAGTTTGGCTAAGGCATTGGGTGAAGCCAGGCTGTATCTCGACTCCTGCCCATCTGCAGGTAGTCCATCTAAGGGTAAACCACCAATAGGGGGTGTCCTATGACGTACATCAAATAGGGGCACCCCGAGGGGTCCCCGTTGGGGTTGGGGCATGGCCCTAGCCCACGTCTAGGCATTGGACAGGATCCACACCCCCACAGCAGAGGAGGTCCCCCTGGCTGCACCGCCCCCTACTGGCACTGATTGGTCAGTGGGGCCACACTGGGCATGGCCCTGCCCAGCGCTGGCGATGCAGCCGGGATGGCTTGAGGGGGTTTCAGCTCCCTGCCCCCACGCCAGATCACTGCAGGGGCCTGGATGCCTGGCCACAACACCGCCCACCAAAAAAGGTGAGCAAGGCAATGGAGATTTGGGATCTGAGTTTTCCTTCTCTTAGATGGGCAACCTTTCCAGCCTTACCTGGAGATGTCAAGGATCGAACCTGGGACATTCTCCATACAAATCATGCGCTCAACTGCTGCACATTATTATTATCAGCCTGTGTCAAAGTGGTAAGAATATGTAATAGTGAGCATTTTGAGCTAAATCAGAGTCATCATGATTTTCCGTAGTTCACGTAAGTCATGCGATGATTGGAAATAACATTCTTCCACTGTTGAAAGTAGGCTGATCTCTTCTTAGAAATCACCATTGCCAGGAAAATTTATTAACTTCACATCAGCTGATACTGCACAATGATGTACAAAGGAAGCAGAATTGTATGGCTGGCAGAAGGTATTTTGAAACTCATCAGCAGCTTCACTTATCATCTCAGGACATCATCTGGAAGTAAGAAAGTGATACTAGAGTTGGACTGACCACCTCAAATCTACTCTAGACCCCCAGAAAAATAATCTCAGTGTTTTTCACAGATATTTCCTGTAAGACAGCATTTTGCACATGAAAGCTGCATTGCAAAATCTAGAGAAGTGATCTGTTTGGGAGCTGTGTTCCATTCCATAAACAAACTTGGAACTGTTGAATTGGGTTAGTATGTTGCAAAAAGTGGACCAAATAAATCCTTCATCCTTAGGAGAGAGACAGTGCGTGTGCAAGGGAGAGTAATAAACAAGAGAAAGAGTGCCTCCCCCTAGAAGCAAGAAGGGTCCATGGAAGAGCAAAATAGGAAGAGGAAGAGGAATAAGAATGATGCAGGAATAAAATCATAAGAATAGGAATAATGCAGGGATCACAGTGATATCTGTTTTTTTATTCACAATGTTATGCACATAGAAAGGAAGGCATAGTGAAAATACTTAGAAGCTTAGAGAAGAGCAGAAAATGACAGATTCTAGAATCTAGCAATGTATCTTGATGGAAGGAACATGTAACCCAAAAGTAGTTCAGGTCAAATAGGCAACTCAAATAGGTCACGTAAGCCAAATCTTTGCAGCTTCTCAGTAAAGTGTCAGCAGCTGCTGACTCCTGTGCCCAACAGTGCCAGTAGTTTCTCAGTGAAGAACTGTTAGGACTGAAGCCACATTCACATCATATATTTAAAGCCCTATGACACTGTTACATGAATGGTGATGATCTCAAGTAGTGCATTTAGTGGCATATATACAGTGATAGTCTCAGTAGAAAAACTGTGATCAGCTGCCAGTGTAAATGTACTTCATCTTCATACTTTCCAAATGCCTCCAACAGGGAAACACCCAAGTGAGGGAAATGAATCATAGTTGGAAGGGATCCTCGAGGGTCATCTACTCCAACCCCCTGCAATGCAGAAATCTCATCAAGCGGTCTCCCATCCAATTTGAAACCTTACTGGACCCTGTTTAGCTTTGCAAAATGTGCTCGCAGTTTTATTGCTGCTCTACATGGCCTTACATAGTTCTGTTCCTATGCTGTAACCCAGGGGTCAGCAAACTTTTTCAGCAGGGGGCTGGTCCACTGTTCCTCAGACCTTGTGGGGGGCCGGACTATATTTTGAAAAAAATATATATATGAATGAATTCCTGTGCCCCACAAATAACCCAGATATGCATTTAAAATAAAAGCACACATTCTACTCATGTAAAAACACCAGGCAGGCCCCACAAATAACCCAGAAATGCATTTTAAATAAAAGGACACATTCTACTCATGTAAAAACACGCTGATTCCTGGACTGTCCGCGGGCCGGATTTAGAAGGCGATTGGGCCGGATCCGGCCCCTGGGCCTTAGTTTGCCTAACCCTTCCTGTAATTCTTGGATGGTGGACGGTATAGAAATTTAATGAATAAAATAAATGAATGAAATAGCTTCAGCCCGTTTAGAAGTACGGTAATTGTCTTGCCCTTTGGAATGCTTGAGCAGTGCAAGTAGAAGTGACTGACTGCAGTATTGCATCCATGATCTTTTGACTTTTTGTTTTGTTTTTAACTCATTTGGTTCTCAGGATGGTAAGCTTGGACAACCTTGCTGATCTAAATTCTAATATACCTAAGAACCAGTGCATAACTACAGTAGATCCAGACCTCAGCAGAAAAAGTGCTGTTGGTAATTTACTTTGGTACTCTGCAGACCAGAGTGCCCTTGAGTTTAGCTTGTGAAGCTAAAGCGCTCAGTGCAGTCAGCTATTCCACAATAATGTCTGTGTCATCAGGTTTTTACCATTCAGTTGCCACCATCTGTCGCCACACACCATCAAGACGCCCGGCCTGTCTCACATGAGTAATCAGAGGCTGATGGCACATCATTCCCATAAATCAGAGTGAGTCAGGAGGAAGAAACTGTTCTGCTCACCAATAGCTAAGCTACTGTTGGGGTTTATGGTGCTGGGAGACAAGCTGAAGAGTGAAAATGTATTACAAGTTGCCATGGCCTTACAAACATACACACACACATACACACCTCTTTCAAAGTTATTGGTCTGTCAACATTTTAAAGATTCTGTAGTAAATTTCCTGTCTGATTTCTAACTACTCAGCTTTCCTCTAAACAAATACTGCAGAAATCCAGGAAAAATCTCCACACATCCCTTTTGGCCAGCAGGTGGAGACAACTCTAGAAGTATAATACAGGGAAACAGAAATCTACCACATGAAATTGCTCTTTAGCCAGCCACACTAGATCAGGGTTGATGTCAGTCTCCATTTATGCATTAAATGTTTTCAAACTTATTTATGAAAATTTGAAGCCACACTTGGCCGTGTGAAGCCACACACCTTGCCAACAAAGGTCCGTATAGTTAAAGCTATGGTTTTCCCAGTAGTGATGTATGGAAGTGAGAGTTGGACCATAAAGAAGGCTGACCGCCGAAGAATTGATGCTTTTGAATTATGGTGCTGGAGGAGACTCTTGAGAGTCCCATGGACTGCAAGAAGATCAAACCTATCCATTCTGAAAGAAATCAGCCCTGAGTGCTCACTGGAAGGACAGATTGTGAAGCTGAGGCTCCAATACTTTGGCCACCTCATGAGAAGAGAAGACTCCCTGGAAAAGACCCTGATGTTGGGAAAGATGGAGGGCACAAGGAGAAGGGGACGACAGAGGATGAGATGGCTGGATAGTGTTCTCGAAGCTACCAACATGAGTTTGACCAAACTGCAGGAGGCATGGAAGACAGGAGTGCCTGGCATGCTCTGGTCCATGGGGTCACAACTAAACGACTAAACAGCAACAACAAATGTTTGGGGTTTTGGGTGTGTGTGTGTGTGTTTCTGTCAAAAACTGCATTTCCTCGAGATTAATCTGTCCAGGCTGAAACTGGGAATGGGTGAAGCCAAAGTGGCTGGAGGACCCATTTTCTCTGTCTTTGAACACGTTACTGGCTTAAAGCGCAGCTGGGCCATTCTGGTTTGGGGAAAACTGCACCAAAACACAATATTTCCTTAAAAAACAACAGGAATAGATACAGGATATATTGAGGCTGATGTTGTGTTTACGCCGCTTCCCAAACTAGGTGGGTGAGTGCACTGGATGCACAGTAAATGAGAGTGTGTATACAGCCTCCATTTGGAGCTCAAAATATATAATGTGACCTATATATATAAGGAGTAGGGAACCCACAAACTAAATGCAACTCTCAGCCTGCCAGACCCTGGGAAATGCCTCTCCTTTTCCCCACTGCCCAGCTGATCAGCCATCAGCTGGGTGGCAGGGGAAAAGATTGCTGCTTTTGGGGAAGCAGGTTTGTGTGGATCAGGGATGCTGTGGAAGAGCCTTCAATCTCTCTCCTGTCTCCTAGTGTAAACAACAATTGCTGCCTCCATGCTCCATTAAAATTGTGCCCCCACCTTCCATCTGCCCTCCATCCAAATAACAGCAGACATTTCACTGCAGCAGCATTTATAAATGCTTCCAGTGCAGGCACATGTTAGATGCATGCTAATAATGGATGCTAGCATACAGTAAGGCCAAATGCAAATCCAACGGGAAAGTTCAGATTGCAGAAGGTATTGGCCCAGTGTGGTCCCTGCACTTCCTTTGACACCATGTTTGTCAGGATTTGTTGTCTTCCATCCTCAATCTGGCTAGAGACTCCTTTAAAAACAAGCAAAACACGCAAACTAGAAACTATTTTCTTTTCATTCCTTATTCTTGCTTTCAGGGAAAATAAAATTGTGAAATGTTCTCCATCTTGATACTTGAAACGAACCCACCCTACATTCTTTTTCCAGCCCCTAGCTATAAAGTGATTTTTCTTTTAAGTATTTATTTGTGTAAAAGCCATTTTTAAAAAATGGGGATTGGATCCACATGAGAAGTTAGCTGAACTAGGCCCCTGCTGAAAATCAAACTTAGTCATGACTAACTTTTCCTGTTGATATTGATGGGGTCTAAGTTCAACTAAATTCCCATCTGGATCCAGCCCTAGGTGTTTTGCTTTAGCATTTTACAAAGACCCCTCTTAAAATTTACTGTTGGTTTTGGGTAGGCAGACTTTTGATGTCCTCTGTTGGCTTTCAAACCTTGCAGAAAAGACCATAAACATTGGAACAGGAGGAGGAGAGCTTTATGGTTCTTTCTAAGAATTTCTAACATAAACTGGCCATTGTGATAAAAGCAAAATTCCTTCTGTTTGATTTCTAGAGAGGTCACTGTGTGCAAAAACCAAGACTGCTGAGCTGGACTATTCACTGGACAATAAATTGTTCTACAAACCTGTCACCTTTTGTGCTGAAAGATGAGATTTACTATCTTTGCTTTTTAAATGCATTTGCAGAATCAGTACAAAAAGAAAGTAGGTGATGCAAAACTCTGGGAGATGGGAAATTTAAGTGTTTGTGCAAAGTGTAACAATGTTGGGTATTTGTTTCACAAGGCACATTAAAAAGGTGTGAATGGCTTTCTGTTCTGTGATTCTGCTCAGGTTAAGCAGGGATGATTTGTCATTGCTGTGCTAAAGAGTGAGAGCTGTGAATCAGGCAAACCCTGATTAAAAATTTTAAAAATTGTGGATTAGCTCAGCATCAAGCTTTTCAGAAAATCTATCTATCCCTACTGAGAGGAAAGGCCCTTTACAAATATAACTTACAACCAGCACGTATGCTGGACATCCAAAGCATGCTAACTTGTAAGTTAATGCCAAAATAAATAAGATTTACTTCAGAGGCAGTGTGGGGAAGGAGAGAATGTTCAGGATAGGAGAACGAATGTGAAGTATACCTTTATTTCCTCTTCAGAAATCTTAACATGAGGGACAACACTCTCCCTTTGAAATATCATCTGACCCTTTTCTTCCCCCTTCCATTTCCTAATGGTGACACTGAATTTTATCCTGAGTAAATGTGCATAGGATTTTTCCTTGTGTGGGAAAGAGATCTGCTTTTGGATTAGGGCAGTGGACTTTTATAAGCCGGTGCTGTCAGTGAAGTGGCAAGAGTGAGCATGTAGGCTCGTTCGTATTTGAGTGGATGGGTAAGGTTTTTTCATCCTGTTCATGAAAATAATGAGCGTAAGTAAAGCCTACTCAATCAGGCCAATAGCCCATCTTGCCCAGCATCCCATTCCCACATGCTCTCCATCATTTCTCCGATGAAAATAGGGACGTCCCATTCCATAATGATAATTTCACTATTTATACCCCACACATCTTACTGGGTTGCCCCAGCCACTCTGAGCAGCTTCCAACATATATAAAAACATAATTAAACGTTTAAAAACTTCCCTATACAGGATTGCCTTCAGACAGCTTGGGGGGCGGATAACTCCATACTCTCCAACATTTCTCCAATGAAAATAGGGACGTCCTAAGGAAAAGTGGGACATTCCAGGATCAAATCAGAAACTGGGACAGATTCTCTAAATCAGGGGTGTCCCTGGAAAATAAGGACACTTGGAGGGTCTGTTCTCACAGTGGCCAACTAGAGGCCTGTGGGGAGACCCAGTAGGAAGACCCAAGTGTAAGGGAAGTTTCCCCTACTGCAGTTTCCATCAGAAGAATATTTAACTCTGGAGGCAGAGCAAAGCCGTCGTGGTTTGTAGCTATTGATAGATGGATCCTCCATGAATTTAAAGTAAACAGCTTGACACAGGGTTTGAGGCATGGGTACAAGCTCCGTGGCAGAGTATTTGTTGTGTATGCAGAAGACCTGAGGTTCAATCTGCCTTCCTTTTTTTGAGGTTCAGGTGATGTGAAAGGCATTGGCCTGGAGCAACGTGCTTTAAGGAGCACTATGAAAGCAATAGATGGGGATAGGAATTGGTGTCTGAATGGTGCCAAAAAACACTTGTCCTAGCCATGAAGGGGTCTTTCACTTTAGGCAACACATTGTCTTGGCCCAGCATTGGCTGCTGCTTGTTTGGTAGCTCAGTTGTGGGTCCCAGGTTCTCTAATCCTGCACTGGACACTAGTAGGCTAGATGGACCAAGGTCACATCCATACTATTTGCATTTAAAGCACTCGTCTACCACTTTAACAGCATGGCTTCCCCCAGAGAATCATTGGAGCTGTTATTTGTCAAGGAAGCTGGGAATTGTAGCTCTGGGACAGGTTTCCTAACATCTCTCGGCACCAAAGAGGTCTAAGAGTGCTTTACCTGCTTGGTGTGGATGTAACCCAAGAGTCTGAATTGGTATAAGGCTGCTTCCTAGGCATCAAAGATTACTTTACAGCTCCCAGTGGCTAGTTACTGTTCTGTATTTGAAATTTGGTTTGGATGCTTTAAAAAGCACAGTGGCCGATTTGCACACCTTGAAATGAGCTTTTTAAAAAGGGCTTCCTTCAAAAATGTGATGCTTCAAGGCAAATCCATGATGCATAAAGAGGTATGCTGAGTAGAAAAGCCACATTCTGTTCAAAGACGGAAACACAAATTCACATTTTGTGATATGGTTCAAGAGTTATTAACCACTTTCTCTGATTAATCTGGCAAGGCTGCTATCAAAATTAATGATGGGCATATAAGTGCCATTTATTCTTCTGAAACATTCATGTAAATCTGGAAGTGCTGAAGTGAGGGTTATGTTTTTTGTGGCAGGTGGAAGTTTAAATGCAGTCTAAAAAGCAGTAGACATGATTTAATTCCAAGGATCTTGTTTCACACCATGTGTGGTTGTGACACTGTCGTGTCTGCTGCACAGCTGTGAAGACAGCATTTCTGCTGTTCCTCAGCCTAAGTGAACACAGGTGAAAGGCTGTAGGTCACTGGTAGAGAATCTACCTTACATTCAGAACGTCCCAGTTTTAATTTCTGGCATTTACAGGTGGGGCTAGGAGATGCTCCCATCTGAAATTCTGGAAAGCCAGTCAGTGTAACCAATACTTAGTAGACAAACCAATGGTCTGACAGTAGAAGATAGCTTCCAATGTTCTTAGCTGCAATTCCATCATCTCTCCCGCCCCCCAGTAAATATACCCACTTCATTTTCACTTCCCCTCTGTGGTCAGTAAGAATAACTTTACCCTTCATTGATCTTTAAAGTGTATTCCCATTTTCACAATCAGCTGCTGTTAATAATGGTGCCAGGACTTTGGTACTTATTTTAGTTAAAGCCTCTGTTCCTAGGTAGTTCAGATTTTCTACTGATAGGCAAGCAATATTGAACGTAATATACATATATTCCCCTACATAAATGCACTTATAGCCATCTTACCTGCCACCACATAATCAGCAAAAAGAACTATTGTTATTTATTCCTTTTGTTACTTGCCTTATACAGGGCAGTTTCCAGGCAATTTAACCAAGTGAAGAACATAAAAACATAGCAACCATTAGTAATTCAAGACTGCATGAAGCCAACCTCTTCTCCACCCTTTACATGCCTCTTCTGGTTCTGGGAGACAAGTGTGGAGGGGGTTAAACTTGTCACAGCAGGAGGGGGAGACGCTTCGTCAGCCTGACTCATCTACCTCCTGGTCTTCCTCCTTCCACTTCAGCTTCTGCCTCTGATTCTGGGATTCTCTCTGCCACAGACTCTCCCAGCTCACTAAGCCCTGTCACCTCTCCAGCTTCCAACACCTCCTCTTCCCAGTCTTCTTCCTCCTCTCCCTCATTCCACCACCAATCCCTGGGCTCTGAACTTTTCTTTCTCAGCTGGTTCCTCCCGTCATTCCTTTGTGTCCAACCAGTCCCTGACACCAAGTGTCCAGATTGCTTACATTTCAGAATTGTTGCTTTGGGCACACACAATAGTCACATTTGTATAAAGATTTTCTCTGTGGCCACATGAGCTAGAGATATGTTTTTCTAACAAAGCTGAGCTTTTCCAATCCAAATACTTTTTTCTTTTCAGTCCCCAATGTAAAACCTCCATGCAGCTGGGATTTTTGTGTGCCTGTATAAATGAGCACTGCTAACATTATTATTAATGTACTTTCTTCGGGGTTTTTTTCAACTTGCAGGAAATAGTAACACAGTCATTGTTTAACAGAGCTTTGTGTACATCAGGGCACAGTAAACTAGTAAGACTTTCACAGTCTTGAAAGAGTACTAAGATGGAGTTGATCCTTCTGAGTTGGGGACGTATTATGGACCTTCTGCGTGTTCCTAGTGCTCTTCATCCCCTCAGTATTTAACAACCATCAATCTTCACTAAAGTTAATCCGAATACCAGTCAGCCCACTGCTGTTGATTTAATTCCCCGCTCTTTCTACTTATAAATGTATTATAAAGCTCTGATGACACAAACAGAGAAATGATTCTGCTCTCCTCCACAAAGAATCAGATCAGGCTTTCAGAAAGGCTGCATGAGGCAGCCCTGGAAAGACTGCACCATCTAAGCATTCACATGTGGCAGATTTCCTGCCTGAATTCACATTAATCTTGTTCCCATGAGGGGTGGTCGCATGTTCTACTGAGTGAGTGAACAACCTGTATACCTGGCTACATAAAGAGTTGAGCTGTACATAAGTAAAATAATTCATGTGTAAACATTCAGTGAGTGTGCCATCGACGTACAGAACAGTACAAATCAGCAAATGTACACTCCTTCACACAAAACTTGTATATGTGTAGAGACAGCTTGTACCTGTGCTCAGTGTAATGTACGAACAAGCCTTCTCCCTCCATGCATTCACCGAAAGAGTGGAGAGAGTAGCAGGGTTGTATCCAACGTCTCTGCAACCACCCAATCCCAATGTGATTAGCAAAAATCCTGAACAAAGGTCAAATTCACACAAAAAACACTACACAGAATCAAACCACTTCATGCATTCTGGGAGCTGCAGTTTATTAACAGGGCTGAGTGCTGTTAGGAGACCCCTATTCTCCTCTCATTGGTTTAACAAGCAATCCCTTTACTCAAGGAACTGTGGGAATTGTAGCTCAGGGAGGCGAATAATTTTGGATTGGGATGCATTCAAAGAGTAGTGGACAGCATGATGGGATGGCTGTGCTCACCTGACCTGATAGCTGAGTAGTTGCTGCTTACTGAGAGGGATAGGGGCCAAGGTGCTGGGGAAGTCAGTGCAGTGCAAACATACCGGCAAAGTCAATCTGGTGCCCCTGCTGGTGTGTTTGCACTGTGCCAACTCTGCCTCCTCTTCTTCTTCCTTGTAAGCAGCAGTGACTCAGCTGTCAGGGGAGTTGATGCTGCCCCATCATACCTTCTGCTACTGCATTTGAATATTCAGTTAATATCCACCCTCATATATTTTTTTTCTTGATGAAAGTTCCTCCTCCTCCTCTTCTTCAGGAGGCAAAGCTTTAAAAACCTGGAGGATTCAGTCTTGCAAGATCCCTTCCCACCTGAAATGAAAATTTCAAAATATTTGCAAACTCCACAAAGCAGTCCATGTCAGTCTTCTAGTTGGTTTTATGTTTCAGCTTTGAAATGAAGAGACATGAAGTCAGATTCACACTCCTTAGATACTAAGTTATTTCTACACTGTGAAGCCTCTTTTTTTCGTAATATACAGTACTGTATGTTTTATGCCTTGCTCTATTCAGAGGTTAATTAGCCAGCATATCCATAACTAATTACAGCAGCTGTGGTAAGATGCTAGGGCAGTATTTATTCCTGTGCAATCTTTTTGTTCCATCTCCCAGAAATGGATTAATAATTACTTTGATATTGTTCTCACATATTCTTGTCGGCCTACATTTTCACCGTAAGCCTTTAAAAACAAGGCCTATCAGGACAATCAAATGAATCTTAGCTTGCCAACTGTAGTGTTAGTGACAAACATTTTTTTTAAGCATGTTCAGCAAAATCTTGAACAAGCTTTGCGTCCCTATTGCATTCCCTAATTTCCTGTCAAACCCCAGAACTCATGTTTCACTTATGAATAGGAGAGGAGGGGTGCATTCTTGTCTCCCAGCTGAAGTTCCACATTTATTCTCGTTTTCTAATTTCCTAATGACATTCAAGTCAATATGAGACAGGTACTCTGGAAATGGGCAATCCAACCTATTAATCCAGATTCCTCTCTGCTCTGCCAATGTGGAGAATATTTTGAAGGTATCTATTTCCTCATAATGAATAACATATCTTTAGATTATATGACTGGCATAGTTTTTGATACAAACTCACTCCTTTTGTCCCACAGAATGACTGCAACTGCAGTAATTGTCTCTTATCTTAACCATCAGCAGGGTTTCTGGACCTCAAGGTCTGACCTGAAATCTCCAGGCTTTCATGGCTCCCGGGTGGCAGGTAGTGAGCTTGAATCTCCAGGTGGGCAAGAGTGCCTTAAAAAAAAAAACATTAGTAGGAAGACTGTGTATGCAGTTTGCAAACTTCAGCCCAGGAAGAGCTGGTTGCAACTTATAGCACAGATATTTTGTAGGGGTCTGCCCTTCTCTCCTCTCCCAATTTACTTCCGTATCGAGGTTCTGGTTGCATGACATCACCAGGGCTGCCACCAGGTCTCAAGTTTGGCCCTTGAAATCTCAAGTCTGGCATGTTCCTGACCTGGCAACCCTAACCAGAAGTAGAATTAACCTGAATGCTACTATAGGGTGAGCTCCAGATCCATGAAATGCTCTATGTTCTCTTCTTATCCAGCATTGCTTAGGATTTCTAAGAAACTAAAAAATCGGTGCCATTTCGAAAAGTTCAGTCCACCACGATGATTCAAAAGAGTCTATCACTGAAACCAAACATAGTTGAAAAACTGCTCCTTGATAGCAGGAACTATCATGCAAAATTTGATTATGCAGTTTTAAGAGATTTACAAAAGACTTTCCAAAATATGTCACGATGGGCATGATTTAGCTAAAGGTAACCATATTTAAGTTTCATTGATTTGACGGGAAAAGTTGAATGAGTGGTTAGGTCTATTGCACTGAGATCAGATACAGGAGGTGTCTAATACTGGAGCCCCCAATGTCAGAGGTGGATTTAGGGCAGCACAACCAGTTCTGCCACACTGGGCGCTGAGCCTAGGGGTGCCACAGGGCATCACAACTATGATGTACTGAATTGAGCAGAATGGATGGTGAGAGGTAGGGGGTGCCAAATTTTGGGCTCACACAGGGTGCCGTTGAATATCATGAAGTGTGAATAGACCGAAGTGTGCCCCTGCCAGTGTGGCACCAGCTGGCACCATGGCACCATAGAAACACACTCTCTCTAATTTTTCTTAAATTAAGAATGAGCTTTGAGGTGGAAGCCAGTGTGGTGTAGTGGTTAAGAGTGGTAGATTCGTAATCTGGGGAACCGGGTTTGCGTCCCCACTCCTCCACCTGCAGCTGCTGGGTGACCTTGGGCCAGTCACACTTCTCTGAAGTCTCTCAGCCCCACTCACCTCACAGAGTGTTTGTTGTGGGGGAGGAAGGGAAAGGAGAATGTTAGCCGCTTTGAGACTCCTTCGAGTAGTGATAAAGCGGGATATCAAATCCAAATCCAAACTCCTGTTTTATTTTTAGCCTGTGATTATTTGCGAAAGTGTTTTATCTGCTTTTTATTTTAGGGGGCCCCTGAGCTTAACTACTTAGATGGGTATTTTGTAGTTTCCATGACAGTTTCTTAGATTTCCAAATGTGCCTCTGGGCCCAGAAAGGTTAGGGTCCCCTTTACTAACTTGACTATTGGTTATACAAAGCACTGTTTTTCTTTATTAAAAAAACATTTTTTTACTCTGCTTTCATACAGCTGTAGTCTTTGTGCTACATGCAGAACCAAACACCTTGACTCTGTGCTGTTGTGCCAGCTAATAAATGCTTGGACTGGGGAGAAGTGGCCTCTGAATCAATCCATGTCACAAGGCAAGTTGTTTCAAGTGCTGAGGCAGATATAATCAAGGTGCAAATGTACTGCATTGGTTGCTTTTGCTAGTAATGGCTGAAGATTCCCACTGTTCGCTGCTTCCATCACAAATGCAGAAGACCCTGTGTCCAGGGTGATCCTTTCCCACATACAACATTCCTGTTTTTTGACTGCAAGCCTCTCCCTGCTTAAATCCTTGTATTTTTTTTAATGGCAAATACATCATTAGACATTATTTGCTAGTCAGGCTGTGTACCAGTAAGCATTATAAGCTCAGTAGTTATTTGACATTTACTGGTGATATTTAATGCTCTATCGATTACTAATAGAGTAACAAATCTCATTTTAAGTTTGTACATCCAGGGATTCATTCAAGTTTGAATATTCTGACCTTCATATGGAAACCGATTCCTCATTTTCCACATGAATTAGGTATGAGCACTGCTCAATAGTACAGCAGGATGAATAAACCTAGGAAAGGGTATGCCACTCTGAAGGGACCTTCTGGACAATAAGAAATCTTGGGTTTCACCCTTGATAGATATGATACAGTGGTACCTCTGGTTAAGTACTTAATTCGTTCTGGATGTCTGTACTTAACCTGAAACTGTTCTTAACCTGAAGCACCACTTTAGCTAATAGGGTCTCCTGCTGCTGCCGCAGCACAATTTCTGTTCTCATCCTGAAGCAAAGTTCTTAACCCGAGGTAATATTTCTGGGTTAGTGGAGTCTGTAACCTGAAGCGTAGGTAACCTGAAGCGTATGTAACCTGAGGTACCATTGTATATGCATTGTATTGTATTGTGTTCTCCTTTTTTGGTGCTCACCAAAACTTAAAGAGAAAATGTTAGTTGGCTTGAATGTCAAAGATTGAGATGTTTGCCTGAAGCTACCCCAGCCTAGTCCCTGATTTTCAGGAGCTGTTTTTTTAAAGGGCATATAATGTTTTCGTATGAAAGAGGCGGATTGGTCCTCAGAAACTCTGATGGGTGTGCAGAAGTGTGCATCGATTTTAATCACACATTCAGTGTTTCCAAACTAGCTTCAAAATACTGCAGCAAAATGAGTTTGAGAACATGCTCTACCACACACACAATTATTATGGTCAAGGGTCAACCTTCCTCTGAGACGTTTCCTAATGAGCGCTTCTTTCCCAGGAAAATTGTATGTGACAATAAGCACTCCAGACAGATTGGAGAGCTTGGTGACTCTGAGCTGGGGGTGGGCAGCTCCTCGGTGGCAGCTGGGTGCAGGCTGTAGTGTGATTGCAATCATCTCATCTGCTCACCAGTCAGAATGTGGCCTTCCTTTGCCACACTGAATTTCCTCCTGATCACTCCTCACACATCTTGCCATGCCACAGCGACAGCAATGGGATGCTTGTCCAGAAACTGCTCTAGTGTCAGCTACTGAAATCATGCTTGAACACGAAACTAATATTATTTATTCATCAATTAAGGCCAACCAGAAGAATTGATGCTTTTGAATTATGGTGTTGGAGGAGACTCTTGAAAGTCCCATGGACTGCAAGAAGATCAAACGTATCCATTCTTAAGGAAATCAGCCCTGAGTGCTCACTGGAAGGACAGATCGTGAAGCTGAGGCTCCAATACTTTGGCCACCTCATGAGAAGAGAAGACTCCCTGGAGAAGAGCCTGATGTTGGGAAAGACGGAGGGCACAAGAAGAGGGGGACGACAGAGGACAAGATGGTTGGACAGTGTTCTCGAAGCTACCAGCATGAGCTTGACCAAACTGCGGGAGACAGTGGAAGACAGACGTGCCTGGCGTGCTCTGGTCCATGGGATCATGAAGAGTCGGACACGACTAAACAACAACAAAGGCCAACCAGAAAAAGAAACTTACTCCCACAGAAGGCACTGAGGGCCACTGACTTGGATGGCTGTAAAACAGGATTGGGCAAATACATGGAGGACAAGTCTGTGCTCTGCTTCTATGGCCAGAGGCAGTAATGCGTCTGAATACCAGTTGCTGGAAACTACAGAAGAGTACTCTCGTGCTGCTTGCAGGTTTCCCATAGGCATCTGGGTGGCCAACAGGATGCTGGTCTAGTTGGGCATTGGCCTGATCCAGCATGCTCTTCTCATGTAAACAACACAATATTGGAAGCCTTGTTTTCAATGCTATCAATGGATGTTTATATAAGAACCTCATGCACTGGAAAGCACAGTCCTTTTAATATTGCGCAAGTCTGAAAGGGCCAAGTTGAACATCACATATTACAAAATTCCAAATTCTCTCTCGCCTAAAGATAAAAAATAAAATCACTCAGGGAGATTATTTTTGCAGAAAAGGGAAAGTTACAAAGGAATACAGTTTAACTGAAACTCTGCATGTGCCCTAAGACTGTGTTTATTTTTTCTTTGCTTTGAGCAGCTACTGTGAGGAATCACAGAAAATTACGGTAGCCCAAACAACATATCCTCCCACCATGGGGAGTCCTGATGGCTCCTGCCAAATATCCTCTCCTCGGTAGCTGCTGCCTAGGGAGATTTCGCCACAATAACCAAGATGCATAATGGAGCATGTAACCCTAATGAATTGGACACGGCTTAAGCCTGCTCCTTTGGGTAAGCCTTGTCAGAGGAAAGCGGAAGGCTGGTTGGATTGCCCTGGAGGAAGCAGACACAGATTAATTAGCTCTGCTTTAACTGTCAAGGGTGCCCCCATCAAAATAAACAATATGGCCTCTACCAGGAACCTTGAGCCTAGCTATGACTGTGCACCTGCAGATCACAATGAAATTCAAGAGACCTGCTTCTCTTTACACCCCTTCCGCGAGGACAGATAATTATTAAGATCTCACCCCTCCTTCCTTGCTCTACCTTTCTCATTTCCCTAATCTCACTGTTTCAGAACTCTTGTGATGGTGCAACCCTGCCTCATTTGTATTCCAGCTTTTCTGCTGTGCATTTAGGCCTCTGCTGCTGTTCTGAATGGTTTCCTAGTACCTGCCTTCATTCTATGTAAGAGTATCTTTTTGCCTGTCTGTATTTCTGTACAAACTGTTTGTACAGGTCAGGAAATGTAGGTTTGACTAGCAATTTCTCTGAATATAATGGACTTTGTATGTTACTTTCATTAACACATTCATTTTTATCTCCTGGCAGATAAATTGTTGTAAACATCATTTGGTTCAAGAACTGCATTGCAAAAATCCGAATATGTGTGAATTTCAAATGGTATCCATGCTTTGGTTCCCAGAGTGTTTCAGGAAGTGTGAATATGATAGATTTGCCTTTAAAGGTGAACTGAATCAAGTTTCTCCCCCGCCCACACTTGTAACAATTAACCATATATTTTTACTCACAGTCTGCCTTGAGTAACTAAACTACTGTGTGTAAATAAACGTTTATATAATATTGGTGGGCTGATGAAAAAGTTGCCATCCAATATAAGCAGTCCTTCTGTCAATCTGCAGAATCCTCTGGTTACTAACCATTAGCTTGCATTCTGGATTTTAGAAGCATGTGGAATGCAACTCCTATTTGACAAATGAAATGTGATTTAAAATTAAGTTTTTAGAGTGTAGCACTAGTCTTCAAATTCACACTAATATATAACACATATTATACTCCATAAAGGTGCCACTGCTAAGAGTAATCATTTCCAGTAACTGATTTAGGGACATGAATCTGAGCATAGAATGCCACCTAACGGAGATGAGTGGCAGTGCAGTTTTTAATAATTTAGTTATAGTTAAGACCATTTCACAAAGCCTGCATACTGTAAAAGTTGCTTCCCATTGTCACACAATATATAATCTCTATGCTACCAGTATTTTGGCTGTCAGATATCCTACTCTGCCTTCAAAACACACACACACATTTTTCTTACTGCTCTTCATAGTTGTTGAAACTATATCAAGTATCTTCAACCTTTTCAGACCCAGTACCCACTTTTAACCTAAACATGTATTTGGGGACCCATTTCTTAGTCATTTAGCATATATTTTCATGGTGGTACCATTCCATTTGCAACTCAGCTTGCACCAGCCTGCAACTCACTAGAGGGTCCTCACCCAGCAGTTGAAGGCTTGTGAACTATACATCTTAGCCTTGCCATGGTTTCTTCATAGAGTGAAACAGCATATAAGTAAATATATACAAATGCAAAACTTGGTACCCCATATCAGCACATACATAGATATAATAATCAAACAACAGGGACATTGGTGGCACTGTCGTGTAAACCACTGAGCCTCTGGGGCTTGCCGATCAGAAGGTTGGCGGTTCGAATCCCTGTGATGTAGTGAGCTCCCATTTCTCTTCGAAAGCACACCAGTGCAAGTAGATAAATAGATACCTCTGTGGTGGGAAGGTAAACGGCGTTTCTGTGTGCTCTGGCTTCCATCATGGTGTTCTGTTGCACCAGAAGCGGTTTAGTCATGCTGGCCTCATGACTCGGAATGATGTCTGTGGACAAACACTGGCTCCCTTGGCCGGAAAGCGAGACGAGTGCAGCAACCCATAGTCATCTTTGACTGGACTTAACTGTCCAGGGGTCCTTTACCTTTACCTTTACCTAATCAAACAAAATTTCAGATAAGTTTATTCTGGATCCTGGAAGGATGTGGCTAATCACTAAAATCTTTATTTATTTAGCAGATCTGGCCACATGACCCAGAAAAACTGTCTGCGGACAAATGTCGGCTCCCTTGGCCAGTAAAGCAAGATTAGCGCCGCAACCCCAGAGTTGTTCCCAACTGGACTTAACTGTCAGAGGTCCTTTACCTT
This sequence comes from Podarcis filfolensis, assembly GCF_964270895.1. Taxonomy (NCBI): domain Eukaryota; kingdom Metazoa; phylum Chordata; class Lepidosauria; order Squamata; family Lacertidae; genus Podarcis; species Podarcis filfolensis. The sequence continues at coordinate 54,949,267 of NC_139607.1, read as the reverse complement.
TATCTTTTTACCCTGTTATGGTATTCTACCATCCTCAAAATCTACACAGATTACTAGAGAGCTGTACTTAAACCAGCAGTCTACAATTCAGGATCACATCCGTGTGAATCCAAATGTTCTATCACCTGTATTTATCTCTGGGGGACAGTTACTTCAAAATCACTGCAACCATGAGAATGGATCATTTACAGCTAAGTAACTTACATCAACAAGCGTAAACACCCAGGTTGTCATGCTTTATACATGGGTAAAACCACAACATGGTCTACAAACACATTTCAGAAACCATACATCCTCAATCTGCTTGAAAAATTGGAACAAGCAGGTGAGAAGAACTGTAATTCAGACAATCACAGCCTTTCTATTTATTGCAGCAGGGGTGCCATTTGACCAAGATAATTGGAAACAATAGGAAACTTGGGTAAATATATACTTGGGAGGAAATCAGATATGTAGACTTCTATCTTTAACAAAACATGGCGTCAATTCAGAACACACCTACCATATTTACAGTAAATGTGGCATTCCGAATAGTCCATCCTCTGTATTCTGTAACTGTCACCTTGGCTACCTTACACTTCGATTCACATCAGAGCAGCTGAAAAAGTTTGAAGTTAATATCTGTTGATTTAGTGACTAAAAATACAGCTATTTTCATGAATCAGACAGCCATTGAAAGAACATAACTCCTTATTTGGGTCTGGCAACTCCATTTGGGATCTTGGAGAATGCTTACACATCCTAAATGATTATCTAAACTAGATAGTGAACCAGTCTAACTATTACAGTACAATAGGACCCGAACATCTGCCTTACTTATCATGTGCTTTATATTCATAAAGAGTCTTTGTCATGATCAAGTGTTCAGATGCATAATGAGAGGAATTTCAATAAAGAACAATGTGCTTTTTCAAGTATTCCTCCAGCTCATCCATCCAACAGCTTCTTCATTGTGTTGTATTGTACCCTTCATGTATCAGTCACCATTATCTAAAGCCCCATTTTTTGGAGACATAAGGTGACAATTGTGATAAGAATAGATCTTGTTTTAAACCGATGTGACAAGAGGCAGTTTAAATACCTCCACTGCAGCCTACAAATAAGGAATTGAATCAAAAATGTTTGACTACTGAGGCTGGGATCTAGGACTGATTTTGGAAATATTGATATTCCAGATTAAATTTTAAAATGATCCCACCATCCATTAGAGCTTGAATCCTTGGATTTATTGTCCAGCTCCTCTGTGCCTGGAACTTCTTTATAACACCTTGGTCCTTGCTTTGCCTCTGGGATTTCAGACTTGTGGATCATGCATGGTGCTTCCATTTGCTGAAGCAGCAAAAGTGCTTCCTGTGATTAAATAATTAAAAAAAAATCTATGTGAGATCATTGCAGAGGGTTGCCCCTGGAAGTGCATGGAATTTCAGTGATGTGTTTTTAGAAACCGAGCCATCTCTTAATTTTCCAGGCTATTTATTATCATTTAACCATCTTATACATATGTGGCATTTTCTTAAGATGCCAAAGAAAGGAATGAAGGGTTGTGCCCTACACCTTACTTCCTATGCCTGAAAAAGCAAACCCAAGAAAATATATGTATAACCTAGGTTGTCCTGCAGTCAAAACAAAGACCAGAGAGGGCATTTCTCAGAGTGGCATTTGTGGAGCTGCCTTTCCAGGGAAGTCTAAGCTGGAGCCTTCCTTACTACCATGTAGGCATCAGGTTAAGACTTTTCTTACCAAAGTCTTTTAGGTATGGCAGCTAATTTAAGTTATCTGTCTTGGTCCGGTTTATTGGAATTAGATGGAGTTTTCCTATGGAGGTTTGAAGAGGGTGGTGGGAAGAGTTGCAGGCCAAGAAGCTGCCACAACTTAAGCCTTGCTGAGATTATTCTGGTCAGGGCAGAAGGTGAGAAGGAATAGCTTTCCCCCTCTTTGAAGGTGGAGAAAGTTTTATTCATTTTCATTCCATTGACCTCAGTGAGTGGAAATTAACTATGCCAGCTCCAGGGCTGGCATATTTATGTGGCCATTGGGGTGGGGGCATGACTCAGAACCATCCTCTCTCTGTCACAACTCTCCTCTGAACTGAGCTCTTCTGAACTGTCACTTGTCAGAGGGAAATGGGGTGAAACGGACACCTGCCAGACTATGCCCACTAGCCCCCAACCCCTCAACACAGATATAGGGATAGTGCTCGTATGCATGCCACACAAATTCTGGATCTTTCACAAAAGTTTGATTTGTTTTTCCTGGTAGGAGGAAAAGTGGAGATTTGAGTATGTTATTCTGGAATCCAAGCTGAATAATGACCATCTCGTGTGGTTGCAATGCAAAGAGAGAGCGAGAGAGTATGGGGGATCCGTCAAATCTACCACTATATAAATGCAGGAAGTACAGGAAGGCTCTTAGCTGGATGCAACCCAATGTTTTTTTTTCAGGGGGTACTCAAGGGAATGTGGTGCGGAGACCTTTTTTGCTGTTAAAAAGTATGGCACTTACTGTAACAATTTCATGGTGAGTATTGGCACCTATTTTTCTAGCGAAAAAGCACTGAAGCAACCCATAGTGTGTCTATGTCTGTCAGTCTACATCTCTCTAAAGTTATATATTTGCATCCACAAAATTTTGCATGCCAGAACCTCCTTTGCTGTCTCATCCTGCTTCCCCTGTGAGACATAATAATCTGCTCAGCTACAAAACCTTGGCTTGACCTTTTCCTTGTGGTAGAAATGTGCGCTATGCTTGCATCCCTCTTGCAGTCGGCAGTGAGCCACTTGTTCTCTGGCGGTCTTGGGGCTTCTTTGGTCATTTGAGGTTAGGAATTTCAGAAGAAACAGTGTGAAGGCCTTTGGGGCAAAGGACAAGACTAAGATCACAGAAGGGAAAAGTAGTGAGTCATTGCTTTATGAATGCCAGGTGCTTATTCTGCTGCCATGCCAGGCTCTTAATAAATATGGGTATATTGAAATGGTGGTCATAGCCAAAGCTGAACCAGCTGGAAGAGTGCAATCAGAGAGTGTATCTGCTCCAAAAAAGAAAATTCCAAAGATGCTTCCTGTTGAAAAAAAGATGTTTTGCAGCATCAGTAGTTGGCCTTGAGAAAAGGCAGACACCTGTTGAGAAAAGACAGGTAATGATAGGGTCCTGCAGCATGGGAGAGTGAGGAGCAGGGAGCTGGTGGTTTGTCTGCAGCTTTAATGGATTTAAAAAGAAAACAAAATAGACAAGGTCTCGCTCATCTCCTTCATTGACCTCCTTAGGTAAATGTTTGTCAAGCATATCTGCAAAACTGCAGTGATAAAATGAAGGCCAGCAGCTTGCACTCAGAGAATGCCTGCTTTACTTCTGAAATCACATCTTCTTTCTGTAAAACAACAGAAACACCTCATCTTTCACTGCCTAGGAAGTGAGACCTGGTCCACGTATTATATAAGCAGTGACTCAGCAGCCAGACAGCTCTTTAGCTGGCTCTCCTCCCCGGTAAGTAAGAAGTCTGGGTTTGTGGACAGATAGAGCTGTGTTAGTTACTGGTGTAAGGTCATTGGCATCCAGTGGTCAGCAAACAAGCCAAGAAAAAAGACAAAAAAGGTTTCAGTGGTAGTATCTGTCAGGAGCTCATCTAGACTTGAGTAGGACCCTGGCAGAGACACATGCCCAACTGGCATGTTATCTCCCTCCTGGTCGATTGTTTGGGAGCTTCAAAAGCTTTCTTCTGCCTGAACATCACAGCGACCGATGCCAACAGACATTGGCACACTTAGGGATCCACAGAGTTTGCGCAGCTTGTGTAACAGACCTCAGCAACTCAGCATTTTGGCTAATCTACTTTATTTACATATAAACACACACGGAGCGTTGCAACATGGCTCCCTCTCTCTCTGGCATCAGACAGCAAAGAGAGAAAGAACAAAGGACAATAGTTCCACTTCATGGAACACAGTAACACAAACATCCTGTCTCCGTCACTTCCCACTTTGTGGAGTTAAAACACACACCGTCATGTGATAGTCAAAAATCCCATGACTGCAATCACAGAGCAGGAATTCTAACAGTATCAACCACACCAGCATCCCTGTGTGGTAAATCAACAGCTGACAATATCTACAGCATTTTGTCAGGAAAGGTGCCAACTACATTGACCCTTCTGCGTCATTGGCAATAAGTGCCTCTTCTTCAGTACATCATAGGAATCAACATTAACACTCTCATGATGCCACTGAGAGCAGCAGCAGTGGCCAGTGTGGTGGGGACAAAGCTGTGGAGCTGTTTTCCCAGCACTTCTTCAACTTAGCTGGATGTAAAGGGAACAGGGTGGCAGCAAGATTGTGGCTACATGGATGCCCCAAACGAGTGCCAGATTGGCTTTGCTAGCATGTCTGTGCAGTACCAGTCTCACTGCCACCCTGTTCCAGCCAGGTGTGCAGCAGTGACACAGGTGTCAGGAAGGTGGCTCTGCCCCACCACACTGGCCACTACTGGTCACCAGTACATGACATGACCAATGTTGTTGCTGGCAACTATGGGTGGTAGCCAACTAACTCTTGTTCAGAGCAGACCCATTGAAATCAATGGACCTTAGTCATGCTCATTGATTTCTATTGGTCTGAGTAACACTTAGCTTACTCTCTCCAAAAGTGGAAGAAACCTTCGCTCAGTGATAGAACATATGTTTTATATGCAGAAAGGTCCCAGGTTCAGTTCTTGACACCTCTGATTAAAAGGATGGGGGGGGGGCTTCAGCTAAGACCTTGGACAGCTGCTGCTATGGAAACAATGCATAGCACTGAGCTGGGCTGATTCATTGCAGGGATGGAAGAATCTGCCACTTTTGGATTCCCTCCATTTTTCCGCTTGTAACTTCAGTTCTTCACATTTCCAGTTTCCAAATTGTCAGCACACATTTTGCACAATCACTACCCCCCCAGCAATCTTCAATAATATAGTGCATTTCTATATGTCATTTTCACAGATATATGTGTTTTATGCAAAGTTTCCCCCTTTAATATATGCATTTTTGTATGCATTGTTGGTTGGAGAACTGTAATGCGACATTTGGAGAAGTGTAATTTCCATTTGAGGAAATGACATTTGGTGCACAGATGACTGTAGGTCAACGAAACCCGCACATGTCATGCAGTAACATTGTTCATGTGACTTTCAGTATGCAGGGAGCATGCACAGCAGGTGTTGGGAGTCAGACTGTAGTGCCAGTTCCCAGGCCTGACCTACACATGTTCAGTTGGACATGTGAACATGCTTTTCATATGTGCAAACAGTGCACTCTGTATTGTAGCCAGGAAGCCTGCAAAAAAGCAGGGCGTTGGATCATCAGAACAATCCTACATGTTTACACGCATGCTGTTCACATGACCAACCTGCTCTGCATGTAGGTCAGGGATGCTCTTGCCCTTGAAATCCCACTTCCCTCCCTGTTCACATTCATGCACCAGAGTATGCACTGATTGTCTCTTGAACAGGTCTAAGAACACATAGGTTCCACAATGTATTTTTTTCACTGAGTATATCTTATGTGTATATAAAGTAAGCTGAAACTAAAAGCAGGGTTCAGGGGTGCCAACTTGAATAAAATACTGGGGGGGGGGAGGCCTCACTTGATCATAATACACAACAGACACCCCCCATCTGAATGGCAATATTTTATTGGAGGCATCAAAGGAAACTCGGCCCCTTGGATTTGACTCCGATGGTTGTGTAGCATAATATTTTATAGATAGGGAAATGAGGCAGAGGTAGCAACTTGCTCAAGGACACATGGGAAGTCCTGGAAATGCCTGGTCTCCTCATCCTACCTATTAGATTACATCCAGACTCTGAAATGAACTGTACACAATTGGAAAAATGTTATTTCTGTAATACTATTTCAGCTGAGGTTGATCGTTTGGAGTCATCTTCCCCCTGCTTGCCTTATGTTCTTACTTAAGGTTATTATGGGAGCATTTGAAAAAACAAAGAATGTTTTAGTGCTATCTTCTTGGCCATCTTAACCACTTCCTAAAACTTCAGATGATAATACTTTCCAGGAATAGCTGGCAAAGCTATTAATAGCCATGTGGCCATTTATGAAAATGAAGCAACCAGCCTTTTAGGGTCTCCCCAGGTCATTCTCTTAGTCCCCTTGTGCTCTTGCAATTCAAGGAGTTCAGATGCAGAATCAAAGGTCGTGGGATCAAAGGTCATCCTTAAATCTTGACCTCTCTCACAATGGTGTTCGAGCAGCTTGGCCAATTTCCTCTGGGTTTTATTTGGCAGGCATGAGGCCAGCTTGGGAAGCAGCCTTTCCCACAGATGTTGAATATAAAAGAAGCTATGTATGAGTGGAAGTTATGCATGCAGATTGCAATCAGAATAGGGCAGGTTTGTTTTTTCAGCATATAACACAGGAATTGTTGTTCTGCTAAAGCACCAAATTCCGATCGCTGAACTCAAAGATATGTTTATATCCAGAGATTACATTCTTTGGTTTCACCTGGCAGTGTTATGTGTGCTCAGAAGCTCAGGCCTCATCTGTGATTCATAGTGTTTGGAGAGACTCCAGCTGAGAGACTCCTAGCATCTCTGTTCTCCAAACGACTAGCCGTCTGGTTAATAGGCAAATGCTAGTTACGATTTATGGCTTTTCTGTTTAACATGTTCACATTTATGAAAATGGTTGCTATCACTGCCTCTTGCAATCTTCTTACCTAACAGCTGTTTTCCCTTTGATCCTATTTTCTAACATTGCAGTTTCATGATTAGATCATGTCCTTCCTCCCATCAAGGCCAATTCACATCTTACATTGTCTGATTCAGGAAATCAATCCTGCATATCACCCCAGAGTTTGGTTGCCCTCTTGAGCAGGGATGGGCAATCTGTGGCCCTTCATATTATCGGCCCTGCTGGCTAGGACTGATGAGAGTTAGGAATCCAACAACATCTGGAGGGCCACAGGATAAAATACTTTTATGATAGTGTATAGGAGAGAACCATGCTGTGTTTTGGGGTGATCCAATGGTTATTTGTTATGAGGCAGTATCCCGGTCTCTTATTTGCTTTGTAATTTTAATGTGAAGGACAGGGTCTGCCCATATGGCAATAAACTGTGCAAAAATGGACTTTGGGGTTGGACAGCAGCATACATCAGCTTGTAGATCATTTTTGTTTTGCTTACTACAGCAGGCTTTTAAACTGAACTCTAATTTTATAGTTTTAACTCATTCCTAGTCCTATTGCATTGGGTCTCTTGTACACTACTTAGAGATGATTGTGATTCAGTGGTATACGAATTGTAGAAATAATAAAACAAATACCAGAGGCTAATCTCAGTCGTGTGCAGACATTATCTGCAGTAGTCCAAAGCCTATTTCAATGTTCAGCCATAAAATCCATGTCCTCTTTTGGGAAACAGGAACTGCAAAACATTGAACTGGAAGCCATTTCTAGCCTCAAAAGGGCCCCAGTTGACTCTCCTTAGTCAGTGTAGGACTTGACCGAAATGTTTTGAACCTCTATGTTTGAATCTCTGCTTTCTCCTTTGCTGCTTTCATCAGGCTCTCCACATAATAGGAGTGATCCACTCTAAATTGAGAGTCATCAAATGGAGGCTGTTCCAGTCAACCTCTACATGGTAGTGATAATAGGTGAACTAAAATTGGAGGTAAGAAACTTGTGGCTCTCCTTATGTTTTTAGACTTCAACTGACATCAGCTCCAAGCAGCATGGTCACAGATGGTCCAGCAACATATGGAGAGACAAAGATCCCCCATCTTTAACTTAACTGGAAGATCGCCACCTCCATGCTCACAGCATCAATCAGCTGTTTTCATGAGTTAGCTAAGTCATATAAAATGTTTCTTTCCTCTTTCTCTAATTTAATGTTCCTGTGAGTCTTCACTTCCTGATTTTACTAAGATCAGAAACAGATGTATCAAACTACAGGAAGCAGGGTAGAGAGAAGGAATATTTTTGTGATATTTCTAACTTGGCCGTATCCAGGAAGTACTGTGCAAGAGACCAGCTCTGCCGTCGTACCCCAGCTCCTAATCTGGAAAATTGCATGGGCTTCCAAACTTTTAAAAACCTGACCTCAAACAAACCTTGGAAGGGCTTACATTTACACATCACAGTTCAATAGATCTTTCTTTAGCAGGGAGTGCTAGTATCTCCTGCATCCAGAAACACCAGCTCCCCGTTAGTAATTGCATTGCATTTCCATTACCTGCATTGATCCACAGGGATTTCTACCCTTTTTAATAGTCTTGTTTATAACACCATGTGCTGAGCTCATGTTTGACACACACCATATCTAAAGAAGCAACAAATGAAATAGGTGAAGCTCAAAGTACTGACTACATTCCAGACTTTCAGCATACTGAATGTAAAGCTGATTTAGCCTAAAGCTGGGCTGAATACCCCCCTCTCACTTTCACAGGGCTAATTGTGCCCTCAAAAGTGGTTGTGGTGGCCATTCAACTGGTCCCTTTCTGAAAGAGTGGGTAAATTCTATAAACGTTCAGTGGTGGCTGCACTTCTAAAGGGTGGGGGGTGGGATCTTTTTCAGCCTGAAGGGCATATTCCCTTCTGGGCAACTTTACTAGAGACAAATGTGGGCAGAAAACGAATGTGGATTTTACCTTTGTACCATAGACTAGTTTCTACACCTGCTTGTATTTCACTGAAATGCAAGAAAAACAAGGATGCACTCTAGGTAGGCAAAAATACTCAAGGAGGGTATAAGGAGGGACTGTTGATATAAGAGGTGTGGTCTGCAGAGGGTGCCTACAGCTGGGATTAGACTGAGGTTCCTAATGCCTGCTCTAAATAGAAGTTTTTCTGTTTGTCTTTTTATTATTATTATTTTTTAAAAAATATTTTATTAAGGGTTTTCTTGTTTTACAGTGTAAGTGTAATGCCTCGTATTTTTTTTTCCATCCATGTAACATTTTTACAAATCTGTTTCATTTGATGAGGCATTAGGGAGAGAAGAAAAAAGAAAGAAAAAAAGAAAGGGGGTGGAGGGAGGGGAGATGGATGGGGGTGGGGTCGGGTAGCGGTGTTTCTATTATGCTTAATGTATGTAGAGTTTGGTGTCAGCGTGCTTGTGTTGTTCACTTGTGTTCCTTTGGTGGTGAGAGAGGTTGGGGTTGGCCTAGGGTGTGATTGTTTGTTTGTGATTGGCTGTGGTGATCTTTGTTTTCGTGTGTGAGTGAGGTGGGTGGGTGTTTTGGATCAGGTTAGCCATATTGATTTGTATGCTGTTGGTGGATTATTGTCGTTGTCCTGTTGGGCTGTGTATGTGATAAAGGGGAGCCATACCGGGGTGAAGGTGTCTTCTTCTGTTTGTCCCCGTGTCAGTTTCAGTTTATTAGTTAATTTTTCTAGTAGGGCTGTTTCCCATACTATTTGGTACCATTGGTCCATGCTTACTCCTGACAGGTCTCTCCAGTGTCTGGTTATGGTGTTTCTGGCTGCTGAAAGTAGGTGGGTTATGAGTTCTTTGTGGTGTAAATGGGCATTGTTGTCTTGCTGTTTGTCTTTTTAGACATGCAGAAAAGCCTAACTGCTGCTCTAAGTGACAGCTGCATTGTAGGGCTACCATCCACCTGGAGTTTCCTGGACATCGCTGGAATACGGCAGTCAGCAACAGTGTCCGGGCTCAACAACTTTGCCATAAAAAGCTCAACAACTTTTGTGTCCAAATTTTCACTTTTTGAAATATGGCAACCCTATTCTTGGGAGCTTTCCCAAAAGCATTCTTGGGGTATAAAGATGTCTGTTCCTTCTGGCCATTTATGCATTAACTAAATCCAAGCACTCACTTTTAAAGTAACAGGTTTTCAACTTCATTCAGTGCTATTGCGAGTTGTAGGCACTTTGCACCTTCTTGACTTCATCATTAGAATAGGGCACCATGCTCAGATTGTCTTGTGTGTAAAGTGACTCAGGGCAGTCCTAGGCACACCCAAGACCTTAACACCAAATATGGTCTTCTGCTAATCTCCATTGCCATGTGTTTGCTCTGGGTTGGAAATTGGAGCAGATGGTCTGGCTCAGAGAATGTCCCATGTGTCTTGATTCTAATTTTCTGTGCTAGGACTGGGTCTTTGCAGTGTTTTCTGCCATGCTTAATTAAATAATGTATTCAGTAGTAAGAGTAGCACTATTTAACATATTGCCAATATTTACATTTCTATATTATAATAATATATCCGCCATACTACAGAATTATAGCCAAGGTTTGACACAATTTCAGGTTTGACACAAGCCAGTGCTTTTCTGTATTGGCTGCTTTCAGATTTATTTATGCAAAGACTGTGGGTGTCCTGAACCCCTGGCCTACCTGGCAGTGAGTCAGTGCATCAAGTTCAAGGTCTGGGGGTCAATCCATGCAAGCAAAGTCCAGAGGTCAGGAAACACAGTCCAGGGTCAGTCCAAGCAAGCCAAGTCTGAAGACCAGAGTCAAACCTGAAGCACGGTCCCATAGAGTCTAGGAGCAGCCAAGCCAAGGTCCATCACCACGGGCAGTTGAGTAAACACAGCATCTCAGTCTGCTTCCCTTTCACACTTTGCAAGCTGATTGCAGAATCTGGACTTGATGAGGCACGTGACCCTCATCTGTTCCAAGTCTACTCCAGCTGAAGAATCACCTGAGCCCCGCCCCCTGGCCAGCTATGGAGCTGGGCTGTGGGAAACTTGAGCATTCATCCTGATTTGTTTGTGGGGAATTTATCTGATGTTGTGTGAAGCAATTGCTATCCCATTCTGTCCAGTGCATTTTCCTGTCACTCTTTGTCACTTTGTCTGATGGGGGAGGAGAGTGGGTTTCCTGTGCAACAACACTGACCAACTTTAATTGTGCAACTTGAATTTGTTGGCATGTGATTGAATCCCATGGTGTCCATTGTATCAGCCTTTCATGTTGTAAAGAAAATACATATGGCACATTGATACATCAGCAGTATTCTATATTTAATCAGTGCTGGTGCCTTCTGTTGTACTTTGGCTTCTGTATTAAACCACTTTACTCCAGCCAACAAGTGAACTTCAATATCTTTACTTTCACATAGCCATTTATATAATAGGAAACAGCAATGAGCAGAGGGATAAGGCATTCATAAAGCTTGATGTCATAAACCCAGAAAAAATGTATCTACTACGTAATGACCACTTAACAAGAGATTACACTTTCTGCCCCATCTACGTAATAAAACATGAGAAGTGTCTTTTCATTATGGTAGCAGGACCATGAACTTTATAATTAATTGTAGCAGAGTTGGATTAATTGCTGTCTTTCTATCTCTGCCTTGCAATATATCTGAAAGATATTGGAAGTTGTGTTTGTGGCTTTGTTTGGCTCTCTGCAATTTACAGCTTGACTAATAGGCATCACCACATTTTCAATAGCTTTTATTATTAGAACATCCAGGATGCTTCTTGAATCTAGGAAGTCCATCATTGATTTAAATTAATTAACTTCCTCAGTGGGTTTTATCTGCAATTTAAAGAATGCTAATGATGAAAAATGAAAAATTAATTGGAATATGCGTGTTTTTTCCAGTTGCCACAACCTTTTTATCCCTGACATCTTCAATTGAAGTTACATTCTATGGTTGCTGCTTGTTATTGCTGAGGTTTACCATCACACAGATGGTGAGCTGCAAGCCATAACCCATTTACATTGTTAATATTTGTGGTATTGCCCTTTAGATGGTGGGTAGCCATAGGCTGTAAGCCTTAAACCACTTACTCTGCCACATCCCATCTGAAGTTGGGAGGAGCATCTGAGACTAAACTGGTTTTACTTCTCCCAACCATTGGTATCAATAGAGAGACAAGACTAGAAAATGGGCATGGGGGCAGAATTCTGATTTTGTTGTTGTTGTTACTAAGAAGGGCTGCAGGCCACAAAACTGATCAGGGTCACCAAGGGATGTTGTAACACAGTGTGCATTACAACATGAAATAGTAGTTTTTACTTTCTACAGCTCAAGCTATGATGGCTGAAGGGCATCCTCAAACTGTAGCTTAGGGTGACTGTGCAGTAAGTTAAGACTGTGCAGAAATTAAGCAGTCAGTGGACTCACTGCCTTACTATGCTACTGACATTGTAGGGTAAGCCCATTTGTGAATGTGAAGGGGATGTTGCTGGTTGCTCCACCCCCTCACACAAGTGACTTTCCCTGAAGGCAGCTGTGTCGTAATGTGCTGTGCTAGGTAAGTCCACTTGCATATAAGGGAGAGGCCAAGACTGGCAGCTGAAGGAGCACCCCCAGAAGGACAAAGTCAGGGTAGGCATTAGAGGCCATCAAGGACAGCATCGGCAGGGCTCTCCCCCAAATTCTGGAGCTGACCCTGAAGGAGCCAGTGAACATTAGGACATTAAGACCATAGAAAGTTCCTTCAGTCCAGAAAATAGGCAAATTTAGATATCTCAGACAAGAAGCGGGACTGAACAAATGGTTCAAGAGTCAGGAGCCCAGAATGGAAGGCAAGGTAGAAGGATCCTAGACTGATCACAAGGGAGTGTCGTGCCGGCCTCCAAAGGAAGTACATGGAGGAGTTGCTCTAGCACTGCTCAAGCTGGAATAGCTTTGGGATAATGCTTCAGGAAAGTGCATTGCTCAATCACTCTTGGAAAAGTCAGTGCAGGATCCAGAAAATGTTGCTCTAGCCCTCCCTGATCTGCACAGTCTGGCAGTCTTGGCAAGGTTCTTGGACATCCATTGCATCTTCTAGGTGGTGGTGAAGACTGCAAGATGGAGTTTGCCAAAGAGGAATCACTGGAATCACTGGAATCACTGGAATGTAAGGGTGCTGGAACAGAGGCATGATGGAAATGTAAACATAATGAAAATGTACTAATCTCACTGGCTGATGATGGTGTAGGCGTCCCATTTTAGCACATGGCAAAGCTTGACTGGGTCATTTGTATTGCATTTATTGTTCTACAGCTAGCTCTGAACACACTGTCTATGGCAGTGTTTTTAAAACTTGTGTCCCCAGCGATTGGTGGACTGCAACTCCCACCATCCCCGGCCACTGATCCTGCTAGCTAGGGATGATGGGAGTCCAACAATAGCTGGGGACCCAAGTTTGAGAAACATTGGTCTATGGTTGCCCTTGCTCTCTGCTTCTGGTGCACTGAAGTCAAAATATCAATTTCTAACGGATTTTTGCTGCCTGGTGTGGCACACCCTCAATGTGGAACACCCTCCCCATTCCATAGGCAGAAGCCAACTAGACTGGTGGCTGAAAGTGTTGAAAAGGGGATTAGCATTCTCCATGGCACCTGAAGTAGCAGGTCAGGATAAGCTGTGTAGCCAAAACATCTCTGCTCTCCAACAGAAGGAAATGGCTGGGGGGCTTCAGAGAAACAGCTGCCCTCCTAGCATCAGCTAACTTAGATGGTCAACTTACTTTATGAAATAGTAGGGCTAGCCTTGGCTGATGCCTTCATACTGGGCATGGGATCCACTGCTCCAATTAAATACACATCTCCCTGAGAATGCAGTACGGTGGAAAACAGAGAGGGAGATTGACAACGGGTCTTCCACATCACATCTAGTTTAGCTCTAAATCTGTGGAAATGATGATTCCCCTCTTCTCATTTTATTCAAGTGAATAAAACTTTAATAAATAAATGTGGCAGCCCTGGACTTTAGTAATCTTTTCCGCTGATTCTAAGAATTGTTTTACTATACTGCAAAGCAACAGCACTTAATTGAAACTGAATGCACTGGCAACCTAGGGAATGCAGAGTGTGACGAAAATAACTAAAATTTCTTACAGGCATTGGCAAAGGGGGAATTGTGTAACTGCCCTGATGCAAACACTTGCAATTGTAAATTCTGATACCTTTTAAGGAGGGGAAAGGAAATGAATATCAACAGGTTTTATAAGATCAATTTAATAAGTTTAAAAAACACACACACTCAAAAAGCACACCACTTTATACACATCTGTCTTTGTTTGCTTTGTGCATGGTGCAGAATTCACGGTGTATAACAACAGTTATAGAGCTATAAAAAGAAATTGCTTCAATCAAGGAAATATGTTTATAAGATTGTCCGAGACCACAAACCATTATACGTAAATAGATTTTTATGGGGTGGGGCCTTATCAACAGGTGGAAACAATGAATGGAATCAAAGAACAGCCTAAATTCAGCGTGTTCTGGAGTAGAGCAACTGTAGCCAGCACCAGACAATTCCAAGAAGCAGCCATGCCCTTGATAGCAAAACTATGACTCAAAGCTAGTGTTATAGAACCTTTGTCTTGAGGGCTGCATACAGCCCACCAAAACTCTCCATCTGGGCCACAAGACCAGTGATGGCTGGCGCCCATTGCAGCTGGTAGAGTGGAAGGCAGGGGGACCAACTGTAGGTTGGAGACAGAGCTTATGAGAGCTACAGCCAACTCATTCTAGTCTTCTCCCCATCCTCTTCTCTGTGCCGTTCTACGAGGGCAGCACTGAGATCAGGGAGGAGGAAGCTGACAGACAGTGGCACTCGTTGGACTGGTAAGAAGGCAGACAGGTGGGGGATATCTGAGGGCAGACTGAGATTGGTGGGCAGTGCCCCAGGCACCCAGATAGGGCAACAATGGAGTGCCCCAGCCATGCCCCTTCTCAGCGCCACTCCTTGCCCTCCTCAGGTGCCTTTGCCTTCCTGGAAAGTGTCCTTGAATCATGCTAATACTTCTTGCTTATCTGGATGGAGGTGTGTTTGTGTGTGTGGTGAAACCTCTGACTTCTGTGGCTAGAAAACATAGCCTACTGTGCTTTGCCCACTTCTTGGCTCTAACCACTGACATGTGGCCCCCAGAAGGTTGACCACAAAGGACTACAGCCCTTGAGGTGAATAAGGTTCCCCGCCACTGCTCTAAACCTCATAGGGCACATGTAAAAGACAAGGAAGTTGAGGGGCCGTATTTGAAAGGATGGTTCCTTATTTATGAAGCTTATTCATTTATCAGATGCAGCATTATAGCAGGTTATTAAAAGGACCACATATTCTTGTTCTGACACACACAAATATGTCCTTTTCTTACCTTCTCACAACGTGTTCTTACTTTAGAACTCTTCAGGCAACCAAGGAATGTGTTGTGGGAAGAGGCAGCAAGGAGAGGACAAAAGGGGAAAGGTTAAAGAGAAAGATCCAGGCAGCCCAAGAGGGACTGAACAGAAGAGAAATGGGAAGTTGTTGATACCAAATCCCCTCTTTGTAAATTGGTGAGGCAGATGGGGACATTATAACACACACACACACACACACACACACACACACACACTTCTTAAGTGTGATTTAACCTCAGGATGTGGAATTTGTAGCTCTATCTATATTGTTGGACTCCAAGTCCCATCAGCCCCAGCCAGCATGACCAGTAGTCAGAGTTGATAGAGTTGTAGACCAACAACATCTGGAGGGTCTCCGGTTCTCCATCCCTGACCACCTTCCTGCAAAATCACAACACAGGAAATGCTGTGCATATATATGTAAATTGATAACTTCCAAATAGCAAAGTGTATGGAAGGAAATGCCTTTCTCATGCGTACCCTCTTTTCCATGAGGACGTACTCTGAATTCTCTGATCTTTGGAAATGAAACTGGTGTATACATAGAACTGGGATATTTTTTGGGTGGTGATCCGCAATTTCTGGTATTTTCTACCAAGGAAGACTACCAGGCATTCTTGCTTAACCCTTTTAGGGCTGGAAGACGATCTTACTTCAGTGATTGCCAAAAAGAGAATATCTACTTTTGTTCTGCTTTTTTAAAAAATAATAATGATCTCGCTTCCCTTGAGATGTTGAATAGTTTGTTTTAAACAGAATTCATATTGAAATCTATCTTGAGTGTCCTGGGTGGGCCATAAGGCAGCATCTAAATGGGGAGGAATAAATAATTCCATCTTGTATAAATACAAAGTATGGCATGAGTACTTTTTCTGCCACAGATACGTGGTGGAGATGGAAAAGCACGTGCATTTCCCCTATGTAGGACAAACGCAACGTATGAAGCGACTCTTAGCCATACTTGTTGCTTAATCTTCCTTTGTAGCAAAGGCATTCTTCTTTTTTTACTTCCCCAGACAACTTGAAATGATTTAGAAGATGCCAGGCCAACATTGCTAAGTTCTTTGTATGCAAACATTGGAGCATTAGAGGGGGAAACAGGAAATGGAGTGGAGACTTTGAAAAGAAACTGTCTGGAGAAGATGGAACCAATATGCTTTTATTTTGTGTAAATACACAGTTCTTCGTCAAAAGAGAGCAATCATGTGGCAAAGGCAGAACCGTTGTGTGAAATGGCGGTGAGTTTCTTTTTTAACAGATAAAGAGCACCTCTCCTGACTCAGATTTACATCTACAAATGTTGAATGGATACACACACACACACACACACACACACACACACTTTTATCTTTTCTTGATATTTTCTTGTTCCTGTCCTAAAACTTTAGCAGTTAGCAAATATTATCTGAAGAACAGAGAGCAAAATATAAGGTCTCACATCAGGTTCAGGGCCCAGCATCCATAGATATTGAGAGTAATTCTTTTCTGAACAAAGATAACAATAGTGAGATTATGAAGCTATCTGAATATCATGCAGTGCCATCCTATCTGTGTCTTCCTATATGGGTCTACCTGTAAGGGTCTACCCATGGTGGGGGGCAGCTGGATACACTTGCTCCTTCTCTCGGAGGTCTAAGCCAGCTGGGGGCCCCCACCAGGGACTGGCTTTTGTTTGAGTTTATACCTTTATTCTAACAAGACTTTCACAGCAGGAAAAGTTTCAACATGCAGTATACTGTACTATTCTGTGTCTTGTTCCAGCCCCAGTCCTTTTTTCTGACTTCAATGTCTTCTACCTATCTTACCAATGAGTGAAGCCATATGCACAGATATTAGTAAAGACCGTAGGCTAGGGAGCCTTTGACAACTGTCCTGCTTTATTTCTGTATATGCAGCTAGAAATAGAAAGTTTCTAAGAAGATGTGGGAGCAGGGGATACTATTGAGCTGTGCCTTGAAAAATTGAATTAGTTATACATGAAAGGTTACTTTACAATTCAACTTAATAAGAGCTACTGGTGTGAGCAGCTCTTTTGATGAAAATACCCCTTGCTGTATAGAGCCTCAGGTCAAATCTTACTTCCTGAGTCAGCTCTTTTGTACCACTTTTGCCAAGCAAAGAATAAGTAAGTGGATGGATTTGGTTCCCTCACTAACTATTTATTTCTAACATGTATGACAGTGACCCCGGAAGCACTTAGAAACCAAACCAGGAACATGTAGTGCAGGGTACCCAAGAAGGTGCCGCCCAGATGTTGCTGAACTGCAACTGCCATCATTCCTGGCCATGCTGACTGGGAGCTGGAGTCCACCTGAATGGCCACAAGTTCCCCATCCCTGCCCAAACTCGAGGTATGACTGTACTAGCAAACTGGAGGTTAAACTAAACCCTTATAAGACACTAACATGTCACGACACAAAGTTTGGAAAGCTCCGCCATAGAGTGTTCTCTTTCCTCCCCCTCCCCTTTGAAGAGGTTGCATTCTGAGAAATGCGGACACAGCCATGAAGCAAAATCTACACATTTAGAGCAGTATGATACCACTTTAAACATGGCTTCCCCCAAGGAATCCTGAGAACTGTAATTTGTTGGAAGAACAAGATCCCCTTTCCCCTCACAGAGCTACGATTCCCAGAGTTACTGGGGAAGAGAGATTGCTTATTAAACTACTCAGAGAACTGAAGCTCTGTAAGGGAAATTGGGACCTTGTGACAACTCTTAGCACTCTTAAACTACAGCTCCCAGAATTCTTTGGGGGAAGCCATGACTGTTTAAAGTGGTATGCTATTGCTTTCAATGTACAGTGCAGATAGGGTCAAAGTCTGTGTATCAGACAGTAGGGCATTAAGTTAAAGTGAGGGGAGATGCCAGTAATTGGTACTTTTGCAAAAACAAGGTATTTCTTCCTGTTTGTTTCCCAATGGATTTTAATTTAATATTGCCTGAAGCAGCACAGAACAGTTCATTATCTTCAACAGCAAAAAATACTGCCGTCCTTTTAAAATACAGCGCTGCTGACTGAGCTGAATGCTTCTTATTTAAACTTCATCAGCCTTTCCATCATAAATTCTGTTGTGGAGGAAAGGGGAGGGTGTTGAATTTATGACTTCAGCCGACCGAGTCACATGCAGCAGTTTGTGGAAAGTTTTATTTTGTTTTTGTTTTTTGGTTCTCGTATATGGCTCTTTATCTAGAGAGATATACAAAAGAATAATCCACACAACACTGTCTTACCATATGCAAGGTAAGGTAAAGGTAAAGGGACCCCTGACCATTAGGTCCAGTTGTGGCCGATTCTGGGGTTGCGGTGCTCTTTTCGCTTTATTGGCTGAGGGAGCCGGCGTACAGCTTCTGGGTCATGTGGCCAGCATGACTAAGCCACTTCTGGCGAACCAGAGCAGCGCATGGAAACGCCGTTTACCTTCCCGCCAGAGCGGTAACTATTTATCTACTTGCACTTTGATGTGCTTTCGAACTGCTAGGTTGGCAGGAGCAGGAACCGAGCAACGGGAGCTCACCCCGTCGCGGGGATTCAAACCGCCAACCTTCTGATTGGCAAGTCCTAGGCTCTGTGGTTTAACCCACAGCGCCACCCGCGTTCCTTATATGCAAGGTACTGAGACAATATCACAATTGCCTCTCTCCCTTCTCCGAACTGGCTTAAAAACAGGATTGGCCATTATGCAGCGTACAAGGCTATCACTAACTAGTAGTCACGATGGCTGTATGTATTGGAAGAGGCATGCCTCTGGACACAAGTTGTTGGGGAGAATGAGAGTGATGTTGTGCTCAGGTCCTGCTTGTTTCCCATAGGTATCTAGCTGGATACTGGATGAAAAGGATGCTGAACTCGATAGACGTATGGCATGATCTAACATGGGTCTTCTAGTGTTCTTAACTCAAATAGTTTTATATTTCTTTCTTTCAGTGTGAACAAGGATGATCTAGATGTGATACTGGACGCATGTCATGTTTATTATTTATTCCCCGCCCATCTGATTGGGTTGCCACAGCCACTCTGGGCGGCTTACAACATATAAAAACAAACACAATACAGTGGTACCTCGGGTTACAGACGCTTCAGGTTACAGACACTTCAGGTTACAGACTCCGCTAACCCAAAAATAGTACCTCGGGTTAAGAACTTTGCTTCAGGATGAGAACAGAAATCGTGCGGTGGTGGTGTGGCAGCAGCGGGAGGCCCCATTAGCTAAAGTGGTACCTCAGGTTAAGAACAGTTTCAGGTTAAAAACAGACCTCCAGAATGAATAAAGTTCTTAACCCGAGGTACCACTGTAAAACATTAACATTTTTCTTTTTTAAAAAAAAACTTCACTATATAGGGCTGCCTTCAGATGTCTTCTAAAGGTTGTATAGGTACTTGGCTTGGGGGGGTCACTTAACTCCAAACCCTCCAACATTTCTCTGAAAAAAAAAGGGACATCCTACAGAAAAGCGGGACATTCCAGGATCAAATCAGAAACCAGGATGGCTTTTGTAAATCCGGGGTTGTCCCTGAAAAACAGGGACACTTGGAGGGTCTGTGTATGGGTGAAATACATTCAGCAGCGATGTCTGTTGTCTGTGGCACAGGCCCACAGTTAGTAGAAATGATATATTATTCTCAGAAGGAGTGGAATACAAGTGCTGCCACAGAAAGAGTAAACAGCAGACTTCAATAACCTTAATACTTGTCTTTATGTGGCACCAGAGCTGGCCAGTTGCTGACACAGGCTATACAAAATACAGCCTCATTAAGAAACCACACACACACACACACAGGTTTGGAATTGTAAAGTGGATGACCTTGACAGGCTTGAATTCCACAATATTTTATGTAGGTTTTTTCGTGCCTACCTTCTTTCTTGCCAAGTAGTGACTGAGAATCTTTTCTTGGATGAGGCTCAGCTGGAGTTATGGGCAAACAATACTGCAAGGACGTTCCTTCCTGCTGACACAAAGTATTATGCTGATTCTTATTACAAATAAATAAAACTGTGCATTAAAAGCCTGAGAGGAAACCTGTGTAGAGAGCAGCTGTAAAGGTCCCTCTTGTGTCTTAATGCAGAGTATTGCTCACTTCCCTAAGGAAGGAAACAATCAAAGCATCCATAGACAGCAAAATACAACATGTTTACATATATTATCATTAAAAAAAAATCTCATAAATATTGCAATGCAAAACTTCTGCTATCTCCTGAACAGTCCAGGAGGATTTTATGCAAACTGGCCTCATAGCAACAATATTTCCTAGTTTGCTGAGTGCCCTACACTATCCTAGTGTGTTTTTGGCATGTGGGAGTGAGGGGGGTGCTCATGTTGTAAGACCACTCAAGTGAAGTGCAAGATCCCTTATGAACTTCCTGCGTACATTTATTGAGCTTGTCAGGTGGCAGTGTGCCTGCTTACTCTTCCAATCAAGGCAATACATTGCCAGCGTCTGGGATCAACGTAGGAACCAATTCTTTGTTTTTCTGCATTCAATCACACAGAAGTATTGCCATCACGTAAGAGCAGAAAGTGAGTGACCCTTTTCAGACTGAGGGGTGCATTCCCCCATGTGGGCAGAGCAATGGATCCGACTCCAACCTCTATACAGTGGTTCCTCTGGATGCGAACAGGATCCGTTCTGGAGCCCTGTTTGCATCCTGAGCAGAACACAACCCGTGTCTGCGTGTCTGTGGGTTGCAATTCACCACTTCTGCGCATGCACGTGATATCATTTTGAGTGTCTACGCATGCGCGAGCGATGAAACCCAGAAGTAACCTGTTCCATTACTTCTGGGTTGCCTCGCAACCTGAAAACACTCAACCTGAAGCATATTTAACCCAAGGTATGACTGTATAGTGGGACGCGGGTGGCGCTGTGGGTTAAACCACAGAGCCTAGGACTTGCCGATCAGAAGGTCGGCGGTTTGAATCCCCGCAATGGGGTGAGCTCCCATTGTTCGGTCCCTGCTCCTGCCAACCTAGCAGTTCGAAAGCACATCAAAGTGCAAGCAGATAAATAGGTACCACTCCGGCAGGAAGGTAAACAGCGTTTCCGTGCACTTCTCTGGTTCGTCAGAAGCGGCTTAGTCATGCTGGCCACATGCTGTACGTCAGCTCCCTCGGCCAATAAAGTGAGATGAGCGCCGCAACCCCAGAGTCGGCCACGACTGGACCTAATGGTCAGGGGTCCCTTTACCTTTACCTTATGACTGTATAGTAGCTTACAATCCAGTCATGTAAAAGCCAAATGAATCTACACACCAGATGCACTGGGGGGAGTGGGGACATGTTGTATGTGACATCATGCATGTGATGTCCCAACATCATGTCAGGATGTCAGAGGAACCAGGGGGCAGAGCCAAACACGGCAGCAGTGCGGCTTCAATGACTAGTAGCCCCTCCTGCTGCCACTACTGGCCAGGGGGCTGCTTCCCCCTCCTTCCCCTCCGCAGCAGCAGCAGCAGCAGGAGGAGGAGAAACCAGCCACTGAAGCCACGTTGTAGTTGGCCCTGATATTCTGAACATTGGGAGGACCCAAAAGAGTTGGGGCCCCAGGCGTTGGCACCTCTGCTACACACACATTCAACAGTCCCCTCTTCACGCAGCCAAGAAGCATTATCACATTTCTTTTTTTTTTTTTACTAATCTTTTTATTGATATTTTGGAAACGACATCAAACAATACAAAAAAGAAAAAAGACTGAAAAGAAAAAAAAGCAAGCAAACAAACAAACAACAACAACAAACAATGCCTATAAACATAAAACAGACAAACCAACATAACATCACTCAATTGACTTCCTTCCATCTCGGTTTAGGCAAAATAAACTCATCGCTTATCTGCAGATTGTATTATATCAGCTCTTTACATCGCAGGTTTTAGATTCCGCCCACTGTGATTTTGGTAATACCTAGATTGATTTCAATGTAACTTAGAAATTTATTCCAGTCGTTCGTAAACTTAACGATTTTTTGATGCCTAATTTTTTGTGACATTCTAGCTAATTCTATATACTCATATAATTTCATTTGCCATTCTCTAATGGTGGGGATATTGGAAGTTTTCCAGTTTTGCGCTAACAAAATCCTGGCGGCCACCATTGCATATTGAAAGAATGTTTGGTCTTCATTTTTGATCTCCTCTCCGATCATACCTAAAAGGAACGCTTCAGGTTTTTTGGGGAAGGTGTATTTCAGTATTCTTTTTAATTCATCGTAAATTTGTCCCCAAAATCTTTTCACTTCGTCACAGGTCCACCACATGTGAAAGAAATTACCCTCTTTAGTTTTACATTTCCAGCATGTGCTGTCTCCGGTCTTATACATCTTCCCCAGTTTTGCCGGGGTGATGTACCAACGATACATCATTTTCTCCATGTTTTCTCGGAGAGCAGCACATGAAGAAGCATTATCACATTTCATTGACACAAAAGCACTTGAGGAGGGTGTGAAACTGGGGGAGAGTCCCAAGAGCTGGGCATTTGACCCTGAGACCCTGCATTCCTGACACATTGCTATGCACTAACGCATTTGGAATTAAATCCCACTGATATTATGGAAATAAGTTCCAAGTAAATATGTTTAGGATTGGGGAGCCGGCATGCTCAGGATCACGGAAAACTGATTACCTATGAAAAATTAAGCATATTGTTTTTCCACAGGACAGGGGGCACACAATCACATTTGCTCTATTATGTGCAAGAAAGTGTCTGTGTCCCGCTCCCGTTCTCATTGTAATCTTAAATATACACATTTGAAAGATACTTGCACTGAACATTTTGACCAGCTTGTACAAAAGCAAGATCAGGTTATGAAGTACAGGGCATGTGCTGGTAAGTACATTTACAAGTACAACTATTTTCCCCCTGACAAAAGACTCTTAAGTGTTTTTAGCTGGGATGGAGATGGCAGGAAGGAAAGGGCAAAACACCCCACACTGGGTAGCATAGTTGGCACAGTGGTCCAATTAACACAACCCAGTGGGAAATTCTCTTGTGCAAATATTAAAACTGCTGTGCTCTAGCACAGCTCTCATTTAATTAAATGGGAAGTACACAAAAAGGATTTCTGACATTTCTTATGTACTACAATGCTCTCATCTTTATGGCTCCTAAAGCCTAGAATTTGCTATCCCCCCCTTTCTTTAATACCATTGGCAGATGTAAGCCAGTTTGGATGAATCATTGTTTATCAACTAGAAGCCTGGGTCAAATCTGTTATTAAATCTGTTTCTACAAGAGCTATGTAAACCAAACCTCACAACGAACACATTCTCTGAAGTTTGCACAAATACCCCCCCCGTGTGTTTTTTGTATGTGCATATTGAATGTGTGAGACAAAGAACACAAAGGTGAAATAATTGTAATATGAATTGATCTTTTAATTTTGTAAACCAATTCTCTTGCAATGTGTGAGGGGAGAAACATTGATCTTTGTTCCCACAGAAACATCTATCAGGGAAGTCTGCTTGCAGCTGCTATTTTTGAACAGCAGCACAATGGCAGATGGAAATGCAACTGTGCAGAGGCAGCATTTTACAGGAAGTCATTCCAATGAAGTACCAGTAGTTCATGCAGATGCAATGGTTTTCACTATTCTACTGCAAGATTTTCAGATTGCAGTGGTGCAGTGAAAGCAGATGGATTTATGTCCCAAGCTGCCTTACCTGAATAATGTTTTTGCACGCAGTGGCATTTCAGGTGGTTAAAGCATCACTGTTTCCATGTATGAACCAGGCCTAACACCTATATCCAACAAAAGGAGCATAAATGCAATTAGGACTGTGTTGAGCTAAGCTTGTGTATCTCTACATCCAGGTAAGAGCTAAGGTGGGAATGTGATAGGAATCGTAGCTCTTCCACTCCCAGCTGCAAACCAGGTGAAGTGAAGCATGCATGTTAAGGGCGCTGGAGGGCTGATACCTGCATAGAACATAATGCATGCGCTAGGCTGGATTGTGTCTTTCAATGTCCTTCATTAACCTTCACAACAGCTATTCTTTTGAACACAGTACTGTGAACATCAGTGAAATAAAAACCCTCACACAGTTTCCAAAATTCATAGTGTTTATTATCTCTAGTATCATATTATATTGCATAAATACTCTATCCTTGTTATATGTCTTTTTCTTTTTTTAAAAAAGTGATAACTTAGGAGATCATATTAGCCAAGAAATATAAAAATAAATAGGTTCATTATATGCATTTTATTACCAATTATAACCCTTCTCAGAAGGGAAAGAATATAAATACTTATAAAGTACGCATCCTCTATAGCAATATATTTTACTATATACATATGGAGAGCCATATTCTCTCATAGTCTATGAACTAGCACATCCTTTTTAAATATGCAGGGACTGGCATACTGCTGTGGATGGACCTGCTATCCCGCAGCAATCTTCCCTGCCGTACAAGTGATTCAAACAATGCAAATTTATGGGGTGCCATGTATTAAGCAATTTTCTATCCATAAAATTCCATTAACTCTTTGCTGAAAACATAAGAATATTACTTTCGACGAGGTGGAGAGCTGTATCTGAACAAAATGGTGGCTGTTAGATAACTCAAATGGTAACAATTTAGGAATATGTTTTCATGGTGGAATCAGGCACATGCATGTGCTCCAAAGCTAAATTTGGGTTTTGTTGGAGTCCTGTGGAACAATTGTGGGCATGAAGAACAGACACACACACAAGGGAGCGATCAATCCAGGGCAGTGAGAACAGTGTGCGGTTCTCGAACTGCTACCATTCTAACTCTGCAGGTTGAGCATACCAGCTACAATGAAGAAAAAGGATCTAATTAAATCAAAAGGTTTTAAGAGCACTACATTCTAGTTATCAGATTTTACAAGCAAACATCATTGTAATTGTTTGCTTCCTGGTGGAAAATATCACTCTACTGTTATATAAAACTACTGATAGCAGCCATGAACAATATAGTTTCCCCCCCCAAAAAAATACTGTTACGTGTGTTTTTTGCTTTTGTGAGGTAGGCAAGAGCTGACCAATAATTAAGCTTAGAGGAAAATGGTCCTCCCTCTCCAACTTTGATTAAGAGAGGGATTTTATCAGTACCACAAAACAAACTCCATAAGTTTTAACAAAAAACCCAACTCTCACTAAAACATTGAAATGTTTGTTTAAACTTCTTTGGCCACTGCCTATGTTTTGTTTAATTTGTAACAGACTTAAAAGAGGAAATTGTAATGCCTCAGGACTTTTACCTGCTGAAGATGAAACAGCTAGCAACTAATATTGTTTTTTATCAGATTTTCAGTTGACGTGGCTTTTTGTTTGGTTTTTTGTTTTACATTTCAGTATACTATTTAACGTTATTTGCACTGTTCCATCTCAGTGGATTCCCTGTGAATTTTCCATGCGAATTACAATTGCTACCTCTCAATAGTTCATTTTCAGTGCTTTGGTCTGAAGGGGAAAAGAAAACAACCAACTTTAGCTTCCCCAACCTGTTACGGTTTAGCTGCAGTTTGTAACATTACAGAAGTCTATTAAATGCTTAGGTTTCTTTGAAATGTCACAGCTTTCGTTGGACAATGTGGCACCATCAAAGGACATGCATCTTAACAATCTCTTCTTGAAGCCTTTCCCACATGTCTTAGAGCATGGTGACCAGTCTCCCAGCTGCCACTGTGGGCATGGTGTGTCTGCACACGGCCGGACATCGCTTGGCTTGAGTTCTTTTGCACAGTCTGTGGCAGGCTGTCCATTAAGGTCTCTGCACTCTACAGATCTCCTCTGCCAACCAGTACCACAGGACTTAGAACACTCTCCCCATTCTTCAAAAATCCATTCAGATAAGATCGTCTCCTGAATTGCATTGAAAGAATCAGTCTTTTTGCTGGGAGGTTTCTCGGAACCCGCTTTCTTCACAAAATAGCTGTATTTGATCTTAAGTCGAAACGAATCACCCACGGTAAGGACCTGTATTGTTAAAGGTTCCTTCAGTGGGCTGAAGCTGCGGATTCTTTCCAGAGGAGCTGAGGAGCCGCTGTATGTCAACACACTGCCTTTATGGGTGATGTCTTGCTCCACAGTTGATAGTGTATAGTCACCATTGAGAATGTAGGTTCCATCTGCAGCTTTAATAGCAAGGAAGCTGCCGTCCTGCCTGATACCTCTGTGATTCCGTTGTTTAACTTCTATGTTCGTTGCCCCAGCAGGGATCACAACAACATCATGATAACCAGGTCTAGAGGTAAGAAAAAGAGGACAGCAGTTGAGTCTCCAGTATATCCTTATTTACTCAAGGATCACATTAGGTACAGAAACTTATGATTGGCTAGATCTTTGCAGCTTCAAAAGTTAAAATTCCTGTACATTAATGCAAGCTTTAAGTAAGCTTTCGATTTTAAAAGATGAAAGTTTGGTCCTGTACATTAATGCAAGCTTTAAGTAAGCTTTCAATTTTAAAAGATGAAAGTTTGGTCCCTCAGCTGAACAATACAACTGCTCTACAATCCTAGTGGATAAGACATATCTGTAAGCTATTAGGAACAGTTAAGGATAAAACCCCACATACCTGGAACTAGAAAGTGTTCCAGACACTTTCTTGCAAGTAGATCCATTTCCTCCACAGACGCCACATTTATCAAACTTCTTACTGGAGCCTATGATGCGATCACAGCCAGCTTTTACACATTGCCCCTGGACACAGACTGAAGTGGACTCTGGGCTACACAAGGTTCCATCCACCACCTTTAAAGAAAGCAAAGAACCCATGATTAGAAGGGCACACATGTGTTCGTACTAACACTAAACATTTTGGGCACCAGGTACAATCCATCCAGAGTTAAACACTTCTTAATCACAATAGTTTCAACGGAGGAGATATTCAGTGGTCCTCACTGAAAATCAATAGTGGAAGTCATAATAAAACTATAATTTTATTGTCCTTGTTCAGTGAGTGTGCTGCATGTGTAGAAGTGGGTTTCCATAAACACATGACTGGCTGGATTCTGGACTACATGCATAGAAAGGTACTGCCTAACTGCTTCCTGGATTTCTATATCCAGCACTTGGGGGTTGTGCACATAGTTTGTGATCATTAGGAACTGTGTTGGTATAAAACTGAACAGAAGTCCAGCTCTGTAAGCTAAGCATCTGTGAGGATTTTGGAGGGTTGGTAGGGAATGTGGCAGAGTACAGTCTCCTCTTCCCTCTCAGAATTTAAGCTTCCCCAAATCTCTCACATTGGTGTTCAGAACTGACAACACTAAGTTCTTTCTTGGGCAGTTGCTCATGCATAGCATCACGAAGACAGCTCACTGCTCCTTGCCTGTCTCTCTAGATCAAAAGTTATCAATTTATATTCTGTAACAGCAACAAACAGACTTTGATCTTCCAGCACGTGTCAGCAGGAGCCTAATTAATTTCTTCAAGGATCAGGAAGTCAGCATATAGCCAAGTAATATTTCATTATGAAGAATACGACTATACCTTACTTTAAGCTTTGAGGGATGAGTTTTTCTGACTAATAGCTCCAAAATTGAAACTAAATCGAATAAAAAGCATTTTATTACTTTTTAGAAGTTAGATGTTTAGTAATTAGGCATTGCTATGGCGTAGAGGGAGAATGAAGGAACCTGCTGGATCTTAGAAAATGAATAAATTCAGATACCATGTAAAATATTTTCAAAGGTATTTTAAAAATAAGATATAGAAACAGAATGACTATGCACGCAGATCGGTTTGCAGTGGGAAGATTGGACTGCAGTGAAGCAAGGGGAGTGAAGCTATTTGAATAAAGTGTTAGTTTCCATATTAGGGTGTGCCTCTCTAAGCAATTGTTAGGAGCAATAAAATTTAATGGCACATATAAAACTTTGCCTATAAGTAATATGCACCGACACTGACACCAACACCCACCTTAGGCTGAAGGACAAAGAAATAGCCAGTGCCTTTTGCAAGGCAGGTAAGCTTGCATCTGTCTTTGGGAGTGACTCCAGCAAACTTGGGTGTCCATTCCACTACAGGCCCAGTTCCAAAAGGAGACTTGGAAATGTCATTGTGAGTCTCACACTGTTCCTCCCTGAAGGTTTTGCCTGTGTACAGAAAATACATTTATTAGGCATTTTGAAGATATCACAACTACATTTCTTTTCTATTTGAGAAAAAACAACAACTGATTGTAACTTACCATTGTTGTCTGGACAGTCTTCAATGTTGCACGACCTGTACTGCACCCGCTTTCCCTCACAGTATTTCCCGCCGTTCTTGGGAACTGGGTTGTCGCACTCTCGCAGAGAGTACTGCACTCCACCACCGCATGTCCTGGAACACTCTCCCCAGGAACTCCATGATCCCCAGGCACCATGAATAGGGGTCTACATTTCAAGACACAGAAATAAGCCCACATGTGAAATGCTTTGGGGGAAAGCATCAACCATTAGAAACATATTTTAGGCTGCAACTCTATGCCCACTTTCTAGTGACTGAGGCTGCGACCCTATGCATGCTTACCTGGGAGTAAGTCCTACTCAAGTAAGTCCCACTTATTTCTGAGTAGACATGCATAGGATTGCACTGGCACAGGGTCTGCTGGGTCCTGACCTGGCTATACTACCAGGTCATGTGACAGCAGCAGGGCAATTTGTTATACCAGCCTGGCAGCTAGCCTAATGGAGTGTCATTTTCCTCTGCTGCCCCTGCCCTAGTTGGCATGAGTGGCGTGACTGTGGTGGGGGCTATGCTGCCCCATTAGGTCATACTGCTGCCAGTTGGATGCTTGGACTGCCCCCTTACTTCTGAGTTAACACACACAGGATCACTATACTAAGCTAAAATATTTAGATTTATTGGAACTAAAAACTTGAGTGGCCCAGAGTATTCCTAATTTGTTTAGCCACATCTTCATGATGCATTTTAAATTGTTGTGCATAGGATCTTGAGGTGAAGGGCAGGTAGCAAATCAAATCATCATCATCATTATTACTATTAATTATTATTATTATTTATATTCCACCATTTCCCCATTCTGGGACTTAGGGCAGCTAATAATAATTACACTGCACATCATCACTCTTGATTAGATCTAGATCTATATTTTCAGGGGTTTTTTAAAAAAAATAATAATCATACTTACATCATAATGCTTCCTGTCTGTCTTCTCAATGCACTTGCCATTCATGCACCACTTTTCCTCTCCACAAGTGGTGCCGTCTGCCCAAGGGAAATGCTTGGTTTGGCACACGAGCAATCCACCAGACATGCCAGTACACCACAAAGTTGTACATGTGCTGGCTGCATCAGGACAGTGTTTGGAATCTTCTCCAAATGTGAACTGGCACTGCCTATTCACATCATACTGTGTTCCAGGCAGATCAGAAGGGAGTTGGATAGGCTTGTGAGGCTTGTCCAGCAAACACTCGCCTGGAGAAAGGGGGGAAAAGAGTGATGGGAACCTTTTGTTAAAAAAAGTTGGGTTGCTTTTCCTGAAAATAGAATAGTATCAGAAAGAGATTTGAGGGATTTCTGTTCTGAGACATGCATTCACTAGGATTTTATTTATTTAACAAAATGTACTGTAAGAAAATACGTCTAAGCAGGTGCAACAGAGATCTGTTGAATGATTGCATGAAAGTGATCAAAATAATGATTCAAAAGCACTGAGGAACATAGGTAGCAGTCTTAAGGCCACTGGGCCCACGCAGCTTAGTAGCCATGTTTACTAGGGCTGATGGGATTTGGAGTCCAACACCATATGCTGGATGGCAGGTTCCCCATCCCTGGTATAAATGGATTGGCAGTGGCTCACTGGGGTTTTAGACATGATGGCCCTTTCCTTGTCCTACCTAGAGATGCTGGCGATTGAGCCTGGACCTTTCTGCAGGCAAAATGTGCCTATCTTTGCAAAGTCATTTTTATAGCATTTGTAGTGTGCAAAGATGGGCACATTTTGCCTGCAGAAAGGAATGTTTTAGACTATTGAAGTGAATCTGTCAATATTTGACAACATATTTTCAACCATAAAATGGAAGTTGCCATTGAACTTCAGATCACCCCTATGATCTGGCTAGTATAGCATTCTGTTTCCAGTAACAACCAAGCAGAGGCCTCTAGGAAATGTGTGTTGAGGTTTCAAAAGCACCAGTCCTTCTCTATTTGCCCTCTCTCCCTAATACTCAGGAGCATGCTGGACACGAGCACGGGGACTGCATTTGTGTTACTATGACCAATAGCTGTCTGATACAGCTGAAGAGCAAGTAAAATATGTTCTTGACATTGTCACAACAGTATGGATATCACTTACACACAAGCGTTTCCTGTCTGGCTTAGATAACCCACCCACATGGCTGAATGAGCCAATTGTGTGGGGTTTTCTCATGCAGTCAACACCCACCCCTTCTGGAATGATGCCACTTCTGTGGGAAAGACCATCTTTTAAATAATTTCCCAGATGTGTAAAAGTGGTCTAAAGGGCAAGTAACAGCAGACTTATATTAGAAAGCAGCATAACGAAGTGCAGAATTGTTTCAGTAAGCTGGAAATTAAAGCGTTAAATGTAAGCAGTATATGAACCCTAGCATTACAGAGATAAATTGAAACCACGACTTACCATGGCCATTATCCAAAAACGTAGTAATCATATAAGCACTGCACGGAGACCACGGCTGGCTTCGATCCAAGTTGGAAAGCATAGATGCCATCATATGGGAGTCCCTGCTTACACCATTAATACCAGCACATTGCTTTGCATCGTCATGGGGCATACTGAACACATGGCCTGGAAAAAAAAGGTAGCATCATAAAATCTGCTATATACATTATGACTCATTAAAATTACCTTCTGTTACACTAAGTATTAAACATCTGCATGGATGTAATTTTGATGTGTACTACTGGAGAAAAGAAGTCACAGTTTAGGAGTCCCAAGGACAAAATGATAACAGAGCAAGTTTTGTGTCAGGGTTGCAAGGCCATCTGCCAGGGTTGCAAGCAGCCAAAAGCTGCAATTCAGAGTATAAGTAAACTTTGAACAGAAGACCCTCTCTTACTTCCTTTGGTAATTCACATTTGGCCAATGGATCCACAATAATGCCCCGTGGAATAAGGCTGCATAATGCAGCATTGGAGAATTTTGAAAATAGTTCAGATTGGACTGCTCAAGAATTTCTGGCACTGTTTTTCATGGCGACAAAACTTTTTTTGCCATGTGTATTTTGAGGGCAGAGAGAGTAAACCCTCAGCCATCTTGTTTGGAATAGCAAGAAAGCTGCCCTTCCAAAATGTTATTTGAAAGAGTTTTCTTCCCCACTCCTGAAGATCAAGTTTGGGGATGGAGCTCATTGCATCTCCTCCACTTTGCTGAAATGCCAAAAAAAAAAAAAAAAAAAAAGAAAAAGAAAAAAGAAAAAAGAAGAAGAAAGGTTTTGGCAAAACACTTTGATACAGCACTAATTAAAAGGCCCCTTTCCCCTCATGATTGTTCTCCAAATGCTGCCCAACTTTATGCAGATTCTCAATAAGGTGGCTGTATCACTTCAGACTACACACACCTATGGTCTTGTTTCTTCAGATTACAAGTGGAAGGTGGCATAACTGAATGCTTCTCTAGGGAGGCGGGGAAATCAGAGAGAAGGGTTCTGACCTATCCTCCTTAAGATCTAGTTTTCTGTGTAAACTGATATTTGGTTGTTGTTGGATGAACACTCAATAATGCATGCCCCCCACCTGTATTCTGAAGAGGAACAACCCAGGCAAAGGTTTACCACCTCATTGAGAACTAGACCACAGTAACAGAGAATCATGCTGATTTAATAGCTTAAATGCAGACTAAAATGCATAATGTATGTTTTAAAATAAATCATGGCTGCCACAGATCTCTCTTGAATCTCAATTACCTAATTCATGAGTGGCGGTAAAAGCGGCTTGCAAGCCATCATCTTCTATGACAGAGCAACTGCGGTTTGGATCACAAGCTGTTCCCACATCAGCCATCCCAAGTGTATCACATGTCTTGGCACCACAGAGATCCTATATAAGGAGAAGAAGAGCCAGTTTCATTATTAATTAGGTCAGGAGCTTAACCTTGGCATGAAGAGTCTTACTTTGGCAGTTTGCCTTTCCTTCTGGAAAGAGCATTAATGCTCAGAATTTCAACAGGTATAAAGATAATTCTCTCTTGGAAGGACTTGCACAAAACTTTGCTATGCTAATTGTGGTAGTCATGCTGCAAAGAAATATATTTTAAGTCAATAGTGTAAGTTTCCTATGGAGGTTTTTTAAAATAAACTGTTTGGGTAATTATCCCACACCATAATGTATGAGTTTTCCCCACCTACTTTATGCAGTTGTGTGGCAATGGAAATTTACCTAAAACTTCTTGTGAATGAGTTCCAGGTGGATTTGCCGTTCAAGCAGGAGCCAACAAATCTCACAAATCAAATTCTCAGCAGTATGCATGCTGAACTACTTACTTTCTGTAGTTTCCAAATGGGTGAAATTACAAAAAGTATAGCAAGTAAAACTGGTGCATTAACATATTTCTTCGCTGACTGGATCTTTGGAACAATATTTCTTAAAAAATCAAATGAAAAGTTTCTGGATGCATTGGTTCCAAAGCCTTATGATAAATAAGTAAATAAATGTATTATTATTTTTTTAATTTTTAAATCCTGCCTTTCCCCATCATGGCACCCAAACTGGGTCCCAGCTGGTCACCCATCCAAACACTAACCAGGCTCAGACCTGCTTAGCCTCAGCTTAGCCTATGTACTTCCAGACCATACTCAGGAAATCTGCCAAACAAACACATTCCTTTTTCATTCTTTTCTCCTTACCTGTCTAGTGAAAAGAATTGCAGTGTCATAATGCTCAGGATGCCGGTCACTAGGAGGATTGTGTTGCTTTTGCCAGTTGCAGAAATTTTTTAAGGTAAGCGCAGCATTTGAGGACACATCAGGCCCCTTCTGCTCATCATAGATGACCATTATTTTCACTACCACCAGACTGACAGAGTTCCGGATGCTGGGATGTTTATACAATTTGGCAGCCACAGACAGGAGTGTCAGAAGATAATGTTTCAGCCCATTGCCATGGAACTCTGCCATAGATTGGTCAGCTACAAGCAAGGTTTCCACATAGCGATGGCTTGACACAAATCTTTTCTTCCTTGTACTTCTATGTCCTGTATTTTAGAAAAGAAAAATACTTATAAATAGCTGACTGAGGACTTGTTTTATACCTAGAGCTTGAACAGTAAACATTTCTGACAGAGTTTAAAGTAGCAAAGATGCAACATATTATTATTATTAAAAGCAAATTCTATAATTCTTTTTCAATCCAGGCAATATTTCCATCACAGGTAAAAATATAAATCTCCCTTGCTGCTGTGAATCATTCTTCACAAGCAACCTAGGCCAAGATTCAGAGTCTAGAAATAAGAGGCTGACTCAGGATCAGGTCCAAAGTCTCATCATGGATCCATGCATGTTACACATGCCCACGTTTCTGTGCTTGGCATAATACTAGCAGTGGGGTTTCCCCACTTTTCTTGGAAATGGCACACCTTCATGCTGATGACAGCTGCTTTCTTGGTTTGGAAACAAAATTCCTTGCCTGCCTGTAGGAGGAGTTATTCCTCTAAGAAAGGGAAATTCTTCCCCTATTACTGCCAGTAGAGAAGCGAGGGATCATATTCCCTCTGCAAATGGGTAATGCCTCACGTCTCCATTGAGCTCCCTGCTGTTATAGACAGGCAGAAAGATGCCCCACCTTCCTACTGCTGTAAGTTAAGTGTGCTGCTGACAGACACAATTGCTGAGCCTCCTAAACAGAATAGAAGTTTGTTGTCTTGTTGATCAAATGGTAGGCTTCAGTATGTGGAAGCCCAGCTCACAGCCACTGAGGAAAAGCTTTATCCTTTTTGCATTGCTCGTTCCGCCCTCAGTTTTAAACTGGAGTGTGATTTCCATGTAGAACAGCTGTAATTCTATTAAAAATAAAATTTGTACTTAAATAAAAGCAAAGGGTATGTATGGAACCAGGAATGAACATACAATTAATTTGCTGTAGGATTAAAACGACTGGAAGCATGCTTGGAAGAAGTGCCCTCCCCCCTTTCCGGTAATAAAACCTTAGGATTATGTCATGCTGGCACTGGAAATCAAAAGCCTTGACTAAGATTGTGGGGCTCCACGTGGAAAGCAGAGTGCAGGAATAAAAGTTTGTGCCAAGCAGCCAATTGCTACTGTGACCCAGTTCTTGTGACCTCACTGCATCACTTTCTATGCTCCAGACACTGTGCCCTTGTCTTAGTCCTAGTGCCTTTTCCTCTACTTTCTCATTGGCTGCATGAGTCATATTAAATGGTCTTCATTCACAAGCCCTTATTGGGCTGGAACTTCCCCTTTGCTACACCTGTGTCCAAAGGCATGGTTGTGAATGATCATACTGTACAGCAATTACCACAATTTTAGGATACTTTTGTGTCAATAAAGATCTGCCTTTTCTCCCCCCCCCCCATGAGCATATACTTGAGGATACAGTGAGCTCGATTCACTATTCATTCCTTCCCCTTGCCCCGTGTAATTTGCAGTGGAAATTTCCTAATCATAAAGGCCATGTAAATGAGTGGAAGCAGCAACAGTTTTAAGTTGTTCATTTAGCTACGGGGGCTGCCCTTTCCTGCCCATGGAGCTAAAAGCAGCTTTGGGAAGGAGTGACTGATTTAAGATGAGGAACGATACAAGGTAGGAAAGTATATTCAAAAAGCATTTACTGCTGGAATTGGTGCTCAAGCTTCAGAAAACCAAAGAGTGTCCTGTGTCTGTGTCATCCATAAAGATCCAGGGATGTAGATGGAAATTATACCTGAACTACCTCCTCTCATTCATATTTTGGAACTAGCAATGGTTGTTAGATTACTTATTTCTGAATAATTCTGCATAGGTTAAGGCTGCATTCCTATGCACACTTATTTGGGATTAGCTGCTATGTCTCTGGGATTTGCAAACTGAGCAACCTAGGATCAGAGTGCAATCTCTAATTTCAATAGAGCGTATGCTTTATTGTTCAGAGAGCACAGATTTACATATTTAGGACTCAAGAGTACTATCAATGTAATTTGATGTAGATATGTTTATTTATGAGTTACAATGTAATTTGCTGGATAATTGTTTCTTAGCCAATATATATAGGATTGCATCACCACTGCTAATTGCAAGGTTCTGCCTTGTTTTAACTGAAGGGAAACAAAATCTCACTGCATTTAGGATATGTTCAGTGTAGTCCAGTTTACTTAGTAATTGTGTTTGGGACTGTAACCCAGGCTCTAATGAATTGCATTTCGACCTTAGCCTGAACATTGTGCATTCCTACACAAGCACTCCTACACATGCTTGATTGGCAGGATGACCCCATTTAACTCAGTAGAATTTATTTCCAAGCAACATAGGATCAGGTTGTGTGCTCATTAATTTCAATTCATATTCTGCTAAAGTGGTCTCCACAGTATTACCCCTGACTCCTATGAGGTTATGCTAAAATAAGAGGTTTGCAGACTATGATGGACCTGCCCTTTTCATTTATTTTGAACCCCCTTACGATGATCTTTTTAAAAGGTTAGGGTCAGCTTTCCTCCTTATGTGAA
The DNA here is from genome assembly GCF_964270895.1 of Podarcis filfolensis. Lineage (NCBI taxonomy): Eukaryota > Metazoa > Chordata > Lepidosauria > Squamata > Lacertidae > Podarcis > Podarcis filfolensis. The sequence goes on along the minus strand of NC_139607.1, from coordinate 54,913,591 downwards.
CTGCAGACTATTTACTTTTTAGAAGCTTCTAATTTTAAATGGTAGAGGGGCAGGGAATATAGTAAGCACTTTTGGGGGGAATATTCTAGAACAGGTGGGCACAACTTGGCACCCGACACTGGAATAATGGATCCACACACCACATTTACTCCAGAGCAGTCCCAAATAAAGACCTCCATGTGGACAATAAATGCAGGTCATTATTGGGCGACGCAATCCTGTACATGTTTATCGGGAAGCCAGTCCCACTGCCTCCAACAGGACTCACTCCACTTGCATAGGATTTAAACTGCTTGGAAATGGTGCCTGTTGCAATCAATGGAACTTCCAAACAAACACTCTTAGAATCTAAAATAAGGACATTTCTGAAGAGCTTATTCAGTCATACAATCGTTGCAAGCATTCTTAAGTGCGACGGAATGCAAACTCTGGAAACCACACTTACTTCCCTAAGCACAAGTTAGCTTTGTTATAAATCTCTCTCTCTCTCGCTCTTTTTGCACCCACCCCCATTTTTTAGAGTGGCCAATCGGAGGAAGTCGACTGCAGCCGTTGGACCACTCCGGGCGCTTTGGAAAAAAAGTGCGGCCGCCCGGGCGCATGCGTGCCACGCCGCATCCCGCTGACGTTCCCACAGAGCCTGAACTCCCTTGGCTTGGAAGTTCAGCGGCTTCCCCGCCAAGGACAGCCAAGTGCAGGGAGGTTAATACCTGCGCGAGCCGCGTGCTCCGGTGCTGCTGCTCCTGCTGCAGCCGCCGCTTTCTTCCCTTCATGCAGCTGCGGCCGCCCTTCCGCAGCCGTAGAGGGGAAATCGGAGTCCGTCACTCCGCACTTCGCTCCGCCGTCTTGCCGGGGGCTCCTTCTCAGCCGGCGCCGCAGGACGTGCAGCCGAAGCGGCTCGTCTCCTCCTTGCTGGAGGGAGGCGTTGGCCGGTTGAATGAGGTACTCGACGCCGCGCAGGTAGAAAGCCCCGCGGAGCCCTCCGCACAGGCTGAGGGCGGCGGCGGAATGCGCGTCGCCGTTGACCGTGCCGGAGTAGAAGCAGCCGGCCAAGGCGCCCGGCTGCTCGGAAGCCTCTTCCTCTTCGCTCCGGGGCCGGCTGCCCACGTACTGCAGCGTCAGGTCCGGCGCCAAAAAGCTGCTGTCGGGCTGCAGCTCCAAGCTGAGGCGCTCGCCAAAGGCGTCCAGGCGGTAGAGCCGCTGCTGCCGCCGCCCGGCGGAATCCAGCCTCACGGGCACCACCAGCGCCTTCTCCTCCTCGTCGGGCTGCCGCGGGCTGCCCCGAGCGACCAGGCAGAGCAACAGCGCACTCAGCGCCAGGCGTGCTGCCGCCCTCTCCATGCTGTGCTGAGGTAACTTGCGGAGGAGAGAAGGTACAAGCGAAGACGCCCCGAAGGCGGGCGTGGGCTCGGGCAGTCCAAGCGCCTCAGTAGCACCTTCGAAGCCCCGGCGCTCCTCTCGGGACGACTCTTGAGGCGGGAAGGGGCGCCGCCGGGCTCGCCTCGTCAAGTGAACTCTCGGGAGTCCGCTGAGGGAAGCAAGCGAGGCGGGTCCCGGCTTCGCGAGCGCCGAGCTGTTCGCCTTGAATGCGAGCGCCGAGGCAGCCCGCCCTGCCCTTTATGGGATGCGCTCGGGGGAGCCCCCCTCCCCCTACCCGAGGAGGCGGGACCCCCGTAGACAAGCTTTGAGCTCACTGCGTGCGTAACTCGTGGCTGCTGCTGCAGCTCCTCGCTGGCGCTGGACGCCTGCCTCCAGCCCTGGCCGGCCGCCACACCCTCCGCGAGGAGGAGGAGGAGGGCGGAGGCGGGGAAGGGAGACGGGCCGGGGCCGAGGGGGAGATACCTGCTCCGAGCACGGCGGCTCCCTCCGCTCAAGCCGCCTGGCCGAGCAACGCAGCCCCGAGGCCGCGCGCCCTTCCCCTCCCCGCCGCCGCTGCCAGCAGCTCAGGTTTTCCACGTAGGAGGCGCCTGCTGCGGTCCCTGTGTTCCAGGGAAGGGAGAGTTGGAGGAGGAGGACGCCGAGGGCAGAGGTTTCCTTGAATCTCCTCCACCCAAGAAGAACTCCGACGACCCTTCCAGATCTTTGGGCTTCCCACTCGCTCTCTCTAGTTTGCCAAGGCAATTTTAGGAGGACAGAGAGAGCACACGTCGTTTTAGCACACGAGGCAGTGTGTAAGATTCTAGCAGGCGTCTTGTTTGATCCAAGGTACGGATCATTTCTCCAAAGGCGTCTGCCACTCACCTGCTGTGAGATCCTTTCTAAAGCGGAGCGACAGTGGCCCACGCTAGCCAACATCTGTCCAGTCCAGCTTGGAACAGGTTAATTTGTGGGCGCTGGATGTGTAAAACGCCGTTGCATTTTTACTAGCTTTTTTATTGTACAACTCTCACTTGTTGCAGCACTGTTGACCAAACCAGAGGAGAAAGGGTTAGGTGAACAAAATACACTAGAGCTAAATCATCTGTTTCCCCTCCTTGAAATGGACAGTGGTGTGTGTGTTGTTCATTTGACCCTCATAAATTTATTTTCTTACTCTCAGATCAGGGCTCCTTTGGAAAAGGAGAACTAAGGGTATGATGAAAAAGGTCTCCAATTACAGAGCAAGAACAGCATGTCCTAAAACAGAGCCTCACGAATGTGATGGTTGTGAGAGTGATGATTTTACCTATAGCTTCCTGTTCTTGCACAGCTCTCATGACAGCTACAGTCTGTTGTACACCTGTACTTCTGGGAAGTTTGTATTATTTTAAAAACCACTTGAACAGGCACATTTGCGTATGTGCAGCAGCCAATAAACTTGTCTTGAAATCCCAGCTAAACTCTAGAAGTACAGCTAATCCACTTAATTATTTATATACAACATGCTTGAGATGTCCAGTATTTTGACTGCTTCTTTCCTCACCCCTCACCCCAGTTAAGGGAGGCCTCTTCTTAAGACCCAGGGCAAAGAACAATCAGACACATGTCTGAAACATAGCTGTCAACTTTTTCCTTTTCTTGCAAGGAATCCTATTTGGAATAAGGGAATTTCCCTTAAAAAAAAGGAAAACGTTGAAATGAACAGAACTAGTGTGGTTATTGCTCAGCTGCTAATAGTTCTGAATCCAAAGTTCTCCATTGCATCACATGCACACTACACATTAGGTTAAACTTCAGAGAGTTTCCTTCCTTCAGTTGGCCTTTGCACAATGACATTTCAGCACAGTCATTCTAAATCAAGGGCTTTTCTCCCTAGATCCAAATGGAAGACTTTGCTCAGCAAAGTATATCAGGACACGTGAGTTGCATATTCATTATGTGGGATACATGGTAACCTACATGTATATGTATATTCATACCACAGTGCTGCTTCAGTTGGAGCTATACAACTTTCAAGGTTTGTTTCAGATGTGTATTTTACAACATATCAAATTAATTATGGTAAGATAAGCTTTTGTCTAACTGCTACATTTTCACCCAGATAATCCACACCCCTTGGCACCTTTCTAGGGGCAAGTATAACTTTTTCAGCATACCCCTAGAACACCACTATATTTACACTGAGCCAAGGCACATTACTAGACTAGGACTATTTCACAACCAGATAAACCTGAATCATGGTAGAAATGTAGAAGACCTTCCAAATGGAAGACACTGGTACAATGGGTGTATGTGGAAAATCCCCTCTGGAATCCCCTAGTATATATTGGGAAAGTGAAACAGCAAGTTTATTTCAAAATGAGCATTGTGCTTTCAATAAAACCGGCTGTTGGTTGTCCATATGCTTTCTGTGCATTACATCATTTAAAATGTTGTGTCTCTTTTACTTGGAAGGAAGTCCTTGTAAGTTTGATAAGATTTATGCCCAAACAAGTATATATTGAAGCTTTTGGTTGCTGTCTTAATCATACTTACTTGGAAACAAGTGTCTTCAAGTTTATATTCTAAGGAAGTATTATTCTAAGAAATATACTTCCTTCTGTTAAAGTAGAACAATGAATTACATCATGTAAAAGACAACATTACCTATACTTTTAGAATTATTAGATTGCTATTGTAACCACTTAGCTGCAGCTGCAAGTATTTTTAAGTTGTAATGGTAATTTAAGCCCTTCTGTATGCAAATACACCCCTCCACTGGTTAAGCTTAATTTACATAGGTGACAACACAGTTTTAATGCTATCTTGTATAACTTCAACACTACTTGTGTGTCTGTGCGCACGTGCACATAAGCACGTGTGTGTGTGTGTGTGTGTGTGTGTGTGTTGGAGGCTGGTGTGAAAGATACAGACCACCTTAAACTTTTTGACATTAAAAAGCTATCAGTTTCTCCACCAGGTGGCACTCTGCTATCAAAGATTACTTTCTAATAGTGTTTGCTGCAATAGATGCTGAACTGAAGTTAGTGGAAGCATTAACATTTTGTTCTATGGACTCAGTATTTTATTACAACAGTTTGTTTAACACTGTCACACTGTTTGTGTAGTATCTGATGAATAATTTTAGGAATGTAGACACACTTAAGAGGCAGTTTTTTCTGCTTGGTATTTTAAGGCTGAGTAGCAAATTGAAATCCCATTGAAATCGATGGGTACTTCTGAGAAGACATGCATAGGATTGTGCTGTAAATTGGAGAAAAACATGCCATTGGGACGTGCAGTACAAAACCTTGCATTTTGTTAGTCAAGCAATTGGGTAAAGTTCATATTAGCAGACAAGTGTTTTACCTGTCTAATAAAGCAGATGGCTGTTATAAAAAGACCTCAGGGTTATACCTCACTTTAAAATGTACTATTGGAATTTAAGGCTCATTCACACTTTTGCTTGTGTCATGCCAAAAATTACGGGTCCAAGTGGTTTTCAGCTTGGCTCACACTTTCTAGGCATGGGTCCAAGTGGGGACAAGAAGAAGATCAGCCCTTAGTCTCACTGCTACCGAAGGAGTGTTCTTTTAGGTCCTTTACACGTGTAATCTGAAGAAATTCCCACTGCATTCAGTGGGGGTTTCTCCAAAGTGAGCGAGCATGGGATTCCATCTATAGGTTGAAATTCTGTATCCACTTGCTTGGGAGTCAACCCATCCATCCCACTGGGATATTCAAGTAGACATATATGGGCCTGCACTGTTAGTATGGCTTTAGTCCCATTGATGGCGGGAACTAAGTTCAAGTAGTTTAGTCTGGATCAGGCTGAACAGTCCACCTTCTCTGCCCCTTTGCACCTGGCTGGGAGTGGGGTTGACTTTCAGTCCCACTGCTAGTGAGATCCCTGCCAGCAGCAGTTAATAGAACACTCCACAGTGGGGCTTCTTGGGCTCTGGGCTGGACTGCTTCTGATCCTGTCATGTGACAGCTTTGAGTTCAATTGCTGCATCAGCTCCAGGCTCACAAGGTGATCACCCTGCCTCCCTCCTTAGTCAGTGTGTGCAACCCAGCTGCGAATGTGGCTGATGGCCCTACTGCTCAGCAAATCCTTGCTGCACTGGAGCAGCGGGGCGGGGGGGGGGGCAGCTCCCTAATTCACTTAATGGAGTCTTGAGGCAGGGGATTAAAGGATGGACCAGCTGACTTTGGATGGGATACAGAATAATTAAAATAATCAGCTAAAATAAATAAAATAAAATACAAATGGAATGATTTTGGAAGGATTAAGGATGGGAATAGAGCGACTTGGATAAAAATAAAGTTTGAAGGGGGCTAATGGACTAATCATTAATGGACCAATGAAGGAAGAGGGTAAACTGAGGGCATAAGTTAATGTATGCATTCAGCATTTAATTAATTTCTGCTTTTCTGCATTTCTGCATTTCTGCTTCATGCCACTTTTTTCACTTCGGCCAGGCTCTTTTTTTGTTTGTTTGTTTTTTTGCCATGGGGCTTTTGGAGGGTTGGTCATGGCTCAATGTAGTCTTTTGCCTGAAATAGTTTAGCTAACCCAAATCTCCCCATATGAACCAGCCTGCGATCTTATGCAGAAACCCTTCTGCACACCCAAGGAAGGTGTGGAGGGCAAGCACAAGAGAACAGGCCTTCTCAGTAGTGTCCATCCCCACTCCCACCCCACTTTGAGGAATGCCTGGTGCCATCATTATCATTTTTTCAGGTGTCATGCCAGGGCATTTTTATTCACTGAGCTTGCATCTTTTATGAGACTATTTTGCTCCATCCAAAATTTCTCTGATACTGTCATATGGATAGTGAGTGCCAGTTTTCCTACCTCAAAAATGGTTTTATAAACCAACTTTCTATCTGTGCAGTTTGTGGAGTTGCTTGGTGTAAGCAGAATGTAAGATCTTACAAGACATTCAGGTGTCAAGTTGAAGCTTAGTACATTTTCTATGTGGAATTATTGCATGTCCAAAGTGAGTCTGAAACCACAGTGGACAAATATGTAGGCAATTGTGACTAAAGTGGTGGTTGTGGCATTCTATTTACTAGATGCATACCCATTTAGAAATGTGCCTACCCATTTAGCTTATTTTTGGGGAAAAAGAAGAGAGAATATAAATGAGAATACACACCACCAGATGGCTCACTTAGATCAGGCAACTGCTCATTTTGATGAGGAAATATTCCAAAACATTTGAGTAGATTTACCAGTTCTGTAGATGTGAGCTATTTGCCATTCATGCATGCTCATGGGTTTGAAAATAGGGGTGTGCATTTTGATACGGTATTAGCTTTGTTGAATGTTAATGTTGGTTTAATGCTGTGGAAGTTAGGTAGTAGTTGAAAATTCAGCTGCAAGTGTTGCATTAGGGAACAATGTTGCATTAGGTGTTGCATTAGTTGAACATTAAGTGTTGCATTAGGGAACAAATAGGAAACAATGTTATGTTAAGCATGCTAAATCTTGGTCATGTTCATTTTCAAGACAAAGCAGCTGTGCAGGGGTCCAATCCAGTTCATGAGCACATTACGTGGATAGGAGAGGTTTTTCCCCTCTCCTGCCAATTTTAGCTATAAATTGTCCCTCTGGCTTCTACTGTTCATTTGAGGTAAGAGTTTTCATCAGATAGGTGAAGTCGTTCATTTAGTTTTTTGCCTCATTATAAGATATCTTATATTCTGATTCTTCAGTTTAGGGGAGAGCAGAAAGTCCCAGGTTCAGTCCCTAACATCTCCAGGTGGAGCTGCGAGAGACCCAGGTCTGAAATCCTGGAGGGCTACAGCTAGTCAAAATAGGCAATATTCAGCTGATCTAGTATCAGGTAGCTATCTATTTCCCTAAAGCTAATACCCTATTTTTCTCTGATAAACTTTGCAGGATGCACACGTTAGTAGATAGCCCACTAGCCTTAATTAATGAACTTTAATTTCAGTTTGTCTTTCAGCTTTAGAATGATCCTGTTATAAATTCTATCAGCGTAAGGATTTTTCAAAGCGTATAATCATGCAACACTCTACCTTATCTCTACCTCTTTTCTTAGATCATAGATGCTTGGAAAAAAATTAATGTCTGCTTGACACTAACAGTTGCTTTGACTAGTCCTGTGGACCCAGGTCAGCTGTCCTTCATCTATTTACACAGTGACTCTGATCCATCAATAGAGATTGTTCTGCTAACAGATACTATAATGTTGATGTATTTCCCCCTTTGATGAGCCTCCAGCTTACATTCTTAGCTGTAGCATTTGTCTGAAGATTAATGTCTGGTAATATGAGCGTTCTCATTTTGTCATGTGAACCTCACTTCCTTCAGGCATGCTTAATATTTTGACTATCAGGAATATGTTCACACTAGGACTGAATGAACTTCAAGTTTCAATCCTTGTTTAAAGTGATTTTTAATCAGTGACATTAATTTATAGATGGTTTGGGTACAGCAGGGCAGCCTGCCTTCCTGGTCTTTGTGTGCATATGGTATGTGGAGGGCTCCACTAAGTGTTCTAAATTGCTTTATACTACAGCCTATGTACCACAGACAAAACAGTTGGTTAGTGTACTAAGATGTGAAGGGGGCTTGTGAGATGGATGTTAATCAGTAGCAACTGGAAAGCCCAAAGTGCTGCCCAAACAGACTGTTCCTGGTACCCTTTTGGTGGATAATGGATCTAACAGCCTTTAGAGATGATGTGTGTGTGTTTGTGATTGTAAGACACCTGTTGTACCTTGAAATCTTGTGTTTACTCAGAAGTAGGGTCCGCTGCAGTTGATGGGGTTCTCTCAAGTGAGTTCTCATTGGGGTGAGGATTGCAACCATAGCTGTTCTTTTGCACTTGGGTGAGGGATCTAGAAGTCCTTGTTTACAGTTCTGTGCTTCTGCTTGAGGATTGTCACATTTTCATTGCACTCCAGCTGCAGGTTTTGTTGCTTGGAAAACACTATTTGTTTTGGCTCTTCTAGAAGGGTGCTAAGGGAAATGGCCTGGCTTTCAGTAGAGGTAGGGTTGCCATACAGTGGTACCTCGGGTTACAGACGCTTCAGGTTACAGGCGCTTCAGGTTACAGACTCCGCTAACCCAGAAATAGTACCTCGGGTTAAGAACTTTGCTTCAGGATGAGAACAGAAATCATGTGGCAGCGGTGCAGCGGCAGTGGGAGGCCCCATTAGCTAAAGTGGTACCTCAGGTTAAGAACAGTTTCAGGTTAAGAACGGACCTCCGGAACGAATTAAGTTCTTAACCAGAGGTACCACTGTATTTCAAAAAGTAAAATTTCTGGCACCCACAAAAAAGTGATTTTATGATTTTTGAGCTGTTTCTGCTGCCTTTCCCACTGTGTTGCCATACATTCGGGTTTTTCCTGACATTTTGTAGATTCGGCAAAATTCCTCCCTGGTGCCATTTTTACACCTGAAAACCAGGACATGTCAAGAATTTTCCTGATGTATGGCAAACCTAAGTAGAGGGGAAGGTATCAGTTACCTGTCATTTCTCCATTCTGAGCTTCTTGAGCAAATGAGACAATTTTTAGATCTGTTGGAAAGTCCAGCTTAGAATTAAACGTTCTAATCACAGTCTCAGCTGTCAGGTGGTAAAGCAATACAATTTAAACAGTCCTCTTGGAAAATGACAGATTTGGAAATGCATGTTCTACTTTTCTAGGAGTGAATATTTTGATGAACTTTAGACTCTCCCACTAATTTCAGTAAGGGAAATAGCTTCTATTTTCTTTTTATCCTTTCCCATAATGAGAATTGCATGTATTTCCCTCATGTGGTCCTTTGCAATAGGTCTAATATAGAAGTCATTGATACTCTAAAGAATAACTACATTGTGGAAGAACAAAATGAACTATATTTTCAATGAATATAAGAAATCTAAATTCACCTCAATGTATCTTAGCTTACATCATCAGCCTTTCATCAGGCAACTTGGGGAGAGAGCAAATACAAAACAATTGTTAGTGTGCCTCAGTGCTTGGATTGACTCTCTTCCATGTGTTGATGGCTACAACCTGCAACACAATGTAGTATAATATAGTTGATTCTGAAGTAACATCTCCAGATTGGCGTAATGCCATGAATATGCAGCTACATCAGCAACGAGAGTGTTGAACTCACTCCTATGCATTGCTTTAAACTACTACCTTGAAATGAGCCATTTATCCTCTTAGTTTATTCAATCATTTAGGTGACCCATTATTCATTAAAATCAGTCGAAAAGTGGGGTACAACATTAAGGACGACTGATGAGACGAAATGAGGACGAAATGAGAAGCCAGGAGGAGGATGGCTAAGTTGCCAGAACTGGCCCAAAGAAGGTTTGGATTGCCCTGCTACTGTTGTAGTCAGCATGTGCAGATTCTAATCAGAAGTGCTAAACATTTTGAACAGAAACATCCAAAGGCGTTTAACAAAAATCTGCTTTACAAATGTACATACTGTACATTTTTACCTTTCATGTTGATGTCAGATGAATAAACAGATGTGTCAAAATAGCCTGGCCTGAAAAGTATAAACAAGTTTTTTTTTGTAAAAAAAAATGACAAAAAGTTGGTCTGGCTATATATTTAACTAAGAGGGCCCTCCCAATTTTATTAATGTACTTTTTCATGACTTTCCAAAAACAATGTTTTTATTGTATGCTTTGAGGCAAATGCAAAATAAAACAAGATCACGGAGAACAGATTTTAAAATAGTAAAAACAGTGGCTTAGTGCATGAAATATAATTGTAGAAAACTATTCTGCTTTTACTGGTGTATGCCGTATGTTTAATATAAACATGGTGTCCACCAAAGAATCTTGGAAACTGTAGCTTGCTCCCCATTGAGTAACAATTCCCAGCACCATTAGCAAACTCCAGTTCCAGGGTACTTTGGGGAAATGTGTTACATGTGCATCAGCTGTATGCATGTCTCCATACTGCACAGTTCAGTTAAAGAGAAAATAACTTTATTTGTCTAATTAAGTTCGGCTTTGATCCCTATAGTGTTGAAAGCTTGACATTTCTACAGATATGAAAAGTAAGTGTTACTGCCTTCTCGAGAAATTTGTTTAACTACTAGAACTGCTAGTTCAAATCAGCCTGTTTTGCAACAAGTTGCCTTGGCTGATATCTGGATATGTAACTGGACAGTAATTCCAAATAGTAATGATATTTGGGTTGGGTGATAAAACTGGAATAGCTGCTGCTACTGTTATTGTTAAATAAAATATTTCAGACTTGCCCAGTCCTGTGAGCCACAGCCTTGGAAAAGCCACAAGGCATACACAAACCTGGCCCTTGAAAATGTGGGTGGGGAGAGAGGTCCTTTCTAGCTGGGGGTAAAAGTATCTGAGGATGTTGCACAAAAGGCATTTTGAAGTGGAGTGTAGGTGGTTTGTCCTATGAATTTGTTTTTGGATTAGCAGGCAACTTGGAAAGCGTGCTGAGGGAGATGTGCTCTCATTGGGGAGAATGCACTGGAGTTAACAGAATGAGGAACCTGTTAATAAATAGGGATGCTGGCATTAGTTGATGAGGTGAATGTTTCTAAATAGTGACAGGAAAACCTTTTGCTACTTAGTATTTGAATGTGTGTATATTAAGACAGCTCTAAAGGAAAATTCCTAAGTTTCATGAAAACATTCCAGCCAATTAGTGGTTGAAAGTAGGTCGTCATGTGATTTGAGTTATTCAGCCATTTTGCTTCCATTTGATGTGTCTCGGGAATTAGATCTGCTGCATATTGTTGCAGGTCAAGAAATCAAATCGTAGTGCTATTTTATGTGCACATCAGCACATAACTGTTTATTTGAAGGGGCAAAAAAGATGATGATGCAGAGATAACAAACCGTACTGCATGTGACAACAGAACACCCACATTCAGGAGTTTGGCCAAAAAGATGAGCAGGCAGGCATCCAGCTGTACAGGTATATGCAGCAAGTTAAGTGACTATACTCCAAGAATGTAGGGCCAAACCATTTCAGTTCAGGACAAATGCCTTGTCTTTGTTATTTAATGTTGTCTTCTACTAAAGTTAGTATGCTTAGAGCCAGCGTTACATATCTTCAGGCACCAGGCAGAAACATTCATCTCCCAGGCCTTTGGGTAATTAAACCGTGTGGGGGGTGGTTATTGCTTTTCTTTGTTACTATGGTTATTTTTGTGGCTTTATAATGTAAACCATCCTGTGATCCTCAGATGAAGGGTGATATAGAAATTTAGTAAATAATAAACACACTAGGGTCTCAGTACTGCATCTTGTATTTTTATTGCATTATCTTTTAACATTGTCCAGCACTTTGTGGGTCTTTCTTAAATGAAAAAGTGGTTTGTAAATAAATGACAACGATTTGCATGATCAGCTGGGTGAATCCATACTCTGGAAGCCATTACTTCTAATCTTGTCTTTAATGTGAGCAGAATTGGTAGCAGCAGCTATCCATTAGGCTGTTGGAGGAGAGGGATGACAAAAGTGTAGCAGCAGAAGCAGAACTCCCCGGAGGACTTTGTTTCCATGTCCACAGCCTTTTTGACAGCTCTCTAAAATAATGTATATATTTTGTAGGTGGTGTTATTACATTGGCAATACTGCATTGCAATTTATTTGTTATTAGAGATGTGACGGCCTGGACAAAAACTAGACAAATTCAGAAAAAAGGGGTTCCAACCCAAGCCTTTTAAAAAACCCTTTCCCCATCAACATCAAACCACCCCACCCACCCCACATTCTAGAAACACACATGTATCCTTTTCACTAATGTTTAGAAACAGGAGTGTGTATAAGAGGGAGGAGGGATGTCTTTGTGGGTGAGATTTGACATGCAGGAAGGATTAAATACCTGCATTCCTTTCCTTCTTAATTTTTTCCATCCCAAAACAGCTACTCACCTGTCTTTTAAAAGAACACCACTGGGGTATTGTTAAACACATTTGCTTTAACTTTCAGTTACGTTTGGGGCAAACATTTAGGTATAGAAAATGAACTAACTCCAAAAGCATTTAGTATTTCAAGGGAAAGAAAAACCCACACTGACATCTGACTACTGATTTCAAGAGACTGAGGTTTACAAAAAAAATAATAATATAAAAATGAAAAACACCACCCACGAGTTCCCTTTTTTTCTGTTGAAGAGGGGAAGCCAGATTTATAGCTCTGTGTATTGGAATGCAATGTCCTCCTGGTATTTTCTCTCAAAATCTTTTCATAGCTTAGATTCCTATCAAAGGAAGCTGTATCCACAGGTATAGATAATATGTGGCGATTGCAACAAGACCCTAGGCAGCTGTTCTTCTTTCCATTTCCCCCTTATTATAAGGAATGAACAAAGCTGTAACTATAAAGGACAACACCGACTTCAAATGAGATGCTGGCTTGAAAGCAACTGGATGGGTAGCAGTTCTCAATTTGCCACATAAATAGAACTGGGACTTGGGAAAGAATTTTTACTCAACCCACATTGCATAGGTGTAACCCTGTTATTTTTGGAAAAAATATTGCAGCACAGTAAAATATTCTCTATGGACTACTTTCCTGGGCAAATCAAAGCTTTCAGTGCTGTGTGGAAGAAAATCATTGTTTGGTAGGCTATCTGTGTCTCTCTCTTGTGCCATCATACTATAGCTCAAAGTAGCTGCATATGGACAGCTGTATTGAAAACTATGTAGGCAGATTCGGGGTGGGGGCATTTACTTTGCTATTTTCTGACTATATATAATATATATCCACCCCAAATATGAAATCTGTTGAAGAACAACACAACATTCCAGAATGGAGAGAGAGCAATTGGGGGGGGTAAAATTTTGCCCTTTCTCATTAATATTCATTGAATTTGTAAGCTTCTCATCTAGATATCAGCTAAAAACCTTTTGAAGAATAACATCATTCTGAATTCAGGGGTGGTGAGTGAAGATTTCAAATATTTTTGAGTTTCCTTACCCCCTTTACTAATAATAATAATAATAATAATAATAATAATAATAATAATAATAATAATAATTTATTATTTATACCCCGCCCATCTGGCTGGGCTTCCCCAGCCACTCTGAGTGGCTTCCAAAAGAATATTAAAATACATCAAACATTAAAAGCTTCCCTAAACAGGGCTGCCTTCAGATGTCTTCTAAAAGCCTGGTAGTTGTTGTTCTCTTTGACATCTGGTGGGAGGGTGTTCCACAGGGAAAGCGCCACTACCGAGAAGGCCCTCTGCCTGGTTCCCTGTAACTTGGCTTCTCGCAGTGAGGGAACCGCCAGAAGGCCCTCGGTGCTGGACCTCAGTGTTCGGGTAGAACGATGGGGGTGGAGACACTGCTTCAGATATACTGGACCAAGGCCGTTTAGGGCTTTAAAGGTCAGCACCAACACTTTGAATTGTGCTCGGAAACGTACTGGGAGCCAATGTAGGTCTTTCAAGACCGGTGTTATGTGGTCTCTGCAGCCACTCCCAGTCACCAGTCTAGCTGCCGCGTTCTGGATTAATTGTAGTTTCCAGGTCACCTTCAAAGGTAGCCCCACGTAGAGCGCATTGCAGTAGTCCAAGCGGGAGATAACCAGAGCATGCACCACTCTGGCAAGACAGTCCGCAGGCAGATAGGGTCTCAGCCTGCGTACCAGATGGAGCTGGTAAACAGCTGCTCTGGACACAGATTTAACCTGTGCCTCCATGGACAGCTGTGAGTCCAAAATGACTCCCAGGCTGCACACCTGGTCCTTCAGGGGCACAGTTACCCCATTCAGGACCAGGGAATCCTCCACACCTGCCCTTCTCCTGTCCCCCCAAAACAGTACTTCTGTCTTGTCAGGATTCAACCTCAATCTGTTAGCCGCCAATCAACCTCCAACCGCCTCCAGACACTCACACAAGACCTAAGGAAAGTTATACTGATAAACCATTTGCACTGGGTGGAACTTAGGTGCACCTCCCTCCACTCCTTCGATAAATAAAAAGCAGCTGTTTTTTAATGCACATCTATTTATGTACATGAACAGCCACCTCACTGAACCTTGCAGAAAAGAAACAACCCAGTCTCTGGTTAAGGCTGCTGGTTGGAGGAATGGAAAGACAAAATCTACAGGAACTAGTCAAGCCCATGACTCAGTTTATTACTTCAACTGAAGCCACAAAATCAGTTAAGATCACAACTGGTTTCTTATACATTGGTCATCATAGTTGTATAGCTTCAAGGCGCTGGCCTTTAATGTTTCATAATACAGTACAAATCTTGTACAATGGCTGACACTGTAGTGTTCTCCAGTGTTAATTCACTATGGTAAGGCATTTTTCCAACAAAAGACAAAAAGCTGGCAACACACACATCAGTTTCCTAAGGTGTACTTACATTACCAATAAATGTCTAAAACATCTAGTGCAAGGTATTACAGAACACAACGGCCACACTAACATTCAATAATGAGGTGTTTACTATAAGGCCAGGAAATGCAAAAAAATAAAAATCATTTTGGTTGGCATTAACAGCAGATTCATATGAAAGACCCAGGAGTTTATAGCACCATTATAGTTAGCAGTATTGGTTCTCAGCTGGAGTTACTGTCCAGCTTTGGTCACTGCACTGTCAAAAGACATGTTTAGTATACAGAAAACACTGCAGGGAGGCAAGGGTAAAGAGAAATCAGTATGAAACAAGGTTTTATAAGTAAAGGACAGTTGGCCTGTGGAATTCATTGCTCAGAGCAGTTGTGGAGTTTTCCTTCATCCTTTAAAGGAAAAACAAAAGCTGTGGTGGTTTAGTGCCATGATGGCCAACTTTCTTGGTATGTGTGCCAGAAATTGTGTCAGGCAGGGCCATGGAGCACACAGGCTATAGACTGGCTGCCTGTATTTTAGTGCAATGTGTCCTGTTGGTACAGCCAGACCGAACCTACTGGCTTTTAAGTCATCTTCCAACAGCATGATTTCTGCTAGTTTATTATTATTATTATTATTCTATGGAGTCCTAGTGTAGCCCGGCCTTTTCTCTCTTACATGTTTGTTCACTCCCCCACCCCAAAGTTTATTTATCTGTAGCAAGGTTAAAATTGATTGAACCAACATTTCTCTGGTGCACGGATGTTTAGTATAGCATTCGATGGGGCAGTTTACCATATGTTTTGAATGGGTTTTGCTGTGAAGTGCCATCATGTTTTATAGTATAATATATCAAATTTGGTGTATTTTGCGTTAAATTCACATATATAATTATGTAAATTGTTAACTCTGGTGAAGTTATTCTGGCTATAGCCTGATGTAGTGGAAGTAATAAATGCACACTATGTACCCAATAATTAAATAGGCCAGCCTTTGGCAACTTGGTGCCTTTCAGATATTTTGAACTACAACTCCCATCCTATCGGCTGGGATGACTAGGACTGATGGGAGCTGTAGTTGAAAACAGGTAGCGGGTTCCAAGCTGGTGAAGGCTGATGTTGATCTCCTTGATTATCCATATACAACACGTATTTTATACAGATACATGAATCTGCACACACACATACACATCTAATTATTTAGTTGTACATAAATGTCTTTAGCTGGCCTGAAAACACATTTTCCGGCATTTGTTTGTTACATCTCAGCTTTGAATTAAGAGTTCAGGGAGCAGGAGATTAGGCTAAGTGATTTCTGACTACAAGTTACTAGCAAAATATCTGGTATTTTTGGGGTGTTAATCTGTAGCAGTCACCTGTTACAATAGACAACACACCTGCTTAGATTGCTTCACTGAATCCAGTGTAACAGACATGAACATTTATTTCCCAATTTGTTATTGAGTTAAAAGTATTGAGAATTGAGAGTGCCTGCCCCTGAATGTTTTGCACATTCTAAAGCAACTGAGTTTACACAGTCAAGGATAAAAGTAATCAATAGGCCAGTACTGTGGCGAAACCTGAACATCAGAAGTCATTTGCTAGGGCTAAAACAACTGAATTGTGAAACTGAGTAGCAGTTGGAAAACAACATAAAATGGTACACAGAAGGGAAAGCTAATAAAAGACACACACTTTCTTAACTTGTATGCTACATACTGAAAAATGCTTTGTAACTAGATTGAAATTTTGGTATTGCGCTCTTTCTCTCTATAGCTGTGCAGGGTAGTTGCTAGAATTCCTGAACTACTGGAAAAAAGTTCTCATAAATAGATGGCATTACATATTTCTACCATGCTGTTGTTAAGAGGGAAATTGAAAAACTTGTTTTGGAAGAATTGTCAGCAAAATGATCAGCGTGGAATTATTCATAGTATTAAATAAGTGTCTGAACTTTTCTGTTGTGCATCTAGTGACGCCGTCTGGTTTCTTCAGCTACTTCACAAAATGCACCTGTTGTTATATATGTGCAATAGTGGTAGCTTCTAGGACTTTTGGCCATTAAAAATGTTTCAGATGTTGTAGCTGGATGCACCAGTAATATGTTGTAACCGTTTGGCTGGAACAACCATTTGTTACTAATTGGCAAAAGACAATGGCTTCCAACCTAAAGAGATTAAATACGTTTCAGAATCACTAATATGGTTGGTGTAATGTTTGTTTTGTGTTTCTGATATGCACCACTGAAGGGGCCTTTAAACAAGTAAGGTGGTTCCAAGATTACTCCGGACTGACAGTGTAATCTATACATTCCTACTTGGAAGTCCCATTGAGTTAAATAGGATTTACTCCCAGGTAAATAGGTTTAGGATTGCAGGATTTGCAGTATGGTTTATGAAAAGTTGGTTTCACAAGCCAGTTGCCTCAGTAATATTGATTTATTTAGTTGCTTTTGCATTCTCAATGCATTGGTACTTTCGCATCCAGAAATATGACCCAGTATGTTTTCTTCATCCTCAGGCTTCTGCTTCCACTGAGGACATGCCAAAGCTAGTACTTGCTTCTCTGGGGCTGAGCTAATGATGTTTTCCCCAATCTTCAGGTTACCTGAAGCTCTTTGCAGGAAGAAAGAGAAACAGCTCTTGTATATACTGCTTCACTAGAAGCAGTGGGAAAGTGGATGGATGAGAGAAACCCATTTGGTTCTGGGTTTTGGTACTGTGGAGCCTCCAGAAAACCTCAGGTGCCCCATCAAACCTTTGCACACTAGATTATGAACCATGTGTGTGTATATATATATATATATATATATATATATATATACACACACATATGCGTGTTCAGCTCAAAATGCAAAGAAGATTGAATCAGATGCCTGGCTGTGCACATGAAGTGCATTTTAGAACCACCAGCTATTTACTACAGCCTTATTCAAGTCCCACTGAAATAAACATGTATTACAGTGAAGGATATATGCTTAGGCCCTATTGATTTTGAGGCTCTTGGCTGTCCGTAACATGAGATATCAAATGAATGAGACTGATTGCCATCTCTGTGCTAACTATGCTTTTTCTCTGGCAGCCTTCTACCCATGGAAAATGGTTTGTGTGATTAGTTTGTCATACCACTAGTGCAAACAGATCAAAGTGAGCTTGCAAGACAAACCCAGACATTATTTTTGCAGCACAACTACAAATTAAATGGGGAACTGCCTAGATACCACCTACATGGGAAGCCATTTATGGTAAGGGGCCCACTAATGTCAAAACACCAAAACCCATCATTTTCAAAGAAACTGCAGGTATGGTTAAAGGGGAACCACAAGAGAGTTACTTCACACAAACAGCTTCCCCATGACATCCCAAAGGAAGCTATAGAGGAAGCTGCAGAAATAATGTTTGAAAGCAGGCCTTGGGTAGATGGAGGTACAAGAATGAGGTGATGGGAGAAGGTTCTTATACAATACTTAAACCTGTGACTGCACCCTGTAACTGCAAGCTTTGAAAATAATGCAATGCAAGGTAGTTGCAAGGAAAAGAAAAGCCATGGTTACAAAATATATCAGTATACATATACAGACACATATCTGTATGGATGCATGTGCATTCTGTATGTTTATATATGTGATAACACCCGCACAGCCATTCACCCAAGTATATTTATTTGTACTATTAACCATACTCTCACATGCATGCACCACATTCACATACACACGCGTTCCAGATAAATCAAAGAAAAACAATATACAAGCAACCAGTGCTGCGTGCTGATAAATTCACATAGTACTTTCCATTCAAATATAAGGCATAAATTAAAGGAAAAAAAGAGGGAAAGACAGACAAAGAAGTGATAGCAAAACAATTTAAATATAGAAGAATTTTCACAATTGGCATTTCATGTTAAATAAGAATAAATAAATTCATTACATCCATTCACATACCAATTTGTAAAAACAATAAATTATTTATTTTTCAGTGCTATGTTGCTTTTTTACTTTTTTGTTTTTTAAATTTTAAATTTTCTTTTTTTTCTTTTTACATCTGTGATCAGTTACCAACATCACTCCCCACTCCTTCTCCATAAGATAAACCATTTCCATGGAAAAGTTACTCCATTCAGCCTTATTCAATCTTTAAACCACCCAACAGGTTTCATACAGTGATAGCATGTGGTTTGAGGATTACAGCTTTCTAGTGTAAAGGATTATTTGGAAAGTTAGCCTTCACTGTACAGAGATGCACTGAATCATGGTACCAGTTGTGATTTTAGCAGTGGATACGCTCCCATTCAAGCTAGTAAAATTCTCAGAGAAAATCTGAATAACCAAGCAGTACATCAGGTGGTGACTAGATTTGAGTCTCTGGCACTGACCTGCTTCAAACATAGTCAGAAACTATAAAGTGACACAATTGGCACCAGTTTCACATTAATGAGTGCAGAAAGCAATGCGGAAGAGAGCAAGAGAGGTAGGGAGGGTGCAGGAAAAGGGCAAACACACAGTTCTCCTTAATTTTGCCTTTTTTATTTCTTGCCAAAGTGTACTGTGCTTACCATATGTCACACATGTCCTAGGATCATGCTATAATAAGGAAACTAAAATTCAGTTTCTTTCCATGATTTTACCTGAGTTTGAGTAACTTACATGTGCCCATGTAACTTAGACCATGATGACAGTGATCCTAAACACGCTTACTAGGAAGTTGGCTTCATGGAACTCAATCGCACACACTTCTACATGTATAGGATTACACTGTATGTACACCATCTCTGCATTTAGCTTACTGGATTCAGTTGCTTCTTTTGAGTTTTCCCTTTCCTGCTCTTGAAGGGACTACTTTCAGTTAAAAGTTTCCAATACTGTTGCTTGGGAAAACTAGAGTGTAAGGCAGGGATGGGGAACCTGTGGCCCTACACATGTTGTTGGGCTATCACTTCCTTCATCCCTGACCATCGGCCATGCTAGTTGGGGCTGATGGGATCTGAAGTCTAACAACATCTGGATGGCTACAGGTTCATCAACCCTAGAATATAGGAGCATTGATTCACTGATCTAACCAGTTCTTTTTTTCTAGAAATGGAGATGCTGGAGCACCTCCCTTGTTGCCTTAGAATGGCAATGGCACCCACCTGAAAGGTGCTGGAACTGAGTTCTGGCAAGTTCCAGCTGGAAAAAAGCCCTGGCTATAACCCATAATGTTCAAGTACCTCAGGTCTCTGCTGATAAAGAATTTAGGCGAGTACTGAAAGGTGATCCTGGACATGGTGCCAAATATGATTAATTCTTCAGTTAATATAAAAAGATTAAATGTTGAAGATTAGCACCAGCTTGAAGTTCATGTCCTGGTTGTTGTTTTTAAAATCTCTGCACTGCCCTTTCTTTCAGTTAAAAAAACTGATCACATCCCAAGATCACTGAAGAAAGAGCTGCATCTTTTATAGATAGAAAACTCCATCTCCTTGATTATGCACATAAGATCAGAATTTGTTTAATGGCATGAGAACTGTTTAAAGTCAGGGGACCTCTATATTTTGGAACAGAAAGTGGGTCAAATAATGTACTAAACTGATATTGCATAGGTGGAAGCATTCTGCAGAAGTGTATTTCATATGTGGCACTCTTTCTCTGGACAGGAATCACAGGTATAAAAAGGAGGCGTGCATTTGAATGTGGATGTTGCTAATTCACCTTGCAATGCTACAGATGGGATGCACTTTTTGATCTACATCTGGATGCACAACCCTATCCATATTCTGCCACAACTAGCTATGCGTAATTACCTATGCTAGAACAGTGCTGGAGAACAGCTGTTTTAATCGATCAATGTGTTTTCTGGAAACGCCTGTTTGTTTGGATCAACATATTATGTACCTAGTAAATGCACCTACATTCTTCAAAGCCATATCTGTTTGGCTGGTCTTTTAGGGCAATTAGGACCATGCCTGCCTTCCTACAATCAGTCCAGCGGGTGCTGCTGCTGCCAGCTTCCTCCTTGCTAGTTTTGGTGTTGGCATTTTATAATGCAACAGAGAAGAGACTAGAGACATACTGAGAATTCATTGGCTCCACCAGTCATTGGCTCTGGTTCTGGCTGATGTTGGCTCTGTCTCTATCTACTGTTGGTCTCCCTGCCTTCTGCGCTACCAGTCCTAATGGGCATCAGTCTGACTTGGATGTGAAAGTGCAGTTGTCAATCATCATTGATGATAATGTCTTATCAAGTCAGGCTATTACTTATGAATGGGAGTACTACTGTACTCCAATGAAATAGCTGTAAACAGGACTTGTATCAGGTGTTGGCAACCTATAGCCTTCCCGATGTTGTTGGACTCCAAACCTGATCAGCCCTAGTTCATATGTCCAATGTTCAGGGATGGTGAAAGATGTCTGAAATGCCACAGGTTCTGGAGTGCCAACAGGAATGCAAACACATAGTTTTCTAGAGGGGCACAGGGTTTCCTACTCCTGGCCTATATAAATGGGAGTGGTTTAACAATCTATTCACCCTAAAACATCCTACATTATAAAATAAATGCTTAGAATGGTGCATTCTAACCACTGTTCCAGAACAACATCAGAACTGGTGCTGGAGTGCAAATACTTTAGATCAAAATTAAACTTGGGTACTTTCAGATATAGTCCTGACTCCCCTGAAATCTAAAACTAAATTGCAATGGAAAATCAAGAATTGTCCATACTTGCAATATTTGTGGAAGGCACTAGGAGCAGAGGGGCAATCTTCTTTTACTGAGACTTTATACCCATATATATATTTTCCATATTATATAAACATCATCCAAAATTCAATTAATTTCATCACATTTCAGATCGAGGTATTTATGTTACCTTTCTAAAATGGAAAATTTATTTGCCTATGCCCTGGAAAAAATTGCACCCTTTTATTGGTGGAAATACTCTTCAGAATATTGACT
Organism: Podarcis filfolensis; assembly: GCF_964270895.1. Taxonomy (NCBI): domain Eukaryota; kingdom Metazoa; phylum Chordata; class Lepidosauria; order Squamata; family Lacertidae; genus Podarcis; species Podarcis filfolensis. The sequence goes on along the minus strand of NC_139607.1, from coordinate 54,892,011 downwards.
ATAGCCAGTGCTTTTTTTTTCTAAAATAAATGTTTAGGGATACTCTCATTTTCCTACTCATATTGAAATACTGCCCCTCAATGAGGCTAAACTTATATTCACAAAATGTTTAGGGGTATGTGTACCCCTGTGTCCCCCCAAAAAATCACTGACTATAGCTATCACTTCTTGTGGCCCTTGCTGAGCTATACTGTACATATTTTCTCAGAAGCTAATCCCGTTATACTCAGTGGGACTTACTCCTAAGGAAGTGGGTATAGGATTGCAGCCTTAATCTACAAAAATATGCAATGTCACAAAAAATAAATATATTTTATAGTTTTTTTGTTTGTTTTAAAATTAACTAATTAAAACAAATTGTGCATGGGCACCCCCAATTGTATGGGAGTTTTGAGGTGCACCTGAAAGAATTCAATGGAGTGGCCCAAGCCACATGTGCAGAAGATTGCACATGCTCCATTGCAACAATGGGACAGTTTGTGCACAATATATCTTGGTTCATAACTGAGCCTGTGCATTGGGATTGGGGTTGTCCGAGTGGTAAAAATGCATCCCAAAATTAGAAGTATTAGACAATACATTGCTACATGCAATAAACCGCTTGCTATGTATTTTGATTTCTTCATAGCTTCTTCAGTAGATAAAAAATTCACTACATTGTTAGATTTCCAGTAGAAGCCACTGTGAAACTAATAAAAGAAAGATGTGATCAGGTATCAGAATATTTGAGATAGAAGACACTGAAGGTGTGATCCAGTGCCTCACCAAACTCTCTTATATGTGCTGCTCCCACATGTAGAATTCCTTCACACTGTCTCCCTGCACGTGGAAGGATGCACATATGGGACTGGATCATGACCCTCTCACTTGCTAAAACAGAATTAAGTATGCCCCCCTTTTTACATTTTCAAGATACATACTAGCAGCTCTTTCTCTTTCTCTCTTTTTGCTGCAGAGGTCCACTTGTATGAGAATATCTGGTTAGAAAGGCATTAATACAGAACTAAAGTCTTGTCAGGAAATTCCTAGGATGGAAATGCATTTCCTTTTGTCAAAAATTAAATCTTTTTTTTTTTTTAAATAAAGCAGCAAGCTCCTTTAACTTTCCAGTAAAATATCCGCAGCCATTTTTGAAAATGTGGAGTCCTCAATGGCTGCAGACATACTTTGGTCAATCACTTGTGTTGTATAGAAAGGCCTTTGTTCTTCCACAAGATGATCAAGTGATTATAAAGTGACATACCAAAGCAGAGATATTTACAAATAGTATAAAAAAGCTATTGTGGTATCGTGGGTAAGTATGACAAGTTGTCTAAGGACATACTGTGTTAGAGGTAGGTGAGATAAGGGAGATGATTCACTGGTTTATCCTCTTCTTATTTGCAGATACAAAGGGCTTGTAGCGACTAATGTTTAGTGCCTTTGACATATCAAGATCACCTCACTGTGACTCAGAGCAGTGCATATCTTCATTTGGTCCAAATAGGCAGATTCTGCCCATAATTTGAGACAACATGAAAGCATATTGAAGTGTTGGCTTTTCTCTGTGCCGGGGTAGACCTTATGTCAACGTGTCAACTACGACTTAATGAGGCTCCTTTTTAAGAAGCCGATGGAACCACAGGTTAACATTTTTTGAGCAAGCATTGCTTGAATGCTGAAGGTCTTTGAGACAGAAGACACCCTTTAGCTAATTTTTCATTTCTGTCTTTGCACTGGACAGTTCTTGTGTGCCAGCCTGTGTCACATGTTCGAGAGCAAGAAAGCCACGGTCCAGTCACCCACTGGGGTTGGGTGAGCGGCGTTGCCAGTTTGTTACTGCTGCTGTTGCTGGTGACAGAGTTTGTCATTTGGGTTGGCTTCTTTGGCACATAAAAACTGTAACGGACGTCCAATGGTTTAGTTGGGTCAGTTGCAAGAATCTGTACAATTAGGATCTCCTTCGTGCCTGTATGTCCCATTGCATGCAAGAAATCGTCCTTGTGACTCCAGCCGCTATAGTTCATGACAGTTCCGTTGAGGTCAATGATGGTTTCTGAGGTTGAGATCATGTATTTCCCATTGACAAGGTACTCACCATTTTTCTTTTTCAGGGCCAAGTAAGCTGTGAATCTACTCTGGTCTTTTGCTTTGAACTGTCGGATTTTGATGTGTGTTGCTCCTTCTGGTATTTTCACAATATCTGTGTAGCCCTTACTGAAATGTAAGAAAAGTACATGTTAGTGAGGAAGAAATGGATAGTCTTTCGAAACCTATTGAAGCCATTGATAGTAGTTCTTATCTGACAATGAACTGGGTCTAGCCTTAAATGTATCTGTCTTTTCTAATTTCCAATAGAAGATAAGCTAATTCAAATTCTGCTGAAGCCACTGAAAGCATCCCACTTTATTAGCACTTGTTGAAATACGATATCACAAACGTGATGACGAGAAATAGGGTGATAGTCAACTAAACTTTACTCATAGACCCATTGAACACAGCTAAGTGGTTCATTAAGTTTTGTAGGTCTAAGTAAAACTTAATTGAAAACTATTTGAGGCTTCAGAATGAATTTTTTGGGCTTAATTAAACTAAGTTAAATTACTTCCAAGAAGAGGTAAAGGTTACACCCTCTAGAACCACCTTCATATTAAAATTTGAATGGGAGAAGAAATACCAGCTTCCCTGTCTTCTTAATTTCCCCCTATTAAATGTCATGAAACAATGACACTAATAGAGCAAGCTTGTATGGGGACAGGTAAAAGATGTGGGGTTAATTTGGAAAATATACCCGAGTTATCCCCCTGCTTTTTAAAGAAATGAAAAAAATACAACTGAATGAAAATTAAAATTAAGCGTACACATGCACGCACACAAAAATAATAATGGTAATACTAATATTGATTATTTAATTCATAATCCCTGTGAAAAATAATTATTGGAGACTAGTATCTTTTTGTATTAGTATTAATTTCTGACTAGTATTAATTTCTGAGTTAATCCAAAAGCCACTTTGGAATCTCACCTATCTCTAGTGGTAACATTTAACTAATACATTTTACACAGTATAATTTCTATTGCTTTTTGAAGAATTATTACTCTCATGTGTCAGTCGTGTTATATATGAGTGAGTTTCATAACAGGAAACCTGACATTAAGTGAGGTCTTATATATTTAAAATGTGAAATTTGAAATATAGCTGAAATGCTCAGTCTGGTCAGGAACAAAAAAGGGTGAAGTATCCACACACTAAATATAATATAATATAATATATAATATAATATAATATAATATAATATAATATAATATAATATAATATAATATAATAATATAATATAATATAATATAATATAATATAATATAATATAATATAATATAATATTATAATATAATATAATATAATATAATATAATATAATATAATATAATATAATAAATATCCATAATATAATAATATCTATAATATAATAATGTATAATATACACAGTTTGAGAGCAGTGGTAACTTGGTTGTGCAAGGTAGTTACCACCAATCAGTTATTAGAAATATTATTAGAAAGGTAGGAATATCTAGCAAACAAGCCAACCTAATCAAGTGGCATACTTACTTGCCGATAACAAATGCCTTCGCTGTAGGTAGAAAACTTTGAGTGAAAACAAAATCTCTATTTTGTTAAGAGTGTGTGTGTTAAATTGGTGGAAAGCAGCTTAGTGGTGGAAGCTCTGCTATCTGCTATATATGAGTTCTGTTACACATCTGCTGCACACTCTATGTTTGAATGTGCAGCAGCGCCTGTGAGACCTTTCCAGTGGAAGATGAGGTACTCTTGGGTGTATTTTTGCCATACAAATTTGCTATTCAACACTGTATTTCACTGAACCCTACATAATTAGCTTTCACCATTGCAACAAACAATTTGGCTTGCAAAACAATAGCTGTGATCAGAATTCTTACCTTTTTTTATTAAAGGTTCCCATAATTTTTGTGCAGCTGGAATTGTCTCCGCCACAGATTCCACATTTATCATACTGCAGCTTTGAGCCAATAATGCCATCACATCCTGTTCTCACGCATTTGCCGCGGACACAGACTGAATTACTGTACGGCCTGCATTCCGTTCCATCAGTCACCTGTTGGATGAAGTCACTGCTGGTTAAAACTACAGTTTTAAGATTCATTTCTGGATGATTTCTTAGTGAACATTCTTAACTTATTGGGAAGCTCAAGAGCAGGGATGGCAGGAATTCAATTCAGTTTGCATTTAAAGCTGAATCTGTCAAATTCATACTTTCCAAAACAGTATCAAGAATGAAGCACAGCTGTGTTTTCAAATTCGCAGTCATCTGAATTTTGTGATGCAGTTCGCCAACCAAACAATGTTGACAAAAAAGCATGGTTGGAGGAGTCATGACATGGTGTACTATGTCATTTGTTGTATTTACCTAATTTTAAGACCTGCTAAGGAACAGATGATTATTATCATGTCATGACACGGGTGGTGCTGTGGGTTAAACCACAGAGCCTAGGACTTGCCGATCAGAAGGTCGGCAGTTCGAATCCCCGCAACGGGGTGAGCTTCCGTTGCTCAGTCCCAGCTCCTGCCAACCTAGCAGTTTGAAAGCACATCAAAGTGCAAGTAGATAAATAGGTACTGCTCTGACAGGAAGGTAAACGGCGTTTCCGTGCACTGCTCTGGTTCGCCAGAAGCGGCTTAGTCATGCTGGCCACATGACCCGGAAGCTGTCTGATGACAAACGCCGGCTCCCTCGGCCAATAAAGCGAGATGACCGCCACAACCCCAGAGTCGGCCACAACTGGACCTAATGGTCAGGGGTCCCTTTACCTTTACCTATGTAAAACCACAGAATTCAAAGAAGGTCTTTTACCCATGTATATAGTCTGATTTCCACAGCATGCTAAGCCAAAGATTGGCTTCGTAAAACTGTGTGAGCATGCAGGTTCACAACTAACAGCTAGTAGCCCCCTTGCCCTTCCCTGGTTCTTTTTGCTACTGCACCATGCTTAGTTAAAACAAGGTTTGGCTTAGCATGTTATCTGGGGCTTGCCAGATCTGTCAGGAGGGAGAGAGAGAGAGAGAGAGAGAGAGAGAGAGAGAGAGAAGAAGAAGAAGCAACAGTCTGGCCAGGAGCTGTTGAAGATTTGGATATATAAAATCTTTCAGCTTAAACAGACCTTGGACATCCCTGCTATTCATAACACAAATATTTTGATATCTGAGAGAGAAGCAGTTATTGAAACTACACTTACCTTTTGAGAGAAAACTACATAGTAGCCAGTTCCTTTGGCTCGACAAGTGAGCTTGCAAACATCTCCCGGCAGCACTCCTGCATACTTGGGGACCCATTCTACAAAGGTTTTGACACCTTTTGCATCGGACTGGTAACCGTTTCTTGCTTCACATTGTTCCTGGCGAAAAGCTTTAGCTGGAGAAGGATGATCATTCATTACTATTTGTGTACATATATTCTCCCAATGCTAGCCTACACACAAGGTGTGCATCATTTCAAACACAAATTCACAACACTGGAAGACCCAGAATCCATCTTATCAAGGGACAGCCAATGCAAAGCTTATGGATCATATCCAACAAAACAACACATCATAGCAAACAGTATGCCACAATGTTACCATATTGTGATTCACCTGTGGAACAGCTGTCGTAGCATAAAGTAGGAAAAAACCTTGATATACTGTATATGGCCTATAGGTCTAATGTGCAACTAACACTCATCTAGTGAAGCCCTAACAGATCCTTTCAAAATCTCTCCGGGCAACTCTTCATTTCTTGGACTTCTCTTCTTCAACCACTAGATCAGATAACCACTTGCAATTGCATAAAGTGAATGTATCAATGTAGTTAACCCAGAACAGTAGTGAATGCAGTAATGTCAATTATTATTTAAACCTAGAGTCTCTGCAGAAATAGTCAAGAGTCTTTAACTATGTCACTACTGCTCTGGGTACAGTAAGAAACACCATTTGCACAACATTTAAGAAGTACCACAGTCTCTGACATTGTTATTGACTTTGATTTGTGGAAAACATACCATTGGCAGGACACGGCAGGACATTACAGGAGCGGTAGATTGCCCTCTTTCCTGTGCAGTACCGGCCATTGTTTCTAGGTGCAGGGTTATTGCAGTGACGATATGCAAACTGAACACCTCCACCACATGTGCGAGAGCACTGTCCCCATGGTCCCCAGGAACCCCAGTTCCCATGGTTTGAAGCCTGAAATATAAAGGATAAAGGTTATCAAAGCTCATCAGCCAAACTTGGAGAAGAAACACAACTTCCAAATTCACTGGCATTTGTGTCCCTGTTTTCTAATTGCATTCATTTCTTTCTCTGCGTCTTTTTCTCTTTTACTGAAACTAGAAATCTTGATGTCGGTATTCAGTGTCCAAGTTCAGTGTCCAATATAGTGCCACTGTATTCTGCTCTGGTTAGACCTCACCTGGAGTACTGTGTCCAGTTCTGGGCACCACAGTTCAAGAAGGACACTGACAAACTGGAACGTGTCCAGAGGAGGGCAACCAAAATGGTCAAAGGCCTGGAAACGATGCCTTATGAGGAACGGCTAAGGGAGCTGGGCATGTTTAGCCTGGAGAAGAGGAGGTTAAGGGGTGATATGATAGCCATGTTCAACTATATAAAAGGATGTCACATAGAGGAGGGAGAAAGGTTGTTTTCTGCTGCTCCAGAGAAGCGGACACGGAGCAATGGTTCCAAACTACAAGAAAGAAGATTCCACCTAAACATTAGGAAGAACTTCCTGACAGTAAGAGCTGTTCGGCAGTGGAATTTGCTGCCAAAGAGTGTGGTGGAGTCTCCTTCTTTGGAGGTCTTTAAGCAGAGGCTTGACAACCATATGTCAGGAGTGCTCTGATGGTGTTTCCTGCTTGGCAGGGGATTGGACTCGATGGCCCTTGTGGTCTCTTCCAACTCTATGATTCTATGATTCTATTCTATGATTCTAAGTTCAGAGGCAGCATGCCACTGACTACCAACAGCTGGTATTCAACAAAAGGACAGAGCTGTTGCCTTCCTGACCTGCTTCTCAGCTTCTCTTGAGGCATCTGATTGGCCACTGTGTGGTATGCTACACTAGATGGAACATTGGTCAAATCCGGCAGGGCATTTCTTGTGTTCTCCTGCCCTTAGCGTGTTACCTTTTCAATATTCCATATTGGATCAGAATCAAACTAGGTGAGTACTGCAAAATGTTGCATTCTAGTGCAGGATAAAGGTAACACTAAGGTCACAAGGAGTTTGTGTTTCTAAAACCAAGGACTACAAGGTAAGGAAGAACTCAGAGTTAACACCCAATTTGATCCTGGGGCAGCCATTGTACCAGCAGCTATGTCAGGTTCTCCCACTCTGGTGCAGATACAATCACTTGGCTGTGCACTAACAGCCCATAATCAACCAACCAGGTAACATACTGTCATGGCACATGTATCCAGAAACTGTTCCAATTCCAGTAAGTTTGGTTCCAGTGAAGGCAGGAGCCCCTATCATGTGTTGTTAAAATGCTAGACTACAGGACCAGCATGTTCTGTGGCTGTTAGAGAGCTCGAGAATTCTTTTTAACCCAAGTGAGCAGGTAAGAGGTCCAGTATCAACTGTATCCTAACAAAGAAAAGTGGGATGCCTAGACTAATACCTTGTTCTGTTGATGATTAATTTCCCTTGAATTCTCACTCAAAACAGGCCACAGCATGATTGGGCCTTGTACACTTTCATATGGTTTGATCATTAAAGTAGCAACATACCGAGTAATATTTTTTCTTCGTTTTATCAACACATTTCCCCTGAAGGCAGATCCTTCCTTTTCCGCATGGCGTCCCCTCCACAGCAGGGAGTTTTTTGGTCAAACACACCATCTGACCTTGGCGAACAACCGCACACCACAGACGAGAGCACACATCCATTCCAGGACACACTGTGTATTCAGACCCAAATGCCAGCTTGCATTGACGAATGGCATCATATGTTTGTCCTGGAAGCTCCTCAGGGCCCAAGATCTGTTTTCGTGGTTGATCCAGTAAACAGTTACCTGAAAGGACAACCCAGTTTATAATTTGCTTCCTCTCTATGATGCTTGCCATACCTCTGAAGCTTCCAAACTAGATAAAGTGATCAAGAGTTTGTTCCAAATCCATTCAGTTCTCCGTTGGGCTCTTGTATATCATGTGGAAACGTCTAACAGTAACCTGCTTGTGGCTATATATCCTCTGCTTTTACAATAACCTTTATTTCACAGGCTGCAATTCATAACCCATTTATTTTATTTTCTAGTAGTCCCACCAGAGTAAGTTGGTCTTTAAATTACAGATACAGAAAAAGTATTTCCCCTACTATTAAAAAAAGAAAAGATTGCTCTGGCTTGCATGTCAGTTTATAATTGGTACTATCAGCTTCAGAACCGGGCATAGGGGTTTTCGTTTCTTTTTAATTTCCGTGTACTCAAACCCACTCTGTGAGTGAGGTCTTCCATATATATCAATGGGACCTAGAGACATTTCAAAATAAACAAAGCTGTCATTTGAACATGCTGTTGAAAAGCTAAGCCTTCTTAATAAGGAAAGCCAGAAAAAGCATGATACACAGCTGTAGCCAAGGGAAACTTGTAAGAAGGGAGGAAGATTCATTAAATCAAAAACCAAATCAGCACAGGAAAGGCCACATTGGTGGCAAGTGCTCATTGGGACCCCCTAAAACCAAGGGGAGCCACAAGACCAAAGAACAAACAGTTCATGTCTATACAAATGGAAAAGAACATGGTATAAGGCATAATTATGTTATCTGTGATGTCAAGCATTGACCTGGCACCATCTCTTTGGAAAAAAAGCCAAAACAACATCAAGTAGTTGTCCTGGAAATTCAATTTTAGAGGATTTTTCTTTCTCATAGAAGTAACTGGCTCTTATGCTAATACAGGGAATTACAGCCAATCTGAAGAGCTTTCTGTCTTGTTTATAACCCTTGTAAGAGTCCTGTGTGGGTGCCTGTGGTTCAGCGAAGCTTCATTTCTCTTGAGCCAAAATAGATTACCACAACCTGTCTCTCGCTGCAAGCATTGCCAACTTACACTTGATGATGGATGAAAGCATGCAGAATATAAATACCTCCCAACTTCAGGGACTTTGAAAACATAATTGGGATAAAGGTCTATATTTCAGAACATTTCTTTTTAATAAAATCAATGATACCTCACTGCCATAAACAGAACTCAACCACCATGATTATTTGTCCCCCCATGATACAATTTTAGTTAAAACACCCTTCTGCATCATCACTTATTTCTCTCCTCAAGTTTATAACTTTATCAGCTCTCTGATGACCCTGAGCCAGCATGCAGGATATAACTTTTACCTCAGGCATATTTCACTGCATTTAAAAAATAAACTAATGTGTCCTTGCTACTTGATGATACATTGTTGTGAAATAAAACACCCCTGGGTTATCTTGTGCATGCTGAACTGTGCTTGGAGAATGAATAGGATAAGGAGACCAAACAACTTATCATCTATATATTTTGAAAAGTTGCTTGTTCGCTATGAATTTGGACACATCTTAAGATAAAACCAAATTTTGCATTATGGTTCCTGAGATCAAGGAGCAGGATTTTTTTTGTTTGGTCTATATCTGGATGGGACGCTGGTGGGACACGGGTGGCGCTGTGGGTAAAACCTCAGCACCTAGGACTTGCCGATCGCATGGTCGGCGGTTCGAATCCCCGCGGCGGGGTGAGCGCCCGTCGTTCGGTCCCAGCTCCTGCCCACCTAGCAGTTTGAAAGCACAATTAAGTGCAAGTACATAAATAGGTACTGCTTTATAGTGGGAAGGTAAACGGCGTTTCCGTGTGCTGCTCTGGTGCCGGTTCACCAGAGCAGCTTTGTCACGCTGGCCACGTGACCCGGAAGTGTCTGCGGACAGCGCTGGCTCCCGGCCTCTAGAGTGAGATGAGCACACAACCCTAGAGTCTGTCAAGACTGGCCCGTACGGGCAGGGGTACCTTTACCTTTACCTATATCTGGATACAATTGGGCATCATTTTGAATCAAGACAGTGGAATAAATATTTCAAAACCACTGATTCTAATAACGAATTTAAAAATGGCCCTGTTTTTTGGCTTCTTAGAATTCTTGAGCAGTGCTAGATGCAAGGCTACTAGTCTATGAAAAACATTTACAACATATACAGTTGCTACCTTTATATAGTCCACTGTATATGGTCCACAATATACAGCATGGCTAACACTGGAGTAATGTTGTGATTCTACACTAGGCTAGCAGCAAAGTCAACAAAACAATCATCTCAGTAGTTGTTTCTAATATGGAAATCCACACACAGCTAACAGCATCCTTCAAACAAGCATACTTTTGCCTGGGAAAATGCCAGAACTGCACAGCAAAATAAAATCTGCCATTCCTATAATATAAGCCAAGTCCATAGCCCTGTGGTTGGGAGAAGACATGTAGGCAGACCCACCCCACCTCAGAAGAAATGCTGGAATCCTGTGTCCCTTGGGCCAAAGCTGGTCAACCACCCACTCCTGTCTTAACCACACTGTACTCTTCATATTACTGTAGTCTCAAAGCAGCCTAACATACAACACATATGTTTGCCTCCCTTTTCTCACAGCCATGCACATGGCAAAGCAAACCAAACCATGTAATCTGGCACTGTGGGGCCATAGGATGGTGGAAAAGTAATGGCTCAGTACACAAGAAGTCCCCGGGTACAATGTCCTATGAGACATGTCAGGGAAAAACCACATACATTCACTGCAGTGCATCAAAAGAGCCAATTACAGTAATTGGCCCAACAGTATTATTCAAGTCTATCTTAACTATGGCCCAGGAGGCAGTGAAGATTTCTAAATTTCGTCTTGCTTTTAATCTGTCCAGGGTTTTTAACCTTCTGTCTTGGCTCTGTAATATTGTAAACTGACCTGCTTACAGCTGTGGGTGCTAAAGCCCCACAAGATTCCCATTTATAGCTTCAGTATTAAAAATAAATCTGAGGACTTTACTCAAAGCTTCAACTTGTATCTGAAGGTTCCTCCCCCTGGTCTTTGTGTTTTCTAGAAGTGCACAAAGTGAACTTTCTGGATAATAGATAAGGGGTGCAAAATGCCCAGAAACTTAACATCGGGGGCCTCTGTCAAATAAGGATTAAATGCAAGGATTAAACTGTTCCTTTTCTCAAAAACATTCTGTCTCAGTTCTTGGATAAACACATTTAGACACTACAAACAAGCTTCTTCATTGCTTTAAATGTTCCAATTAATGAGTTAAAACAGTATTTTTGGTAGCTCAGCATGTGACCCTCAATATTTACTCACCACATTGTTTATTCTAACAATAAACAGAAAAATAAGCCAGCTACTTTGCAAGTTTGCAATGTGTGTGGATTGAGAAATGCCAATGGCGGTCTATGATGAGGCAGCTGCTCAGAAGCCAGCTGGTGGCTGCAAGTAACCATGAAGGCTGTGCTTGAGAAACACTCTATTGACCACACATAGAACTGCTCAAGATTAAGTCTATGGCACTACTGCAGAAAGACGTAGTGGAAGGTTCTAGTTAGGCTTATGCATTCACCCAGGAACAATATCCAAAACACAATAACAACAATAGGGACGGGGGGAGGGGAGCTAACAAGACAGCCATCCACAAAGTCCACAGCAGCTATACTGACATATGGGAATCATGATGACACTTGCCAACAGTGTCTCCCTATTAGGCATGCATGGAAGGCATAAATTGCACATAGTCTGCCGTGCATTGACAACAGTGCCTGATCTGTTAGGCCATGCCGTGGCCAATGGTGAGGAGGCTAGGCTGTAGGACCCATACAGATTTCTGGGGCAGGAGATGGGGATCTTCAAGTTCTGCTGCATCCTTCTATGCAGACAATGTGTGTAAGAGTGAACGCCACACATCTCCCATAATGGAAGAGTTGCTTGAGCACCTCAATGTGCCTTTTCCTGCACATTTTCCAGCTCTGCAGCATTCATTTTGAGAAGCAGCAACCAGCAATGTATGTCGTATTCCAAGGGTGATTGCACCACAGATTTATATGAAGGCACTGGTCACTTTATTTTTAGTCCCGTTTCTAATAATCCCTAACACGGAATTTGTCTTTCCCACCACTGCCACACACGGGGTCATGTTTTCATGGGCCAGTTCTCCACAACCTACAGATCTCGTCCCTGGCGAGTCTTTGTGTCTCACTGCCTCCACATGCTTCTTTTTGGGAGCTCAAAAACAATAGTGTGTTTCGGAGGTGGGGGGAAGGGAGAGACAACAGAAGGCAGGGTTGGCGTGCAGGAATCCTACTCTCAACACACACATGTAAGAGCAGAAAGGAGACACATTATAGGATTTTTGTTATCCTGGGAGTGAACCCTGTAACACACATCTTCTGCAAGTATCATGTTGATTGTGCATACTGTGCCTTTAACTGAATCCTCCTCCACCACAGTTCCTACTTGCATTCTCATGTTTCATAGATGGTGATGCAGCAGAAGCAGCTGGCCAGCTAGGGGAAGAGCTGCTATGCTAGCTTCCTAGTAGGTAGGTCGCTGTTGCTTTCTGGGAGGGAGGGGAGAAAGTGACAGGGAGGTAAAGGTGGTGCAAATGCATGGGTAGAGCCAATCCGGCACTCCTGCCAACGTGTCTGCACTCTGCTGACCTCCCCAGTGCTTCCTTCTCCTGCCACCTGCCAGGAAACTAGCATAGTGACTCCACCTCACAAGTTGCTTCTTCGGGACATTCACACATCTTAATGTATGAGTGTGGCTCATGGACTCTTGATGGTGTGCTATGATTGGCTTCTGCATCTCCCACCATTAGTGATAGTGGGAAGAGGGTATGGAGGGGGGGGGGAGTTCTCCTGAGCTCTCCACCACCTCTTGTGAGTGCTTATTTTCATATAACAGTTATTTTGTTGATGCCAACAGGGGAGTTGGGGCCTAGCCTAGGGGAGAATAAGAATCAGACTAAGCCACCCATTCGTCTCAGAATGAGACCCCTATCCATTGCTTCTCCTTATGCCATTCTAATTACATTTGCACAAAACTTACACTGACTTTAACCTTATGTTAAATCTTGTGACCATACCATTACAACTTACCAAGCTGGTGTGATTTGGAGCTACACTAGCGAATGGACTTTTGCTGCAATCCCATCCTTGTCCAGCTAATGTTAACTTGGATAAGACTGCAATGCAATGTGTTTAAGACTACACTAAAGGAGTGTAGATATACTATGGGAAATACAACTGTAGATCTTTAATAAATGCCTTATAAAATTGCAGAAAGTTAATAATACTACTACTAATAATAAAACTAATAACCCATTTGGCTGTGTTAGAGGCAGTTATCGACAAATAATAACGGGATGAAACATACCATTGCACACAGCACTCAAAACCATCCTACACAATGTTGCCTTTTACAAGTGCTGCATGCATATAGTATGTTTTTCATCCATAAGGATTTCAGTTTCCATAACAACTAGATCCATTCGTTCAGTTAGGTCATTTTTATCTAAGCATTCTGGAATTTGAAAAGGTTGTTTAAGAGCTCCAGTTGCGTTAGCAGCACAGTGAAGGATTTTAAGAGCATTTTGTTGTTGTTAAGGAGAAGCTGGGAAAGAACACTGAAATACTAATATTAGCTAAATAAATCAAACTGTCAGCTTTTGAAGCAGGGCTGTCTTCTGAAAAGACGTGGAAACCTGAGTTGAAATCTCTATTTAGCCCCTGATGCCTTGGGCAAGTCACTTTGCTCAATTTTAGTTCTCCACCTGCCAGCTGGTGATAAAAGTGGCCTACAGTGGTACCTTGGGTTACATACACTTCAGGTTACATATGCTTCAGGTTACAGACTCCGCTAACCCAGAAATAGTACCTCAGGTTAAGAACTTTGCTTCAGGATGAGAACAGAAATCGTGCTCCGGTGGTGCGGCGGCAGCGGGAGGCCCCATTAGCTAAAGTGGTGCTTCAGGTTAAGAACGTTTTCAGATTAAGAACAGACCTCCAGAATGAATTAAGTACTTAACCTGAGGTACCACTGTACTTCACACTGTTGTAAATAATCTACCTATTTGCAATCCTTTTGGTATTTGCTATTACTACTTATTTTTATCTACCAGTATTACTAATACAACCTCTCACTGCTGTTTACTATTCCTACTACAGCTTTTCCTCCTCATTTAGGTAGCGGTAGCAGAGTGTCAGGGGCTGTACTTCATTGCATTTAGGAGTCAGATAGCAATTATTGTAATAAAATGAAGAATGTTAAAGAAAAGTGAAAGTAACTTCAATTCTAATTAGAATAACAAACACATATTTTATAAATTAGAGTTAAAATGTTTTTTTAAAAAATAAAGTTCCTAGCAGCACATAATGTCCAGCATGATATAGGACACTAAGATATCCATACATACCATGGCCATCATCCAGAAATTCTGTTATTGTTGCTGAAGTGCATTTGGACCAGGGTTTAGAAGCATCAATGCTTGTTAAGATGGAAGACATAAGCCTCTTATCTTCCATGGAACCAAAGTTCTCCTCACAGAATTTGGAGTCGTCATGGGAAAGTCCAAGGAGATGTCCTGAAGGAAGGAAACAGAACAGCATCTCAGTCTTAATACTCCTTTTAAATTAAAATATCCACCCAACTATTGATTCATTAGTCATTTATTTAAGAATGAGGGGACAAAAAAGCAGCTTGTCGAATAAACCTGCCACTATGTTATTTCGGATTATACTTGCAAAGCTTTATGAATGTGATTGGGACTATAAAGTTGGATATAAATATTCTAAATGAACTGAGTAATAGAATTGTAGAGTTGGAAGGGACCACGATGGGTCCAACTCCCTGCAACTCAGGAATCTTTTTGCCCAACTTGAGGCTTAAGCCCATAACCCTGAGATTAAGTTTCTCATGCTCTACTGACTGAGCTATCCTCAGAATCAGTATTTCATTTATTTAGTCATTTAAAATATTTCTTAATCACCCTCAAGCAGGAGATTCCTGGGCAGTGTACAAAAGTGTGATGAAAACTATCCACATATCCAACAAAAACAAAAGATAACTCAACAAAAAAGGTAGTAGAGCAAACACAAAAAACCAAGGACCAAAGAAAGCAGTTCCAGTTAAAATAATCTAATCTAGGGAAATAGGAAAGTCCTAATCTGGCATCAAAAAGATTGCAATGTCAATGTGAGGCATTTTTCCTTGAGAAGGCCATTCTGAACCAGCACCACAGAAATGACCACATCTATTTAGATCGTTATACACAGTGTGATATTAACGTAGAGAACCAGTAAGTTTTATTCTAGATATAAAACTATAGATATTTATAGCTTAGTGTTTGTATAGTGCTTGTACCCCCCTGCCAGGTACAAGCAACTCCCCATTTACACAGGGGTTGCGTTCCAAGACACATAAGCTCTGCACAGTATAATGTGAGACCAAGGTCTACTGCTCAATATTGCTGCATACTGCTGCAGATGATCCTGGCTATAATGTGCTATAGAGGAGAAGATGAAGTGCAAGCAAGATGCTTCATGTCAGGGATGCTTGCTACACAAATCTGATAATGCAAGCTAGTGAAAGAACTCACACACCACAAAGGAATATGTGCTGCCCCTGCTTCCAAGCTGCTAGCAGTAGGAACTGAGCACATATCTCTCCTGAGACTTCAGCAAGGGGCATATAGATTTTAACACATCTCATTCTAAAGAAGGACTTCGTCCCACAGTTGACAGAAGAAGTAGCATTACTGTATTACTGGCCTACAAATGGCACATCCTTGTAGCTTCAACTGCAACTCACTGGGAAACACTAGATGGTGTGGGAGATTGTTTCTAAGATCTAGAGTGGGGTGGCAAACGAAAAGGTGCATCACACACACAAAAATGGTTTCCCCTTAGTTGCTGTCCACGGGATGAGGGTGGCGCTGTGGGTTAAACCACAGAGCCTAGGACTTGCCGGTAAGAAGGTCAGTTCGAATCCCTGTGACGGGGTGAGCTCACATTGCTCGGTCCCTGCCCCTGCCAACATAGCAGTTCAAAAGCACGTCAAAGTGCAAGTAGATCAATAGGTACCACTCTGGCAGGAAGGTAAACGGCGTTTTTGTGTGCGCTGCTCTGGTTCGCCAGAAGCGGCTTAGTCATGCTGGCCACATGACCCGGAAGCTGTACGCCAGCTCCCTCGGCCGATAAAGTGAGATGAGCGCCGCAACCCCAGAGTCGGTCACGACTGGACCTAATGGTCAGGGGTCCCTTTACCTTTACCTAGTTGCTGTCATTCCATGCTACCACATTGCTTAATCTCACTTCTCTCGACACCTCCCTTATTTATCCCTGAGGGAACATCCGGGGAAAATTTCCCCTTTCAAATCACTGCCATTTCGGAGATAATGCTCTGAAATCACCAGAAAACTTTCAGCACAGTACTCAGCATGTACTATGCTTCTGTATACTATGGACTCCTGAAACAAACAACAACAAAAAGGGCCTGACATGTAACCATGGGCCAGACTGCACCCTTTATCAAGTTGTGGATTCGTATACTTCCAACAGATTTGAATTTTTTTTAAGACAGAGGCTCTGTATAGTCTTCTTTCTCTGTCAGTGCCAAAAAATCTTGAAAGGCCATCCTGAAACAAAGGATGCCTTTAAGAAACATGAAGACAGTGCTGGCTTTGCTGTCTCCATGGCTGATGTTATCACAGAGAGTGCATCAAACTCATGGAATGAGTGGCACCAGGATGCTCTACTCACTGTTTTAAAGGCACTGCAGGCAGGCGGCACTCAACACTTCAATGAATTCTGAGGTAACTGAGCTCTTATTATAGTCATTTGCAACTGACATCAAGCTTGTTCTGAAAAAGCCAGTGATATGTTAATGAGCTGGTTTTAGTAAAACCTGGGAATGTGGTGTCCCGAGAAAAAGGTGCGTCTGCACTGGAAGTGCCAAGCTCTGTCAGGCATGTTGGTAGGCAGAGGAATCGCTTACCTGGAAGCATCCTATATATGTATACTGTGGAAAGATGCCCATGACTTTGGGGTTTGAACAATGTGTTATCGTAGTTTAATTTCAAGATTTGGACATTTAACAGATTCTGAAACATTTCTTATAAAGGGAAACGCAACAAAGTAATTAAAATAAATGAAATTATATTGGGCTTATATATTATAGAAAACTGGTATGAAAACAGCCAAGATAGATTTGGGATGGGTAATTCTACTTGATAAGTGGAATTGGATTTGGCATAATTTTCCTCAGCAAACAGTCCTTAAGGGAAGTTTTTACATGTTTCCATTCCATTGGCACGTAACACTACTACATCCTTATCGGATAAATAGAACCGGCTGTTGGTGGTGCAAAGATGCAAGTGCTGGGATGCAGATTTTTTTTTAAGTGTCCTAAAATAAGAAAATTCTGGGGGATAAAACCAGGGGAGTGATCCTATCTAACAGTTATGCTTGAGGAGTGCAACAGGATCACTACTAAATTCATTTGCACTGATGCAACAATATACGGACAAAGTGAAATCTATGCCAGTGAGCAGTATCACTTTGCCTGTGGGATCCTGTCACAAAGAAAAGTAGGCCCACTCACAGGTCACTCCCATCTTCTGTGCCAGAATAATGGTATGCTAACAAAATAGATGGTTTAAGTAAAACCATTCCCATTGGGGAGACATACTGGTACATGGTAGATTTGGAAGCCTATCCAAACCTCCTTCAGTTGGCCCATGTGTCTGCTTTGACTGGCTAAAATACTGTACTATCTCAGGTGTGTGTCTGTGTGTATGGCAATTCCCCTGGAATTTGGGACGTGTTTTACACTAAAGGTGTTCTGTCCTACTAAGTTTCAGCACCAAACACAGTCCCGTGAGCACTGGTCCACACAGCTAGGCACCCTCAGTTGCATGGGAGAAGGTTAAAATGAGTAACGAATTTGAGCATGTTGTATTTGTTCAAAACAGACTTCAATTCTACATGTTTTAGCTCTGTGCTAAATATTTCTACTTCGATGTCTAGAAATGTGCCAAGATTATTATGAAAAGCATGATTGTAACATTACACAGCTGACACCTAACAGAACAGTGGTTACATGACCAACTTTTAGGGTATGTGTGTCCATATTTATAGAAGTTGTGAAGTTCATGTTGATTTTCCATTAGCTAAATCAAAGCTATACATTAAGGACTTATTCCACGACAACTTGCAGCATTATTTGGGTTTATTTCTCTTACCTCCCCCAACCCCCTTGCAACTGAAGCAATGCCCTTCAGTTGTACAAGCAGCTCTGTGATTAGATATTCTCTCTGCTCAGTTACTTTAGGAACTGATTGCAGCAACCACATATTTTCACTTAATAGGTTGAAAACATCATAGCACAACTGAAGGGGCCTCACCAAAAATATTTGGGTTGGAATTTTTGTTGCTGCAATTGCATGCTTAGAGAACCCTGGATTGTATCTGAAGCTTTTTTCTTTTCTTTTTAAAGGAAAGGTGGTTGTAGTGGTAACAAGGAATATTCCTGGTGCTTACGTTTGCTGACAGATTTTAGAGTTTGATTTGTTGGTTCATTGATATTTTGCCTTGTTGTATTTAGCCCTTTTTTCATTCTGAAGTTTCTTTTAAGATATTATGCTTGCAACTTAGATACCATACATTTCAGTATAATCTCATAGATTTCAATTCTACTTCAATGAATCTTACATATGTAGCATAAGGTTAAGGGTGTGTGGAAAAAAGAAGTCAGCACAGTTCTTTGTTGAAAATAATTGTGTTGAATAGTTGCACAGATGAATGAATACATACATACATGTAAGGGAATCAAATGGAATGCATATATACAGGCATTCTGGTGACATGCACTGCCCGTTCATGAAAGGACCATGACAAGTCCAAAATGCATGCTCTTGTGTCAGTGGTCCTGAATCCAATTTTCCTTTAACCACTTGAAAATGGCTGGGGGTCTTGGCAGACCATTTAACAACCTTTTAAATAAGCTTAATAAACTCTAATAAACTATTTTGTTCTCCAAATCAAAGCGCATACATTACTTGCTTTTAATAACTCCCCCCCCCAGTGCTGGCATCACCAGCAAAACCAGCACCATAGTATGAAGATCAGGGGCCTTTGGCCAGGACCTTGTTTGCTGTTCAATAATTTCCTAGCAAAATGGCCTTGGTCACTGTCAGAAAGCAAGCATTCTTGACTGTTCTTCAGCCTTTCCATGAGCCACTTGAATCAGCTTTGAAGACCACGGTTTAAGTACTTCTGCTCTAAATAATGTAGGAATTTTGTTTTGTTTCTTAATACATGGCATTCAAAAGCAAATCAAAAACTGCTTTTGTTTTTGTTTCCCTGTACCTTGACCTGCAAACAGAGAAGCAGTGCAATTCCATAGTCCAATTCAACATATAGGCATGAAAATGAAGTTAAACAGAAGTGTTTGGAAAAGAATTATTACTACGCACAGGTGTACTACTTTTTATTCCATCAGAGCATTGCTGTCACTATGTTTACGCTGGACCACTGGACAGAAGCAGTGACACAGCTTGCTAAGAATGCCACACATTTTACAATATATTTACTCAGGAAATCACAGCTCGCATGAGACATCTGTTTCTCAGTGTGGCCATGACTTTTACCTAACTTACCAGCTGGCATAACTGAGGCAGCAGGATGTCAAGCTACATGCCCAGGTTGAGTCAGCCACAAAGACTATGCAGTAACTTGTTTACTTGTACATACACGGCAATGTGCTGATTTGAAAAGCAGTGTGTTAGGTATGTTCCTTGCAAGCTACACACCAAGAAGTGATGCTTGTTGCAGGCTGCAGTCTTCTAACCTTTTGGGTAACCAGGGCTGGCTACAGCATCAGACATCTTTGGGCACCACTGAAACCTACCCTGGACCCCCTTTAAGAAAATTTCCTGGCCTGGTGCTATGAGCAGCACCTGGCAGCTGGATCTAACTGGCATGTCATTTAACATGACAGTGGAGCATAGTGGGAAATTAAAATGAGATTGTCCAGTTACACCTTTATGAATTGGTGCACTGCTGCTACTTGCCACCATGGCCAGACAAGACTGCCAGAGCCCATCAAGGGAGAGAGGCAGCCAATCAGAGGGCACATTGCCCCCTCAAATCTGGCATCAGCCTTGGCCTGAGGCTAATGATATGCAGATAAGGATTTTTTAATGTTAAGGTATTAAAACAGTAAAGCTTTAGTGCTAAACACACATGGTATGATCCTGAATACCAGTCAGCTACTAAGATGCTTGTCGTATTAGAAAACTCTCTCCCTGCCCCTGTTATATTTTGCCACACACACAGAGGTCATATTTCTTCAAGGTCAAATTTCAACATCAAGATGCTAACATTTAATGGGAGTCTAATATCATATTGTTTACTAATGCCACTGCTTGCTTTGCAGTAAAAATATAATAGATACTGACATCCATGCTTATCATACATTCATCCCCCCCCTTCAAACATAGATTCCAAGAGCTGAGGTCAATCTCGGTTTCCTGCTGCTTTCCTGAGGGCAGGGATACTGAGATTTGGCTCTGGATATCTGGCTGAGGTTTCGAGC
Source organism: Podarcis filfolensis (assembly GCF_964270895.1). Classification (NCBI taxonomy): domain Eukaryota; kingdom Metazoa; phylum Chordata; class Lepidosauria; order Squamata; family Lacertidae; genus Podarcis; species Podarcis filfolensis. The sequence continues at coordinate 54,871,374 of NC_139607.1, read as the reverse complement.
TCTGCTGTGTAACTTTTGAAAACATGACCTCTCTTAATCTAATCATCCACAGAGGGTACATTCACACAGAGATCAGCACAAACTTTAACCACAGCCAAACTCAAGTGGAGATGCTGTTGTGTCTGAAGTACTTCCATGGTCTTGGCTAGAATTGTTCGCTTTGATTTTCACATGCCTGAGTTCCCATTAAAAATCACTTCACAGCCTCTGTAACTGCAAGACTGGATTCTGCTTTTAAAAACACTCAAGAATATCAGCAGTAGAAAAAGTATTGAAGAGCCCCATTATTCTGAAGCAATGGAGTTTCCTTCTCGTCTGACATGCCAATTACAGAACAGAACAGCCTTCATTGAAAGGGGAAATTTCATGCCACCATGTCCGTACAGCAGGTGGGACAATTATTGCCCTTACAAGTTAATGAAAACAGACCTGGGCAAGCTAAGAATTTGTAGTCAAAGTTTAAACTGGCATTAATCAGCAACCTTTTGCAAAGGTCGTGCCCAAGGCTGAAAGCAACAGTTGAAGTCTCTGCCCTATCGCTCACCTCTCACCATGGCTTAATGCTGAGTGCTCGTCTTTTCTCTTTGCCCGAGTAAGCATGTTTATGGGGGCTTAGCCCAAATGCTTTGCTCGCACCAGAAGCTTAAATGGGGAACTTTTCAAAGAAGTAACAATGCGAATGCATTAAATATTTTCTTCCCACAGATGTCAGCAGAGCAGCTGTGGGTTAATTATAGTCTCTGGGTTTTTAGAAAAGCCACAGAGCCTGATTCAGACACCTGGATATTTGCCCAAACTTTATCTCTCCCAGGGGAAGGCCAAGATGAAAGCTAGACATCCTTCACAATTGTTTCTTTTGCCCATAAGGACTCCAAAAGATTTGCTCCTGTCTAGCCTAGGGCTTGCTCTTATCTAAGCTATCCTGACAAGCCTTCAACTCAAAAAGCTCCCTGTTCAGCACAGGCGTTAAAAAAAGAAGAAGCAACAGTGGATTTTATAATGTTTTCGCATGCACTTTTCAAATAATAAACTACCCATACAGAACACAGTGTTTGCTCAAAGCAGTGCATGCTGCTATTAGGTTAAGCATTGTGTATAAATTACTGAATCACAGATTTGAATGCACCTGTTACAGAGGACGTTGACTACATTCTACACACACACACACAAACTTACACCAATGCCATCAGGAAAAAGAAAGCTATTGACAGCAGACTGCCTTTGCTTTGCATTCTATCCTGTGATTCAGCAGGGCATCTTCCTATTTTCATCTCCCTTGACGTCTGTACCATCTCTACTGTACCAGCCTTGCCATTTATCTCATACAGAGATCCACCTGTGATGCCTCTACTGAGTTGGGCCACTAGCTCGAACCATATTACACCGGTTATTAAATATATGCATTAGTTGGTGTTTTGTTTCTGGACTGAATTCTGATTTTTACAAATAACATATAAAGTCCTGAACAGTGTGGGGCCTAACTATTTGAGGGAGTACCTCTCTCTTTATGTTCTCGCCTATTAGTTGGCATCTTCCAGTGAGACTCTCCTTACTGCCCTGCCACTGGAAAATTCAGAAACCAGGTGAAAGTGTTCGGACATTAGTGCCACTGTAATCTGAAATTCTTGAGCCCTAGAAGTGGAGAGAGAGAGCCTGAACTCCGCTGAAAAGGCCAAGTCTGTTACTTGGGGGTGCTCCTTGATACGGCTTTGTCACTTGAGGCCCAGGTAGCCGCAGAGGCAAGGAGTGCCTATTTACAACTATGGCAGGTTTGTGCAGAAAGCATTCTTTCTTTTTCAAGCATACTAGAACATAAAGCCGACACACAGAGATAATCTCATATTCTCTGCAGACACACAGCATCCCCAATCAGGAGTGGACTTTGGTCTTTCAAAGCCAAAATTTGTGCACCCTACCTTCCATTTTGCACATGCACAGCGCCATAGTTGTGGTACCCACCTCTTGGCTTTGCACTCAATGCGGGGGAACCAGTCACGCTGCCCTAAAGTTGCCTCTGCCCCAACCTCATCACTCCTGCAATTGCTCCACTCACCTATATATTTTGTCCTGAGATAAGGTTCCAGGACTCCCCTCATCTATACTGACTAAGGCACAGATCTCAAGAAGTTTGACTGTTGTTGATTTCTGCAACTGTAACTCATTCCCCACACCCATAGTCTTTAACTGTAACACAAAGGAAACCTGGCTGCATTTAAAATATCAACTGGGGTTGAGCGCTGGGTGGTTGGAAATATCAAGGAAGAGAACGTGAGTAGAAACATTTGTTCCCATCTGATCTCTGTTGATGCCCAAGCTTTCCCCAAGCCAGTACAACCCTCTTTGCTTCTCTTCTATTGTCTTCTTCATTCCTCCCACACATACTTATACATAAAAGTCAACTGCATGCAAAACAGATGCATGCGGCTAGCTAGCCTTATGGAAGTTATTTTCCTGCATCCATGAGATTTGTCCCATGCCCATTCCATGACCACTTCCTGGAACATCTTAGACCATTGTCTGGTATACAGCCTTTTCCTTCTACAAGTCTACTTCTATATTGTTCAGACCTCTGGATATAGCCGGGTTGACATCATCAGTAACAACAGTGATTTTTGCCAAGAGCAGGGGAAGAAAATATGTCTGAGTCTAGGGCCATGTAGCATATGGCATGCTTTTAAAAGACAGCTATTCATGGAAATATGTGTAAGATGGTGAAGCTAGTTCCATCTCTGGTAGAAGACTAACATGGCCACTCCACTGGACTTGGGTCTCCCGCTGTTTTTGTACTACAGTTCCCATCATCTCTGACAACTGATCGTACTAGCTAGGGATTGTGGGAGTTGTAGTCCAAAAACAGATGGAGACTCACGTTGAACAGGTTGAGTTCCAATGAACTGGGGGGGGGGGTGCCAGTAAAACTTCCCATCCAAGCAGGTCCCCTACAGCTCAACAGGACAAAACATTTTAATATTTGAGAACTATGAGTTTAAGGGATTCTTATTGTTTAAAAAACTGATCTGATCTGTCCTATATTTGCAAACCACTACAGCTGTCTCCAACTTAGTGCCATCCAGATGCTTTTGGACAACAACTCCTATCACTCCTCACCATCGGCCATGATGGCTGGGGCTGATGGGAGTTGGAGTCCAACAATGTCTGGAGGGCACCAGGTTGGGGAGGACTGAATCAGTAAAACTGGTAGTCCTGTTCGGGCATGCTGCTTGCATGTAAAAATATTTTTAAAAATGAATTTATTTTTAATCAAACGAAATACTGCCCCTTCCACTGTATGAAATTACATAGTGAGGGGGAGCACTTTTTAAAATAAAACCCCACAAGATAAATAGGAGGAAATGAACAGGAAGGAAGGGGAGAAAAAAAGAAGCCAAGATGCAAAAAAAAAGCTATGGACAGCTTCAGGAGGCACCAGGGGCCACAGTATATGAGTTTGGGGGCTGTATGTGGCTCATGCGCAACAAGTTGCCTACCTGTGGGCTAAACCACCTGGCAGCAGCTCTCCAGAATTCCCTTGCTTTACTTGGAGATAGCAGGAATTGAAGCCAGAATCTTCTGCATGCAAAATAGGTACTCTACCTTGGTACTGCTACAGCCCTTCCTCCAATCTCCAATTTGGCCAAGGTTCATAATTATAACGTAAACTAATTCATTTTCTAAGCAAGTCTCCTTGTATTAGTTAAGGAAATGCTTGGAGTTGATCAATCTGAATGGTTAATTTTCATGCTGCCCTCATACAGGCCATGACATGTGACTATGTCATTTCCATTTTTTTAAAAAAGAGCACTTTTAACACTATTGCCTGGTGGTGAAAGCTGCTGCTGGTGAGTGAAAGTTGTTAAGACTAGTGGTGAAAGTAGCTAGGAAAAATAAATTTTCCCCTTGAAGGGGGGGCGGGCACTGTCCAGACAAAGAGCTTATTCAGTTTGTACCCCCCAGAATGCTATCCAGACTGGAGTGGATTTAGGAAAGGGCCTTCAGGCTGCTCACACCCGTCTGTACTTAGTCTGGTAGACAGAATGCAAGGGATACAGCCAAGAAATCCTGTGCTCAAATAAAGACGGGAGTTCCCTATCCAGTCAGCATCTTCAACCTGCAAGGAGGAAAGTGAGCAAGGATCGGGAAGAGAAAGCTCACTCCTGATCTCAGTGTCTTCCTGCAACTTCCACAAGTTGTTTCCTACATTCTTCAGAGCTCTGGGTGTGGCTAGGTTAACTTTTGTAACAGCAGCAGGACAACAGCAGCAGCGGTGTCTACTACCAAATGCTAATGTCATTTGTTTGAGTTTAAGGTACCATGAAACAATAAGACTTGGGTATTTTTTCTGCAAGAGACTAACACAGCCAGACCTCTGGAAACTGCTACTCTAATGTAAGGGTAGACAATGAGGTGCCCTTCAAATGGGAGGGCCATGATGAGAGTTGCAGTCCAAGGACACCCAGACGGCACCATTCAGATTCCTTCCAATTTTTCAGTGTGGTCCTCCAGCCAAGCAATGTGTACAAAAGTGAATATACTACTGCCTGAAAAGGCATCTATTAGTAAAAAATAACGTAGAGAAAAATGCATTATATTAGGAGATAGACTTGCACAAACATGTACACAAATGTGTGATTTGGGAGAAATACACACTAAAGTGATAATAATTTATCTGAACCTAAGATTGGAAGGCAGGGACACGGGTGGCGCTGTGGTCTAAACCACTGAGCCTCTTGGGCTTGCCGATCAGAAGGTCGGCGGTTCGAATCCCCTCGGCGGGGTGTGCTCCCATTGTTCTGTCCCTGTTCCTGCCCACCTAGCAGTTCAAAAGCATGTCAAAGTGCAAGTAGATAAATAGGTACCGCTCCGACGGGAAGGTAAACAGTGTTTCCGTGCACTGCTCTGGTTCTCCAGAAGCAGCTTAGTCATGCTGGCCACATGACCCGGAAGCTGTACACCAACTCCATTGGCCAGTAAAGCAAGATGAGCGCCACAACCCCAGAGTCATCCATGACTGGACCTAATGGTCAGGGGTCCCTTTACCTTTAAGATTGGAAAAATGAGAAACTGAGAACAACAAGGTTCGCTCATCCCTATGTAGCATAGAGTAATGAGACTGTGCAGCTTTTGAAAGGGCTGGCTATGCAAGAATAACAGCAGCACAAACCTATTTGAGAGAAGCTATTCGACCAGGGAGTCCAAAAGCAAATAAAATTTCTACAGAATGGATTCAGACATCCAATTAAAGAACCTCTTCACGTGGGAATAATTTCCCCTTCCCATTAACAGCCACTGAATTGCTTTAGGACAAAACCTTCAAATAACCACCTTTTATGTGATATTTGCTGTTGTCACATGAGCAATCTGGCAGTTTGAATTATAGCTAAAGAGAAGGGTAGAAGCAAGTATAGAATTAATTTAGCAGATTTCTATACCACCCTTGAAGAAATTTATATCCAGGGTGCTCTACACTATTACAATGTCACAAGAATAAAAACACATTATAAAGCCGCAGGCAGACAAGAAAGAAACACTGGCCATTTTTATAACTGTATGAAAGATAAAAGACTCAGAAAATAAAGCAGGGGTTAGTTGGCCTCTTCAAGATAGTGTTGTTGGCTTCAAGTGAGCTTCCCTAGGAAGGGTGCACCATGAATGGGGAACCAGCAATGCAGTCTACTACTACATTTCAAATTTTGAGAGCGTGCCGGAGGAACCATGCACAAAATGGCTTTCATGGAGGGGCTGTGGCATACCAGGAAATAGCCACCATGGGGAGTGTGTCATAACACAAAATTAGAGAGATGGCCACCCCTGACAACCTTATGCTTACCAGGGGGAGTCAGCTATGTTGGTTAGAGTGTGATGTTGATAATGCTAAGGTTGCTGGTTCGATCCCTGTAGGGGACAGCTGCCTATTCCTGCCTTGCAGGGGGTTGGACTAGATGATCCTCAGGGTCCCTTCCAAGTCTATGATTCTGTCTTGCTGGTCCTGATTATGGAGAAGATACACACATCCTGACACTGTTGCTGTAGCGAGCATTCCTCAGTACCAGGAAAAATATCAAGGTACTGTACAGTCAAACCTCGGTTGTTGAATGTAATGCTTTCAGGAAGGCCGTCTGGCTTCCAAAATGTTTGACAACCATGGTGCAGCTTCCGATTGGTTTTTCGACTTCATAAAAATTTTCGAAAACCGGAACACTTACTTTGGGGTTTTCGGTGTCCAGGAGCCAAAACGTTCCAAAATGGAGGCATTTGAGAACTGAGGTTTGACTGTACGAACACCACTCTCATTTCAGATAAATTGTTTAGGGGTACCTGCATGCTTCCCCCCATAACTTTATTTCTAGTAGGACTGGAGCATCTCCCCAGGGGGTCACTGGAAGCCTTCATGGGCGCCATGGCAGTCACAGGCACCAGGTTGGTGATCCCAGGTCTACTCTAGCTGGCAGCCACTCTCCAAAGTTTCAGGCAGAGGTCTCTTCTTGCCAACTGATACTTTCTGTCACAAAGATACAGGTCCTTTCAGCTCTTAGTGACACTTGGCAGCCTCAAGCGGCTTGTTTCCTGAGGTAGAGAGCCTCAATAATATGCCACTGTTATGATCTATTTCCAAATGTTTCCAGACTAGAGCTCCTCCTTTGCTAAAGGGTGTCCGGTGTCAGTAGTTGCATTAGCACTACTAATAAAACCCATGATTTCAGATTTTGTGTGTTTCTTTATGTTAGGGTCAAATGATATTAAGCACAACACCCTTGCATCCTACCTGCTCGCTGTTTGAAAACTGAACTGGCACGGCAATACTCCCAAAGCAAACTTTACTTTGGTTTGGCACAAGTTACAAGGCAAAGCCGTAGTTGGCACTCTCTGAAAGTTCCCTTAGCCTTGTTATTTCCTTCCAAGAATGTAAAGGGGTGAGGGAGAACTGTTTTCCATTTTTAAATTTAGTGTTCACTCTGCACAGCTAATGTTCCTCATGGAAAACATCTCTAGCGATTGTGACTATGTTAGCATGCAAGGCAAATGTAGACCTGAAAAGCCTACTCTCTTGGTAAACAGGGACCCCGAGTTTCACCACGGCTGTTACTTTAGGCAAGAAGCACCCTATAATCCATCTTACAGAATGTCTAGCTGGCACAAGAGACCCCCTGGTAAAAGGAGGGCTGATTTTGGAACAGCCCTCTCTTCCTGCTTCCTCCTGCGCTTAACAGCTCAGTGTAAAATAAAGGCTGTCGTTTAAATTTACAGCCAGCTGTTCTCTGGCTAAACTCTGGATGGATCATCTTCCTTACGTGAATTAAAGCTGAAAAAGCTGCGGGTTCTCTGGGCACTGGAAAATGCAGCTGCTGTGTTTGTACATGTTCGTCGCTGAAACTGACCCATACTTTAGGAATGCAGGAAACTTCCTTGCGTTTAAGGGGGACCATTCCTCTCTATAGCTCAATAATATCTACAGAGACTGGCAAGGGCTCTCCAAGGTGTAAGACATGAGTCCTTCAAGCCCTGCCTGGAGATACCAGGAATTGAATCTGGGGTCTTCTACATGCAGAGCATATGTTCTGCCACTCAGTAATAACCCTTTCCTTAACATCCATGCTCCAAGCTACAAATGATCTTCCCCTGGCAATGTTTTGAGAGTACGTGTAGTGCAGGGCACGCCTCAGCTTGGGTGCTGCACCTGAAACTTCACATCAGCCTACTGGCACCTGATCTGCCATGGGGTGCCTGAGCTGCCTGGATCATGTTCCTGCCACTCCAAATAACAACACTGGAAACAGACCTGATCTTGCCAAAGGTGCCAGTCAGTAGGGAAGGTTGACTTGGCTCAGGGAAGCAGGACTGCAAAGCACCTTGAGTGATTCTGATGTGATAATCAGTGCTTGCTGGCTTTGAAAAGCTATTTTGCCACTTTCGAATTGTAGACATGGAATGGGTCTCCAAGGCTCATCTAGTCCAACCTCCTGAAGTGCAGGAATCTCAACTAGATCACACATGACAGGTGGCCATCCAACCTCTGCTTAAAAATCTCCAAGGAAGGAGAGTCCACAACCTCCTGAGGGAGACCGTTCCAATACCGGACAGCTGTTACCATCAGAAAGTTCTTCCTGATGTTTAGTTGGAATCTCCTTCCTTGTAACATGAAGCCATTGGTTCAGGTTCCAGCATCTGGAGCAGGAGAAAACAAGCTTGCTCCATCCTCCATGTGACAGCACGGTCTGGACTAGATGGCCATTGGGATTCCCTCCAACTCTACAATTCTATCATTCTATGAAATTGCTGTTATGGATAGTGCGATATTATTGTTCCCTGACTGCATGATGCATTGTTAGTATAATTGTATATGTTTTTAGTTGTGCGGCGGTTTCAGATATTCTAAGCTGCCTTGCGAGAATATTGTATTTTGAAAGGTGGTTAATTCACGTATAATTTTTTTTAGTAATATCTACATTAGAAAAGCCTTACATTATTTTTGCCATTCAAAAAAAGGAATGGGAAGTGAAACATGATACCAAAGCTTGCTGTTAATATCCAGTGCTATAACAGCTGGCAGCTAATATGACCATCCAGTCAAATATACTTTTAGTTAAATATACCCAGAAATACCTACTTGAAAAATGTTGCAGTAGTGTTCAAGCTACTGCTATTCTGCATAGGAATGAACTTGCAAATGCCAAAATTAGCTATTTGAAGAGGAAATGTTAAAAGAGAAAATGTTAATACCCCCCCCAATAGATTATCTCTAGTTCATGAATACACTTGGGCGATGGCATAGAAAATCTGAACTTGCTTGTGAACGTTCATGTCAGCTCTTTTTTCCTGCCAAGAAAACATTCCAAAATAATCCTGGTGTCTGTTCCTGGGTCTATTTTGTAATTATTGTAGAATCCCCAATAAACGAGCCTTGATTATCTGAACCTCACTGCTATCTAAAGTTACACCCCTACAGTCACACCACTGCCCGAGATAAACAGTGCTCCCTTTCACCAGAATTTCCAATTACCCCATCATTTGAAACTTGCATCTTGCCATTCAGAGGAATGTGGTGGTACAATATAAACAGCAAGCCACTTAACCCAGTAGGCAGACATATATAGAAAGCTGTTTACCCGCCAAGTGAGCTCAAATTCTTCATCGATGGGAGGGACCCCTCTTTGAAGGGGACATGAATGGACAGTAGCAGCCCTCCAATTTCCATTCCGATCATTGCTTAAAAGTGACACTGTCAGAAAGGAAACACCTACTGTGTACCTCCACTTGCCTTCTGATCCCCTATTAGTTAACCCCAAAGTGCCTATGTACACAGCCTTAATCCCCAAGTGTATATGTGAACCAGGGGGAAATCTGGAATTACTTGTAAAGTATTTTGGTTACTAATGCAGCTGTTACAAGTGTTGTATTTGGCAAGGGAACAGAAAAGGCACTGCATACCAATTTCGTGAGCCACCGTAAAAGCCGCATGGAGGCCGTCATCTTCAATCACTGCACAGCTGCGCTCAGGAGAGCATATGGTTCCAACGTCAGCCATTCCCAGAGTATCACATGAATGGTGCCCACATAAATCCTGCCGAGGAAGGAAAGGGAAAAGAAAGCATTTGAAGTACAGTTTTGCACCCACAGGCAATGACAGCTCTGAGCTGAAGGCTCTTTGCAAGCAGCAAGATACGGCGGACGATAACAGCCGACACCAGGAGGGCAACGACAAAGTCAACATGAGCAACGCCGTGGGCTCTTCAGCAGACTCGCTCAAAGCTCAAGCTGACAATTTGCTAAGATCAGTCGGAAACCGTTTCCATATATTGTAAAGAAAGCTGGGCGGGGGGGGGGGAGAGCTCTTGAGCTAACTCATATACTGTATACTGTTTTACTATTCAGAAACACCTTTCTAAAAGTGTGAGGAAGACGTTCCTAAGGAGGTGAAGACACATGCTGGCTGTGGAGGGTTTGGTGTGGGCCAGTTCTCTGTGTGTGCCTTGCTGGACTGGGAGGTGGTGTTCCAATTCTCTTTTGCCAACTCAGGCTGACATGAGAATCTGCAATGTGCTGATTATCAGTGATGAAGGCCGTTTTGGCAACTATTCCCATCTCTGAGCTTTTCAGTGCTTCCCAGAGACTTTCCCCCAGTTGCAGCATAATCTTCTTCCCCTTTCTTCTGACCTGCCCGGCCCGGGATGGTTGCCAAAATATTTTTGCTTTAAGGCAAGGGTTATTGTATCTGAGAGGGCAAAGCTCATCTGTTTGGGTTCCTTACATGATCTATGGGGAAGTACTTGGAGTATCAACTCCTGAGCCAACTTCAACTCCTATTGTTTTTAACATGATCAGAAAGTAAATCTAACTTCTGAAAAAGAAATAACAAAACTTGGAAATGTCAGAGCAGCCTGACTCTCTTATCCTTCATTCTGTGATAAGTAACTTTGAAAGCAGAGTTATTTCTCATGGGTGTGGCTCACAGCTCCATGGATCAAGAAAGGATTGCTACTGCTGATCCTTTACCACATAGCTGTCACTTTTATTTTTATATTCCTGCCTCAGGTTTCTTATTCCCTTAGAGACGTATACAGGTGCACTGGTAATTTTAGTCATTACATTTCTATCCCACCTTACCTTCGATTTTATTTCATTTTTTAATTTATTGAATATCTATACCACCCTTCATCCAAGGATCACAGGAAAGTTTACAATATAGAAACACAAAACTACATACCGTAATAGTAAACAAAAACAATACCCCACACACAGTTTAAAAAGCCACAGATAGTTTAATTAGGCAAAGGCCTGCTTGTAGAGGAATGTTTTTGCCTGGCACCTAAAAATATGTAATGAAGGTGCCAGGTGAGCCTCACTTGGCAGAGCATTCCACAAATGGAAAGCCACCACAGAAAAGGCTCGTTTTTGCTTTGCCACCCTCCAACCTCCTATGGGAGGCGGGCACACAAAAGGGCTTCAGTTGGTGATGGCAGGGACCAGGTTGGTTCACTTGAAGGAGAGGCAATGCTCGGAGCTCAAGATGGCAATACATCGCTCCCCCCCCCATTTTATCCTCCCAATGACCCTGAGAGGTATGGTAGGCCAAGAAATACCGAGTGACCTTAGGTCACCCAGTGAGCTTCATGGCCGAGTGGGAATTTGAACCCTAGCCTCCCAGATCCTAGCCCAACACTCTAACCGCTGCACCACACTGGCTCTAATGGACAGCTAACGGGAAATCCTGGACATTCAATTTTATGCATTGCAGTGTTGTTGCATTATTGAAGAAGTGTTCTAATAATAAGGCCCTTGATATGGCTGTTTACTTCAAACCCTTGATAGGTATTGTCATTTTAAATCATGGGTAGGCAAACTAAGGCCCGGGGGCTGGATCCGGCCCAATCACCTTCTAAATCCAGCCCACGGACGGTTCGGGAATCAGCTGATATACGGCTGATCCACCCCCCAGCACACATCCCACATGACGCTTTGGAGACCATTCAGCTTTCTTTGATTGAGATAAGCCCTCTACTTTTGCTTGTAGACAGTGTACACAGACAGAAACATAGGGTTTGAAACGTGACCAATCCTGTTCTAACGTCAGGAGTTGCTCATGAAAGTTTTCCATAAGCACCATTTTAATTTGCGATTATGTGACATGACAAACAACACTTTATGTGTATTGGCAAGCAACATTTTTCAGTTAAGTTCTAATACTAGCGTTTCTGGAGAACATGGCCATAGCTGTGATATCTGCCCCTCCCTTATCAGAAAGGAAGTGATGGACTATCCCACTAACGTAAGTGGGAATTTAAGTGTGACTAACAAAGTGTGGAGCCAATCCACTGAGTTGTTTGGACACATTAACAGTATAAATAATGTGGTTGAAATGCTCATCAACGCAAAGGGAAATGTTTCTGCTTAAAGCCCCTCATTTTGTCCATTGCTCATTCTACAAAGTAATATTGAAAAAAAGTATGGATTCTGGTCAGGCACACATGTTCTGTGCCTGCAATTCTACAGCAAGTGCAGCACATTTCTTGCAATGAATGAGTGAGTCTCTAATTATTCAGAGTTTATGGTGTAGGTTAGCCTGTGTATGGATACCAAAACTGCTCAAAAAGGCCATAGAAAGGTAAATGTGGCAGACCCTTGATTAAAAGCAGCACCTGTGAAAACAAATTAGATGCTCCCTAGGAGTAATTCCAATCAGAGTAAGAGGCTTTCCTTTTTTTTTTTTTTTACCTAAAACACAAAAAATAAAAATACTGCTGTTTTTACAAGAAACCATCCAAGAAACCTATCAGCACGATGCCTTATTTTTCCAAATCCACAATTTCCGTTTTATTCAAATATTCTTTTTACCACTTCCATGAAAATTATGCACACATACTATATTGTTACTATCCCATAGTGACTCTTAGCCGCAAGTGCTTAACCTCTCACTCTAATAATTCTGGCAACAGGGCATTGTAGACACCCTGCTTTAACAACTGTTGCTTTATGGATGTGCATGCATGTTTCTATATGCCACTAAATTTGATAATTTGCACGATTCATGAAATGTGTAGAATATTGCTGAGTTCATGAAACATCCAACATGCTCTGCCTAGTTAAGGAAGAAAGCAAATCTAATGACTAACTCACATCATTGGCTATGCTTCTGCCTAATTCACCAACTTGCAGGAACTTGGCAAACCATGCAAATTTAATGTTTTAAATGTAATTTATATAAAAGCTATGCTACAGTCACATACATTACTTACTGGCCCTCCCGCTGAAATTTCTTTTCTTTTGATAAAAGGTGCTTACTTTTCAGTAGGTGTGAAGAGGATTATGCTAGGAGGGATTTCATGAAAAGAAACAGGCTATTTCATGAAAGCTGGAATACTTTGCTAATTTCATGACCAATTTCTATGATTGGTAGTATGACCAAAATGGTCAGTATGGTGGCTGGCAACTAGATTGGCCAAAGACAGAGTGCAGGGGCAAAGGGATGACTCCTACTGCAGTGCCTCTCTCACTGAAGACCTCCAAAGGCTTCACACTGGAGTATCTCCCCCATTCATCTATTTGCAACTAAGAGCTGTCTGAGACAAAGGGCCAAATGAGAAAAGATGCCATTCATACATGAACAATCATTGCATCTGCCACTAGGGCTGGGGCTGTGAGAAACATCAGAAGCAGCCACCAAGTGAGGAAGTCCTGGCCTGTGTGGGACTAACATCTAGCTGCTTCAGTTCTGGACCTGGAGACTCAGCTACAGACCGGCATTTGTTGGAACATTGGACGACAGGGGTGGGGGGAAGGGAGGCTCATGGAATTTGCAGGTGTCGCCAAACTGGGAGGGGTAGCCAATGCTCCAGAAGACTGAATTGAGATTCAATATGTCCCTAACTGATTGGAGAGCTGGGCCAAAACTAACAAAATAAATTTCAATAGAGACAAATATAAGGTTCTACAGTTAGGCAGATGGAGGACACCAGTAGTACATGTGAAAAGGATCGAGGGGTCTTAGTCAGCAGTGTGATGCTCTAGCAAAACAACAGACAAACAAACAAAAGCTAATGCTTTTCTAGGCTGCATCAACAAAAGTATAGTGTTCCATTCAAGGGAAGCAATAGTACCACTCTATTCTGCCTTGGATCTGCAGTACTGTGTACAATTCTCGGTGGTAGAATTTAAGGAGAATATTGACAAGCCGGAATGTGTGCAGAAAGGGGCAACCAAGCCTTATGAGGAATGGTTGAAGGAGTTGGGTATGTTACCTAGGCCTCTTGACTAAACACCGCTGTACCACACATGCATTTTAAAAGAAAGATTCCAGCAGCTGGCCTCAACTTATCTGATGTTCCTTCAAAGTAGCTGGATCAATACAAAGTCACAGCACAGGAAGCGTGCAATGTAGGGTTGCAATGTAAAAGGAAACTTAAGGCTTGACACTATTGATTTAGGAAAAAATGAGCAGGACATCACAAAATCTGTAACTCATTTGACAGTCTCTTAGAGGTCAGGATTTGGGGGGTAGGGCAGAGTTACATTTGGAAATTAATAAGGGATTTTGTATTTCCCCATAACGAACTCATTTTCTGAGTGCCTATCCTTATGAAGTCAACATGATACTATACACATAGAAAAAAGTGCCATTAACATGCTCAGAGGAAGCCTAATGTTTGCAGAAGTAGAAAAAAAAATAGGCGGGGGGACAGTGACTAAGAGGGCAAGGAACCAAAGTCCAAATAGCCCAATGAAGTCTGAGCTTGCTCAGTGAGCACAGAACTAGCTGACTGTTAGAACATGGAAACGGAAAACTAGGGAGGAGGTAATGAAACCTCCTAGAATAGGGCATGGCTGATGGACTGAAACACTGAGCAGACTATGCTGCAACATTTTGTGCTAGGTACCACATGCTTAGGGAACCACCACCAAGAGTTACCTGTCTGATTTGTATGTCTCTTCAGCCCTTTGTTTCTATCGTACAGTGGTCTCTGGAGGTACAGCTACTACTATTTGTCAATTCAAGCATCACACTTGAATAAACCATAGCACAAACCATGGTTTATAAGTGACGTATTTTAAGCATGCTAGCCTGTATTTACATGAATGACAGTGGAGAAGTTTCTTTAGGAAGATCAAATGCAATCGTTTTAGCACAATCAGGGTCTCAGTTAAAATTGACATTAAATACTTAGAACCCCTATAGCTATATTTCTGGCATTTGGTATTATAGCCTGTCCCCTGGAATACAAACACAGGATAGTGGTTTGTTAAGGAAAAGTCACTAGTGCCAAAGAAAGCATGCATTTTGCTCAACATAATTAGCATTTATAGGACTTGGATAACTCAGCACTTGCTGTTAAGTTTCAGTACCACTTTCACTTTGATAATTAACCGGATCCCACATACAAGTGCTGCATGGAAAACGGCAAAGCAATGACCTCTGGCTGATATGTGGTTTTTCTTAATGAGACAGGCGTGTTAACATTATCGTTGAATATACCACCCAGTTCTTGAACCACCCAGCTTTCAAGACTTGGCTACTTTTATGTCTTTTGTGAGAAACATCTCTTTCAGTTTTCACATGACTTGGGGAAGGGTGAGAGGGAAATAATATAAGTGGACTTAGTCCAAACTGCTTACTGTATTCTGTCTCCCAGAGCTTCTGCTCCAATTGATCTCAGGTGATGACGGAAATAGATTTGGTGGATTTTACAGAGTGACAATGAAACAGGCTCAAGTAATGAGAAGAATGGCGTTGGTTTAGACAGCTGGAACCCTCTTCCATCATGTGTTTGCCTTGTGACAGGCAGTCTGGAGAACATTGTTTGAGTCAATAAGCAGTGTTAACACAGCAAATAACTAGTTTCCAGAACCACCAAATTAGTCATGGGCAGACAGGACTGATGCTCAACATATTGGCTAATGTAAATGGACTTAACATGCAGAATGCCTTGGGCATGAACATTTGAAAATCTTACCCTTGGCAGGAGTTCTTAAACAGATCTGGCTTTTAACCAACTACATACCCACGCAACCCAAATAAATTACATGTCTCATCAATCTTCAGTCTTATAATACCAATTTGGAAGCAATCCCACTGAACTGAGTATGGTGCTGTTAACAACTCTACTTGGACCAATGTAGGCTACTAGGTTAAATTGTTGCCATATTCCATGAAGTGGCTTTTACATTGTATGGAAGCTCAAATATAAAGTGGAAGTTAACAGGGAACATCAAGAAAACAGAACAAACAGGAGTGGGAAGGGGAATGAAAAATCTCACTGCTAAGCAGCAAGGCAGTTAAGAGTTCCTCTAACTTCCTTTGACTCTCATCTCAGGTCCCATTCCTACATCTTTTCCAACTGCAATACTGTTAACCTGTCTCAGGGTACTGAGTTAGAACAGGTTATCAATTGAAACAAAGATTGAAATGCATGCAACAGAATAAGCTCCCCCCAAAAAAACTTCACAAAGAACAACCAAATTCAATAATATATTGTGCAGGTATTCATGCAAATAAATGTTCCATGTGGCTTATTGACTCACTCACTCCATCAAAGAGACATAAATTGTTAGATTACTTCTTCTACAACTATTAAGCTAAAACTTGGTATATCTGTGGTCCAAGACCACAATTACCGCAATTCCTAGAAAAAAAGTTAAAAATGGGACATTTTTACAGTTAGCGGTCAAAATTTGGTAAATAAAGTTTTCCTCCAACTCTACAATTCTATGAAACCCTCATAAAATAGGCCAGCATTCCAGCAGAGACACAGATTAGCAAAATATGTGACTGAATGTTGGACTCTGAGTTCTATACACACTTGTATCATCCTCAGAAACACTCTTCACATGTTACTCAACACAGATACTAAATAAATGCTAGAAAGCTGAGTTCTGGAGGTAGTAATAGTGGTTTTGTAGTCATTTTCAGTAGTGTTCAAAGCAACCCCCTTAACAGAATAAGCCTTTGCATGTTTACTCAGAAGGAAGCCTCACTGTGCTTGATGATGCTTACATCCTAATTAAGGATTGCAGCCTAAGTGTATCATGAGTCCCTTGATAAGAAGAATGGTAACAGCAGACAAGATTTCATAAAAGTCAGTATACCTACTATTTCAGATCTTTCCATGAAATACAGTCTTGGGAGCTTACAAGGTTTGCTCTGGGCATGCATGCGCTGTTGTTACAGAGCAAGTGCAGAACCCCTCAAGTCTAGATGGCCACGTGAGAGAAGAAAGCAGGGCATGATCCTCTGCAGTACAAAGGCATCCATGTCAAGTCTGGAGCTAACTAAGCAAATTTATTACAGAGCAAGTGGAACTTGGTGAGACAAACACACTGCACATCCCCCTTTAGGCTCAGTGAACTAGTTTCACCAATTTGAGGGGTGATTTCGACCACTGCATAAAAGTTCAGCATGAAAAATGTCACAAGAAAAAGTGTTGCTACATAACAAGTAAATAAACACATGTTTAACTAGTAACTCCATTTTTAAAGCAGCCTGTATTCTGACAAATGTTACATGCATTCAAAACAAGAATTTCTGAAGACTAGAGATGGTTAACTTGTGGCCAGCCAGATATAGTTGGACTTCTACTCCCGACAGTCAACACAGCCCCAAAATCAGGAATTATGAAGGTTGTATTCCAGTGGCATCTGTTAGTCCCTTGTGTTATAGACCACTGACAATATGAGAGCACATCCTATGGCAATCTGAATATTCAATGAACATAAAGTTAGGCATGAAGAATTGTTTGCATATTATGTTTAGGGATGGAATGATCTGTCCATTTAGATTATCATTTTTCCAGTCTTAAATTCAGTTCTCCACAGTTCTGGAGCAATTTGTGATTTAAAAAAATCACTGTGAAAATTCATCAGCATTTTCATGACAATTTCTGCTAATAAGCTTACTGTTATATGTAGTTTTGACTGATTTCTGCAAACAATTTCCCCTATATTATTATTTCTATATTACCCATTTTCTGCACACTTTCCTCTAATATATGCATTTCCGTAAACATTGGTTGGAGAACTACAAATTCAGATATCCAGCACAAATTTCAAACAATGCCTGCTTTTCCATTTGATAGATTTGCCTTTAAACATGAATTGAATTGAATTGCTCCCTAATTCTAATTGTGGTGGGTTCATTTGATAGATGATATGCAAATATTAGTCTACTGAAGTTCAAAGTGGCCTTGAATAATAAACAGGGATGGAAAGTGTACCTCACACATTTGATCCACAACCGAAAAACAAGCAATTTAGAAGAAGGCATCTGGGTATACAAAAACTTAACAGAGCAGCATTTGGAGCCCATCAAAACATGGTACTGTGGCTAAGCGTCTAGTTGCTAAGCAACCGACTTCATACTTTCAAAACAGAGTTGTAAAAGTTGAACACTCATGCCAATTGCTGCTACTTCTCGTCTTGTTGAAAAAACAAAAATGGGTAAAAAAAACCTCCACAAAAAACACCAGTAGGCTTGAAAAAGCCCTGTGCCCTGTGAGATGTTTCTCCTCTGACACTTTTACCTTTTAACTCTTTTTCATGTTTACAGTCTGCAAATGTGAACAGTGAATCATTCACTTCAAATGCCATTAGATGAAGACTTATGCACATTTATTCATTCCTGGACACCTCTCTTTCTTCCCTAGATTGTTTTTTTAATTGAGGAAAATCAATTCAGATGTATCTCCAATGAACTGAAAATGCCAGATTTAGACATCAGTTTATATAATCTGAGATAATAGAGCTGAAGTGAGCAGAAGATGTGACGGTTCTCGTGTTTCAGTTACCCCTTGCAAGGACAGCATAGACAAGGAACGCTATGTCTGGCCATTAACTTTGTTGCAAAATCTGCATCCCTTGTTAATACTCAAAAGAAATGTCAATGGGACAAGGCAAAACTCACATGGGCAAAATGTATGGTTCTTGTTTCTTCTACATAATGTTCCTCTACATTGTTTTGATGTACCTCCAACCTGCAACTTAACCATCTCATTCCAAAGTATTCAAAATGATTTAGTGAGAGAATTAGTAAGGTTGAGTAAGGGTTGAGCATCACAGTAGATACCCAATGAAAGGCCCACACAACTTCTTCATCACAAGTTGGTGCATTACAACACAAATCAGTAAGTCAGCAGTCCATTTCTACCCTTCTTCAAGGACTGAACAAAAACAATGACAAACAACTTGTGTGGGTCAGCTAGCTTGTGCACAGTGATCCATGTGATAATATCCGCACAAAATGTCCAGAAGAGTAGCTGTATAGGTCTGTTGCAGTAAAAACCAAAAAGATTGTTGTGGCACCAAACACATTTATTACAATGTAAGATTTTATGGCCTAGAGTCCACTTCATCAGAAGAGAAAGTGGATTCTAGTCCAAGAAAGAAAGCTGATGGCATGTGTTATCCTTTAAGGTGCCACAACACTCTTTGTTGATTTTATACACAAAGGATTTGTGCTCTAGATGGCAATTTCATATGATTATCCCACCATGTGCACATCCAGTTCATGTTCTGAAGGTATAATGGCAGTCTACCTATATGTCAATTTGAATTGGTTATATATCTGAAGTGGATCATCCCACTTTGGTAATATGGACTGCTCCTAAAAGCTATTGCTAAGTATCAGGAGGACACTACATTGGTCATACCTGATGTGCAGTAATTAAAAACTTGGCTTAAGAATACTGAGTTGCCACCTTGTTAGATCCCGTTCCCTGGGAAACTCTAGTGCATGCATATGTGTGTGACTGTATTGAGAAAAATGCAAGTTGTCAAGCTCTGTTCTCTCCAAAGCTATTTTCTAAAATCAGGTGGACCATCAAACGACTTGCTTATATAAGCTGCAGAATCAGGTTGAGGGAAGCTAGTCTCAAAGGAGCCTAGAAAAGCATGTCAGATTTTGTTTGTGTTGATAAAAATCTGGGTTGAACTCAGGAGACTCCTGAGTTCATGGTTGAAAACAAATGGCTTTGGACATCAACAGAGAGCACATACAGCACAAGTGCAGCACGACAGGAACACCATAATATTTCAAGTATTTGGAGGAATAAATAAACATACGAGGGCTTTTTCTGTCTCTCTCCTTACTCCTTCACTGGAGCAACTCATTCCACAAACTATCCCAAGCCTCTCTTTTTCCTGGCACTCTTGTGATGTAGCGGAGGAAGGGAACTCTAATGGAAAGTTATGTGTTTTTCTGAATTAAAGAAGGAAAAGCGGAAGAACGCGCTGAAGGGGACATTCAAGTTGAAGAGTTCTGCTGCATAAACAGTGTCACATGTTCATCTGGAACCACTCCCCTTAACTAGTTCAGCCAATGCTGCTAGATTATCACTCAGCACTCATCCAGCAAGCTGTATGGAGAACCCTTGCCAGTTCAGAATTCTAACAGATTAGGAGACCAATTTCCACGCTGTGGATAATGAGGCATTGGAGCCCCACCCCTCGCCTACCTTGGTGCACCACTTTTCTGCAGCTATGTTTACATGTGGTTTGAATTTACGTCCCCCTTTCTTGAGCCACACATGTTGCGCCTCTCCAGTTTTATTGCTACTTTCTTTTCATGCTGGAAATGCCATGTTAAATTACCAGCAACTAAGCAAGGAAGTTGTGAGCTCCCTGAGGCCACCTCACACTTTTTCCTTTCCCTCTAATCTCAACAGAGTCAGACTGGGATTTCAGCCAGAGGTGTTCATAGTTCTTATTCTCATCTGGTAGATACACCGAAAGATTGACAAGCCTACCAGTGCCTTATCTTATTACTTAAATGGGTTCATTTCCACCACCACCCAACAGAAAATTTAGGTGAGCTTCAGCACTGGGTATAAGTTTGGCTAGAACATGTGTTGCGTCATCTTAATAGAGGAATATACATTGCTGTTGAGGAGCAACATCAATAGAAAAAAACCTTACTTTTATTTATTTTTTAAAATCCTAACAGCTTGCTCTCCTATAATAAGAATCTCCTAATGGTTATTCTATGCAAATTATGGACACATGACAGCCTTATGAGAAAGTTAACAGGTTGTAGGTGGAATGAGGACATGAATCTTGGAAGAGCTTGTTGAAAGATGAGCAATGCACATACTTCCTCTCTGCACTACCAGGTGTCAGGGATGTCTTCGGCACAGAAGAGCCAGAAGGCAGGTTTCTGCTCACTGGGCAGGATTTAAAGATCATAATTGCTGTGATAGGTCATAGCTCAGTGGTTAGAGCACAGGCTTTGCATGCAAATGGTCCCAGGTTCAATTCCCAGCACCTCCTCATTGGACTGGGAATTGACTCCTGTATGAAACCCTGAAGCTGCCAGTCAGTGTAGACAGTACTAAACTAGATGGACCAATGGCCTAATAAGTTCCAAAAACCTCTGGTTGGCAACTGTGTTTACAAACACCTGTTTAAGATCCTGCTTTTGCTACAACATAAATTGCATCAGTTCTTCACCATCAGCATACAGAGCTCCAACAGTTCTACTTCCAATCTGCGCACCAGTGGGAGAAACATCTCATGGTTAGTGCAATGAGTGCAGGAGGATGCTGAATCTAAAATGGACACATAACCCCATTGCTTGTTATTTTGTTTGGAAACAAGGGCGCTTCCCCACAGCAGGTCATTGTGAATCCAGCGCTGCTCATGCATGCAACTTTTGCACATGTGATATTCTCATCAAATTGCCAACCTATCCTCCCCCTCCCCCACTGAATCCAGAGTGACTATTTCCAATGATTTAAAAAAACAACAACAAGCAAAACTTTAGTTTTCTGCAGGAACAGTAAACCCACAAGAAATGGGAAAATAACAGGGGGACTACCTTTTGATGAGGACATAACATGAATGCTGTGCAGAACTTGGGCACAGGAGCAACACCGAGTCAACAATAAGCTGCTGTGTGGAAGCACCCTGGGCTTCCCTATCCATGTGTGTCTGTCTATCTACTATATCTATCTATATCTATCTATCTATATCTATCTATCTATCTATCTATCATCTATCTCTCTCCCCTTTCACTCAGGCTCCCTAGCAGATGCTTGGAATTATTACTGGAACCTCAAGTATCCACTAAACCTTAGCATTAGTGATATTGAACCCAATGGCAAATGGGTGTTTTCAGTAGCACTTTGGATTCTTAAGACAGCATCTACGATACCTTTGGACATTTACAACCAGAGATGAATTTAAAAAGAAAAAAAGAAAAAGACAGCAGCAATACAATCACATACATTCATAAAGCCCAAGAGAGGACCTCTTGGGTCATCAAGTCCAACACACCTGCGGTGAAGCAGAAGAATGAAGCTGAGGGTGATGAACCCAGCTCCGCAAGGCTGGCGGAGGCCTGAGCGGGATCCCTCAGCCACGGCCTCCTCCCAAACCTACCTCACGGGTGAAGAGGATGGCAGCGTCGTAATGTTCCTCGTGTTGGTCGTCCAGTTGGTTGTGCTGGTGCTGCCACTTGCAGAAGTTCTTGAGGGTGGTGGCTGCGTTCTTGTTCACCTCCAAGCCCTTCTCCTTGTCCCCCAGCACCACCACCTTCACCACCGCCAGGCGGATGTGGTTCTCAATACTGGCGTGTCCATAGAGGCGGGAGGCAATGGTGGCCAAGGTCAACAGGTAGTGATGGAGACCCTTGCCGTACTTCTTGGCCATGGAGTCGTCGGCCACCAGCAGCAGCTCCACCTGCCTGGCCCGCGAGATGGAGCGCCGTTTTCTGTTTCGGAGGCCGGCCGGCGGGGAGAAGTTTCCCGACAGCGCCGCCCTGGTGGTGAAATCCGTCTCCTCCTGCCGCAGGCCCAGCTTCTTCTGGTCCAGAAAGGGCACCTTGGGCGAGCCGCGCGTCTCGCAGCTGGGCCGAGAAGGCACCGTTTGGAAGCTGAAGTGCTCCTTGGAGAAGAGGTGCGCCACTCGCGCGGACTCCCCGTCGTAGATGCGCTCCCGGGCGGGCTCCTCCTCCTCCTCGGCCCCTTTCCCGCCGTCGTCTGCCAGACGCAGCGGCTTCACCGTGTAGCGGGCGTGCTTGACCGCGAAGTAGCCGTCCAAGCCGCCGCAAAGGTCGAAGACGGCCAAGGACTGCGCGCTACCGTCCACGGTTCCGCGGTAGTAGCAGCGCCCCTTGCCCTGGAGCAGCTGCTCCGCGGAGCCCAGCAGCGCGTCCTTCTCCAGGTCCAACAGGAAGCGCTGCCCGCCGGCGTACAGGACGTAGCCCACCTTGCCGCCCCCCGAGTACGTCTGGTCCACGCGCTCCACGAGGCCGCTGGACCCGCGTGGCTGCTGCTGCTGCTCCGGGACGAAGAAGGGGGGCGCAGCGCCCGGCGGCGGCGCTGCTGCTGCTGCTGCTGCTTTGGAGAGCTGCACAGCTTTATCATAGGCAGGTGCTGAAGTTGCCGGGGAAACTCCGGCGGCCGAGGCAGCCGCTTGCAAGCTTGCAAGCAGCAGCAGCGCCGGCAGCGGAGGGCAAGGCAACTTCAGCAGCATGGTGGGCTCCGCAGCAGCAGCAGACGGATAATCGATTGCCGGGTCGGCGATCCGGGCGGGAGATCGGGCAGATCGGGGCGCGAACGGGACAGGCTGGTGGAAAACAAAAGGCTGGGGAAGTCTTCGCCGGACGAGTCAAGAGCGCATCGGTGGGAGGGAGACGCGGCTCTCGCAGCAGCCAGGAGGCATCGGAGAAGTTGGGACTTTGCGCCTCGCTCTGTCTCGCTCGCTCTCTCGGCCACCGAGTCATCCGACGGGAGCGAGGTCGGCTCTGGCACAGCTCCGAGGGTCTCGCCGGCTTCCTCCGTCCCCTTGTTTTTTGGGTTGATGAGTTGGTTTGGAGAGGCGGACGGCAGAAAGAGTGAGTGAGTGAATGTGTGTGTGTGAGAGAGAGAGGTAGGAGAAAACAAGCCCTCCCTTGCCGGCCAGGGGGTGGGAGAAAGGTCCCAGATTCTCAAGGTTCCCCCTCCTCCCTCTCCGAGTTTAATGGGTGTTTGGTGGCGGCGGCGGCGGCGTTATCCCCAGTCCGCCGATGTGAACAAGAGGAGAAGAGCGAGAGCTGTGAAGATGAGAGGAGGTGGAACAATGAATTTATAGTGGAATGCCATCCTGCAATGGCAATTTCAACAATTCGTCATTGCAGGCTGCCTCTTAAAGGGAGAGCTTCGCAGCCTCCACTCCCACACTTCCTTCTCGTTTAATCAGACACCGGAGCGCGCGGGGGGGGCGGAGAGGGGGAGAGGACCGCTGAAAAGGGGAGGGGGAGGAAGAAAGAAGGACGGGGCGGGGGAGGTTCGCGGAGGTGAGAAAGCGAGCGAGGCAACGGAGCAGGGAGGGGACGTTTGTTCAAGCGGGGCGGGGGAGGAAACCCACCCGATCGCCTCTCGGAATCCTTTAAAGCCACAGTGTCCCCTGGTAAAAGGTTGAGATTTCTTCACCAGCCCTGTTTACTTCCTACAACCTTTCGCTTTCTTCCCCCGGTGTCGTGCCAGGTTGGCCCCTGATCCTGTTATGGCACTTAGGTCTTTATTGGGCGGGTGATGAGACAACTTTATAGGGACAGGAAAAGGCTGGATCTTCCTGAAACTTTTTCTTTCTTTCTTCTGCCGCCGTCTCGGCAGATGCCCGGTAGGCAGTGGCGTAGCGTGGGGGGTGCAGGGGGGGCTGGCCGCACCGGGTGCAACATCTGGGGGTTAGGGTTAGGGGGCGCAAATCCACGGGTTAGGGGGCGCAAATTACTTGCCTTGCCCCGGGTGCTGACAACCCACGCTACGCCACTGCCGGTAGGGAAGAAGACAACAACACACGTGCGGCACTTTCCTGGCGTGCTGCAAGCAGGGCGAGGAGGGAATGGTTAGCGCACCAGAAGAGGCAGCAGCCGCTGCGACAGCACCAAGGAAGGCTGAGGGGGCGCTGCTCTGTCCTGCAGCTCCTGCTCAGGGCAGCAGCTGCCACTTCTCTGCAAACAGGAGAAAAAGCCGAGCCCTTTCCCCTTCCTTTTATCTTTATCGCTTGGATTCTCACGGCAAGCCTGCCTGTCATTATCCCAAGCCAACTGTCACTTAGTCTCCAAGGCCTGTAATTTCCTCCCACGCCCAAGAGAAGGGCAGAAAAGGTTAGGAAGAGTTAACTCTTACCACAGTCTTGGGAAGGAAAACGCCTTCCCACCTTCTGCCCAGCCTAACCCATGTCCCCCTGCCCTGGTGACCCGACAGGCGGGCACATAGTCTCAGCTGACTGCCAATTTCATTATTCCACCCAGACTGGCTCTCTGCAACCCCAAAGGAAGAAGCCAAGATAGAACTGCCTCTTTACAGAAGTGGATGTGACAAGTGAAAAGGGAACCAGGCTAATCTGGTCAAATGAGGTACCAAAGTGGACAAGTTTCACAGGAGTAAACAAGGAGTCCTATTCGTGGTTGTGTATGTGTGTGTTTGCTGTGCTTGTTGGATCTCTGCAGCTTCAGAGGCTATGTAAATAATGGGATTCTATCACCTATGTAGAAAAGAATTCTGTCTGCGAAAGATAATGACCTTATTTTTATTCACAGAATCATAGAATTGCAAAGGACCACAAGGATAATCTAGTCCGACCACCTCCAATGCAGGAATCTTTTTGCCCAACGTGGGGCAACCCTGACATTAAGTGTCATGAGCTCTATCAACCAAACCGTATACAAAGTATACAGTATTGTGGCCTGTAAAACATAAATGTGACAATGTCTTGGCTAAGATAATCAATGTTTCGATTCTATTTTACTTTTAGAAAGGACCAACTAGAAAGGACTGTAACCCCAACTCTTTGCACTTCTTCAAAGTCCCTCACATTTGCCTCCTAACAAATTAATGTATGGTTCATGACTGGCATTCTGAATTAGCAGTCCCAACCTCAAGTCACTTTAAAAAAGGGAAAAGGGTACCTTGGCCTGTTGACAGTGAAGCTGTGCATATGCGTGTCTACTCATAAGTAAGTCCTCCGGTTGAATTCAGTAAGGCCATAAGGGCTTAATCTCAGGCAAAGTGTGCATTGGATTGCAGCCTAAGGCTACTATGCCACTATCCCATCACAGACCACACTGGGCTACAAGCAGGGAGCTTGTCGAAAGGTGCAAACAGAACAAATAGCTCCACATGATTGCAGCAAAGAAACCAAGGCCCAGTGTACAGACTGAGTAATCCTGATGGACCTGGGCTGTGATCATAGGACAGGCAGTTGGGAACATTACACTTGGCCTTATTCTGGAGTCTCTAGTGCAACAAGAAAGGATTCAGCATTTCCCCTGTATTCATTTTGGATTGTCCATATATATATATATAAGTTTCCTAGCTGAACAGGAGCTCCCAGCTTAGTATCAAACCCTGTCTTGGAGTCATGCGAATGAGTGTGGATTGAGGCTCAAGCTTCATGCTCCTTACTCCCACTCCTTCCTATCCTCCCATGCTTTGATCACTCCCCTACCTTCCTGCTTCATTGTCTATATCTGAACTGCCAAGCTGTAGTTTATGCTTTCCCTGCAAGCCCTGGTTTGCAGTACAAACTATAGTACACCCAACTGGGCTGTAACAGCAAGCCATAGACTTCTTTAGACACCCAAGAGCAAAATGTGGGAGGCAGGTGTGTGCCTCCACCCGCTACACTTCCCAGTCTCCAGCTAAATGTGCTTGGAAGCTCTCTTCAAAATTTTGCAATAAACAGAAAGATAGGACATGGAATGCTTGAGTGAATCCAAGCCCCTACATCCTTGTTATTGTTGCATGTTTAAACACCTGAAGTGGGCCATGGTTCATCAGGAAGGGAATCAGTAGTTTCCTGGCAAGATTTTATTGTAGCTGTATGATTCTAGAAGTCATCTTTTTTTCCTTTTTTTTTAACAAAAAAAAAGACAAAGGATTAAGCCTGATTGCTTGATTTTTAGCTTGCCAGAGTGGTTCCCAGCAATTAAAACCCAATGTAAATTACCATTAAAAATGCTGCTGCAGAAGGGGAGGAGGTCGTAGCTGGGTCTGAACTCAGAACTGATAGATTCTAACCTTAACAGAAATTCTTTGGCAAGACCCATACATGAGGTATATAGATTTATGTTCAGAACAACACTAAGGGGGCTACCTCAGTTACATGCCGTGGTCATAACAAAGATCCTTTTATTGAGAGATTAGGAGGCTTCAAGAGGCCAAACACTTTGTAGCAAATATGGCATTTACTATCATGAATGACCCCACAGAAACTTTGTAGCAAGACCTGTACATGATTATACAGATCGCTGTTCAAAACAACAGTATTTCAGCACTATGGAGACTACCTCAATAATATGCCTTGTCATAAAGAATAGCTTTTGGTGGAGAGATTTGTCAAGGCCCACTATAATACATCATTATATAATAGTTTCTTTTCAGTGTTTGTCCTTCTTGCCCTCTTTATTCTTAACAGCATTCCCTTGTCAACATTTCTCAGGTTACCACACCACCAAATCCTTGTCAGATAGTTCTGACCTGGAAATCACAGGGCTGACCTTTCCCAGCTCAAAGGTACAAAGCCCCAAATCCTTGAATAGCTTGAGATTAGACGAGTTACATTTTTTAAAAAAAAAAATCAAATGGGGCCTTGGTGGAACCACATGTACTTTTGACAGCCGAAGGGTATAAGTTACTCTTTGTTATTAGATCACCACACTGGTTAGAATCAGCACTGGGACAGTAACATAGGAACCAATATAGATATATTTTTTCTTTTGTTTAGATTCTTGCAAAACAGGCCTTATTCTACTTAACATGAATAAAAACAATTTTTTTTGCATTGTATTCTGCTCTAACCAAGCAGCCTAGGTTTTGCAAAGCTGTCACTGCCACAAGGTGCAGGAGAGCTGACAATGTGCTTTGCTATGTAATATCAGTCTCGGTCTTTTCAGAAGTTGCATTGTCTTATGTGATAGTTTGACTAGGACACCACAATAAAGAAATGTGACCAGAACAAAAGGAATTGTTGACCCAATCAAGCAAACTCAGAAAAGGTGCCTTACGTACCAGCCTGTCTTACAGATCAGCTGTAAAACAGTGTTAATAACTAGAAGGTAAAAGGTAAAGGACCCCTGGACGGCTAGGTCCAGTCAAAGGCGACTAGAGGTTGCGGTGATCATCTCGCTTTGAGGCCGAGGGAGCCAGCGTTTGTCCACAGACAGCTTTCTGAGTCATGTGGCCAGCATGACTAAACTGCTTCTGGCACAACGGAACACTGTGACAGAAACCAGAGCGCACAGAAATGCCATTTACCTTCCCGCCACAGCAGTACCTATTTATCTACTTGTGCTGGTGTGCTTTCAAACTGCTAGATTGGCAGGAGCTGGGACAGACCATGGGAGCTCATCCCATCACAGGGATTCAAACGGCCAACCTTCTGATCAGCAAGCCCCCAAGACTCAGTGGTTTAGACCACAGCACCACCCCACTAGAATGCTACAGTGATTGGCAGAACAATTTTACTTCTGTCCTGGGGGAGAGACAGAGTTACTGCCATATCTGAAGCCCTGCTGACCCCTGTCAGTCAAGGCAGATGGATGGGCCAGCCTAGACTCCATTGACCCTTGGCCAGGCATGCTCTGCCCTGCACCTGAAGCACCACATTTGAGGGGCATGTGCCCTCTGCTGCTGACAGGAATACCACCAGCGATAGCTCCAGAACTGCTCATACCTTCAGCAGGCACAGCAGGGGCTTCTACAGCAGACCCCCCCCAAAAAATAATAATAAGCAGAGCCTAGCAGAGGGTCCTTCTCCATCACACCCAAGCACACACATACCACAGCATGGCTGAGGAAAGTTTCCAAAATGTAGTTTTCCCATCTAAAAATATTCATTTATAATTAATACAGTGAATTGCTTTTGCTTCATGTTAAAGAGGATTTTCCTTTTGCCCTGCATGAAGCACTGCAGCTTTAAGAAGCAAAGTTTTGCTTTTCTTTGTGATATCTTCCTGAAGGAGAGCAGCGTGGGAAGTAAAGGAAACGCCTTTGGCTTAGCCGTTGTGTTTTTGTAAGTGGTTTGTGTGTGTGTGTGTAACGTATGGCTAACGGTTTCAGCAGGCTGAAAACCTACATGAGCTTCATATGTCCTCTTAAGGCAAGTAGCTGTATGTGGGTCAGTGCGGAAGCTGGGTCATAAAAAAGGCAATTGGTTTTACTGGTGTGTTATATCGGGAAGAGCCTGTCCATGAAATTGTGGGTACAAAGAAAAAAAAAAGATGGTTGAAAATCCAAGCACTCTAACGTGTTTCTGCTTTGCTTCAGAAATCAGCAGCAATGGGAAATACTGAAATTTTATGGCACAAATATCCCCAGTATAATAGTTTAATTGATACGCCTTCCAAAGAAGATAGTTTTTCTAAAAATCCACAAGCCTGTGTGTGTGTGTAGAGTGCATGAAGTCTTGGGTATTTTATAGAGGCCTCACATCACACCATTTTCTAGGTTTAATGCAACTGCTGAACTCACATAAATCATAGTGCAAAATAAATGGGTAATTTTTGACCACTGAACCTAATATGAAACGTGTTTAAAACACATGTTGGGTGGAGACATCTGACTACAGGAAGTATCGGATGCTTTTGGACCCTTACCCTTTCTTCCCAAAACCACAGCAAGAATATCAAGGGAAGGGTAAAATGTTAACTGTTCCCTTTTAAAAAAATATGAAACTTCTTGTAAAAATATGTTTTAAAACAAGATATCTATAGATATATCTCTATATAGAGATATAGATAATGTAGTTTCCAGCTGTTGCTTCACAAAAATGCAGAGGTCAAAAACTTTAGAAGACTTTGCTCTGGGAGAAGCAAACGTTTCCTTAATCTCCCTCCTGCCATTTAAAAGCCACCTCTGCAATGCTCAATGTATCTGTAGCAAGGCAGGACAAATGTAACTAGGCCCAAGTGCAGTTCAAACAGTAGCCCTTTAGGCCACTATTCCTTGAAAAGGGCATTCAAAACTCAGAATAGCCAATAACTTTTTTGTGTTGCTTTCAAGAGTGTCATCACAGCAAGGGTTAAGCCTTAACCCTTAAAAGTGGAATGACTGCTGGTGCTGACTGATCACGTTTATGTGCAAATGGGTGTGAAGTGGGATTGCGCCTGTGACCACATCTCCTCTGTGTGCATTCATCATAACTTCCAGACACAGCCTACATGAATATATGAAGCTGCCCTATACCACAGCAGGCCATTGGTCCTTCTTGCTCAGCATTTTCTAGAGCTGAGCAAAAATTTATCACAAGACATTTTCCTGTGAAAATTTCTGGAGATTTTTCTTCTCCCTTCACTCTTAGCCTTTCTGTTCCACATAGCCTGTTGACTCCAATCTTCTATTTTTCCCACAGTACCATTTGCCTGATCTTTTCTCTTTTCTTTATCCACTTTTCTCTCTTAACATCTTTTCTCTCTTAAGTTCCTCTTTGTAGGAAGTCTTTCCCTCTACCACCATTTTCTTTCCTCTTCTCTATGAGCTATACTTTGGAGCTCATTTCAGAGCATGTGAAAGAAACACAAAGATAATGGCAATGCCCATATGAAGCTTCGGAGATATCCTGAAATAGACCACCAACGATCTAGCCCAATATTTGTCACCTCGGAATGGCATGGACTCAGGTGGAGGCATTTTCCAGCCCCTCTTGAGATCCATTTAATTCAAGATGTCAGAGGTTAAGCAGGATATTCTGCATGCAAAGTATATTTATGAGCTATCCATCTCCCAATGGCAATAATATCAGTTTTCATGGTTCCTCCAATTCACCCTGCACAAATATACAATACCTTTTGTGAAAAACAGAGTCTACTGCAATTTCTCTTCACTCTCCCTGTGTCTCTTGATAGTAGTTTCATCTACTAGATATGGGGGATACTGTTCCAATAGATCAGAATAGAAGGTTCCCTGATAATTGTGCTTAGAGCTTTTGAAGGGTACAAGTGTCAGACATGGCTTTCAAATACTAGAGTTCTACATCCATATATCCTCACAGCTGTAATATTCATTTTGGAAAGCAACCCCATCCAAGGCAAGCAGCCTAATGATTATACATTATTACAGCAGCTGGCCACTGAGCAAAGTTTGCTTTATCCTTAATATTTGCCTAAAATAATAGTATAAAAAGAAGGGATATTCAATCTTTTATTATTATTTTAAGCCTGCCAAGAAATTTTAACCTGGGGGAACAAAACATGGATGCTTCCATCCTGCGGTGACGTTTTCAATACATCCTTTATAGGAGTCTCCAGACTGATATAACTTGAGATTCTCACTAGCTTCCCTTAGGATCAGGTGTTGCACTGTGCATAATATTCCATTCTGTGTCTCCATATGAATGGCTGGAACAGAGGAAACCTTGTGTATTCATGCACTTCTTCCAGTTCATTTCCTCTATTGTCCTGTGCAGTTCTTTTTCTCATCTAACCTGAAAGCCCTGTCTTAGAGAGAGAGAGAGAGAGAAATTGTATCCTTCTGCCCCTGATAAATTATCATTGAAAAGTAACATAAGACAATAGCAGCACTTACTCTCAAAGGACATTACTGTGTAAGACATTTAAGATGGACTAAGGAACCTTAAATTGTTTTGCAGTTTCCTGCAGGAAGATAGCAATTCTGTTCAGTTACAGCCAGTAAATAATAAATGGTGAACCAAGCACTTTATAGCACACAAAGATCTATTTCACTGGCCTGCCCCTGATGACCTAGCATTGGCGAAACGTCTATATGGGGGTAAGAATGGGGAAGGTACTCAACAAAGTTGTACTCAGAGGTGACCTACTGAAATTAATAAACATGACTAAGTTAGGTCCATTAACTTCTCTGTGTAAAACTTATTTGAATACTACTCAATATATTTCCAAGCAGCACAGTCTTGAGGTTAGATCCAAAGGTTGTTTCCTCAAACTAGTCAAAAAAGCATTGTTTTATGAATAAGGGAGAAACAATTGGGGTATAATATTTCTCTGCTAAAAGGCCATATTTTCATGTAATGCTAATTGTGCCAGTTCTGAAGAAATGAATGACAGCAGGTGATTGCAGGCATAATTGACATCAGCAACAGAAAGGCAGCTAGTTCATACTCAACGTATTATGGAAGGTCTTACAGCTTTCGACATGCAATGTGAACTCCTATTTCTAAGTCAGTTTTGCTGTGCTAACAGCACTGCTTGGGAGTAAGTATTGGCATTACATGTGCAAACCTTTAAGCATGTGCTTTACTGGCAATTATTCAATGGTAATCCATTCCCACCCAGCTAATCTCCTCTACCCACTACACTGTTCCCTCTTCTGTCCACCCACCCAGTTCCAACATTTGTTCCATGCCCCCTTCAGCTCCCCCATCCTCCTTACATTAATATTTCATACTCCATGTGATCGCCTCTCCTCTGCTGTCCAGACACAACCTCTAGATTTGGTACATTCCATCTGGACTTATTCCCTAGACATGGCAGTGATACGATTAATAAGTTGATGGGTGGACGAAATATATGCTTTGCCAAGCCTAGGTTACAACCATGCTATACTGTGCCCAGTGGTGCTGATCTGGCTGCCCTTCCATAGTGGGCCACAGTCAGCTGTGAAAAGGGCCCCATCTGCATTATACATTTTTTAATTGGGTTTTATAAACAAGAACAATGTTATACAAATACATTTAAAGCAGTAACACAACAATTCAAACAGTCATGGCTTCTCCCAAAGGATCCTGGGGAGTGTGGTTGGTTTTTTTTAAGGGTGCTAAGAATTGTTAGGAGACCCCTACCCCACTCACAGAGCTACAACTCTCAGAGTGCTTTTACAATCTCTGACCAAGTCCTCTTCCCAGGCCAGTTGTTTTGAAAATCCCTTTATATACAAATCTTGAACAACTAACCAGTTTTAACAAAACAAAAAAAAAAATCCTTCCAGTAGCACCTTAAAGACCAACTAAGAACTAACTTAGTTGGTCTTTAAGGTGCTACTGGAAGGGGAAAAATTTTTTTGTTTTGACTATGGCAGACCAACACGGCTACCTATCTGTAACCAGTTTTAATCATCGGAGTACTTTTCCTACATTAATCAGTATAAGTGAAAATGCAAAACTAGGGAGGACTTTATATTTTACCATTATTGTGTATTATGCCTTGATATACCAAAGCAGTTTGGGGCTTTTCCCTTGCAAAATATGTTAAAATGCAGAATTCAATTTTCAAAGGATCAATATGTAAGCTTCTGTTTTTCAGGAAAGGTTAAGAACTTACAAGCAAATGTTCTCCTCTAATTGGACACACTCCAGCAAAGCTCCCTAATATAACATGTTTATGTTATTTGCAGTAAAACCCACATTTTTATGCATTTGTATATGCATTTTTTTGTACATGCTACTTGATTGGAGAACTCCATTGCAAAATTTGAAGAAGTGCAATTTTTAAGGATGGCTATGTTTTGGTTTGTGTATTGTTTCAGAAAGTATGAATTGTGCAGATTTGCATTTCCATACGATCTGAATCAAATGTCTCCCCCATCCTTTGTTTTTAAAGTCAGGCAGAGTATGGGAGAATAAGCATGGACAAACCAAAGTATAGGTTTTCTCACTGAGGTGGTAAATCTCTTCCTGAATCATATCACTTCAGAGTCTCTCTTGGGAGGGAGGTGAAGCTCAGATTATTAGATGATCCTCCAGACAAAATAACCAAGGAATCTTCAATGTCAGAGAAAAAGTTTCTACTCTATCCAGCCTTGACATTTTGCTTTCTATGTGCAGCAGTACAGCACATACGTAGCTTCACCCCTTCAAATAAGAACTACTTCATCCAACCCTTTCCCCCATTCCCATAAGGGCACTGCTATGTTGCACCATTTGCCACAGTGTGGTGAATTCTTACAGATTTGTTCTGCACATTGATTCCTTATCCTGGCCCCTCCATGCCTTGTGTCAGTAGTTGCACTTGTTGGTGAGAGATGCGCTATGGCAGAATCAGCCCTTATGTGTTTGTGCTTGTTTAATGCAACAGTGGGGAGCCTGTGACCCTCCAGATATTCTTGGACTATAGCTACAACTCCCATCGACCCTTGATCCATGTTGGCCTGCAGCTATTGGGAGTTGGAGTCCAACAGCATCTGCATGCTCAACACCCTTTGTGTCACACACACTCTGGTGACTCAGTTATACATAGCTTTTTAATAAGATAATCAGTTATATGTAAAGCAGACAAGGACCCATCCTCTTAGTACATTATCTGTAGATATTTGAAGAAAGGAAATAAATGCATTGCTTAAGCTATATCTGCTCTAAAACTCTTCTTTGAAATATCAATATTTCTCCCGAAATATGACTTATATTGGGACACAGGCAAGATTCCAGAACAAATTTAAATAGGCACCGCTGGGGTAGTAAAAGCCACAGAAAGTTGGCAGTCTAATGGTATTACATATGGAAGTAGTGTGAGCACCTACCATGTGTTTGCTCTGATAAAACCCAATGAGGCCTGTCATTATTTTTGAAATGTGTTTCTCTTACCGCAGGTAAAATTGCATTGTGTGCAAGCCCCATTTGGTGGGACTACGGGGTTTTTGTTCAGTTCAAATGGCTGAAATCTCTTTTGCTTGCCAGCCGTGGGTGTCTGAGCTTTGCTGGATTGCAGAGTAATCAGGAGGAAACGATAGACCACAGGATGCATACAGCAGTTGGAGTTATAAACATTTACCAGAACTCTGCTTTCAGAAAGAAACTCAAGCTGCTGCATTGGCACTCTTTCAAGTAGAGGTCTTTTGGATCCATCCCACTGACCTGGGAAATTCCAAAATGGTGGTTTTCAAAATAAATTTCCAAATCTAGCCACATCTGAAGCAACTCAGAAAATGCTGCTTTGGAGGCTAGGATTAACACATTTCCCACACTCAACAACAAAAACCATATTTTGGTATATCGTTTTCCTCCCTCTTTGCTATACTACTACCACAACTCTTCCTCCTCCTCCTCCTCCTCTTCTTCTTCTTCGTCTTCTTTCCTCAGAATTTCCAAACATTCAGCTTTCATAAAATGTCAGTAATAAGTGGTGTCTATTAAAACAGGCAACCAATTCAATTATCACAGGTGAAATATGAGGTCTACTGACTGTGCTGATCAACAGTAATTGTTGCATTTTGCACTACTTGCAGCTTCTGAAATGTGTCTAAAGGAAACCCCACATAGTGTGAATTTCAGTAACACAGTCTGGAGGTTACTAGATCACTTTTTACACAGGAGTACTAACCCATCTAAAGACAGACTGTATCATCACTTTCTGGACTCATAAACCCAGAACACATAATAATTTTGTGTAGATTCAGTTTCTTTTTCTTTTCTTTTTTTGGCCTTCATCTCACCCATTGCCACCTCCAGGCACTTGTCCAGAACTTCAGTGGCATCTCCTGATTCAGTTGGAATAGAAAGAGAGAGCTGAGTATTATCAGTATACTGATGGCACCTCACTCCAAATAGGAAGGCAACCCTATTTGTACCGAGGGCTTCAGCTGTTCCCCCGCTCAGCTCTGCTACTGGCGGGGAATAATCCAAACTAAAGTCGGCTGGCTGTATATGTGGTAGGATTTCTTGTGTCATAAAGGAAGAGCTATCTTCTTGTTCAAAGGTTAAGTCTCCCAGTTTTGTTTGCATAATTCAGTGCCAGACGAGAGTTCAGATAGCTACAAAGGGGACATCTTGGTAGAGATAAACATCCAGAAGAATTTAGAAAACACATATAACAGAGGCCGCCTCTGACATTGTATATATCTTGTGTCTATATTCAAGGGAAGCTTACATTTTGTTAAAGAACCATGGCATAATAAATCATAAGATCAAACAAATAATGCATCAGAATAAAACAGCATATAATGGAGAGTTTCAGGGACCAGATTGTTTAAAAGGGTTGTTCAGAGATTCCATCCATGGTTAACAACACCGTGCAAGCAAGCAGTGGAGCTGCATGAAACAGTTTCTTCCCCTGGAATCTGCAGGTAGAATACAAATATTGAAAGGAACGGCACCCTTAATGAGATTCAAAATATTTTAATACTTCCGTTTAAAGCTATGCTTCTCTTACTGACATTTTATTAAAATGTAAGCATGCTTTTTTAAAGATAAAGTTGTGTTTCTTTCATAATATAAAACAAATATGCGGTTCAGAACTTTGTAAAGGTGGCAATTAAGGATGTGCTCACAACGTATCCATTTTCCATGACACAATTTTATTTTTATCATTCTAGCAAACTTAACATGAGTAATGTTTCCTTCACTCATGTTAGTTGAGCAAATATTTACTGACTTGTCTAAAATGTTTAAACTGAATTAGATAATTTACATGGATGTAAGTCTCATCAAACACAATGGAAATTTCTTCTGAGCAGAC
The DNA here is from genome assembly GCF_964270895.1 of Podarcis filfolensis. Taxonomy (NCBI): domain Eukaryota; kingdom Metazoa; phylum Chordata; class Lepidosauria; order Squamata; family Lacertidae; genus Podarcis; species Podarcis filfolensis. The sequence continues at coordinate 54,835,550 of NC_139607.1, read as the reverse complement.
ATATATTGTGCTGTTAAAAATGCTATTGATCACGAAAATTTGTGCACATTTAATTTTTAGAAGATAAGTCTTATTCACAGGAGAGGTGATTTATTGCAGCTGTTCAGCTATGGACAATGGGAAACATGAGATAAGCCAATGTTGTCTTGGCTGTGGGAAGTAACAGATTCGGTTTAGGAAACTGGTTCAAATAGGCGCATATTTAGTTACAGAGTGGCTCTTGGCAAGCCACTGACTTCAAACTTTACATTTTCTCACATACGGTGGTCATGTGTGCATTAATGGGGGGGAGCAAATGTATCAACAAAACAGGGGACAAAAGAAGACATTGATATGCAAAAAAATTATTGCATGTGCTAATTTATATGTATAGCTGTTGATGAGCAACTTCAAAGCCCCTGCTCTCATAACTGTTTATCTTTAAACAGGGCAGCCCTTCAAACAGAGGGCTATTCTCTGTCATTCAAATAAATTAGGACCCATGGCCAACCTATCTTCACAGTGATGGGTCAGGCTAAAATGCTACACACCAAGCTCTTGGCATGAAAGGTAGGATATAAATGCTAGACACAGCCTCCATTCCAGGGAATTTCCTATTCCTGATATTCATTCTATTCTATCCTTGATTAAATTATTATTATTATTTATTGAATTTATATACCACCCTATACCCAGAGGTCTAGGGCAGTTCACAGAAATATCAACATAAAAACCACTATCTATCTATCTATCTATCTATCTATCTATCTATCTATCTATCTATATATATTCAAAATAAAAACAGCCCAATAATCCCCCCCCAAAAAAGAGCCACATTTTAAAAAAGGCATAGAAGGTAAAAAATTCAGTGTTTGGGCTTGATCCAGGGCATGGTGAAGTCAATGGCCTATCTCTTTTTGACATCAAAAGTCCATGAGCCAAGCATCACTCTCGCACACACAACACACAGTGTAAGTTGCAATGTGTGGGTGGTTATAGATCAAATGGCTCCTTTGCTTTGACAGAAAATACATTTTGTTTTCAAAATGTGTGTTTCTAGGGGGATTCAGGTTTCTGCTAAAGCCTGAAGTGTGATTAGTGCTTCCGTTCTTCTACTTAGGTATCAGCATGGGGTGACTTGGCCAAGTCAAAACCAAGGAGGCCGGTTAAAAATTCTTCCAAATAATATTTTCCAAAAGAAATCAGCTTGATGGTAGTAGATGAAAGGCTGTCAGCTTCCCTTCATTAGCTTTTTCATGCATGCAGAACTAAACATGTCATTTTGGTACGTGTGGCTTACTATTTCAAAGAAAATGGAAGCTTCTTGGCTTCTGCCATTTCACCAGAGATGTGTGTGCCACCTTCCCACCCACCACTTTCCTCTCCAGCAGGAAGGCAAAAAGTGCAAAGAATAAAAATATATTTTTTTGCTAAATGTATATTATAGATTATATGCCCTGTTTCTGAGTTGCTATTCGAATGACAAATATTTACCAGATACCTAGATGGCTAAGAGCCTAATACATGCAGAGAAATCTTTGTCGCGGTGAAATGTTCCTGGAAATATACTTTAGAGCATGCATGCAAAAGTCAGAGACAAAGATTCTAGCCCAGCATGTCCCCTAGAAAGGAACTGCATGGTGAATATAATGGCTCCCACTTCATGAATCCCTTAATTAGACTGGGAGCAACAAACCACATTTGAACCAGTAGTCATGATTTGTTTTCCTCGGACAGACCATGACTGGGAAAACAAGAATAAACTTTGGCTGATCATCTTGATTTGTCGGGTGCAAAGCAAACCATGATCCCTGGTTCAGATATAATGCTCAGCCAAGGATGATGGCTGGTTGCTCCCACTCCAGCCGAGGGAGAAGCAAAGCTGGTGCCATTATGTTCACAGGTGATTCCTTTCCTGGGGACAGTCTGGGCCAGGAAAGGAGCAAAGAAGGAATCATCTATGTGTTTATGACAAACTATTAACTATAGTTTACTGTTATGTGTAAACACTACCAATGTGTGACCCAGGAAAACCAGGGTTCTACTGCTGCTTTGTGACATGAACTGCACTGAGCCTTTGGACTGGGTGGGATAAAAGTCTAGATAGATAAAATAAATATAGAAAAAGCCTATAATACATCATGAGGGCTTTTAGAAAGTTAGGGCAGACTTTCACAGATAGGTTTGGCCATTGCTTTCTTGAAACATCCTTTTGCTGCTTTGATATAGACTGAACAAATTAAAAATTAGTGGAAATATGGTTATTGTAATGAAGAATCAATTTCTAAGGTAATTTATTCAAACTAAACAGCTCTGCTTTTAACAAGGACTTTTAATTGGGCAGTAGAACTTCCTGCCCCCCTTCTCTCCGTGTTCCTCTGAGCAGCCCATAAATCTGTAATTATGTTTCCCCAACTCTCCGGAATAGATTTAGGGGTTGGGGGGCAGGGAGAGGAGAGGGTGGGGAAATTTCATTGTGCAACTAAAAGTTCTTGAACTAGTGTGATTGCTTAGTTGGATATCACCCTAAGTGAGGTGTTCACCAATTATTTATAGCTGGGGTTGGGGGTTGGGGAAAGAACTTCACTCATGAAATCTTGTAGTAGCATGGGTCAGACAGATCTAAATTGAGTCAGTTTGGTGTTTTTTTTAAAAAAAAATTGACTAACATTTTAAAATACGATTAAGGATTAAGAATTAAGGATTAATATTTGATGGACAGGCAGGTATGCAATTATAATGAAGGTATCTAGGTATAATTTAATGTACAGCCATTTATTTCATTAAAAATACAAATGGGTTTTTAAAAAATGCCCTCAGAGTTCACATTTCACCCTGAGAATCCCAAAATGTGCCCCACCCTAAGTTTGTTTCAATGTCTGGTTCTTTATTTTACATGCTAACACGGGTGGAGAGTACAAGAGATAACAAATCAAAAACATTAAATATTAAATGAGACCATCACATATTTTTTCTCTCTGTGGAAAATATTTGAATATATAAATCTTTGTTTCTAGTCTGAGGTCATACTTCCAAGTAGTTAATCACTGGAATGAGTTTATGGAGGTGCACCCAGTTCTCCAAACTAACTTGCACAACTTGTTACTCCCGTTAATGTAATATATGTTCACACTCCCACCATAGTTTATTAACCTTCAGAGGAAGTTGGGGCATAAGAAGACTGAAGCTGGGAAGTTTCTCAATGTTTTAATTAACTTGCATTCCGGTCCTTAAGTGCCTGAGGCAGTGTGAGTCCTTTGGAAATGGATGGGGCTGGCACAGAGAAGATTTTTGAGAAGAGGTGTGTTTAAAATAACATATTCCTGGCAGGACAAGGCATTCATGATACTCTTTCGCTTTGCAGAGAGTGTCACTATTAGCCAAATGTTGCTGCTTAATTTCTCCAGAGCCCCCAAAGGGAGGAATATTCTGCTTAGATGAGGTGGAGCCCTTATAACTCACAGAATTCAAGAGCCTGTGGGTACTAACATTCTTTGAAACGTCTGCTTTTAATTATACTCATATTTGCTCTGCCAGATAGCAGGTGGAATGACTTTTGAGTGAGCAGGAGTATCTTATATAAGATCCGCTCAGCAATTCTCTTTAAGGGATTCTCTTTCAAGGTTACCTGCATTGGCTTGAGATGATTCTCAGTGAACTCTAGTGAACCCTCTAAATTCTGGAGCAGCCAGCCAGTCATAAAATGAGGCATTTGCTTCTGTACTAAATAGATGGCAATACAAACCTGCCTTAGCTATTTTCGCTGTTCTTCGGTCACATGATTTTTACAGTCACCCCAAGGTCAAGGCCAGCTGAAGACATTTTACTGCCTGAGAAGGATAAGGCGATGGCATTCCACATATGGAAGCTAATGACTTTACTTCAACACTAGAAAGGGGATAACATTTGTGAATGGCAGGGCAGCTCAGGCAGTGAAGACATGGCTCAGTCTCCTGCTGCGCCATTGCTGCTTGCTCATTGCTTTGCTTGGCCCATTTTGCCACTCAGACAAATACTGCAATACAACAGTGGTGGTGCAAGCACACATCACATGAACAGACCAACATATCTACATTTGCGATACCTGCTGGAGTGGGTGGCTTCGACTGGCTGCATCTCTGCTTGCTCAGGCAGGGGTCTCTCCCAACAGCACTGTCCATGATGTGTTGGTTATTTCCAACCCCCTTAGCTCAGACAACCACAGGTGCCTTGCATTGTAATTTCAAGTGGCGAAATTTGGGGCTTACCATTCTTTCCCATCATTTAAAACTTAGCAGAGTGCATTGATCAAAAAGCCACAGTTCTATAACAGAACAGGTAGTGCAGTTTAGAAACAGAGACAGAAATGTTAGCTCTATAATCTGGAACACTAATGCAGTGATCCCCGCATCTGAATGCATCCTAAATCCTGATGGGCAAGAGTTGAGAGAACATATTGTGGGACACATATCTGGAAGCATCTGGTACACATTCTCTGGCCTCAAAAGAAGAAGAAGAAGAAAAGAAACTGATCCCACAAAATAAAACAAGATCCTGCAGATCCAATGCATCCACTAGGCATGTCCCCAACATACTCTGTTTTTGAGCTTACCAGCTGACGATCAGTGTCAGTGGAAAAGTGACAGTACTAGAGCTTTTAGTTGCCACACTGGAGAAGCCTCCACCCACAGACTCTTGTCTCTGCATGTTGATTGGGAGATGCACAGCATGTGACAGCCAGTCTCAGCATGTGAAGTGGGGCTCTGCTCTGCCCTCCTGGCTGCCATGGTGTTGGCACTTGCTGGGACCAGTATGGGGCAGGGCAGAGTGGCAAAAACACTGGGTGGGGGCACATCAGCCACCCTTTCAGACAGTTTTTATTGTGCGGTTTGCTATAACTGATTTTTTTGTTTTGTTTTAAGTTGTGTTTTTTTCCAGTTTAATAAAGGTAAAGGTAAAGGGACCCCTGACCATTAGGTCCAGTTTTGGCCGACTCTGGGGTTGCGGCGCTCATCTCGCTTTACTGGCCGAGGGAACCGGCGTACAGCTTCCGGGTCATGTGGCCAGCATGACTAAGCCGCTTCTGGCGAACCAGAGCAGTGCACAGAAATGCCGTTTACCTTTCCGCCGGCTATTTATTTACTTGTACTTTGACATGCTTTCGAACTGCTAGGTTGGCAGGAGCAGGGACCGCGCAATGGGAGCTCACCCCATCGCAGGGATTCAAACTGCCGAGCTTCTGATCAGCAAGTCTACTATGCAAATAAAACAAATACTACTAAGTCAGCATATGAACTTCTAATATTGTTTTGCTTTTGTGTTAAATTGAACAGTCATTTTGCCTTAGATAAAACTTCACAAAACTTTTCACAGGGCATTGGATCAAGTAAAAACATTCTGGCGCAATGGAAAAAACTGCACTTCACTTTTCACCTGTCTTTTCCAAAACGTGCTGCCAGAAATGTAAGACGTTTGACAGAGTTTCAGTGGAATGCTTTTCTTCTCAAAGAAACAAAGGCTTTATTTTCAGACTCTTCAAATCCGTATCTAAAAAGAGACATTTGCTTTGTGGTCTAGGGACTGAGACGTCTGTGTTTGAAATAATTTAGTTAACACATGCTATTCCTTTTATATGCCTTTGTTAGAACTTATTTTTATTTCGGTTATGACCTTAAGACTCTCTTCTGCAATCTGGTGGGTATATCCACATTTCCAAGGGAAAGAGATGGAAATTATGCAACTCAGTAATCTGGATCGTGTTTCAGAATTAAGCTTTAAGGATTCATCCTAAATGCTATTTAGTACTCCCAATCCTGGTGATGGAATGGAAGAAACTGATCAGTGGCTTCAACACCTGCCAAGACCGAGCTGCCTATATTAGGGCATTTGTGCATAATTTGAGGGAAATGATCCTGTGACCACAGAATGCCTCACTCAGCTTAACCTACATTTACTGCTTCATAGCCCAATTCACTTCTAGCAGCTTAGCAATGGAGTGATAAATGCAGAATGAACTGTGAGGAGGGGGCATGAGGAACCAGTCACCCAAGTGTTTTGCCGTACACTGAACTCTGCATGGATCCACTCAACCTACTGTCACTATATGCAAATTCAGTGGTGTAGATTAATTAATTCAAGTTGAGCACTTGAGTTTCAAGACCAATGTTCACTTTTCAGTTATCACAGCCCCTTCACTACCATAGGTTTGAATAAGGCAGGTGTTACTCTGAGTCCCAGTGGAGGCTAGTCCATTAGGGCAAATATGGTATTGTCCCCATAATATTCAGTCTTGATTCCTCCAAGCCCTCCTGTCCAGAAGGTAGCTTTGGCATGGTTTTAGTGTCGACCTTGTAGAATTCAGCAGAAAGGAAGACAGGAACAAAAGGAACTAGTTGGTTAGAGTTAGATGGTTCTACCTGCCATTGGCTCTTGCGCCGCCTAATTTCAATCTTCCTGTCTTCTGCCTTACCAGCCTCAATGTGCCTCAGCCACTACTTCTGAGCCCTATAATGCAGGAATGGTTAACCTTTTCTAGTCAAGTCAAAAATGTCTTGCTTATTGCCCAGTAATATGAAGATAAGCTACTTGAGAAGTCTTGCTTTTATTTCCCATATTTCACTCGCTTTTGTTCCAAATTTCCAGGGCCAGCCCTACCATTGGGCACATTTAAAGATGCAAGAAGGTATGGAAGGTAATGGTGGCAGCCAGTAGAGGTCGGTGGGGCAGTGTGGATGGGGAGGTTTGGCTCACCTGGCTTCCTAATGCTGAATGTTGTTGCTGTTTGTCAAGAGGGGAGGGGCAAACTTGCAGGGAGCTCAACATGGTGTGGGTGTGACAGGGGAGCCCATCCAATGCTCCCACCACTGTGGTTGCGCAACAAAACTCCTCTTCCTCCCACTCCTGTTCCTCTTGACAAACAGCATCTATGTTCCATGTGGGGAAACCAGGTGAGCAATATTACATCACTGATCACTACTGGCAGCACTACCAGTGACTGCTCCCTTTGCTGCAAGACAGAACTGTGTGTGCCATGTGGCCTGTCTTTTACTGCCCAGGCTAGCCTGATACCTTCAAGTTCAGTGGAGAATCCTATCACCAGTGTTGAAGTATGATTCAGCTGTCTGTCTGGTCAGCTGCTGTACATGGAATATGGCTTAGGGCACTATTGGTCCTGTGCCTCAGGTGGCAAAATGCCTTGGGCCAGTGCTAAAAAGGCATTGCATGTCATGTTTTACTGATCCATTTATTCTTCTCTTTGAACCATGTTATATTTCCCCTACGTCCTAAAATGGAATTACTTCATCCAACAGCACTTCCATGTAATTGCAGCCCTCTGTAGCTAATGGAAAGTAGTCACTGACCCAGCAATGTTTACTAGCTTCGTAGCACAAGGCTATATAGACTTATTGCTTCCAAGATTCCCACCTACCCACACAAGTTTTTGCTTTTTGAGCCTGGAGAATTAAACATCCAGAGCATCTGGACCAGCCACACAATTGTGAATTATGCAATTATGTAGGAGTGTGTGGATTACTGAACAATTCCCTGGCATGTTTGGTCACTGTGATGTTCCATGTTCCTGCCTTTTGTGCACAACAAAAATGTTTTGAAATATGTTAGAGCAATTGGCTGGCTGTTGATTTTTAAAGCCAGATGAGCTGTGTTTTGCCTGTTATTCCTTAAAGGAGTGGAGATAAAGTTAAGCATCATCAACTGTTTCCTTTTTGTCAGCAGCATCCTTGTGTGTCCTTAACAACCTCTGCAAATACAAATGGAGCTGCTAGTGGGGAGATCATATTTTATCTTTATTTTGTCCATCTCCATATATGTCACTGCATATTAGCTGGTAGCAGTACTGCATTATCTTCAATAGACCACAAACTCACCTGTAACAGTTATTGTATTATAGCCCATCACCTTCCAACATGGAGACAACAGTGCTGTGATCCATGTACGCCACAAAGTGGACATAACACTAGGCCAGCTCAGTGTTTTGGATGGGGTTGCATTCCCCTTGAAAAACTAGGTGGGGAGTTGCTGAATTCTGCCTTGTTCCTGGATTCCTAGCTAGTAGTTGTGTCCAGGAATGCTTTTGTCAAGGTTAAGTATATACACCTGCTGTGCCTGCTTCTGAGAACAGAGATGTTGCCATGCCTAAGTTACATCAACATTTTGCTTACTGTAATATGTTCTATATGGGGTTGCATTTGAAGAACATCCAGACACACAATGGCAAATCTCTTGACAGATTATTTTTATTGTACACTATATACTATTCTGACCTCCTTAGGGAGGAAAAGCAAGATATAAATGATTTTAATCATGAGCAGACATTTATATACATGCATCAATTTGCACATGCAAACAAGATGTGATCAACAAAGGATTTGTGGCAACTCTGATCTCCCTCCACACACCAAGTGTATCCACAGTCGATGAAGAACATTTGCTGTTGTGATTCTATCCCACAATAATTTCATTACTGATTTTAACTGTTTTTTTCTGTGCTCCAGAGGAGGAAAGTTATGATAAAAAAGTGAATCATTGTTTAATTGTGCAATTGTAATGCAAGTCTATTCAGAAGTAAGCCACAGTGAGTTCAATGGAGTTGTCACTAGGAGGTATATATAAAATTGCAGACTTTGCCGTTCTCTGGTTTCTATGGTCACACCCAGATGATACATTTAAAGTGCACAGTTGCACCCAAAGAATCATGGGAATTTTAGTTGGTTAAGGGTGCTGGGAATCATAGCTCTGTGAGGGGTAGATTAACCTTCCAAGGGTTCATTGGGGGAAGCAATGACTGTAGTATAAAGGTTAGTGCAAATCTCTTGCAGTTACCGGTAATTCATATTTAGTTTGCTTTACCATCACTCATTTGCTGCAACATGGATTCAGTGGCCCTTTGATGTTTATTTGTTAATAAAGGGATTCTCTATTTGCTGGCAGTTTTGTAACAAGGGAAGTTCATTTCAAGTCTTTTAAACTTTGGAAACTGTTCTTTGATCAGATCCTGGCTTAATGCCCTTTGGATGGGGAGAAAAGACCAAAATTGCTGTCTGCAATGCCGAAATGATTTAAAGGCTGCTTAGCTTAATGACAATTGTAAATGGTGAGTCAGAAGGTCCTAGTGACTCCCTTGGTTTATAGCCCTAGCTACCAGAACCACCTTCTTCTTCTTTTGTTAGACAGATGGTGCTAACAAAGGAGGGTCACTGGGTGCTAATCTAATCTCTGAAAAGAGAGAGGCTTTATTTGCAGTTAAAAAGGAAACACTCATTAAGAGACCTGAATGGTGAAACAGAGAGTAATAAAAAAAATCCTGTATAAAAATAACTGTAGAGTTGATCCAACATAATACAGACAGAAGCCACCATCTGTGCAAAAACTCACGTTAAATAAATAACCCTTGTGACCCCCCTTTCTTCTTCTAGTGGCACAATAGTCATAAACGTCCCTTCGCCTTAACTCATGATATAATTTTTAGGTGTTCATGTTGGGCAGGAAAATACTTTTTATTGCTGAAAGTGATAATTAGATGTACAATATGAGTAGTGGTGTTTGGTAACTGGACCTCAACTCTGGATGAATATAAACCTACATACATTTCAATCAAATAAACTTACATTTCTGTTAACATATTTATCCCCCTTTGCAGACATTTTAAGTGTAACTCTCCTAAACATCCCAACAGTCTAACAGTGTGAACATTCTTGCAATCATTCTCCAGAGAAGGAGACTTTGTTCACTATATGGACCATCACAAAATGGCTCAGACCCAGGACTGGCCAGATGCCATGCCTTTTGCCACCGAAGGCAGGACTGGCATCAGCACCCAGCACTCTCCAGTACTGAAAGACAATTTCCCTGGCACTGGTGCTGTTTGTCCCTCTCGCTCACCTATGGTTTATTTGGCCATGGATTTATCTGGTGGCAGTGGGGGTTTTTTTGGAACCTGCCCTCCATGATACCTAGAGCCCCAGATACAGTAGGAGACATGTGATTTATTTCATAAAATTTATACACTTGATTGTAAAATACTTCAGAAGGGGTTTACAAAATGCTGCAAGGCAGGCTGCTTCCTAGATCCACTATATAAAAGTTCTAGGACGTGTCATTCAAAACTCCAGAAAAATAACCCCCAACCCATTTTGTACCATGCTTCTCCCCACGCTGTAAAATGGCAAGTAAATAGAATCAGGCCACTCGCCATTTGAAAAAAATATGTTTGAAAGCTTTTGAATAGGCCTCTACAAAAATAGTTGGTATAAGAGAACCTGAAAACTCACACCAGATACTTTAAGATGAGCAGTCTTTGTCAACCTGATGGCAAAGACTAGTTGTCTTCCTTCCGAGGCTTCCCTCCCCTCATTGCACTTAATGTAAAACAGGAATTGTCATGCACTATTGCACAAATAAATAGATAAATGAAATGAAAGGATTCTGAAGAGCTCTTCAAAACAGATTTCATTTGTACGCTTCACTGGCGCTTGTTTGAAGGCCCCTCTCTCTTTATACTGAGCTTTTGATCATTAATATTAATAATGTCAATGGAAGCATGGTATAAAGATTAATTTTGAATAATAGGAAGTGTGATGAAAGACCCGTTTGAGCTTTTAATGCACTGACAACTTGAAAAACAAATTGAGGAGCCGTGGCTTTTGAAAAATAAAACAATAGGAAAAGGGTAACTGCCTTATGGAAATATATCCTTTAGCAACCTGAAATGAAATAGGCTAACCCCTTTTTAAAATCTAAAATGATGTAACATGTTTTAACTGTCTTTGGGTGGGGACTAGAAGCTGGAACCTCTGATTCAGGGGAACAGAGCCAGAATCATGTCCAAAACCATCAATAATCAAAAACTCAAACACTCCAGTACCTCCTAAACTATACTCTGCCTCCACAGTTGGATGCAACAACTCTTCTGAATACCATTTGCTGGAAATGACAGGAGGGGGAGATGCTATTGTGCTTCATCATTTAGTGGTAGCATTCATATCTGTGATAATGTAATGTTGTTGTTGTTGTTGTTTAGTTGTTTAGTCGTGTCCGACTCTTCGTGACCCCATGGACCAGAGCTCGCCAGGCACTTCTGTCCTCCACTGCCTCCCGCAGTTTGATCAAACTCATGCTGGTAGCTTCAAGAACACCATCCAACCATCTCATCCTCTGTCGTCCCCTTCTCCTTGTGCCCTCCATCTTTCCCAACATCAGGGTCTTTTCCAGGGAGTCTTCTCTTCTCATGAGGTGGCCAAAGTATTGGAGCCTCAGCTTCACGATCTGTCCTTCCAGTGAGCACTCAGGGCTGATTTCCTTAAGAATGGATACGTTTGATCTTCTTGCAGTCCATGGGACTCTCAAGAGTCTCCTCCAGCACCATAATTCAAAAGCATCAATTCTTCGGCGATCAGCCTTCTTTATGGTCCAGCTCTCACTTCCATACATCACTACTGGGAAAACCATAGCTTTAACTATATGGACCTTTGTTGGCAAGGTGATGTCTCTACTTTTTAAGATGCTGTCTAGGTTTGTCATTGCTTTTCTCCCAAGAAGCAGGCGTCTTTTAATTTTGTGACTGCTGTCACCATCTGCAGTGATAATGTAATAGGTAGCATCTACACAGGCTACGACTCTTCCTATATAACACCAATCTGAGTATGCTGTGGGTTGTGCTAGTACAGTTCACTTTGCGGCACTGGAGGCAACATGGCTGTGAGTTTGTGATGTAGTATGTCAAAAATCAAATCCTAGGCCATGTTAGCCCTTCCTTTAGTTCCACACACCAGATTTCGGCACAAATCTGCAGAACAGAACATCCTTGTTCCTTTTTGACAAATGGCCCCCACAGCCATTCTCACAGCTTATGTCAAGGCCAGTCAAACCTCATTACGAATTAAAGACCAGGCTTTTACTGTTTTTCTGCAAGCACTCAATTAAAGGCAGGTGTCTGGGCCTTCATCAGCACTAGGTGGTCGTGATTGTTTTTCCCCTCTCTCAGTGGTGACTTAATATCTTTCTTCACTTTGGAAATCCTTAAAACAACCCATCATCATTTCTTAATCATTTCTTTCCTACTGCATGTGTCAAAGTTCCCAAGTTATAACCAGGATTTCTTAAGCGGGGCTTTCAAATTGCTGCTTCCTCATTGCTTGAGTCAATAAGAGTGGTTAGTGATTGCAACAGAAGCTGGACAGCAGCTGCATGGCAGAGCAGCTGGTTTTGATTGAAGGGTCTGGGATTACTTCAGACTGTCTGATACAATCGCACCTCAGTTGATCGTCCTGCTTAGTTTGTTAATGACTGAAACAATTTAGATGTAGCACTGGCACTCAATCTATGCCCCAAAGTCTGACAGTGAATGATCTGTGGTGTCCAATTGGTTTTTTCAACTTGAGTTTCCAGTCCTCTTTGTATTCCTAGAATGTCCCCTTTCCTGCTCTGCACTCCACATTGGGTACTGATAGAAACCAATGCAGGTTTGGCCTGCACAGAGTATCTTCTGGCTGCAACTGTCACTACTGAGGACAGCCAGCATTGCATGGAAAATGCTTCATGCCTTTGAGGGGAAGCTTTGAAGGGCAAATGGCAAAGCACATGCTGCAATGCTGCTCTCTAGTTCCGTGGGCTCTTGAGGCTCAACATGGGACACAGACAGCTGGAACACGAGACTGAGTCAAACAGAGCTTGGCCAACTCCAATGGTCCATGCTAAGTCACATACAAGAGAGGTTATCTCTTCAGAGGACTAGATCCAGCTGCAGCCTTATGTAGGCTGACATGGCCTGACATGCAATGAGCTTCACCTCCCAGGAGGAGTTGGTTTGTGGGTTAAATGGCCCTCATTTTATTTTGAATCCTTTGGCCCCTGCAAGGCTGGAGTGAAAGAGATACTGCAGAGGAAACAGTCAAGAGTATGGCTGCAGGACTGTGCCATCCTATTGGAAGTACTGGAGGCTTTCTCACTGAGGAAGTAGCCCAAACCCCATCCTTATTTGAGTCTTGTGCACTGCAATGTTTCCTAGCCCTGGTTCATGGCAACCATTGCCAGTCACTGTAGGCTAGACTAAGTGAGAGGGACCAGTGGTCTGGCTTGATGTGAGGTAGCTTCCTAAGAAGCTGATAAGGCTGGTAAAAAACCTGGTGAGGTTGGTTTCGTGCTGTTGCATTGAGATTGTGATTTCCATCTCCATTTCATGACCTTGTATCTCCTTTCCATTTGACTGCATCAATATGAGATGATAACTTTGCATCAGCACTTATTAATGCAACGTCAGGCTAGGAAGATGCTAATTGCAATTCGCCTACTTGTTTTTGTGTACTGAAGGAGAAATATAGCAAAACACCCACCTGATCATGGGATCTGCTCTTTATGTTTTGTGATCAATATAAAAGTAGAATAAATCCATATACACTGTTCAGTTTATGTAGAAAACCCCATTTAGTGAGAATCTTTTTTAAAAGAAAAGAAAAAAAATCCCCTATATTAGACAAATGAGATTATACCTTTTAGTAAACTAACAAATCTTTAAATATTGACTGCAAGATTTCAACCTACACAAGACTATTCTTTCATAATCAGATTTCAGAAAAAATAGAAAGAGATATTTCAGAGGCAAAGTTATGCCTTCTCAGCTGAGCGTAGTGCTTTTTGAACAAAGAAATTGGAGCAAGTGCTGTTTCAAATCAACCACAAACTGGCCAATCTCCTCAATACAGAAATGACCCACTGACAGTGCCTCTGTCTTCCCAGGCTTCAAGCTCAGTTTATTGGCCCTCATTCAGTCCACCACAGCATCCAAACAATAGTCTAGATCATGCTCAACCTCTCCTGATTAAGATATTATGGAACTGTATGCAGAGCCAGATTTAATGGAGCATGACCTGTTCAGTCATGGGCATGGAGCTTTGGGGGTGCCGCAGGGGACTCCCCAACTATGATGTTGAATGGAAGGCAATGGGGGGACAGGGATGGAATGACAAATTTTGGCATCACATAGGGTGCCACTGAAATCTGAGATGCCAAGATCTGCCACTGCTGCCCCCAAATGCCTAATGAGCACTGTTTTTTAGTGTACAAAAATTAATGCATCACTTACTGGTATCTCTTTAACTCTGTGGGATAGGTTATATGGAGTTACTTGCCTGAAATCAGCCTGTCAGCTCAATAGCAGGGAGCATGGGTCTACATGCGGGCACCCTACATTCAACTCTGTGGTCATTCAGTGTCCTGCACTCCTCACTCTAAATTTCAATCACATAAGCTCTTGATCACTTCAAAGCACGGAACTAGATCTGTGAATTTATGATGTACATTTATGATGAATTTATGATGTATAATTGTTGGCATCCATCAGTTTCAAGAAGCAATGGAATAGTGCACCATTGGGGTTAAAGCAAACCATTGGAGAGTTACAGCACATGCTGTGGCTGTAGAAACCAATATGGGAGATATATGTTTTATTGCAGCTGGGGCAGATAAAGGAGTCTGGTTTTGCTGCTCCAGATTCATCATGGCGCATGCATTTATACATACCAAATATTTCACAACACATAAATTTAGCATAATCAAGCAGATTGTTGCTTTCTGTCTGTTCTACACTGGCACAACAACTAGAGGCCATTTACTGGTGAATGCCCACACTCAGTTTTGGTGAAAGAGAAAAATAGGTGCGCAGTGGAACTCTTTAAAAGGCCACTGGTTGACCATATGATTACAATTGTGGTCTTGGTTAAGCCCTTCCAAACTGTTTTCCAGGTAACAAGCATGTTGTTGATTCTAAGAAACAGGAGAGGAAAATATTTCTCCCCACCTTCCACAAGGAAATTCTTATGGAAAAATTGTGAAAACCTAATGCAATCTGGATGAGCAGCAAAAAGCCAAAAGATGTCTGACTCCCTTCCTGTTGTGTTTGGAGGGACAGTTCGAGTCTGTAACAAAATTTAAGAGGGAAGAAAATAGCACTTGTTTATTAAGATGATCAATGCAGCTGGTTTGGCATACAAAACAGAAAATTTTGGTTCATTCCCAGAACACATTTAAAAATTCCCCACAGAATACTTGACAACTAATGCATTTCTCTACACAGGAACAAAGTATTTAAGAATGGCATCTATCGAGTACTTAGAAATATTTTCAAGGCCAGCATCAGGTGTTTGGATCATTGGGCACCTTCTAGGGTTCATGTTGCAGCAGAGGCTCCAGGAGTCAGCAATGGGTTCCTTACTCTAACATGGACCTTTGCAGGTGACAGCAACAAACAGTGGTAGCAGCACTCTATTCATGCTCCACCCCCCCTCCCTGTGGGCAGCTGAATGGACTGAGCCCACAGGAGAGGGCAAGGTAATGGGCAGTTTGATAGTAACAAGGGGGAGGTGGGCTCACAGACAGCATTCCATCCAAGTCCTTTCCAAAACTTGGAGTTGACCCCAAGTGCTCAACACAGGAAAACCTGCCCGTTGACAGCTGATTAAAAATCTCATAAATATTATTTAACATTTCTTTAGTTCATTCCAAATTCAAAGTTAACACAGTTCTTCATCGTTTGAGTGATGTTAGAACTATAGCTCCCTAAGGAAAAGTGGATCTTTAACTGTAGTTTAGTGATAACCTGTGGTCCTGGTGCACTTCCAGGTATCACTGAAAACATATTTAAAATGAAGATTTCAGCCTTAAAAACAAGCAATGTACTTGTTACTAATGTCAATCACTGTCAAATTTAGATGCCTAATAGCTGCCTCTGCTATCAGAAACAGGCTCCAAGCCTCGTCTAAAAGTCTTAAAAATAGGAACATCTGGGCCCAATTGTAAGTGAATGGAAATAGGGGTCAAAATAGAAAGATTTAGGGAAATTGATCATCCACGGTATACAATGTGTAGCACCAAAAGTTATCCTTTTTTGCCTTGATTGACAAGACTGGGGCCATTCAAATAGCTCAAAATGTTTTACTGCCAATTTGTGTGTTGTTTTTTAAGTACATCATACTTACACAAGGAAGTCAGGAACCTAAGGATCATTATTCTATGAAAAGCAGTATTAGCATAGTTCTGGAGGAGGTTTAGTTTAGCCATTTTGGGAATTAGATATTTATAGAAAGTATGCGCAGAGCCCACATATACGTATGTAGTTCCAAATATTGAATGTAATGCACATTCAACATTGGATTGTTCATTCCTGCTCAAATACAGTTGTATTCTGAACTGGAGGCAAAACCATATGGGTATATCGGTGATGCGAAGTGTCTGAAGCATGCTTTGTAGTGATTCCCATGATTATAGCAGTGACGATGAGTATTCGGAAAGACAGATTTTTATCGTCTGTGACTAATGGCCATTAAAAAATAAATTGCAAAGGACCACCAAGACAATGCAAGAGTAAGTTAAAACATGTCAACATATCAATTATCAAGATTTCAAGTATCAAAATTTTAAATTATAAATCTCCTCATATCATTTACAGAGCAATCCAAACCTACCTGCTCTGCATTCAGCACATGCACACTGCCAATGCGTTTAGAGCATCTCTCCTGGGAGTAACAGGACTTAGTGACTGACTGATTAAATTTATATCCCATTCTTCTTCCCGAGGGAATGTCAGCAGACACACAAAACACAAAACAATTACAACATCTAAAAACAATTCCAATACAGATGCAGAGTTGGTGTTGTTCCACCACCAGAGGGAATTGTATGGCTGTCCCCATGTTACTAGCCACTCGCGTGGACACACATTTTAAAAGAATTTGGGGTGGGTGGGGGTTGCCTCTCAGAGCACAACCTCCGGATCACCTCATAAATGAATCTGCCACATTGCAGATTCTGAAGTGGGCCATTGATCTGATACAGATCATGATCCACCCTAATCAGATGAGAAAGTTTTGGAATCTGAGTAGGGCAGATTCCTACTCAGTAAAGTAAGACAACAAGATGGCAAGCCCCTCTGCAAGAGGTTGAAATTCTCTGCCAGAACATCCCTGCTACAAGTGAATAATAATAATAGGCAAAACAAGCAGCAGACCATGAACTCTGTAATTTATTGTTAGAGATCTTCTGCTCAGATGACTAGGAGCTTAATCAGTAATTTCAGCTGGTTGCTAAACAAGAGCAATCAGAGCAAGTTTGGGGAATCTCATCCTTCAATAATTGTAGTGGATTACATCTCTTTAGCAAGAAAAGCTATGTTGACTGACTGTATGTGTTCCTTTAAAGCACGACCAAGATTCAGACATTATTCATTGTAATATAGCAACCCGCCATTAAACAAAATTCAGTCATTAAGCATTTCATAATACTACAGTTAGGTTATTATTTAATTCGGTTTAGCCAAGACATAATAGTCGTTTCAAATAAAAGAAGAAAAAAATGCCATTTTTAGTCACTTTAGGTTACATTATATATTGCTAGAACCACTTGCAGTCAGTCTTGGCAGTCAGAATTGTGATGAAGTATTTCAGGCAGGCCAACATCTGAATTACATAAGCAGAGAGAAATTCAGCTGTTCAGAGTGCATAAAAACAGCTTTGACCTCACATTGGAGGCAAACTTGAAGGACCGATTATTCATAAAGCAGAGAAATTGCTCAATGGTCTGCTTTGAAAATGTTCTCAGAAGGAAAATAGATGGCTCATTTTGAGGCAATAATGCAATTAGGATATGACAAATGTAATTGCTACATTTCGAATGTTTCTAGATGTTAAGACGTCTGTTATGGACACTAATTTGTCTGGTGTCAAAATATAGCTTGTCATTCATTTCATAAAGAGTGTTCTCAGTAGCTGATTTAGGCAGCATAGTACCGATGTCTAGTGGCTTCTTAAACTTTTAGTTTCAGAGTACAAAGATATTCCCAGAAATTTGGAGTCAGTTAGTGGTTTTCACCAAAAAAAAGTGAGGCAAGTCTAGTAGAAAGATGATTTACACCATTATTTTCCACCATGGGAGCTCTGAATAAGCCTGATTAGTTGCTTGGTTTGGATTGCCCCACAGAGGCCCAATTGTTTCCTCTTTCCACATTAGACAGGATGGTTGTTATCTATTAGGGTTATAGGACATAAGAAGAGTCCCAGTGGACTAAACCAGAAACCTACAGGCCAGCATGCCATTTCCTACAGTAGCGAAAGAGATGCCTATTGAATGCCTACAAACAGGCCATGAGTGCAACAGCCCTCTTTCACTGTTGTTCTCCAGCCATTGGGTGAACAAGTGGGGCCTCCTGGCTTCCCAACACCATGTCGCTGCCAGTTATTGAGAGGAGGATGGGCAAGGCATTGGGGACAGTGCAGGCATAGCATGCTGAACTCTCCACTGCAAGAGGAGAAATGGCATAGTTGGCAACTGCCAGAAATGCACGGCATTGGGAAGGCAGGAGAGCAGCACAGCCTTGGCTGTGCCATCCGGCTGGCTGCTATGGTTAGCAACCAGTATTCAGAAGCACTCTGCCACTTAGATGGCAAATATGACTAGGAGACATCAATGGTCTTATGCTCCATGACTTTGTCTAATACATGCTTTCAAAACCATCTATAACGTAAGTTACTTAGTTTTCATCTTCCAGAAGCCAATGCCTTTGAAAGTGAAGGGTGTGTGTTTTGTGCACTCAAAGTTGTGCCCTAGCCTCAGCCTCCTGATGCTGAAAGATAAAATATGTAGGCCTCATGACTAGAAGCCAGCATGATGCGCCATGACTTTGTGTAAGCCCTCTTAAGGCTTTCTAAATTGGTGGCCATCACCACAACTTTTTGCCACAAATTCCATAGTGAAGTTACGTTCTGTGCATTTACTACAACTCCACAAGGAAACACAGGTTCACCAGTGTGTGCCTTAGCCCCAGGCAAGTGTGGCAACACCATGAAAATCAGTATCAGGGAGGGGCAGCTATGTGTTCTGAACCCATGGCCTACCTGGCAACAAGTCAGTATGTCAAGTCCTAAGTTCAAAGTCCGAGGGTGAAGCCACACAAGCAAAGTCCAAAGATTAGGAAATGCAGTCCAAGGTCGGTTAGGATACAGTCCAGAGTCAAACCTGAAGCACAGTCCCATAGAGGTCCAGGAGCAGCCAAGCCAAGGTCCACCAACCTGGGCAGTTCAGTAAACACAGCATCTCAGCTCTGCTTCCCTTAGCATCTGGACTTGATGAGGCATGTGACCCTCACCTGTTCCAAGCCTCCTCCAGCTGAAGCTCCCCTCCTCCCAGAGCTCATGAGACCCACCTGGCCAGCTAGTGGGCTGGGCTGTGGGCCTTCCCCGCCTCAGTCTCCTAGACCACCACTCCTGCTGCTCCCTATGCCCCAGAGCCCAAAGTGTTCATGGAGATAGCAGAGACAGCAAATTTCTTTTTCCCACAGCTCCAGTTTCAAAGTAGTCACCCAATAGGAAATTCTAAACATACCAGTATTCATACACTGTGTTTCCTCAAATTAAATATAAACTGGTATATTTTCTCTACTTTTCTCCACTCATTAACTTCTCTCCACTAACATAAAGGATTGCTTCACCACAAATGATTTGCCAACAAAGAGGATTGCTAAACACCTGATTTGTTTTGACTTTATGAAGAAAGTCAGTAAAACAATAATAATACATGCATGATTTATTTAGCAGCACTTAATATAGTATAGCAAAAGATAAAATAAAAAATCTGATCCTACTGTTTACTCACATAGGAACTTTTACATCAGTGGATTGCCTTCAAAACATGAAAGTTGTAAATCAAGGTTTATGTCACAGATTTAAGGTTCACGCTGCTTTTTAACAAGATTACAGAGTTTATTATTTATAAGACAAATCAATAAAGCAAATATAAAATATTAGTAAATGGAAATCAGAGGTGGTGAATAATTCACTATGCACCATCAAAACTAAAAATGGCTACCTTTTTAACAAAGAGGCCCTCAAATAACCTCTCTCTTTTATTTCCAAGAAAAGCTCCCAGTTCCTTAGTTGCTTGCTTTTTTCTAGTTTTATTATTTATCCATTGGGATGTCTTTTTTTTAATTGTCACATTAAATTTAAGGTACTTACTCCCAGGTAAGACACCAGTTCTTATTCCACTAAGTAAGCCACAATGAATTCAGTAGGGCTTAGTTCGGAGTGGATTGCATAAGTGTGTATAGGATTACAGTCCCCGCCTTGGGCTCCTGCAGGATGGATGGGATACAAATGCAATAAACAACTTGTTATGCTTTGATATGTACTGCCATCCTGTTCTTCTTTGTTCTATCATGGGCTGCTTCCAGCACATTTATATGGAAAAGAGATGTACAAAATGACAATGTTGGTTGATAACATTCAGCTGTTGCAGTTGAGGAGGTCTGAGCCATATTAGAATGGGGTATCACTTGGGAGCTGTATATAAATTGCTCTTATCTCCTTAAAGGAGGAACAGGTTGTATCTTTAGTTCTTAAAAGCAACCCTAGCTACCTATCTTCTCAATCAACAGGACATTTATTCTTCTCTTCATCTGAGGTTTGAACTCTGTCATGATTAGCTCCACAGACTGATTCTGAGGTATTGCTGCCTTCCTTTCACGTGAATAGACAGAAGTCTTGGTGATTCTGAGTGAGGTTTCTGAGTTCAGGCAATAGTAAGCTTGTGAGTTGCAGTTACATCTTCTAACTGGCTTCAGATCAGACTTTTAAATGAAACATTACGGTATTCCCCACCCCCTCAGTGTTTGCCTAGTGTGGAATAATTGTGTAAAAGAATAAAAAAGGACACCTGTGCTTTGATATCTTTGCAAAAGAATTTAACGACAATGAGGACATGCATGTTGCACAAGAAACAGCAATTAATCAATTGGTTTTTATAGCAAAACAAATGATAGTGGCTCATTCTTCAGTGATTGCAGATGTTTCATAATTAGGAGTAACCAAAAAGCAATGAATGTCTGGTTTGATCAAAAGTGAAATGAGGTGTCTTTTTGAATCATTGATTTATTAGGAAGGAGAGCTGGCATTTGAAGTTCCTCTTATGCACCATTTTGATTGCACTTTAGTCTGATTTCAAGATGTTCCCTTGCCTGTTCATTTTTTGCATTCTATGTGATCTTTTACATGATGTAAAAGTCACTTTTGGAAGTCTAGTAGAAGTTTAGTGATCATTTCTGCATTAATTGTTTCTAGGGGAAAAACACACAATTTGGAACCCTGCTAACTCGGGAAATAGCAGGAGTATTGTGTTGATGGGATTTGGAGCAATATGTTAGCATACAGTTCTTTCTCACCATTTAAAACTTAACACAACATGAAGTAATATTGATAGTTCAAGTTCAACACATCCAAAAAGGAGCTAACTGTAGCTTGTGTCCAGACTAGTATAAAATGAACCAGTTTGCTTCATGTTCAGTTCAAAGTTCAATTCATGTTCATCTGAGTGATTCTTGGCAACTTTAATGCAAACTGTTTAATTTACTTCCCTACTGCTTTATGCCAGTGAATACAGATTCTTACTCACTTTTTGAAATTTCTTCTGCTCAGGTAAGACAGTACCAGAAGTGGGGGAGGGGGGGCAGGAAATACTGTAAAGTGCTTCTCAGAAGAGAGACTAGCATTGCAATATGTCATTGAAATCCCTGGCCATTATTATTTGTAACTCTGTTGTGTTCCATTTCTTCAAGCTGTGATAGACTTCAGTGACTCATAAATGCTCTTTGGTGCTTTCCAGTATCTCCTGAATAGCTGCTTTACATTTGACAGGTTCTAGCTGAGCCTCACAGCTCATATTTAGATTCAACAGATGGTGTTCGGAAGACATTTGCAACATCACTGAATGAAGAGGACCCTGAAAAGCTGGCCGTGTTTGAATGCAGTCCTTGATCTTTTGGGAAATGTCATTCTGATTTGTTTTCTAAGGATCCAAAGTCTACACTTGGGCATAATTTACATATCTTTGAAACTTTAGCAGGACTGATCTAACTAACTGTTACACATATAGGACTTAAGTCACTTCCAGATGGCCTGTTTATTGAACTTTCAGCCTAATTGCTGTGCACAAAGTTTCTGGGAGGTTATACAACATTGGCTGTTCATTGAGCATTCGTTCTGATTTGTTTTCAGAGAGGGTACACATGATCACATCAAACAATTGTTATTCTGCACATTTCTTGATGCTAAATGCTCCGTGTGTGTGGAAGTGGGTTTGTTGTGTTAGAGTACCAAATCCAATTTAATTGTGCCATTATATTTTACCACTATGCACTCGAATTAGTGACAAAATAGGAGTAACTGGGAAGCACAGTTAAACTGTGGGTGGGAAATCTCAATTTCCTAAAAGGGTGACCCACACGATCTTTTAGTACAGGGAGTGCCTGGTTGGGGAGTCTGATATTTTCCTTTCAGGCAGCACTTTTTTGTGTGCTTATCATATTTCCCTAGCACAATCTATAGTTAGTGGAAATATGTGATTCCTCCTCCTAAGCATTATAATTGCTACTGCCATTGGCATTTGGAAGATGGTTCAGTAAATACTACTACATGACAGTACTTGTGATGTTAATGATTGCCAGCAACACAATATTGACCTCCAAATATTTTGTATTCCACCCCTTCCCCCCAAAAAAGGTCTTATTTAGTTTTAAAAGGCAAGCCATGCAATTGAAAGAGAAGCAGGACCATAGAAAATTGATATCATTGACCACACAGTATTAATACTCTATTAATAGAGAGCCAGTGTTGTATAGTGGTTAGAATGTTGGACTAGGACCCAGAGAACCAGGGTTCAAATCTGCATTCAACCATGAAACTCACTGGGTAACCTTGGGCCAGTCATGGCCTCTCAGCGGTGAGGAGTAAATGAGGAGAGGGAATACCATGTATGCCACCTTGAACTCCTTAAAGAAAAAGGTGGGATATAAATGCAATAAATAAATGTTAAAATCACATGAAAATTCACTTCAAAAAGAATATGAAATCATAGCTATCCCTTTTTGCTATGGGATTTTCTTCAGGTTCATCTCTATTCTGATCTCTAATAAAAGACCAATTGTCTAAAATGAACAAACATCTTCACTGAAGCAATGTGTCACACTTTTCTCAGCTATTCATCCCAGCAAAGGTGTCACCGCCCCTCACAATGTTGCCAATAGGATTCTGACTGTCAGCAATGAATTGCTAACCAACACCTGATGTTTTGTTCTCACTCTCTCTTCTGAATAAGCCAACAAAATAATGAATAGCATGGGTTTTCATAACAGATTACATCCTTAAAAATATTGAAAATGGTATGCCAATTTTTTTTGTAACTCCCCCATATGTGGAAAAAAATAGGCCTCTACAGATTGATTTCTCAAGCAATTCTCCAGCAACTCCCACGGCCGTTGGTATTCATTTCCTCCCCTAAGCTGGCAGCTATATTGAAACCAAATTGTGTAGAAAGTTTATTTCAGTGACATGTTTAAAGTATACTTAGGACTGAACCTGCACATAATTCAGTGAAGTGCATTTCAAAATAGTGCTCCGATAATTGCATATATTTTATATCACCTGGTAGAACTGCCTACATTTTAGACAATAGGCTCTTTTAAAGCTTCATAGCAGGAAGACGTTTCAAAGTTAGTTCATGACCTGGTAATAAATAATTTCTAATTTGAATGGAACAAAAAAGAAAGGGAAACGACTGCCCACCTTTTCTATTACCTCATTAAATGTAATAAATGGCTCATTCACACAAATGCACACACTAGATAGGAGCTAATTCTTAGGGCCAAGGTCCCTTTACCTCCCTAAAATATTTGAGGGTGTGCCCCCTCAAAAGTTGATGGGAATTGCCATTCAAATGGGGTCTGTGTACTGTGTCTTGTGATTGATTATGTGGGGTGGGGCTGACTTGCGCCTCCCCCAATATTCTATTCAAGTTGGCACCCCTGCACTAGATCTAGATTGCAAATGGCCCATTCCTCTCACTAGTACAAAATCATTGTCGTAAAATATGGTTGCTAAGGTAGATTTTGCTGGTGCCAAAAATCATCTGTATTTATCCCCAAATAAGCTCTGATTATGTCATTCTTCTTGGCTGAGTTTTCTCCTGGTTTTATATACAGCTCCAGCTAGATAATGGGATAGCCACACATTAGTGCTTCAAATCCAGCAGATGTTATTACCTTCACCTTCAAAACCAATATCATATATTGTTAAGTTCACAGGAAAATAACATAATGGGGAGCACAATTCTAGACATGATTACTTAGAAGTAAATTCCATTTAATTTGGTGAGATGTTCCTACAGGTAAGCGTGCATAGGATTTTAAGGGATTTATATTTCAAAACCAAAACCTTGAATTGATCTCAGTGGCAAGCAGGCAGCCCAGTGGAATTATATAAGAGCTGGTATTGTAAGGTCTCTTTAGCTTTTATATGGAATACTCTGGAACCTATAGAACAATTTCCCCTGTCTACTTCAACAGGGTAATGTACCTTCAACCATCCTGTGGAAATGGGTCCAGGAAAGAGAGTGGGGAGGGACTGCTCTAGTTGAACTCCCCCCACCCCGCAGGGCTATCAACTGCTCTATGGGAAGGATCCTGATGACTTCAGTATGTAAGAATTCTTCCTTAAGGGCTGGTTTCAACTAGCTAATGGAAACTAATGGAAGCCAGTGCAAGGTCTCCTCTACTGCAATGGGGTGTTCCCTTATGCCCCTCCAATCTGTTCTAGAGGGCTGTGAGGACCCCAAGGAAAGTGTGCAGGGGGTGGGAAGAGGAGAACATTTCATCTGGCAAGCAGGACAGCTTGTGCTGGTCGAATGATTGTCTTAGCATGATGTTGAATTCCATATGTTTTTAAAATATGTAAGCTGTTTTGGAAGGATTTATATCCTCAAAGGTAGAATATAAATCAATGCAATAAAATAATAAATAAAATAAAAATAGCACCACTGTTATTAACAACTTTAAAATCCTTTGGTTTACTTTACAAATGTTCCCATGTTCCTTTGAGGAACTAATTAAACTCTTTGCTACTACTAAAGGATTTTAAATCCCTGCCAAAAGAATGTGATCTGCATTTGTATTAACTGAATTTTGCCAGTGCTACTTGAATGCATCTAGGTATCTCCTCTATCCCTGAAGGCTAAACATCCCAAGGAGCTATTGGGGATTTCCCAGTGGAAATTCCATAGAAATAAAATCTCTATGGATGTTTCAGTTCCTGTTACCATTCCAGCTGCTTTCCCTTCCACTTCAGAAAGGATTCCAGACTCAGAATAAGAGGATGTTACATTCCCTACTCCTTGTATATGAAGGAGAAACACAGAGGCAAAGGGAGCAAAGGCAGGGAAATGTATCTCTTAATGCAAACCATGATGGTGGGTGTCGGTGGGATTTTCCTCTAACACCTTGGCAACTATTAACAAAGCTGTTTTTAAAGGCATGCACACTGTAACAATTTAAGACACTGCTGTTCCAGGAGAATTGCAGAAGGTCATGAGAATGGATCGTAACAGACAAGGTTAAGATTGTAGTTATTCTCAGGGCTTAGTGGGGGCCTCCCACCACTTTAAATCCACTCCCCTTTCCCTCCCAGGGATTGTGTGATCTCTCCCTGCACCTGGTCGATCCGCTGCTAGTGCTGTGGCTGAAGTACCTTGATGAAAAGTGTGGCTCAGATTGCATGGAGAGTTTCCACATCAGGGCAGCATATTCCTGGCAACAGAAGAATCGCACAGCTCTAAATGTGGTAGCGTTAGCCGTATGGAGAATCCCACTGTGGGGGTGTTTCATCCACCCACCCCTAGACGCCGCCATATGGAAAATGTGGTGGTTAGATCTGACCTTATATTGCTTCTGAAATATGGTCAGGCTACGGCAGTCACAAATTTCCAAGCTAAATAGCTTTCATAATGCAGAGCAACTATTGAGAATGCCTATTCTCGAGATTTTCATGCCAGAATGTAGTGCACCAATAGTCATTGTTAAAGGGGGTTTTTTAGCTCAAAGTTAGGGCTTGAGATCTCCCTATCAGGAGGCAGTTGCTTTAAGCGGCAGGTGCTAGAGGGAGGGAGTGGTGCCAGTGTGTTGGAGACAGAAGTGTATGTGCCATGTGGTCTGCTCTGCTTTTGGTAGGATAGCTTACTGGACTCAGGTGTGATGGTGGATGCTACTCCATCATCAGTACAGTGGTACCTTGGTTTACGAACTTAATCTGCTCCGGAAGTCCGTTCTTAAACCGAAACTGAAATGAGGCGCACTTTCCCCAATGAGACCTCCCGCCAGCAGTGCCCTTCCACGTTCAGATTCCGTTCTTTAACAGGGGTAAAGTTCGCAAACCAGGACACTGTTTCTGGTTTTGTGGAGTTTGTAAACTGAATCATTCAGTTCTTAAACCGAGGTACCACTGTACCGAAGTCAGATTCAACTGTATTTGGAACTGAACCTGGAATGGGTGTATGTGCCATCTTGTCACTCAACTCAGGCAGCAAATATAACAATGTTAAAACAATCCAACTTAAAATGAAATGTATTTAAAGCAACTAAAACCATGCAAAAACATTTACAAAAGATTACATACCCCCATAGTTACTGATTTCAATTGGCCATCAAAAGCCTGGGTAAACTGGACTGTCTTTAGAATTCTCCAGAAAGTCAGTAGTGAGGGAGGCAGATGGACCTCAGCAGAGAGGGCATCCCACAAATGGAGAAACACCATCAAGAAGGCCATGTTGGTGATGGGGCCTAGGATAGTAGATATTGGGAGAGTCAATCCATAAGGTACTTGAGTCCCATGCTGCTAATGCTAACACCATGAATCTGGCTCCTTGCAACATCCCTGTTGAGATGTGACCTAATAAAGACATTTAGGGGTTTCTAAGCCATGACCTTGAACTGAGCTACAATAAGGTCATGCAGTTCTGAAGTTCTAGTGAATTGTGTTCCTGGTGGCCCAGGGTGAGGGTTAATTTTCTTATCAGGAAATTAGCTGTTGTGTTTTGTAAGGATCTCAACAGAAATATCATCATATAACCCTGCCTAGACACCACAAACACATCAATAACCATAGCCATGTCTGCATGAAGAAAGAAAAGACATTGCAGCCTGCTACAGAAAGAGGCACTGAGACTCGCACCCTGTCAAAACACAGCCAGCTCTTCTATAATCGTCTTCAAGACTCTGCTAAAATTTTTGTGCTGTAGGTCTTGCATGTAAGCATCACAGTTTTTTTAATTTATCCAGGACAGCACATTGCTTACTGTGAAAGGTAAGATACATTCCAAAAATTATTTGCCACTTTGTTTTGATTGAAAAACCCCAGTGCAAACATCCTATTTATATAAAGATGGCATCTCTCTGTTCCAAAGCACAAATTTCTTGTCAAGTGTGAATGGTGTTTAGTATATAGATGCTTATGTTTAGGCCCAGGATATATTGCCAAGTGTCACACAGGCTCTCTGCGGTGACAGGAAAGGCAAAAGGTACAAATCTATTTATATTGCTCAAATTAGGGCCAGATGGGCTTTCAAAGAAAAGCATGGACTACATGGGCTCCATGTCATTTTTTATCTCTCAATTTAAAATGACATTGCACCTGAGAGCTAAGGTGAAGCCATAGCTACAATGCAATGTAAGCGCAGCTCACAACAAAATCCACAGAGAAGAATGCATTAAACCACAAGCAGAGGAAAAAGAAAAATGAAAATCTGATGTGAAATTTCTAGTAACACAGGGTTGGCTCAGTCTGAAGTGAACTGTTTTGGATCCCAGAGCTGAATTTGCATAAGGCTACTTTCAGAAAGGAAGGGACGCGGGTGGCGCTCTGGTCTAAACCACAGAGCCTAGGGCTTGCTGATCAGAAGGTCGGCGGTTCGAATCCCCGCAACGGGGTGAGCTCCCATTGCTCGGTCCCAGCTCCTGTCAACCTAGCAGTTCGAAAGCACGTCAAAGTTCAAGTAGATAAATAGGTACCGCTCCGGCGGGAAGGTAAACAGTGTTTCCGTGCACTGCTCTGGTTCGCCAGAAATGGCTTAGTCATGCTGGCCACATGACTTGGAAGCTCCCTCGGCCAGTAAAGCAAGATGAGCACCGCAACCCCAGAGTTGTCCGTGACTGGACCTAATGGTC
Organism: Podarcis filfolensis; assembly: GCF_964270895.1. Taxonomy (NCBI): domain Eukaryota; kingdom Metazoa; phylum Chordata; class Lepidosauria; order Squamata; family Lacertidae; genus Podarcis; species Podarcis filfolensis. The sequence continues at coordinate 54,807,547 of NC_139607.1, read as the reverse complement.
AGGGGTCCATTTACCCTTTACCTTTCCTTTCAGAAATATTGCTAGCACAAAGCTAGTCAACACAGTTGCAATTCAACAGTCCCACAAATCCTTTCCAAAGGATCTTCCAGATTCTGGATACTGTCTGTCAAGCTAATATTGTCTAATGTCCAACATGGTGTACTACCAGCATAGAACATTCCTGGAGGGATGCTCTGTGTTCTTTATAGATGTTTATAGATTAGTATGATTAGCATCAACTAGAAGCACTTTGTGTACAGGCAACTCCCCTTTTACGCGAGGGCTACACGCATTCATGAAATCATGTACAGTGGTACCTCAGTTTTCTAACATAATCCATTCCAGAAGACCGTTCGACTTTTGAAACGTTAAAAAACCAAAGTATTTACTTACAGAAAACTCAATACGGAAGCCACATGGCATGTTCGACTTCCGAAAAGCGTTCGAAAACTGAAGCAGTTACTTCTGGGTTTTCGGCGTTCAAAAACCGAAATGTTCGACTTCCGAGACGTTCAAAAACCGTGGTACCATTGTACATTCAAAACACCATTTAAAAAGCCTACAGACACTCCATTCTACCCCTGCCCCTTTTTGTGACATTTTCAGGTCACTTCTGGGATCAGGTTGATGTGCGTATGCATGGTTGTGCACAGATTGAATGCAGAGGGTTTAATGGGCTGGTCAATTGAGTTAACCTAGGAGAAAAACTTAACCATTTCAAAAAAAAAGAATATGGTCTATTTTGGACAAACCATTAAGGACTCTTTATTTATATGTCAAGTGTTCTGACAGTCCCATACTTTAACTAGCCACTCCTATCAGGAAGGAGATGATTTGGACTTCCAATGGGAGGCCACTGTCAGGAAGCTGTTAAAGGCACAGAAGCCTTGCCAAGAATAAAAAAAGTTGGCAACCCTGTTTAAAACCCAACACCTTGTTCTCTTCTGTAGCAGCTGTGCTGACTCTGGAAAAGAACCAAAATATTTTAATTAATCTCTTTAGGTGTTAACAGAAAATTGCAAGTTATTATAAATGCGACATCATGTTAATATTTGGTTCATTTTATGTTTGCTGGAGAGTTAATGGTGCAACTATGGCCACCTGCTAGATTTGGTTTCTCCAAGAACCTTCCACGAAAGGTATTTTATAAAAGGTTATATTTGTCTATTACAGTTACAGTTGGCCACATAATCTTTCCAACCCTGTGCTCATTGTGGCTTAAGGTTGATTTGCAAGACTGGCATTGCACACTTAAGGTTGTCAATTTCAGTTCTCCAAGTTTCTTGTCTTTCCAATCTTATATTCACTTCTCTGCATTTCTGCAACATTTTGCATTAAAGCAAACACCTTACTAAAAAGCCGCCAGCATTTTAGTACGTATTTCTCCTTACAAACATATATTTGTATGCAGCTTGACTAATATAGACATTTTGCAAGTGGTTTTCCCTAATGTAATGCATTTTGTATACCATTTTCCATAATATGTGCATTTAAATGCACATTTTATCTTATATATGTTTTTGTACACATTGGTTGGGGAAAGCTCATGATTCTTCTAGTTATGTATGTTGCTTCTCTAGGGGGAAAATCATGAGGGTTCTTGCACAAAATCTTATAGGTTGATAGCCTATAATTGTGCACATTACAATCCAGATTATATGGGGAATCTGGTGTCATATGATTGTGAACTAGTAGGTTTCTCAGAGTCACTGCAAGTATTTGATTGCATTTATCCTATTTTTTTTACTTGTCCAATTGCAATGCTCACAAAGTAAAATATGTTTGGTTCTTAGTTAGGAAAAGAGATCTGGTAAGCTCTGAGAACTTAATATCTGAACGGAGAAGTAATTCAGGATCATTATGGGAGAGATGTGAAAATGGCAGCTACCAGTGGAGGAGAGACACAAAGCATTTTTGTTCTCCAGAATGATGTAATGCCAAGGGCATTCTGGGCACATAAAAATGGTGGCTGGAGAAAGGTAGGTTCTCCTCACCCATGGACAAGTGATAAATGAATATCCATTTGTTGCTCATGCCATTCATTTCAAAATGAATGAAAATGGAGTGGAATGGACCCCATATGGTTCAATTTTCTATTCATTATGAAATAAATGCGCACTCATATAACTTTTCCAGTGATTCATGAATCAGGCAGCTTTGCTCAACGTAAATCTGTAACACCTTTCACACTCCTTTCTGCTTACTGGTTTTGTAATGTTTAATAAACAAACATGAGCTGAATTGGGATGCACTGACTCATATTTCTTTCATTTCTTTGCATATGCTATCAGTTGTTTGTTATTCAGCTGCCTTTGATGTTATTAATTTGACATCTGACTTTGTTATTATTCAGTTATTATTCATTAATTCCACATTTTCCATCTTTGATTTGTGTGTGTGTGTGTGTGTGTGAGAGAGAGAGAGAGAGAGAGAGAGAGAGAGAGAGCGCTAAACACATGCAGGTATCATTTGTGAAGAATGATTTACTCTACTTGTTTTTCGCACTGAGCTAGTCAAAAGCTTGTGCTTTCAGCCAAGTGGAACTGGCATAACATTCTTGCATGAGGAATGCCCAGTTAGTAACCCACTAATTTTAGGGTGGAACTATTTCTGGAAATGCTATGTGCTGGAATGCTGAAGAACCACTTATTCTGCAAGTATATACACAGGAACTGGAACTTTGATTCAGACTTGGGGTATGGGGGGAGGGAAGCCTGAGGGAACTGGCCCATGAATATGCTTGCATATAATGTATGATTTTAACAGGTATTAGTAAACCTGTCACCACTACTGTGACATGATTTTAACACTATACCAATTGTATTAAAAACCCATTCATCTACATGACTTTTTATTGAACAAGGGGAAAAATTCTTTTTTCACTCATTCGAAAGAGAGAAAGGGATAAGGTGTTATGTAGAATTACCAAAATTTCAGTATTCTAAAAAAAGAGAATAAGCGTTCTAGATGAATGGGACTTAGACAAGTATTCCCTTAATGCAGCACTTGCTTAGCATACAAAGATTACAATCTACAGTCTTCAACCAGACACTTAAGACAATGACTGAGCTATAGAAGATGCTATATAAAACCCTTTCCCAACCTCCCCCAGGTATTTTGGACAACAACTCCCAGCAGTCCTTAACATTTTCATGCCATTTCGGCCTGATTTGTAGTCTGAAACACCTGGAGGTTTCTAGAATGAGCTATGCTTCCCTATATGGATATTTTGCATGGCAACAGCTAAATCAGAACTCCTAGGCCAGCACATAGACTCTCATGGTCTTCAGGGGGGATTCAATCCAAGACTGGTTGAACCTTATTCCCTGTTCTGCCTTTTGGTTGACCAGAAGCACCTCTATTTTGTTTAGATGAGCCCTCACCCAGTCCATTCCCAACAACATTCAGAACTTGAATAGAATGGATTTAGATAAAAAAAGAGAGAGCCATCAGCATACTGGTGACGTTGAATCCCAAAACACTAAATGACCTCTCTTTAAGGATCCTACATGCATCCTTCAGCTGTGCCAATGGTATAACTAGACATAAGGAACTAAAGTTACATAAGGTTAGTACTGGACCAGTACTAATTATGGCATCCAAGTCAGCATGAATATGAGTGAATTTATCTACAAAGCGTTTTGCAATAGACAAACCTAAACCATGAACTGCTAGAGGCTTGAACTGAAAGTGCAATTGAGAAACATTGATCAGCCAGCTGTGAACTCCTCGTTGAGTCAAAAGCACAGGCCATGGTTCTGTTGTCATAGCCTTTCTATTCATTTTCTATCCTTTCTACCCACTTTCTATTCAATTTTTTTTTTTTTGCTTATCTTTAAATATGCATACCTTTTGTATCCTTGTTAGTGCTCCTTCAGTGAAGTTCAAACTGGTGCCAATCTTTCAAATAAGCTGTATATACTCGGACTCTTCCTTTAAAGAGCACTATCACCCAAAGTCATCACCCAGCTGCCTATATGACCATGTCTTGACATCTGATATCATGGAAGTGCTGGGAGCCCATTCAGACAAGCATCAGACATGGCCTTGGCATTGGAAACAACATTAATCTCATCTGTCTATGATCTCCTCAAGGCAGGAGAGAGAAGCCAAACATTCTTGATGGTTTTGAGTGACCTTCCTCTGACCTTCGGTTTTCACCAGTGATCCGATATGGTTGATTTAATGGAAAATTCCAGCAAGAATAGATAACGTCTCCAGAGAGTGGTTCTGCATGTTTTTCAAACAAATCCCAGAGGCTGTTATTGAATTGCTCCTCCTCCCCAGATGCCCTCAGCTTCTGAATCCTGCATGAGCTTCGTTTGTTATTCCTTTTGTTTACCATCTGTGCCATTTCTCTGAGGGAGATGCTAGACTAATATGGCTTATGGGGCCATAATTATACTGATGACACTCAGTCTTCTTTCGCTCTTTTGTGTGCACATTTATCTCTGTATTCTTCCAAAGTCTGGCAAATAATAGAATTCATAATGGATCAACCATGTGAATAAAATAGGTCCACTAATGGGTAGGCTAATTTTTTTTTCTTCTACCGCAGCCAATACTTTCCAGTTCAGGTGAAGAGATATATATGACCAGAGTCAGAATTCTAATATTTCAATAGTTTCATTTGTGAGTATATATTTTGAAGATGCCTTCAGAACCAAGGATACTTTCAGATTAATGGGAAAACAGAATTTGAAGGCTGGATTTTAAATGCACCACCTCTTCCATTAAGTGGAACTAATGGTGTGCGTGTGATGTATCTTGTATTTTATCATTTTAAAGCATACACATTCAGATTAGCCTGGTTTAACCTTTTCTTTCAAATTCAAATGACCTGTGACCACAGGATTATCTGAACATGTGGATAAGACACAAGGAGCCCAACATATTTCACATATTTCACATGGAGAGATATGGAATGCAAGTTGATTCTGCCTTTGAGAATGGCTGGTGCTGTTGGATAGGATAGTAGATTTTGAGTAAGACCTTCACAAAGCTCAACTTATTTGTTTCACCTGTTAAGTATAATAATAGTAATATTATATAATTATTATTTCTGCTGCTTATTGACATAGTAGTAGCTCAGTAGTAGAGCATCTGGGTTTTTCTTTTTGTTTTTTTGCAGATAGTCCCTGGTCTAATCCCCTGGTGTCCCTGGAAGATCAGTGCAGGTTAATATATAGACACAAACATGTCTACGTATATGCCTTTCAAATTATTGGGATTCTTTGGGTGGTGAAAATGTGATGTCTAGTCATGATTTAGCTCCATCATAGGCAGATTATAAAAATAATATTGTATCACATGGAAATACATATTAGTTTTCATAGTCCTAATCAACTTGCTTAGCTACTACACTTCCCACAATCAACAAATATATTTGTGCTCAAAGCAGTTCATATAAAAAAACTTAAATACAAAAGTCATCATACATAGTAAAATTATATTGCTACAGTATAACAGCAACAATTCAACAGTTAGCATTTCATTAAAAATATATGCAATTTTAAAGCAAGCTTACTAATTGGTCAAATAAAGATATCCAATACTTCCACATCTCAAAGTAGCTCCAGACCTGATGGCAACTGTCAAGGACCTACCCGTTATACCTAAATACAAAATGCCAAAAACCTGCTCAGAGTTCATCTGGAATTAGCTCCTTTATGAAGGCTCTGAGAACAGGAGAGATGACAAGAGAGGTGAAAGTAGCCAACCTCTGATGGCAGACACGGATTGTCATTCCCCTCTGCAGCCCTTACAGATTCCAGAATTGCTTCTTTTAGCAAGAGAAGACAGTCATAACAGCTTGTGCAGGCAAGGGGAAAGAAATTAGTGTTAAGAACTAGCAGCATGATTTCCTGAGGGATGCTGACATAACAAATTATGTGCAAACATAACTTAATATGAAAATAAATAAGTCACAGGAAGCCAGGAAGCATCATTAAACTTTAGAGTATGGTACCATAATTTACCAGATGAGGAAAGGTTCTCCTTTGTGGTCACTTTTGGGAAGTTGGAGAAATTCTCCAAATTTTCATGTATGCAGGAATTTGGGGTGTTCCAGTGCTAAAATCTGGTGAATTAATGAGTGGTTTCTGGCTCTGCAAATACATGCATCTCTCTATATCTCTGTATATACTAATTATATTAACATAAAGATGTAGTGTGTGCTATGCCGATGATGTTGCTCCCAAATGACATCTTTGATCATTAGCTTCTATGGCAACAAATCACCTATGCTTGGCCAACTCTTTAGTATTGCAAAGGTCCATGCAGAATCCAATTCCATATTTGGCTACAACCCTATTTGTTTGGCTATCCACTAGAATGTCCAGTAAATAAACCCTGTAGTGAAATATTTTAAAATGGAGACTGAGCAATTTTTTTATATATTGAAGAAGAAACACTTTTGAAAAATATGTTGAAGGTTTCATGAAAGTGAATAGGTGAGGGAAATATAATTAAAACAATTGAACTGACCCAGATTTTCTGGAGCTGCTTATATATTTTCCGATTTTGTCTAAATAGGCAGTTAAAAAGATCATATATCTGGGTATGCTGTGGAATGAAATGTTTATTTTTTATCGCAGATGTTTGGTAAAGACAAAAAACAACAACTTGCTCCACCAGGGAAGCTATTTTGCTGTAACAAGCAGCTTTAGTTGTGAAAATATTGAAATATCCCTGAGAATGGGCATAAAAGCTGTTCTGATTTCTTATTGCCCTCTTCCTTGTAAATAGCAGATTATGAACTCCTAAGCATTTTAAATCCAATGCTCTATCAAACAAACAAACATTCTGCAAACATCTCCAACTCCAATAAGCAATATAATCCTTCATCTAGTCCACAGATGGTGGTATCTCTTGGTTCCAGGTTCGATGTGACTCATGGAGGCTTCACTTTTGGTCCCTAGGGCCTTCTTGTTTGCCCTTCCAAGTTCTATATTCACTGCAGGAGAGAGGGGATCAGCAAAATGAGGTGCTTGGGCCTGATGTGGATTGAGACTTTAGTTGGTAGGTGGTGGTGGGGCTTTAACCCTTTGTCTCCTTATTGTAGCTCTGATCCTAATCAAGTTCCCTACACCTGCAATTAGACTTGCCAGAGAAGGAACTGTCTCAGTTCTGGCTCTGTTCATTCAAATGCTTATACTTCCCACAGAATTATGCACCTGGAATGGAAGTAGATGAAAGGCTGTTCTTCCCCAGACACGATCCCACTACACAATTGTGTTATGAGGCATTAGTGCTCCAGATGCTGCTATGGTCCAGGAGTATTACTGGGAGGAGAGGTAAGGACAGGAAGAATGAAGACAGAAAGAGTTAAAGTCCTCTTTCCTCTATGTCATGGTCTTGATTCATCCCTCCATCCTGCTCTTTAGCTTAACAGAAAATGCAACACCAAACATCTGTTTTGGCCTTTGCTCCCTTCATAACCATGACCTGATATCTTGTTCTATTCTTCATCTGTTCTGTTCTTGCACTGCAATAAAAGCAAGTCCAGGCAGAAAATCATCTGGTTTTTTAAAAAAATGGTTACTTTGTAGATAGGGGTCAGGGAGAAATGTTAGGGGAAATTGCTTTGCAAAAGTGTGTTTACAGGGTAGAATTGCATAGAAATGTGTATTTGCACTAAAATTCAGATGAATTTTCACGAGAGCTTCAAAAAATTCACAAACTGATCTGAAAATGTGTGTGAACAATTGGGATAAAAGAGAAACCAAAAGAAACAGAAATTCAGATTTTCTCATCCCTTTTTGTGGAGCATCAAAATGTTCTTTTAACTCAGGGTGACTAAATGTAACAAATAATAGAACACTTGGAATGGGCTAACTATGCAGTATTTTATTATAAATTAAATTATGGACAAATAAAATGTATATTTTTTGCCTAATTTAGAACATACATGGGAGAGGCTTATTTCTGTGACTCAATAAGACACATATTTTGGAAAGCCACCATTTCAAAGTCTTGTGCTGGGTGGTTTCTTAGATCCCTCTCTTAATAAAGCAGACTTTCCAGAGATGGCATTTAAAAGGCTACATCATTACAACACTCACAATTGACTGAAGTGATTTGTTACTTAATCTTTTGGCCTCATAGTTTACAACTTTTTCTCTCCACCATATGTTATACATCTGATGGCAGTGGGCTCAAGTCCACAAAACCTCCCACCACAATAAATACCCTAAATCTTTTTGGTGCCACAGTCTTTTTGGCATTTGTTATAACAGACTACTCCTTTGGAACAGGGCCAGCCCTAGTATTAGGAAGACACATATGCCTCAGGCAGCCAATGTTGGGTATCATTAAAAGGCAGAACACTGCTATTGATTTAATTTATCATTATTGCATTTTTACTGCCGGGGTGCCGAGAGAGAGAAGCTGTTGTAGGATTTTCTGCCACGGATGCCAAAACAAATTGACCAATTCTATGTACTATGACTTATGAGGTGTGGGGTAGGTGGGAAAGTTGCGATTTGCTACTCTGCCTCAGGCAGGAAAATGTCCTAGGCCAGCCCAGCTTCAGAAATTGCTTGACTGTGTTGGGTAACATCTGATACTGCAATAAAAGTCTCCTTGTTGTGAAGCAAACTCCGTGAACAAGATATATCTTGCTTGGTAAAGCATGAAGTTTCCTTGGGTAAGAAGTCCTTTACCAAGACAGAGAATACCAAACTGATGGGCTACCTGGACCAATGATACTGTGACAGCAGCTGCACACCAGGTAGTAACGGTGCCCCTAGAAATAATTTTGAAGATGGGTGGAGTTTAGGGATGGAGGGGAGAGGCTTGAGGTGGGAAGAGACCAGCAGTGCCTCCTATTCACCGAGAGGCCACTGTAGTGGTGGCACTGGGGGGAAGGACTGCTGAGGAGCGAGCAGAGCCAGTCTCCAAGAAGTGTGCTGCAGCCATTGCAGCCACCATGGCTATGACAGCAGCAGCAGGTGATGTAGTCACTGGAGGCCAGATCTGCTGCCTCTGTAGATCCTGCCCTCCAAGGCAGTTGACTCACCTTGCCTCATGCCCATTTTTACATTAACCAAACCTACAGATAACAGCACCAAGGATAAAAGTACACTATTGGGGGTGGGGGTAAAAACAATCTAAATCTATGTTTCTGCAGGGTTTAGCAGGCATGGGAAACAACATAAGGAAAGAGAATTATTAATCAGAGAATCTAGCTGAGTAAGCAAACCTTCATGTTAATTTCCCTCCCTTCAAAACAGTCATTTTAAGTGTTACTTTCCCCCTTAAAGTCTTTTTAAATCTTTTTATTGATTTAATTGTTACTGCTTGCGGTTTGTGAATATATTGTTTTTTGAGCACAATAAAGGACTTGTTTGAGGGGAGTGACCTAAATTATTTTCTTGGCTGGTGCAAGATAGCATCTAGTTTTATAAGCTGATGGCTTGAACTGAATCTGGTAGAATTGAATCTGGGCAGCCCTCGCTTGCCCTGTTGATTGACCCAGAATTCCTTGCAGTTACTCTGTATACAAATGTCCTCTCTGTTATTTTAATGAGCTTTTGGACAATTATATATCTAAAAGTAAATCATGAACCCAGGATGTCATGTGGAAGGTTTGTTTGGGGGTAGAGAGACAGAAAAGAAAAATAAATCAAATCAGGATCAGTGCAGAACACTGTTCATTGGTTTCTGCTTGTTAGATTATCTTGTATGAGGTTTCAAAATATTGCTCTTCTGTTTCCATTTTATGCAACTATCAGATATAAATGAGAATTAAGTAACATGAGTGAGTGAATCATAACATATTCTTGAAGTTAATCTGTCCAGCAAACAAACAAGAGTACAGCTGCATTTTTACCTTGAGCTTAGTTCATATCTTCTTATATCAGTTTCTCTCAGCTCATTCTTGCATTTGGCACATTAAAATTCTAGGTGAAATGTGAGCCCTCTAGTCTGAAGGTAGACAAGTTAAAATCTTGCCCATGAAACCTAAATGTATGGAAATTAAAAAAATACGGCTGCCTGATGATCATAATAGAATACATGTAAAACAAATGTTTTCATTCATTCCTACTCCGCCTGTTTTGTTGGTGGCTTAGTTGTCTGATAGTGCATTGAGACAAATTTTAAATCCTGCTTTAGGCAGTACACAGACCACATTATTTAAAAAGAGAATGTAGAAAGTACTCAGCTTCTGCTATCACTGTGCACTTAATCTGATCTGAAAAACAGCTTCATTAGTTTAGCTCATGTTTCAGGGGTTTTTTTGGGTTTTTTTTGAAAGGGCACACATTTAGTGGCCAGACTGTGAAGGTAGAGGAATCAATCTGGTTCTTGTTCTTACTCAAATAACTCCTGGGAGATAGAGTGATCTGTTTATAGCTCTGCTTTCCCATCACTGAAATTGAGCATAAGGAAGTATTCTTCTCATCCCTTTGACAGTAGAGAGGTTTAATCAAATCATCATTTTTACCCCATCTCTATAGCTGACGGTCAGTCACAAAATACACTTGCTGGTGGTGCACCAGCAGAATCTTTGAGTATTCTCAATCTCTAATATCACAAGTATTTTTCTCATGTCACGTGTATCTCTGTAGTGTGATTGCTGCTTATTGACATTGCTGGTTCTCATGCCAAAGTGGTCATATATGGAACCAAGACCCACACAGTTCAGATGAGAGTTGTGAACCTTTCCCTTGCCATAATGCCCGGTTCCAAGTGTCTGAATGATTAGAATTTAGTACTTGGCTAAGGTTGTCTGGGCAAGCACCACCCAAGATGTCTCTCGCATTCAAGGCTTGGCTATACATGTAAAGTTAATGACCTCAATGGCTTGCTGACTTATTGACCATTGAACCTGAATTGAAGGGCAGCACTGAAAGATTTGGGTCAATGATGCTTTAAGTTATAAGCCTGTATCTAGCCTAAAGGTTCTGGGAAGGGGGCACGAAAAAGTTGTGGTCCGTTTCATCTGGTCTGCATGCCTTTCTAAGACAAGAGTGTAAGCTCTTTTTATTTAACCCTTATTTTTGCAGCCGTACTGCAACTTATGTATATTCAAAAATGTTTACTAAGCAAATTCAACAATTGTTAATTTTTCTTGCCACAAATTAACAGAAAATATAAAAAACAGAGAATAACCCACTAGAAGAAAATCAAGAATGATATTTCAGGCATAAGCTATCCTTATAGGTTATAACTATTTATTCTTTGTCTTTGATGCTGCAAAATGTAGTACAAATTCATCAAAATCCAGTGTTCTAGTATTATGACTTAAAAGAACAAGATCAGTTTTACATTCATGTAGCATTGAGAATCACTGTGGACCTAAAACTAATGTTAGGTGAGAAAAGCAGCTTTCAAACTCCACATTTCTATGATTCTATGACTGCGGCAGTAATGGAATTGTCAATGCAAATTTCATTTGGTGGCCTCAAAGGAAAGGCCAAGTCTGGGAAATGCAGGTCCATATTTTGTGAGCTCATCTGTAAATTGCACCAGGGGTGGTCATTTTCTAATATGGCATTTCACCAACTCATGATCCAATTTTAAGTTTCCTAGCTTTGATCTAAAGCTACAGAATACTTGTGAACCTGGTTGAAAAAAGCAGGTGATGGGAGAGAGCTACAGCCACAGTAAATGGCAATGTAAGCACACTGATAGTTGTTAAAGTATGTCTTAAAAATGCACCGTAGAGATAAAGCTGGTGATTTTCAAAAATGCCTTTAAAAGCATGTCGTGCCTTGATTCCACAGCATGCAGGATAATCTCAACTACCTATGTTGAGAGTGTGAGTCCTACAGCAACAGCAAAATACCTTTTGCAATGAGAAAAGTTCAGAGGCATGGCACATAGATGGGGATAAACAAAAGATAAAACTGACAGACAGGAAGTCTAAAGATTAAATTTCATTGGGAAGACTGAAAGTTCACTGTTGAATGATCATGTAAATTGCGACATTGTATTATCTTGATACATTTTTACAAAGTGGGAAGGATACATTACTCACCTTGGTTAATAGAGGGCATCTGTACAAATAGTTAAGGCAGGACTAGACAAAACACAGCATGTATACTGATGCCTAGTTTTATTAGTGGAGATTATCCACAGCCTGTATATGGTTAGGGACCCACGTAGCTTAAGGAACATCTTCCGCATAAGCCAAACTGATATACTAAGACAGAGGTTTTCAACCTTTTTGAGTCCATGGCTCCCTTGACTGACTACATTCTTTCTGTGGCACCCCTGTGGGGCTCAGGAACCCCATTATGTCACCCCTTGCCTGCAAAGCTGGCAGCCCCTCACCCCTTTTCTAACACACTCCCTTGTGAGTATTCCCTCAGCCTCCTCTCCCCTCTCATTGGGAATCCTCTGGCCAGCTGCTGCCGCCACCTCTGGTCTCTGAGCTGCCCCCTTGCCCCAAAGAGAGGTGCTTCTCTGAGGTACCATTTGCCTGTGGAGCTCATAACCAGGGCTTCTGCAACAAACAGCTGTGCAAGCCTTTGGGAGGCAGAGATGCGAGAGGACATCAGGGTAGGCAGGGAAGGAAAGAGGGACAGAGGCCAGTGTTGCCCATGGCACCCCGATCATCATCCAAGGCTCCCCAGGGTGCCACGGCACACTGGTTGAAAACCACTGCACTAAGATCTTCTTCAGAGTCATCTTTCTAGGTGGTACTGCCTTCTGAAATGGGGAAGGTGGCAATGAGGGAGTGAACATGTCTGGTTGTGGAACTCGCAATCAATCAATCAATTTTTTTATTTTTATGCCGGCTTTCCAAAGTTAAAACCATGCTCAAGGTGGCTTACAACATGTAAAAAATTACGCAATTGCAAACATAATAAAAGTAAATACCGTATTTTTCGCACCATAGGACACACCGGACAATAGGACGCACCTTGTTTTAGAGGGGGGAGAACAAGGGAAAAAAATTATTCCGCTCTCTGCCCAGCGCCCCTTCAGCGAAGTGGCAGGAGGCGCTGCGCAGAGAGTGGGAGAATTTTCCCCCTCTTGTTTTCCCGCTCTAAAACAAGGTACCGTTTAAGGTGCGTTCAGGCGGCTACCTTGGAAGCCTGGAGAGCGAGAGGGGTCGGTGCACACCGACCCCTCTCGCTCTCCAGGCTTCAGGTTCCTTTTGGCCTGCTCTTTGGGGCTGGCGGGGGGAAGCCCACCACCAGCCCCAAAGAGCAGGTCAGGGAGCAGCGGAAAGGCGCAGCGGAGAGGCTCCTGCCATAGGCGCGCGTCACCTCTCCAGCCGGGAGAGGGTCGCGGGGGGCTGCTCTAGCCCCGCGCGCGCTCTCCCGGGTGGAGAGGTGACGCGCGCCTATGGAGGCTCCTGCCATAGGCGTGCGTCACCTCTCCAGCCGGGAGAGGGTCGCAGGGCTATGGCGTCTTCGCTCCATAGGACGCACACACATTTCCCCTTCATTTTTGAAGGGGAAAAAGTGCGTCCTATAGAGCGAAAAATACGGTAACAATAACTAAAACATCAGAAGTACACATTGAACAATTTCCACATACAGTCATACCTCTTCTTGCAAACGCTTCATGTTGCGTTTTTTCAGGTTAAGAGCGTGGCAAACCCGGAAGTGTTTACTTCTGGGTTTCACCGCGCGCGCATACGCAGAAGCACTTTATCGCGCTTCGCACATGCGCAGAAGCGCCGCTCTGGTTATGGACTTTTCGGGGTGCGAATGGCAGCCCAGAACAGATTGTGTCCGCAACCAGAGGTACCACTGTAAACTGTAAGACCTAAAATAAAGATATGAAAAAACAATATAAATAACAGCACCAGCACCCCTCCACACACAAGAACCACTCCTAAACAGTACCCCAGCCCAGAGGGGTTCACCTGGCCTCCCACGTAAATGTATTTTAAGTGCTAGACAAAACCTTTTCTTATTTTCCCTAGCCTTTTAACTTCCAGCATTTTAAAAAATTCTGCCTTGAGTGTTCTAAGTGCTGACTTTCCCTATTGCAAATTGTTTTCTTGATCATCGCTGCTTGTAGTCTTTTAATGGGTTATACTAAGCCACTGGAAATTCTGAACTGTAAAGCAGCATAGGAATGTATTAAATGAATAAATAAAACAATGTATATCTGAGACCTATGCAGACTGGAGAAGAGCAGAGGTGCTATGATGTAGGTGGAGATGTGAGGGCAAAGGAGTTTTTCATTTCTTTTCAGGAGAGGGAAGTGTTAGCATTTAAGTTCAGGTGTGTGAGCTGGGGAAGGGGAGCCTCTCTCCTGGTTCTGGTACCTGTTCTTTCTCCTGCCATTTCCTGGAAAGAGTGGTTTTATTTCTTCTGTTCATGTGTCTGGCACCTATGTCAACATTCTTGGAAGTCCTGACATTTATCCCTGCGCTGAGGTGGCCGTAGGTTATTATGTGATTAAAGTGCTGACTAAGCAAAAGACTTTCAAAAAAGCCATTTCCCCCCTCCCCTGTTTTTCTTATGATCAGATATCCCATGGTCCTGGGCCTACTGCAAAAATTATAAAAGCTCTCAACCGATGAGATGTGTAAGCACAAAGAGCTTTGCCTTCAGTGAAACAGAAAGCACAAGTAGAATGCCTGAGTCCATGAGATTCATAAATAGCAGCTTGCTGGCATAGCCAAAGAAGAATAAACTTTGTAAAGAAATATCTTTTCTGTTGTTTTTCAAGCAGTATGGACGTTCTCTAAGTATGTGCATGCATAATAGGGGAGGGTATGCACAGTTAAGCCTCCTCTCCACATAAAGAAATGGTCTGTGCCAGAAACCCAGCCTGTTGTTTTGCTTCCTAGCTGGTGGGTGGGCCTGGCTGCAGTTCTCTCCTACAGTGGTATGTTAAAGAAAAATAAGTCTCTTGGAAAAATAGACCTGTGACAATAGCTTATATTGCTAAGTTAAGGAAAGAAGAATCGCTAGTCCAACTTGGTGCCCGCCAGATGTTTTGCACAATATCAGCTGACATCAAAAGATCTTGAGGGACCCAGGTTCTTGAAGGCTGTATGAGACAATAGCCAATACTCACCTTGTGGCCTCAAAACTTATTCCCGCACCCCCCTGTCACTTTACTGAAGTAATAATAATAATAATGATGATGCCACTTATCTGACCGGGTTGCCCCAGCCACTCTGGGTTGCTTCCAACAAATTATAAAACCACAGTAAAACATCAAACATTAAAAACTTCCCTAGACAGGGCTGATTTCAAATGTCTTCTAAAAGTCACCTCTGACATAGCAGGGTCACATTGATATTTCCTCCATCCACAACTTTAGGACAATTAGGGTTCTTGTGCAATAGAAACACCTGACATTTCTTTGGTAACCACTGTGCCTAAGAATGCTGCCAAGTGATCTCCAGTTATAAGGCTTTCACTGGAAGCAGCATGCTATCAGATTCTCCCCCCCCCCCTTCACTGTTTGCCTCCGGAGTAATAGGAAACATATTCAGATCCTTGAATGCTACAAGCTATCTTAGCAGATCACATTGAAGCACACACACACACACACAGAGAGAGAGAGAGAGAGAGATGCCATGAGTTTTAAAGGAAAAATAGGGGAAGAGGAAGTAACTTGAGGACAGAGACAGGCAGGTAAACAGGTGAGTGGTCCATTTGAGTCATGAAGGGACAGCAAGCTCTGTGGGGGGTTTTTTTGTTAGTTGTAGAAGGAAGGGGATGGGAAGAGGATTAGCAAGGTGTATCAGGAGGAGGGTGATGTAGGATGTGAGGTTGGAGGCAATAGGTGGGCTTGGAGAGTGAGGTGAGTGGGGCACAGCTCCTAGTATGAAATATGTACTTGTGAATGGACAGAGCCATGTGTGCAGCTCAGCCTGCCATAAGCTTATCTGGTAGCTTTTGGTGCCACAGAAGATGCTCCTCATTTACAGTGTTAATGTAAGAGTCCGTTGCCAGTACAGTTGGATTTTGTAGATGCAATGGGAAGAGGTATCCTCTTATTATGGGGGGCAGCCCTGTACATATACAATGGCCCTGCATAATTCTAGAAATCTAGGTGGGAATATATTGCCAGAAATATAAGGGTCATGCAAAGGAAAAATAATGTAGCAGAGGTGTAAATTTCATTAGAAACAGACAATATTGGTATTTCCTCTGGAGATCCTTGAGGAACCAATGCAACTGCTGATGACAACAACTTTCAGCACATAGAGAACAGTCAATCAAACCTTGAAGTGTAGATTTCAATATAAGCTTTTTGATGGACTACATTAAAATTCTGTGGTTGCGAAACCAGAACCGTAATTTTACATTTCAAACTGTGAAAAATTCCTGTGGATCCATGAAAAGTATTCATTTCTATATAAAAAGGGGGCCAGATTAATTAAAGTATTTTTATTATATATTTCTAATTCTGTGCAATAATATACCCCACAGATCTTTAGACACATGGGAGTTACTTGGAATGAATGCCCGGAACATCAGATACATTTTCAAAGCAGGTTTGATATAACATGTTAACACCCTTATATTGCATGTTCATTGTGTGCCAACAAAAATTCCCTTTTAAACTGAAATATTTATAGTAAGAAAAAGGGTGGGTGGGTCAGACAAATTGTATGTATTTGTTTTATGGATAAATGTGAAAGCACAGAATGCAAGAAAGGAGGAAAGAAGGAAAGTTCTTCTGGAAAAGGAAGAACTCTGACAGTCAACTGATAGAATTAAGTTCAATCAAACATCCAGTTTTGGCACTGTTAGTATAGTGTGTGTGTGTGTGTGTGTGTGTGTGTGAGAGAGAGAGAGAGAGAGAGAGAGAGAGAGAGAGAGAGAGAGATTTATATCTCACCTCTCTTCCATCATGGAACCCAAGGCTGCATAAATGTGGTTCTCAGGCTGTCTCCCATCCAGCACTGACCTGACCCAGACCTCCTTGCCTTCAGGAAAGCGATGACCTCATGTGCCTTCAGACCATATTACTGAGTCTCTCATGACGAACATTTTTAGAACAACCCTAATCTTACATTCTGTGCTTATGAAAATCAGCGTGCTTTAGTGGCAAGAATATTAGGCTCAGACAAAGCCACCCAGTCAGCCATGATGCTAATGGCCAGTCATCATTACTTAGCCTAACCTACCTCACAGGTAAAATTCAGTACAGGCCATGAGCTGCTTGGGTAGAGGGTAAGAGACAAACAAAAGATATAATACTTGGATGTCAAAACGTCCGGTCAGTTACTTGTAGATTATGACATTTCTAGAATTCAGTTTGGACATTTCCTCCACACAATTGCACTTAGGCAGAGTTGGGAAAGTGTGCATATAGGTGGGGGACGGAAATTCATAAAAGGGGGCCTGTTGTACATTGGGCTCCCCTGTGATTGGAAAAGCTGATAGACCAGGGGTCTGAATCACATGGAAGCTGGCATGTGTTTGATTGGCTTCCATTTGCAAAATGGTAGTGGAGCATAGAACAGTAGGTCAGTGTGGGTGGGTGCAGTCCTCCTCAGTGGTGGAGCTTCATGCTCCGGCACCGGGGGCGGAGAGCAGGTGGGGGCGGGGCTGGCACGCATCCCAGGGGTGTGGTGTGCCGCCCACAGGGGCGTGGCATGTGTCCTGGGGGCGTGGCACACCGCCTGCAGGGCGTGGCACCCAGCGCAGGTGGGGAGGCAGCCGTGATGGCACCCCATGGGATCGCGCTGCCAGGAACGGTGCGCTCCCCCCACACTCCTCTTCCTCCACCACTGGTCCTCCTCTTCCTCTCTACAGAGTTGCTAATGAGTGGAGGGCTTAATTAGGACATCTATTCTGTTGATTACAGCACCTGAATGATGAACTGGGCTTCTGTGTTCAAATCTAAGTTTAACAATACAACCGGGTGGCCTTCCTTAGGCAAGTCACTTTTTTCCAGCACTTTCTTCAATGGGGATTGCAACACTAGGTTTCTATTATGTGTAGAGCCACATTAGTGTCAGCATGTGGCCGTGGCTAGGGTGTTCAAATTAGATAAGGGAAACCTTGGTTCTAATCCTGCCTAGACCCAAACAATTCCTGCTCATAAGGCTAAGGAGAGTTGTTGGAATAATTCCCAAGATAAAATATGTGAAGCACTTTGAGTGCAAAAGAGTATATAGCTAGTAAGTAAGTAAAAATCTGCAAAAGTGGCAAGAACTCCTGACATGGGCATTTATGAAGTTGCTCTTGTTGGCGACCTACGTGTACTTGTGCTTTTAAGTTGTCTCCAAGCAACTATTGTGGGTACATGCACGTCCACCAAATAGGGTTAATAACAGGACATCAAGCTGAAAATCTAGGGTTTAACATTCACAGGTCAGTTCATTGTGTCCTTGGCTTTTTGTCATGGCTTGCTCCGTACACATGCAGAGTTCAAGCTTGTGACAGGGAGCACTTAATAACTTGCATCTGCCGGCTTTAGCTAATCTTTGCGCATGCCGTTGCTTATTATTGTTTTGGCTCAAGGAAGCACAGATGGAGCTTACCACCCAGAACATATTTTTAGCATTTGCTGTGCAATGAGAAGTGATGTGACGCAAGATGAAGCAGTATCCAAAGTATAGTATGTACTTGTCTCATCTCTCTAGACACATACGACATCTGGTGATGCGTGTGCGCACGCGCACACACACACACACGATACTGAAAAGTGTGTGTCGGAATTCTGGCTTGGTTAGCTTCTTGGGCACGCTTAACAAGCTGTTTCAGTACATTGCTTGATAAAGAGACCCAGAGCCTTTAATGTAGGGGTTGCTGTGGCCCTCCAGATGCTGCTCCAGACTCCAACTCCAGACTCCATCTCCCATCAGCCTTAGCCAGCATGGTCAGGGATGATGGGAGCTGTAGTTCAGCAACATTTAGAAGGCCATAGGTCACCCACCAATGCTTGATTTATTTGTTTATTTGCGGAATTTATAAACTACCCACCATTCAAAAATATATGAGTTGTGTACAAGGGAGTGTATGGGGTATTAGAGGAGGGGAGGGGTGGGGGCCATGTAAAGCTCTTTCTGGGATAGTTTGTCCAACTCTGATCCCACCCTGCACTCAGCTCTCACCTCTGGCTCCTAGAAGCTGTCAGCATGCAACAGAGGCCACACCCTGGGAAACGGTTTCGACTAGCTGGCTAAACCAGGTGAGGGGGTCTCAAACCCTCAGTGAGTTAGAGACTTTCCCTGCAGATGAAGATAGGCAATGAGGTGTATGTCTTGTCATCTGGGCAGCCTAGGACCTCCATACACATCTTCGTACACACTGCCTGGGTTTGCATCCTGGGCAGCTCACTTTGGTGCTGCTAACACAGTGGTTTGACTTCATTCCCAGAAGTGAAGAAATAAATAAATAAAATATGTAGTAATGGGTTGCATGACTATTCTTATTGTGCCCAATGACCCCCCCCCCCCGGCTACTGTTTGGCTAAAAAAAAATGCGTTACCAGAGAAGGAGCTGTCCAGTTGGTAAGGGATCAAGGTGTTCCAGATAGTATAGAGGAGCTGTCCAGCAAAAAGTACAACAAGGTAAGGTCTTGCTTCAGTAGTAGTTAGCCTCAAACTGTATTGGTTTATAGCAGATTAGCAGCCTTGTATTTGTTGTTATTTGGGAATGCTAAGATTTGCATCCAAAGTAGCATGGCATCACTGGTTCTGTTTGTGCAAAGATGTCTACATGTGCAACAGAACTTTTCCCCACCTCACCCCTTGTGTGTCCCCCAAGTCTATCTTGGGATTTTGTCCAACACTCCAGACCAGAATTGGTGAGGGCTCATGGTGTGCACAGGGGAAGGAAAGGGGCAAATTTTCATTGTGCAAGTGTAATTTCTTGTGCTAATGGAACAAAGGCATTGGGTATTGCCCTAAGAACTCAACATACCAGTGCACTTTCAAAGTCAGTGGTTAAATCCAGGTTTGAAAAGTTCAGTCTACCATCTGGGTTCAAAATGGCATCCAGTTGTATCCAAGCATAGACAAAAACTTGTTCCTTGAACTCTGGAACTAAATAAAAATTGGTTATGAAACATTAAGAGGTGTCTAAATGTACAGTGAACAGACAAACAGCATTCTAAATATGTAGATTTTGCTGCCTCACACTGCATGACAACATGGCCCTGCTCTAGAACATAGGGGGGAACCTGACTTCCTTCTCATGAGTAGGGCTCAGGGACAGTAGATGGGCACTAGTACATGGGCATTAACATATTTATATCTGGCCTATTCTTGGACATGCCAGCTCCTGAAAGTTATCTTGGAAGATCTAGAGCTGGTTGGCTGGGTATGGGACTAGTCAGGTTGCATCTGTTCTTCTGAAACTACAGACTTCTTCTGGATGATGGACTTGGGGTTATTAGTGTCTACTAGGGCTGACAATAGTGTCTAGGTCTCTTCTAGCTCTGGGTTGGTCTTGACATGTAGGAAGTGGCCCATGACAGATGGATGGGACAATGTGAATGGGCAGCTCAGTTTATAATTTATTGTTGGGAGCTGGGTGGTTATATAAACTCTTAATATAGGGCAGCTGTGAGTTCATTCTTATTTTTAACTTGGCCTTAAAAGGCAACTTTAAAATAGTGAGCAAGAAATGTTTGGGCCTCCATTTCTATATATTGTAAAAGGAAAGTTGGATTTTAAATATCTGTACTCTTCTATAATTGATGTTGTAGGCATCTGACATCCAGTATGTATTATGCATATAGTGTATTCTGGTATTTGTACCTGACTCCAAAATAGCTCCTGAGAAGCGGTGCTCAGCCACATGTCTGACTCTGTTGTCTTCATTCTGTTTGTTCTGTCTCCACTTTCTTTCATCCTTCAAATGGTTCTGGGGCCTAATGTTTAGAGTTCAATGCTAATGCACAACAAAAGCAGAGAATGAGACACATTGTTCCTGCATTTAGGAACCTCAGACAAATGCTTCTGAAGTAAATAAAGTGGAGCCTCTGAAATCCTCTGGGTACCTTGAAAACACTTAGGCTAACTACAGTAGTCTGCAGGATTTCCCCAATTTTCCAGTTCTTACTTAAGCAAAATTTCTATTTAATTGAACGTGCTGGAACAGACTCCAGATTATTACCTTAGATGTAAACAACAGTGGCATGAGGTGTCTGGAAACTGAACATCTGAAAGTCTAGTTACTTTTTTCCCTTTACAGTAACCCAAGTGATCAAATACATTTATTCTGTATTCAAAAGATTGCTAACATGCTTTGTCGGGGTGTCAGATTTAATTTTTTGTAAGTAGGTTTATTAGATTGGCCTTTCACACACATTAAATTTGTATGTGTGTATGTGTGTCTAACAGGCTTGTGAAGTAGACATAAAATGAACCATAATTACAATATAATCTAAAATACATCATGAAATTGGACTCTGGATGATATAAAATCTCCCTCAAATTCAAGTGAGGTATATGTAATTCTATCCAAACCAGCTGCATTTTAAAATATATTTTGCAGCAGTGAGACTTGGCCTCTCATCCTGCACAGAGTTAGGCGCATTGAAACTTGTTGATGGCAAGGAGTCTTATAGTGCAATGCTAGTCATGTCTTCTCAGAAGTAAGTCCTATTGAATACAATGGGGCTTACTCCCAGGTAAGTAGAGTTAGGAATGCAACTTCATTTAGTTATCTTCCAGTTGAGTAAGTATTTTAGAAAAATAATAATTATAAATAACTATAAAATTGTATGATTAAGCAAAAGTGGGTGGAGCAATGGATGTGACTCTTACATGTATACAGTAGGCTACATTTCAGCCACACAAAAGTAACATTGGCATCTCTCCATCTGCTTTCCAGGAATGCAGTTCAAGGACACTTTCTTGCCAGGGAAAAGCACTTGAGGAGAAACCACAGTAGGGATGTGAGGGGCATGACCTGAGAGAGGAGGTGTGGCCTGAGGAAGAATGTGGCCTGGGAAGAGTTATGAGGGCAAGGTAGAGAGTCCTCCATTTGGTCCCCTGGTCTGAGGTTCCACGCATCCAACAAACAGACAACATGCTAAGGAATTCAACCTCTCTGGTCTAGTTCTCACTGAAGTGCTAAACCAGCGGGCTCAGATAAATATGCATGCTTTTTTTCCTGCACATGGAAAGTTCACAAATATCTAGTTTTCTATTTGTACAACTTTTTTTTTAAAAAAAATGGAGGCCCAACATTCTTTTTTCTACACTCCACTATGATGCACACATATGACTTCCCCTCCATATTGAGAGCCAAATCCATCCACCTGCCCTACTGAATCTAATTCAGTCTGGGTATGGAACAAGATACGGAACATCTATAATTGAAGTATTACTGTGGCTTTGTTCATACTCCAATATTTGTGTGGAATGAGATGAGCCACTTACATTAAAAATGTATCAAGTTTCTGGCTACAGAGTAATTTGAATTGGTTTTTATTCAGAACATTAACACTACTTAAATTCATAGCACAAGCCACTAGAATGTAATATCCGCATGGGAAAAGTGCAAAAGTGCAGCAGCATGCTAGTTTCTAATGAAAATCAGTAAAAAAAAGATTCCAGATTTGAATCCAGAAGGATACTTTTTATAGGTTTGCTGCTGAATTTATATGAAGTTGCTTTTAAGAAGCTTCCTTCCAGTAACTACTTAAATTGTCTGCATTTCCTCACATCGATAAGAAACATAACAGATAAGGCAGAAAATACGACTTGCCTTTTCTGTTTTTAAAAGAACCAGATAATTTAAAGATGGAACCTTTGTCTTTAGAACATTTGTGAATAGTGCTATGAACTGGAGTCAGATACCATATTTTGCTGATCGTAAAGCAAATGGTCTTCAGAGGCACAAGATGCTCGTTTGACGTGTTTAATAAATTGGCTTTAGTGATATAACGATAACAAATATATTTTACAAAACACCACTAGAATGTTCAGCCAAGGCACCTCACACATTCCAAAAGTGACACTACTGATTTCAGAGTGGTACAAAAAATATCAATGAACTTTAAGAATAGCTTGAGTTAAAATCTGCCCCCAGTAATAGTATTTCCTAATATACTATAACTCAATGCTGGAAGACAGTTTCTGATTTCAGTATTACAGTCCCAGTGTGCTGGGGCTTTTTGTCCTAGTCTGTCTGTCTAGCACATCTGATGTTGTAGTGGTACAGGAACACACAGTCACCATTCATATGAGAGATAAGATAAAGGTATATATACCATGTTTTATAGGAGTCATCAGGTTCAGCCATATATCTTGACAACTTTGATTTATTTTTCCTGTAAATTCCACCCATCCCATACACAGGTGTGCCATATCTCTAAAGAGCCAATATCAAAGCCTTTCCATTGTTGTGCAACTACTAAATGAATTTTCACCATAAAGATGACCATCAGAACTTTATGAGGAGGATGTTTGTGCTCATCAGAGAATATAATCAACACTGCTAATCTGGAATAAAGCACGTTTTCTTCCCTTAGTAATTTGGGTTATCTCATGAAATATCTCACCTGTTCTCAATCCTAAACCATGTGCCAAGAAATCCAATGAGCTGTACATCCCCTACCGTGTTCTGCAGACTCCCCTTACGGTTTGCCAAACTTTAAGTCCCTTCAACACATTTGCATCCTTGCCTGCCTCTTTGTTGCACATGCACATTGATGAAACACTTCAGAAAGTGATCTCTTTGTTTGGTATTGCTTTGAAATTTATTTATGATTCTGTTTGTGATATTTGGGGGGGGGGATTAAAGGTATATGAAAAATACCAATAAAAAGCAATCTCAATGGGATTGCATATGAAATTGCATCAAATTTGCTGTTTCTGCAATGCTTTATCAAGGGATACAAATGTACATTGTTGTTGTTGTTTAGTCATTTAGTCATGTCCGACTCTTCGTGACCCCATGGACCAGAGCACGCCAGGCACTCCTGTCTTTCACTGCCTCCTGCAGTTTGGTCAGACTCAGGTTGGTAGCTTCGAGAACACTGTCCAACTATCTCGTCCTCTGTCGTCCCCTTCTCCTTGTGCCCTCAGTCTTTCCCAACACCAGGGTCTTTTCCAGGGAGTCTTTGCTTCTCATGAAGTGGTCAAAGTATTGGAGCCTCAGCTTCAGGATCTGTCCTTCCAGTGAGCACTCAGGGCTCATTTCTTTCAGAATGGGACTCTCAAGAGTTTCCTCCAGCACCATAATTCAAAAGCATCAATTCTTTGGCGATCAGCCTTCTTTATGGCCTTCTTTATGTACAAGTGTACATATGAATCACTAAAACACCACACACAAAAACAATATTGATGTGGTGAGACATATGGGTGATCACCTCAATATATTTTCTCCCACTAGGGTTTGATCAGTGCACCTCTAAAACAGAGGGGGAAATGGAAAGCTGCAGTAAACTGCACATACACAGAGCAATATGTGAAGAAGACCTGTGGCAACCATACCATGACCCAGTGAAAAATAAATGTCAGCTCCCACCCCCCCGCAAGGGTAGATGGGTTTTTTTATAACGGGATGTAAAATAGATATGTGACCTCATTTTATGTTAATAATAAATGTAATATAAGTATCTGTTGAGAATATTAAGAGCTCTATGACTAATACCAAAGATGTAAGCACCCATACACTTGTTGCTGAACTAACCTTACACTTCAAATGTTAAGCTTGTATGTGTAACACAATGCTCTGTGTATCATACAACAACTTTGTTGTGTTTGCTACAAATGCAACTGTGCATGATGCAATGAGAATGTGCCATCATACTGTCAAAAAACAGAAGTGAATGATCACATAGAGTCAGAAATACTTGCAAATGCTCAGTTCATGGCACAAGTCTGCAAGCTCTTTATTCAGAATGGTGTGTGCATTGAACATGAAATATATATTTTGTTAAGAATTACATAAAAAAGAGCTTGATGGAGAGAAGAGGATAATGGAGCTTTCCTAATGCAGCAATTCTTCTTTAGGAAGAAGACCTGGTCACTTGAAACCACCAAAATCCGAGAGGAAACTCAGATGAGAACAATTTCAGAGGCATCCCTAGATGTGGAATAGCTCTAAATTCCATGTTGCTCTCTTACGCAGGGATATTGATAGAAATGAGCTATTACTTCTTTTCTTAACTGTATGGCTGCAATGCTAGCACATATAATGGAAAATATTATTTCCCTTAAGCTGCCCTTGGAGATTTCTAGCACAGGGCTTCATCATTACAGCAGTTTGCTGAGACCTCAGATCTGTCTCTTTGTAGCCAATGAGGAAGTAATTTAGGATGAAAAGTAATGTAGCTTTTTTGGGAGTGGGCTAATACCAAAACAGAATCTTTCTCCTTAATGGTGCACAGTATTGCATTTTGAGCCTAGCTTCTTCATTTCCAGAAAGATCTCTGCTATCTGTCATGACTAAGACATAATATGCCTTTCATCACTGGAAAAGCATTTGTTATTGACAGAATGAATTGTGTCTCTTTGGTAGTTGATCTCTGTCTAGCATACTTGTGCAAATTAAGTTTAAAGATGCAAATGACATTTTGGATGGAGTCTGGAAACTGTAATGCATGGGGAGGGGGAAGTAATATCCTTACAGACACACAAATCTCTACCCATGATGTGAAATAAAATTAGAGCCAGTTATTAGAATAATAAAGAATATAGAACTTTGGCCAGAAACTCCCACTCTTCAGCCATGGAGAGGCCAAGGGCATTCCCTCATTCATAAAATAGGAAAGCCTATGGTCTTCCTATAGAGTGCTGGGACTGAAGACTGAGATTTCATTGTAGTTTAATAAAAAAAATCTATTTAGTATAAGATACACAGCTAGATAGAATCAAATATTTTAGAGACAGCCTGGAGACTAAACAAGATTCATATTTTTGTTGCACTGAATTTTTGTAGGGATTCTGTTTGAATTGGTTGATCATTTCCTTAAGGGACTATCCAAATAATATGCTTATTTCACAGTGGATGGATGTGATATGTTCTCCCAAGGAACAGAAGATGCTGCTTCTGTTTTTGAGGGATATCTTGGTTTTTGTTCATGCCATATAAAACTGCTGAGGAAGTCAAATTCCTTCCCAGTTAATTAAGATTTTGTCTGGGTTGTGTTACATATATGTGCTGCCCAATAAGCACAGGGCACCTTTACCCAGTGGTGCTGTGGTCCATAGATTGCAGCAAAATACTGGGCAAGGTTTTGCCCAGTATCTTCTCTGTGTGATGGGCTCATGGGAAAAAGCTGTCCCATGAGCCCTTGCTGAAGAAGGGAGGGGAAAGCCTATATAAGGCTGCTTCCCATGGATCTCACAGCCATTTTGCTTTGAGAGCTTCCCACCCACTGTCCCTCATGTTAGAGGGCAATTTTGGGTTGCTGGTTGTCAGGGC
The DNA here is from genome assembly GCF_964270895.1 of Podarcis filfolensis. Classification (NCBI taxonomy): domain Eukaryota; kingdom Metazoa; phylum Chordata; class Lepidosauria; order Squamata; family Lacertidae; genus Podarcis; species Podarcis filfolensis. The sequence goes on along the minus strand of NC_139607.1, from coordinate 54,781,280 downwards.
CGGAATCTTAGCCTGATTGGCACTTGGTTGGGTTTTTTCCGCCTTTCATGCAGTGAAATTATGGCTTCCTTTGTTAGGCGGAAGAACATTGTTTGTATGAGGGTGGAAATGGCATTGGTTAGGATCAACATTGTATAGGATGGGCCCCATAAGGGGTCTGAGGGGAGGATTGACCATGGCAAACCCAAACGTGGGTTCGGTATCTGCCAGGTTGGAATCTTCACCTTGGTCCACCAGTGAGACCCTGCTTGCTTGGCTTGCACCACGGCAAGGTTCAGCATGGACCAACTCCCATCGTACAGGTTTGGAGTGATCCAAACCCAGTGGATCCATTCCATCAACATGGGGTTTGTGGACTGATGAACTGATCCTGGGACCCAATGCCATGCCAACCCTTGCCCTGCCTGCTGCTGCTGTCAATAAAGATTTGGCCTGATTTTATCCGATCACCGTTGTACAGTATGGCTATTTTGCTGCTCTCATGGGTCACATAATGCACCTGCCTGGGCAATACAATCATGACAATACTGGTGATGAGCAACATAACTGCTCACACTATGCTAACTTGGCCTGGAGAGAAAAAAGGCCGAGTACCAAAACTGGCCTGCCTCAATGGCAACATCAGCCTTCAATGACTGCATGAGTCAGTTTCACCCCTGAGCTTCCTATTCAGGATTTGCCTTGAGACTTGGTATTGCTGCCACAGGGCTTCTCCACATATTGCTCAGATCAGGCAGTTTCAAGTCCTCTGCAGTTCTTTTTGCAAGTCGTTCTTCTCAACTAGTGGATGGTCACTTGGTGACAACAGGGAAACAGGTTTTCTTGGTGGTATCACCCAAAGTTTGGAATGCTCTCCCTCAAGCTGATTCAAGATGCAGGTATAGTAACCAGCTTGAAACAAATCTTTTATATATTTATAGATTTTATTTAGCTTTTAAAAATATTTGAACTGATACAATGGTTAAATGCTTTCTAAGAACCTGGAATTCCCATATGAATCTTCCCACAATAGTTTAAGAAGGAATGACCAAGATATGCTGTATTATAAAGTTCCAAAATTTTGAGGATTTGACTCAAAACTCTGAGAATGTTTGAGAATTAGTCTGATCATTAAATTACGCTAGGTGATTTTGGCTTACCTTGAAAGGAACCCAATAACTCTATACAGTGGTACCTCAGGTTACAGACGCTTCAGGTTACAGATGCTTCAGGTTACAGACTCTGCTAACCCAGAAATAGTATCTTGGGTTAAGAACTTTGCTTCAGGATGAGAACAGAAATCATGTGGCAGCGGGAGGCCCCATTAGCTAAAGTGGTACCTCAGGTTAAGAATAGTTTCAGGTTAAGAACAGACCTCCAGAACGAATTAAGTTCTTAACCCGAGGTACCACTGTAAAGGGTTTCATTCTTTGCTGGAAGTGATTATGATTCAGCACTCCAGAAATGCAGGGAACTTAGCAGATGTCACATATTAAGGCACTGTACAAAAGTGACTGTGATCACTAATCTAAAGCCATTAGATCTCCCTTAACCACTCTGAATTTCAACAGGGTTTATTAATATCAAGCTATTCAGATAAATTAAAAATATTCCTCTAATCTAAAAGCATTTGTCACCACTGGAAGCAAGAGGCCAGAGTGGATGGATTAGTCTGTCTCAGTATGAAAATTCTTGTGTACACATGTCGTCTATAATAAACTATGGAGTCAAATGGTAGATAGCGAGAAGTAGTGCTGTTCATTCATCATAATCAATAAACATAGTTGCCATAAATTCAGATATTAGACGTAATGCCAGTATGCTGCTGCTTTCTGAACTAGCTTTTAGCAGAACTCTTCTTTGGAAATAAACTGGCTGACTCAGACTTAAAGTGCTATGTTGGCTTAAGTCCAAGTGGAATGAAAACACCACCGGGCAATTGGGGGAATGTCCCTCTAATGAATCTCTGTTGACTAAAGAAACAAAGCACCCCTTGGAAAATACTAAACCAAATTGTGGAGAAAAATAACCCTTGCTCTTCTCATACAACATGCATTGCATTTTTCCAAAAGTGTCATCATTGTCATTAGAAAATGAATGCATCCGTTGACCTTAAGGGACTCACTAATAATGGGCTCACCCATGATATCCATCATGGTACATCTCAGTTGTTTTTGGACTCCAGATCCCATTAGCCCCAGTCAGTAGGCTGGAGTGGTATTTTTGCATCTGGCCAGTGGAGGTGAGGGAAGATGAAAGGCTAGATAAGAACCCAGTGCATCAAGTGGTGAGGGGTTGTACCAGGGTAATACAAAGTCTGACTTACCTCTTAAGTTTATCTCTTTTCACCTCTGGCTCAGCTCATGTTCCCCCTGCTCAGGACACATTGTGGGGATAATGGCTGACAATTGATGAACCCACATCTTTTTTATTATTATTCCATTGGCCAGGATTTGTTACATAGTTGGTGGTTTGTTTTTATTTTATTTTTTTGCCTACACCACGCTTACCTGATGGTGAGGCCAAGGGTGTCAAAGGACTATTTTTTTAAAAAAATGTTTTTGTTTTTAAATCCCAATCTTCAGCCACTGAAGACTCACTAAAAAAGCACAAAGAACCCAGCCCCTGCCCTCAGGCTTACGATCTAAAAAGATGACACATACACAGACAAAAACAAAACAAAAAACCGGATTCAGAGGTGAGGTTGAAATTCTGAAAAACCCATTATCAGTGATGCCAGCAAATGACATGTATACAATTGTATGGCCTGATCACAAAATGGGCCAATTTTGAAGGGGCCTAAATAAATGTTGAGGGACGCAGGTGGTGCTGTGGGTTAAACCACAGAGCCTAGGACTTGCCATCAGAAGGTTGGTGGTTCGAATCCCCGCGATGAGGTGAGCTCCCGTTGCTCAGTCCCTGCTCCTGCCAACCTAGCAGTTCGAAAGCATGTCAAAGTGCAAGTAGATAAATAGGTACCGCTCCAGCGGGAAGGTAAACAGCGTTTCTGTGCACTGCTCTGGTTCACCAGAAGCGGCTTAGTCATGCTGGCCACATGACCCAGAAGCTGTACGCTGGCTCCCTCGGCCAATAAAGCGAGATGAGTGCCGCAACCCCAGAGTCGGCCATGACTGCACCTAATGGTCAGGGGTCCCTTTACCTTTTAAAAATAAATGTTAGGGTGAAGGCAACTCCAGATAAGCTGCAGATCACAATGCAGGAAGAAGATACGGATGGACTAGAATGAACTTTCTCATCTTTAACAAATGCCCTTTGGACTTGAAGGTTCATTGCTAATAGTTCCTGGATTGCTTTGACTTACTGGGACAAGGGCTGAGGAATAGGAATAGTACAAGGAAACGAATCTTATTGCAAGACTGTAGGAAGGTGCTTTTAGGTGGCAATCTCTTCTGTCATATTTTGCTGAGGACTGAATGTGGGCTTAGCATCCGTGAGTCTCATGAAGCAGTGAAAATAATAAAATCTTGTATTCACAGGCCTGGCTTGGACTCATTACATCACACACTCTGCACATCTGTTTCAAGGGCTCCGGCTTCCATTTGTAATGGCTCAAGAATGTTGGAACTTTGACAGAGCCCTTGAATTAAAACTGCAGGTACAGTATGCCTTAGCAGAGGGGCCTTGGGCATTTTTATTTTTATTTTAAGAGAATCATATAACGTGTACCTTATTCCTCTCCCAAGCCTCTAAATAAATTATTTGGCTTTAATTATGCATATTTCCCTTCTGTTGCAAAACTAGTTCAAGTTGAACTACATTGCTGTGTCCACTTGTGAGCTCCAGAACACACTGGCATGAGGAAATGAGGCTGGGAGTGCAAGATTGCAGCCTATAAACTCTGTCAATATAGGGCTCCTGTACCACAGTCCTGTGCATGTTCACTTGGAAATAAGCCCTGTTTTTCTCAACAGGACTTACCCCCTCACATGGGCTCTCTAAGGATTGCATCCACAGATGGCATGCATTTTCCACAATGACTTGCAAAATTCGGATATGAATTTTCGCTTTAATCCAGGGATTAGGTAAAAAGAGAGACAGATGTTCTCTTCTTCCAAGAGGGTTGTCATGGCTGCTGTGAAGATTCCAGATCAAAACTCCAGCTCCAGAATATTGGGTACTTTTGAGCAGGACACCCTTCAGGAAACAGCTATAGTTGGTATGGGTTTTTTTTTGGGGGGGTGAGCTGCATATGGAAAGGGAATGCTTCTCTCCAGTGTTCATGTGTGCCTTGCTGCCATGTACCTACTCAGTTTCTCCATGGTGTCAAGTATGGGTAGACTAGGCTCCAGGGTCCCTGCGTGCTCTTGACCTTGAGGAACATAGGAGGCTGCCTTGTATTGAGTCATAACACGGGTCCATTTACTTCAGTGCTGTATACGCTGACTGAAAGTGACTCTCGAGGTTCCAGGCAGGATATGTTCTCAAACCTACCTGGAGATGTATTGAACCTGGAATCTTTTATATGCAATATAGCTCTGCTGTCTTGGGGAAGGGGTGCATGCGAAGCCACAGATCATAGTTGTAGCAGAAAGGTGTTGCTCTTAGCACCCCCCTTCCCCAGGGAGAACTGGCAAACAACAAACTGGATTAGGATCCAGAACAGTCTGCCATGTTGGCATACAACCAAGGAAACAGGGGCAATTGGCAGGCCCCCAGCGGGCTCCAGCCCACCAGCCGGTGTGCCGGGCGATCTCCAGTCCTTGTTGCAGCATCTGCGACCCACAGCTTCAGAAGCTGGGGCACGCAACTCAGCAGAGATAACGCGCAAACAGAAGTGGCAGAAGTGGTCGTGTAAGCATATTTACAAGCAGTTTATTCAGCATATATCAGGACAAAAGGAAAACATGTCTGATCCCCTTCATGTCCAAAGCAAGACAGCTAAAAGCAAAAGCTATACACAAACAGAAGTTCCCAGCAAGCTGTGCTGGAGTGTAAACAGGCATGTGACACACAACAGTCTCATGCATGTTCCTTAAAGCGGAATGGAATATTCTAACATGCCATACTAGGGTATAGCTTCCATGGGATGCCACATGGGATGTCACAAACTATTACAAAAATTCACAGTATTTAGGAGAGGGGTTTTTTGGGGTGGGGGTGGGGGAAGGGTTGTATAGCTGTGATACATTTCATGGAACATGTAGGCAGAACTGAAGCTGAGCAGGGCAGATGAACATTTCTCTTGAATTGTTTCAAATGTTTGTTCAGAGAGTCAGCATTTCAAATGGAATAATAATATAGTGGAAAAGAGCAGATCGTTGCCCTGAAATTACAGGGCTCTTTTAAAAAGTCTCCATAACATGCCAATTTAAAAATAGCCATTATAAAAGTTAATAGATGCATTTTCCAGATAGCAAAGTTAATAAGAAGAATACAGACTTTATTTCAGCATATATGAAAGCTTAAAAATAACAATAACCCAGAGTGCTTTTCTTGTACATTCCAGACTTCAGCTTAATTCAAGATCTGAGCATTGTGACTTTTCTTATCTATAGATATTTAAGGAATGCTAGCATGATCTTTTTTCTTCTTCAGTAAATGGATTATATTTGATTTGGCAAGGTGTAAAATGTATAAACATTGATTGCCATCTGGGTTGGTATCATCGTCCAGCATGGATGAGTGCTTGCTGATATCCACAGCCAGTAGAAGGGCAACAGCTGATAAGAAAAATCCTGCTGATCTCCTTTTCCCTGGCAGGAAAAATATCCGCCAGCGGAAGAGATCAGGGGAAAAAAGAGTCACATACTGCTGCCTTTTCCAAGCACACCTTCCATCAGAAAATGGGAGTTCCCCCTAGAGGCCCCTGTGAGGATGCTGGGGTCCCTGGGACCATTTCTCATTTTCCAGCATGAGGGGGTTCTGTAGGAGGCAGTACAGAACAACTGTTTTGTATTATTTTAGCCTTCTTGGTATATGTAGGGATAAAATAAGCACATTCAAATGGTGTCTGTGTGCCAGGTCTTGTGATTGATTATGGGGGGCGGGCATTACCTGGGCCCACCCAATATTTTATTCAAGTTGATGCTCCTGTTATGCACAGTCAAATCTGCAGCTTTTCGTAAGTGTGAATACAACAAAGATGTGTGATACACACGGTACTGTATAGTGTTACACATACAAGTTGAACATGTGAAGTGTACAGTTAATTCAGCAACGATCATATGAGTGCTTACATTATTGACATTAGTCATGGAGGGAGGACCTTAATATTCTTAGCAGATACATGTGCTATATTTATTATTAAAATAAAATGAGACCACACATGTATTTTATATCCTGGGTGTAAAAACAAATAAAAATGCTTGTCTGCTCTTGGTGGGCTGACATTTCTTTTTCACTGGGGCACAAATCTACTTCCAGTGGTCCTGGCCCTGCCTTCACTAGCATACTGATTTTTTTCTTTTCTTTTATCTGTGCATAAAAACGGGACTACAAGTATTTTATTCATGCTGCTGAGCCATTCATGGTAGTGTCACATGGGCTGGCCACCTGAGCCTGACCTCTGTCTGACCTTAATATTTGGAAGCTTGAAGAAAGAGTTATATAACTGTTAACCTAAAAAGAAGCACAGATGCTGGCCACGGTGGCAATGGGCAGCAAAAGCAATTTAACTGTGCATTTATTTTACTATTCCTAAATTACTGTTGTGTTGTTTTAGGGGTTCCCCGTGACACACATGGAAAAGTCTATTTCCTTTCCATCATCATCATCTGTAAACATAAGTTTAGATGTTCACCCTCCCCATTTTTTTCAGTGGTGATTTGCTTATTATGCCAATATCTTTGTTTTATAGTAATGCTTGCACAACCCATTGCAGTGCAGATAACAGTAACAGTCCTAGGTTGAAAATAAACAGAATCTGCTCACCAACTTTGATGAATCATACAAATCTACAGTGCAACTGCATCTTCAATATTTTGTACAGTTCTGGTTGCCTCACCTGAAAAAGCAAATTATAGGGGATGGAGCAACTTCCCTATGAAGAAAGGTTGCAGAATTTGGGACTTTTTAGTTTGGAGAAAAGGTGGGCATGGTAGATGTTCATAAAATTAGGCATGGCCTGGAGAAAGTGGATAGTGAAAAGTTTTTCTCCCTCTCTCAGAGCAGCCTTAAGCCTAATTATTGAAAACTAAAGGTGATTTGACTCCTTGGCCCAGCCTTAAAAATCTATACTCAGTCTGATCTCCGATAGCAGGGAAAGGCTCAATTAGGCTGTGTGTACACTATAGTTTTAAAGCACATTTGAAGGATGATGGGAGTTGTTGTCAAACAGTATCTGGAGGGTACTATGTTGGCAACCTCTGATTTTGATATTCTAAGACTGAAATTATCATCTTGGCTTTGGGGTGGGGGTGGGATGGGGAGTGCCCCTTATATCAGTTCCACAACACCTTGCACCTGTGTGACCTTGCAGTTTGAACAACACCTTGGGCAATTCTTCAATAATGCATCGAATGCATGTCTTAAAAGAAAGACATTGATGAATAATTGAAAACCAATATTTTTGAACCTCTTCACAATATTCGCAACCCCCTTGATGTAAGCTGCAGCTATAAATGGCTTAAACACATGTCTTCCATAACAGTAATTTTACCTTTAATGCCTTTGACTAAACCTCGAAATAACCTCCAGGTTAAGCTAGCTCTGGCACCCTGCAGCAGTCCTAGAATGCAATTGGGTTTTGTGATTGCTTGCTTGCAAACTATTTCTCCTGGCCAGGAAAAATGCACTTGGAAAGAATTGCTTTCTTCATAAAGCAAAAAAATAAAATAAAAAAGCATTCATCCCACCCTCCTGTCTCCCTATGACTGCGGCATATGTTCATGATCAAAACTGAACTATGCATGCCAGTTTTTTCCATCCATTAAAAACTTATTCCCCTCCCCTCCCCAGTTCTTTAAATCCTACCTTTCCAGAAGGGAGCAGTAAGTTCAGAAAAATACTTTCTTGGTATTTTAGTAACATGATGAATGGTTTTGCCTTTTGAACTCTGCCTTTTGAACATCCTATTTTCAATAAAAGTTAGACTTCAGCTAAAGTAAATAATAAAATCAAAAAAGAGCACCACACCTGCTAGACATGAAAATTCTCCATCTCTAACTTTAAAAAAAAAAAAAAAGATTGGTGGGGGAGCCACAGAGAGGACATTTCAGCCTGTGAAACACACAATGTGTGGGTACTGGTCAGTGCTGAATTCAATTAATTTGCTTTTTAATCCAGGTGTTTTATACTAAGACAATTTTCATGTTCTTCCATTCAATCAGTTTTTGTTTCTTTTTGCCATCAAATAAATTACAAAGGAATGATTGCATTCAAAGTCAGCAGGGTTTCAAAGCCATGAAATGGGAAGAAAGATTCCATTGGTCCAATTGAACTTTGGATCAAGGCCTTGATAAATATATCTCATATAACCTGCAAATGCTATTTTAAAACTGAACAAACATTCAAATAAAAGTGTGGACTACATAAATCTGTGGAATTCACCACATGAGAATTCAGATTGAAATCTCTTCCTGTGCTTACAATATTTGCAGATTAACATCGCTGCTGAATTCTCCACTTGCATCTGGTCTCAGGTTTGCATCTGGAAAGGTGAGAGCTGGGAGCACTACATAATTCCCATATGTGTGAATTCTGGATGTTGTCGTTTGTGACTCGGTTAAGGTGAAGTTGTGAAAAACATAGTATTCAAATGCGAGCATTTGTCAACAGGAACAAATATTGGCCAATGATTTCCAAAAAAGAGGACTCTTTTGGGATGGATGTAGACATCTGTTTAACTATTTATTCTGGCTCTTTTTGTTTCTTATATAGAGGCCAGTACAGAGACAAAGGAAGTGCAGGGCTCTTTGATTAGCTGTACCCTCGAGGTTGTGTGACTTCTTCCAGCCCCATATGTGTTGAAGAACACCTTCTGAAGTATTGGTAGGGTTTTTGTTTTCTACTGTAGGCTCCCCAAACAATTCAGAACCCAAATCTTCCAGGTTCTAAATTTCATGGGGAGCTACAACTCAACATACAGCATCAGGCTGGCCAACTGAGGTGGGGTACTGGCAGTTTGTGCTCATGCCACCTCTGATGTTAAGGGGACAGAGGAAGCAAAGGGTAGCCAAGGCCAGCCCAAGCCATGTTGACACTTGAGGCAAACTCAAAATGGCACCCCACCTGCCAGGGAAGGAGGGGGAATGAAGATCTACATCAGGAATGAAGGAGAGAATCAAACTACCCTTACCCAATGGTGGAAGTGGGAAGCAAAGGCAGTTTAAGGGGTCAGTGGAAAGAAGCATGCTTTAAATCTTGCCAGGCAGGTTCAGACCTTAGGAGACCCCAGAGGGCAGCCCCCGCCACCTTGGAGGTGGGAGGAGACCAGCAGTGCCTCCTATTTGCCAGTAGGCCTGTGTAGAGGTGACATTGCAGGAGGCTGCAGAGGAGAAGGCAGATCTGGCCTCCAAGAAGTGTGCCGCAACCACCACTCCCACTGTAGCAGCGGCAGCAGAGGTGAGGGATGTGTTCCTTGGAGGCTATATCGGTTGCCTCACCTTGCCTCACAGGTGGGACCCTGCTTGGTCCTGGCCCTGGGGATGCTTCCACTGCAAACAATTTGTTCCTGGGTAATCAGAACAGGGCATGTGTGTGTTTCCAGCCAGGTCTCGGCCTGTGCTGTACCTTTCACCATCTGTATCATGTGTCACGTTTTCAACAAACCATCCTTTGGCACCACCCTATGTGTGCTGCATGTGCTTGGGAGGTGGTGGCGGTGTCAGTGATGGCTGTCTGTGCATTTGTTTTGGGACACTGATGATCTCCTCATGTATTTGTTGTATGCCTGGCCGCTCTGTTGCTATGTGTCACTGCGTGATCGGCGGAGCATGTGGTTCGGCATGCCCAACATGTTGCTGATGCACCATGCTGGGAATGCTGCGCAAGGCCTCCCCTTTCCCATGTGTTTACATTCATGAGCTGGTGTTTTCTCGCTGTCTCCCATGGGTTGGCTCTGTGTGGCTTTGCAGTGTGTGCACACCTCACTGGGGGCTTGGGGCTGCTCCTCTGTCTTTGTTAACAGCTGGTCACGGTTTGCATGGTGATGCCGGCTGTGCTCTCTGTCTGTATTTTGGCTTGCTGTGGTGCTAATTCATGCTTTGCCAGGCCAGGGGCAGCTCAGCTGCCATGTAACCCTCCCCAGGGTGTAGGTTTCCACCAGCCTCATTTGCATTGACTTGCTCTACACCATCTCCTTGTGCATAGGATAGCCCTGCAACTCATTGCAATTTTGCTTCGTCAAAGTAAGGGCTTATTAGCCATACAGGAATTAGGAACAAGCTAGACTCAGTGCTCATTATAAATTTCAATGGCAAGTACTCTATTATTCTATCTAAAATTAGGGGAGGAAATACAAACAACATCATTTTTAATGTAATTTATCTGGAAGCTCAGAAAAGCCACTTATTACATGGAGATTTCAATCTGAAATGCCCAGGTCTGCTTAAAGGAGAACAGTTATCAAGCAAATCTCAAGGAAGTGGATGCTTGTCTTTTTTTCCAAGTCTAACAACGTATGTTACATTTACAGCTGAGATGAGAAAGTAGTGGCAGGATTCTCTTTTAACAGAGGATGCATGTGGAATGGTGAAAGGTTATGTCCCTCACATAAGCATTTAGTGGACAGAGAAGGTCAACACGTGAGTCTTGCATAACGAATGAATACCAAAGGAACACGCATAAGACAAGGAAACCGGATTGACGCAATTTCCTAAATGTAAAAATGTGGCCTGAATTGAATGTGATTTCCCTCAGGGTTATTTAAAAAAAATGCCAGCAAATGGCTCCTGGGAATACACAAGATATACCACATATGGTTTGGAAATGAAAACAGAGTTCATTGTTCACAGACTGCCTTTCTGGTATTAAACTACTTTTTGTTCTGTTAGAAAGAGTGTATGATTGGCAACTTCTTTTGATTGTTTCATAGAATAGTCAATGTACCATAATAGTCAGTCCAGTGTGACACAGATTCTCATTGGCTTCTTCTTCTTCGTAGTTTCTTTTTAATACACCAAAGTCCAAAGTCTAAAATTAAAGCCTCTTTGGGAATGTACTCATATCTGTCCACTCCTCTTTCTCTTGCAACAAGAGGGTTTACTTAGCCAAGTAGAATTTGATATCACAGGTTGGGCAGGAAAAGGGAAACCTGGGGACATCCATAGACTCATTCACATGTTAAGACAGAACAAAGGTTCAAGCTGAGTGGACGATGACACTTTTTATATATGTCACGAAAAACAATATGGCTCTGCTGTTTACAGCTGGATTGTGTGTGCCCCCCTTTAAGATACAGTGGTACCTCGGGTTACATACGCTTCAGGTTACATACGCTTCAGGTTACAGACTCCACTAACCCAGAAATAGTGCTTCAGGTTAAGAACTTTGCTTCAGGATAAGAACAGAAATCGGGCTCCGGCGGCGCAGCAGCAGCAGAAGGCCCCATTAGCTAAAGTGGTGCTTCAGGTTAAGAACAGTTTCAGGTTAAGAACGGACCTCTGGAATGAATTAAGTACTTAACCTGAGGTACCACTGTATTTCTTACACATTTTTCCCCCAGAAGGATCCAGGACAGTTTACAACCACATAATCATGCAATGCAAAAATCCAACAAAACTGTTAGAAGTTTAATTTAATATTTGATGGCTGTATTTAAGATATTTTATTTAGAAAACATTCTGTCCCATCCTTCTGGAGCCCATACAGCGCTCAGGACATACACTGCAGGTCAAAAGAATCCCATAAATAAATAACCATATAACTTATCTATGGTAGATGTGTTGTAGATTTTAATCTTTTTACTTGCACTTAGTTAATTCTTGAAAAGCTCCCTAAGGTTTCTAGTCTGAAAAGTTTTACAGATTGCGAAAAAAGCTTTACCAGCAGATTAATGAGCCCCTATGCTAAATAAAGGATCAACAGAGCCTTACAGTTTATCTGTTAAAATGCATTTGATGGCATTTCCTATTTATGACTGAGGAGTGGCTGGAACTTGGAGACCGTTACCAGATTAAAGCAAAGAATCTGGAGCACTGAAGGGAATTTGGAGCATGTTGCACAAGTCTAGTTCTTTCATCAGCTTCCACTGGTATCATGCAGAAGTGTGCTGTGGTTCAGCTTTGTAAATTGTGTCCTCCCTAAAAGAGGGCACGTGTTGCAGTGAGTCCTGAAGACTGACCTCCTGTGTTGTGGGTGGGTTGGATATGAGGCTCATGGTCCTTCGGATGTGAGCGAAGGGAGTGAGGTTTATGACCCTTCTGGGGCCTTGCTTTCCCAATTTCAGCCTTCCAGAATCCCAGTCTCAGCTAGTCCTAGGGGTCGTCCTAGGAGTATGGGTGCTATGGTACAGCAGGCCTTTCGGTCAGGGCTGCCTCATTCGCAGTCAGTACCCCCAGGGTCTGGGAGCTCAGGGCCTCAGTCTGCACAGCATGTGAGAGGGGAAATTTTCTCTCAGCCAAGCTCCTCACATGTTTTTAATTCCGTGCAGGTTTGGTCGGCCCCTTCGAGGGAGGTGTTCAGTGTCCAGTCTTCGGAGGAGGATCTCCCGTGCCTAGAGTCTCTTCATCTGGTGGCAAGCAGCAGAGGAGTCGTCGCTCCAAACGCAGGGCTAAGACGCGTAGAGATGGTGATTCCTCTTCATTTACTGGTATGTCTTCTCAGACCTCTGATGATGATTCAGACACGGTTCTGGGTCTATATTGGGGCCACAGTGAGGGGGCTTTGAGCTTTCCCAGGTGGGCATGGCAGCATAGAGCTAACACACACAGGGCCAGATACGGCCTTCCTGTGGAATGCTTGGACGGTGAGCCGGTCAAGGACGTTAAAGTTTCGACCAATGTGGTCAGGGATATTATTCCTGGTGCGCACTTTCCCTCCAGGATGCGTAATCGGATCCTCAACGGTCACTATGTCGAGATCTTTAAGCTCCTTCCCCCCAATGAATGTCCGGATAAGGATAATCAGGTTGCAACGGGCAAGGATAAGGCCAGCTCCCACAAGGTGGAGAGAAGCTACTACCGCTGCACATTGGGCCCTGTCTGCTGACAGGATCAAGGATCTGGGCCGCTGGAAATCTGATGTATACAGGAGTTATGTACAGAAGCGGCGCTGAGGTTCAGTTATTAATGTTTTGTTCATTCCTATGTCCGCCTACCCTGCACGTCTAGATAGCCGAGCACAGCATTGTCCACTGGCCTGGCAGGAGGGCAGCGGAGTCTGGAGTCGGATGCAGGCTCAGACTCCCCGACCACATGTGCGTCTCCTGGGTGTCCAGACGAGGAATGCATAGGAAGGAGCTTCTCCCAATGGTGTGGGCAAAGGTGGCTGCGGAAGGCACTCCTGAGGCGATGGTGGTGCAGCTGCCACTAAAAGGGCCAGGAGGCACGTCCAGAGCGCAGTGGCCAAGAAGATTCTGGCCTTGGGTGGGACGGTTATCCGTCACCCGGGCATTACCTTCCATGATGCGTCCCTTTACAGGCTTGATGGGCTTCATCTGTCTGTAATTGGGGGCTTCTGGAGTCGGCGCCATCGGCAATGGCGGATTCCCTCTAACCCGGAGGGAGTGAGCTTCGCGGGAATTGGGTCTTGCCACTACGGCGAAGCGGGGACCCTCCAAAAAACCACAGGCGGGTGAAGCCTGTGACCATGGGACTCGGCGGGCACCTTCAGCGCCCCCCCAATTCGCAAAGGAACCCGGCTCCGGGCTCCGGAGCGAAACAGGGCGAGTGGCGCGCTGCTGAGAGTCAATTGCTTCTTCCGTGGAGTGAAGCCGCACAGCTGTTGTCGGAGAGCGCTGACTTTTTTCCTGTGACAATTCGGATATCAAAACAACTACCGTGAGTAGGTTGAATTTAAAGATTTGAAATAAGGGAAGAAAGAGCATTCATTTGGTACCGAAAACGGGAAGGTGTAAACAGGAAGTCCACCTTCCGTTTCTTGTAAACAGATCAAAGCAAAGACTATTTAAACTAAGACCTGGAATTACTTCAAAAGGACTTAAATCCTAACATCAAGACAAAAGATCTCCCTCCCTGAACTGCAGCAGAAGGGAGGGAAGAGTGAGAAGTATTTTTGCCTGCAAAAAGAGAGGAAAAAGAAACAAAGACCACCGCTTAATGCCTGGGACGGGCTGTCAAGTGCTAACAAGATTGCCGTACCGTGAATCGCGCTGTTTATAGACATTGTAACTTTTTGACAGTTAACTCTGCAAGACAGATACTTTTGATCCTGACTGGCTTCTCCGGACTTTAAGGTCTTTAAGGAACTGTAAAGTAACTGAAATTGAAATTGAAATGGTTGTTTACTTTGTTAAATGGGGGATTTGGAAAAGTTACTTTAATGCAACAAGAATTGACTGTTACTGTGTCCCCCTAGAGGAACTTGGTAATTGCTACAACAGGCCAGGGAATTTTCCGCTTCAAACTGGCCAGGGGAATTTTCCACAGTAAAACAAACTCCGGCCGTGGGACTGACCTTGAGCTTCAGATAAAATGTTATGGCAAACTTGCCGCAGGAAAAAACAACAAGATCTGGGAAAATTCGGCAGCAGCGAAGAGCATCAGCATCTGGCCCTTCTGCACCATTAGGGGCAGCACCTGTTCAAATTGATCCAAAAGGAATGGCATCTGAAGATGTTTTAGCTGTGGCATTAGGCAAAATTAGTGAATCTTTGGAAAAACTGAGTAAACAAGTAACTGAAGCATCAACCAAAATTGATCAGAATACTACAAGCATCAATAATTTGGGACTGAAGGTGAATTCTAACACAGAATCTATTGAGAAATTGCTGCAGGAATCAACTTTGACCCGAAAGACAGCTGAAGAAGCAAAGGAAAAAGCACTGGCCGTTGAGGAAAAGATACCACCGATATGTAGGCAACTCGAGGATCATAAGTCAATGTTATCTATGATTGAACTGAAGGAAAGACAAACAAATTTAAGGATCAGGGCGGTACCTGAACTTGAGAAAGACAGCCTAAGTGACTTTCTTATGCATGAATTTGCAGTCTTCTGGAACTTAGATTTAGAGAAGCAAGATATCAAGATAGTAAGTGCCTTCAGGCTCGGAAGAGGGGGGAGAAAGAACAGGGTGAGAGACTGTTTGATTACTCTCCGAACAAAAGAGGAGAGAGACAAAATATTGTGTCTGCATTTTCAGAAGACCTTGGAAATACATCAATCAAGAGTGGAGGTATTCAAAGACATTCCGAAATACCTTCTGGATCTTAGGTCTAACTACGGAGACCTGGTGAACCTGTTGAGAAGTAACAGTATTGTCTTCAGGTGGGAATTCCCTCAGGGCCTATCTTTTACTTTCAAAGGAAGAAAGTTAAAAATAAGATCAGTGGAAGATAAAGAAAGATTTTTGAAAGATCACGGAGAAGACTTGCAGAAAGAATTTGAAGAAGAGCTAAGAGCACTAAAACCAGGAATACTAGACATATCATCACTATCCTTTGGATTGGAAAACTTAGAGAAAGTGATACCACCGACAGATCAAGAACAATTGCTGGGTGCAGTTGGAGGAAAAGCAAAGTAACCACGCCATGGCTCTGCAACTATTAAGCTGGAATATTAATGGTTTTAACTCCCCGGAGAAGAGGAAAAAAGTTTTTTATTTATTGAAAAAGGAACAATTGGACTTGATTTGTTTACAGGAAACACATATGATAAGGCTGCACAGGAAAGTATTGATCAATAAAAGATTGGGTCAAGAGTTTATTTCATCGGATAAGGTTAAAAAAAGGGGAGTCGTGATTTATGCAAAAGAGAGCCTATCACCGAAATTTATGTTTAAAGATGAACAAGGAAGATTTGTGGCAATTGAAATTCAAGCGCAAGGAGAGAAATTTCTGATAGTAGGAGTTTACGCACCAAATGAGGGGAAATCGGAATTTTTTAAAAAGTTGCATGAGACATTGCTGGACTACATGGATTATAGCATCATTATGATGGGAGACATGAATGGAGTGGTATCCACAAGCATGGATAAGGCACAGAGACAGGTAGTTACTAAAGATGGCAGACTACCAAAAACCTTTTTTGAGATGACTGACAATATGGACTTAATTGACATTTGGAGAACAAAGAATCCCTTGGGTAGAGAGGGAACTTTCTTCTCTGAAGCCAAAATGACATGGACAAGAATTGACCAAATTTGGATAACTAGAGGACTGGCTCCTAAGACCCGAAAAGTGGAAATTTGCCCTAAAACTTGCTCCGACCATAATGCTGTGAAAATGGAGATGAAACTAACACCAACTGGTTCCTTCAGATGGAGGATGAATGACACCCTGTTTAGAGATGAAGAGGTTACTAAGAAGGTCCAAAAAACCTTGAGAGACTATTTTGAGATAAATATGAACACTACCACTGAAAAAAGAGTAGTCTGGGATGCAAGTAAAGCAGTTATGAGGGGGTTTCTAATTCAACAGAATGCAATAAAGAAGAGAACTCAAAATGAGAAAAAAGACAAAATTTTGGAAAAAATAAAAGAGGGTGAGAAGAAACTGAGAGCGAAACCAAAGTCACAAGAGATTCTGAGAGAAATAAAGTTATACCAAGTTCAATACATGAAGATGATGAATCAGGAAATAGAATGGAAAATTAAACAGATGAGACAAAGGACATTTGAATCAGCCAATAAATGTGGAAAACTGTTAGCTTGGCAAATGAAAAAAAGACAAAAACTTAACACCATTACCAACTTGGAAGTGGAAGGAAAGAACATTCAGAATCCAGTGGAAATTAGAAAATGTTTCCAGAGGTACTTTAAACAGTTATATACACAAGGGCCACAGAAAGAATTCGATATAGACCAATTCTTAAAAACAAATGGACTACAAAAAATCTCTCAAGAAAACAAGTTAATGTTGAACTATAAAATCACAGAACAGGAGGTGGAAGGTGCCATCCAGAATATGCAGTTGGGCAAATCTCCAGGGCCGGATGGCTTAACCTCAAAATACTATAGATCTCTGAAAGATTGGATAATTCAACCACTAAAGGAGGTTTGTAATGAAATTTTGGAGGGCAAAAAAGCACCAGAGTCGTGGAAGGAAGCTTATATTACACTTATACCAAAAACTGAGTCTGAAAAGACACAATTTAAGAACTACCGCCCCATATCCTTGCTTAATGTGGATTACAAATTTTTTGCAGACATTTTGGCTAAAAGACTAAAAAAAGTATTAGTGGAGGAGATACATAAAGACCAAGCTGGCTTTCTCCCGGGTAGACACTTGTCTGACAACATTGAAAGATGGACTCATTTTTTTTACTGTTTTTTCTATTTTCTTTTTTTCTACTCTGTATTTTTTATTGTTTGTTTTCTTTCTCTATCGTCTTATTATTTTTGTAAACTCTTTCTTGAAATTTGAATAAAATATCATTTAAAAAAAAGAAAAAAAGGAAAAAAATGTAATTGGGAATGATTTGTGGATGACCTCTGTGTCAGCGGGGTTAAGGGATTGGTTACAGGTGTGAGTGGTTGGCTCATGTGGCGGATAGGCACTGGTTCAAGGTGATAGGGATGGGAGAGCGGTCTCACCATCCCTATGTGAAGGGTATTCCATTAAAGGAATCCAGGGACTCAACTGGTCAACCCCCGAGAGGGGGTTGTGCCCGTGCCTGAGTCCAGGGGGGCATCTGGGTGGTGAACATAGTCTGTTCCCGGCTTTTTGCCTACCCAGGTGTTCACCCTTGGCTGACCTATGCTGGTGCCCTGGGTCAGTGTTGCCTGCAAGGGTGCAGGAAACTATCGAACCAGAGCCTATGCAACCATTCACCTTCTGTAATCAACAAAGCTATGGCCTAAATTCTGCCAAAAACCAAGACCAAAATTTGAGTCAAGTTTGAATTTATTTAGCGGGGAGGTCTCTGGGTCTGAACATGCAAAACCCAATCAGTCAGCTGAGCAAGAAGACAGAGAGGCTATGGAACCCCATCAGAATGAAAGTGAACCACATGAAACCTGACTCAGTGTGACAACTTGGATAAAGTCTTGTTTCCACAAATATACTAACGGTATTGAATATTTGTTCAAAGAAATTGAAGCTATAGTTGGCAGTTCTGTTTCTTTTAGCGGTTATTATGAACTGAGTATGTCTCACATGATATCAATCTACATGCATTTTTAGGGAAGACAGCACATGAGGCTGGTGCCACTTGTTGACATCTCTCACGAAACCCTACCATGTGCTACCAGTTTTCAAAAGTTTCCCTTTAATTTCTTATTCAGAAACTGAAGTGTGCTATTTTCTCTACAGCACTGGTTTTCTCCATCCCCTTGGGATATTATTAGGAGTTCCTTACTTAGAAGATAGCAGAAGGACTGCCATGAATCAGGCTGCTGTCTGAAATCTAATGAAACCCTCCCACTGGACCTTTCACCACTTGAGATATGGTTGGTGGGGATGTTGGAGAGGGCATTTTCTGCCATGACCTACAGAATGGGGCACTCTCTGCTCTAAAGGGACCAGCTGTCTCTCACATTACCCACATCAGTGGTGAATGAAGTGCAGGAGCTAAACGTATGAAGAGCTTAGGAGGTCAGGCCAATGGTCCATCTGCTCCAGCATTTTCCTTGCACAATGGCCAAGTCGATGCCAGGAGAAAGCCAGCAAGCAGGGCCTGAACATTGTCCTCTCTTGTTATTCTTAGCAACTGGTATCCATGGCTTCCAGCTGCTGACAGTGGAGGTAGAGCATAACCATCATGGTAGCCATGTCCACAAGGAGTTTGTTTGCTTGTTTAAAAAAATATGCAGGCAGCTCCATAAAGAAACTCTCCTACAAAAAAGGAAGAAGGAATGATTGGTGTTTTAAGAAGTGGTCCTATGAGTAAACATGTCTGAAGCATGACTACAGTCTTTTACATAGTTACCTGGAATAAGCTCCACTGATTCTTCAGATTGCATAGGTTGTATTTGCAAAAATCACTGAGATTTAGCAAAGATCTTGAGCCAGTGGAAATGGGACCTTAAGCTTTTTATTAGAACTGCAAACCATCTTGCAAAGAAGGGCTATCATTTTAAATGTGAATGTGAAGTCAAATTCCATCAAAGCAAAGGACCTGAAAGTCTTATTACCCCTTCATTTATCTACTAGATCATGGAGGTTCAGTTGATTACCTGGCTGCTCCTGCAGATAACAATATTGCTGCTGCACTGAAAAATGTCCCAGAATTAATTCCCTTGTATTCCACCTCTACTACACCACTGACCACCCACCCCACACCTGAAGACAACATTCCCTGGTATTCTTCATTCCTTTGACAAGCAGGATTTCCTTGGTTTTCACCTTGACTCTTTTGAGCATTACTTTTATTTCGTTTATTTATTTCGTGCTGGTATTTTTAATAGGTTTTAATGTTCCTTGATACTTGGCATCAGTCATCCGTTCTTCAATTACCTCTAGATTGGATTATTCTGATTCAATTTACATGGAGCTTCAGTTGGTCCAAAATGCAGCAGCCACACTTGTGTCTGACACTCACCAATCAGAGCATGTAACTCCAACCTAATGTCAGCTCCATTTGCTTCCTCTTTGCTTCCAGGCTCAACTCAACACATTGATTCAAGCCCTTCTACAAACTTCCAACTTGTCTAACTTATAAATCGCCAAACTGTCCATCTATCTGTCGTTCACCAGTCACTGCCACACACAACATATAACACTGGTCTAAAACTACACACCTGCAGGTGAATTGCCCATTCAGGAAACCTGCAAACCTCCAGAACCATTTGTGTTCTTTGTTGGTTCCCTGATCTCTTGGCTGTTCATGCTGAAATCAACAGGAAGCCTCCCAGTTTATTTTACTGGGGTTTGGCATGTATTGCATAAAAATGTGAAGGACTGTGCATTAAGGATGTTGCTTTTGCTTCAACATTACCAAGGAACTAAAGATATACATTGGGTTTAAGCTCTTAGAAAGAGCCCCTCTTTTAAAAAGATAATTATACTTTTGTTTATCCAATTAGCATAAATAAGCCTTTGCTGGTTGCTTAAACATGGTATACAATCTATAAACATCCTTAGCTACTGTAAATAAAAAAGGTTTATTTAAGAATCTGAAATAACCAGCATGCCTTTCCATGCATAGCTTCAGCGTTTACTATTTAGGAAAGTATCCTCACATTGTCCCTTCCCAACAGAAAATATTTTGTTTTTTCAGAATTGTGTAGCCTGTAAAGGAAGGGTGGGGAACCTCAGACCTGGGAACTAAATGTGGCCCTCTAGTCCTGTCTATGTGGCCCTTAGAATCCTCCCTGGGCCACACCACTCACAAGCCCTGCTACACACTCTACACAAGTGTTTTTGCCCTACAGTAGTTTTAAGATGGCAAATGAATGTATCAGTGTGTGTATAATCATGAATCAATTTTAAAAAAATAAAACAAAAAGGTAGACAGTCTGCCAGGAAGGAAGACGGACAGCTGAGCCAGCATTATGTTTGCTGGCATGCATGTCTTTAATTTTTTCCGTTATGAGCTCTATTTTAATCTTATTCTGGCTTTACACTTTGTTTTGATTTGTAGCACACAGTCTGCAGATCTTTCCTCGAAGTCGCACTACTGACTGCCCAGTCTTAGGGCTAAATTTTGTTTCATTCTTCTGCTTTATCTAGGAAAATGCAACACTCTTTTGGATAGTAATTCCTTTGAGGTAATTGCCAAACCCCAAGAAAATATATTGATATCAACCTAAGTTTTGTCAGTAAACAGTGGAATGGACCCCTCAGGATGATCTTAAAATGTCAGTGCAAAAGCAGTTTAAATTTATTCTCACTACCTTGAATGATGCTGCTAGGGTTATATTCCTACCAGCTAGCATAATATGCCACTGTCATGCATTTATTATGTAGATTTATCTACATGTCATGCACAGCGCAAGTAAGGGTGACATTTCTTTGTTTCTGTGTTGTCATGAAATAAGACTGGGTGCAATCTAGCCCCTTTAAAATGAAAGCTTTTCTCATTTGGTGGAAGAGAAGGTGGGTGTTATTTAAGATGTTCACATGGTACCATTATGTAAAAAGATAAAGGGACCCCTGACTGTTAGGGCAGTCACGGACGACTCTGGGGTTGCAGCGCTCATCTCGCTTTACTGGCTGAGGGAGCTGGCGTTTGTCCGCTTCCACAGAAAGTTTTTCCAGGTCATGTGGCCAGCATGACTAAGCTGCTTCTGGCGAACCAGAGCAGCGCATGGAAACACCGTTTAACTTTCCCCTGGAAGGTATTTATCTACTTGCACTTTCAAACAGCTTGTGATTTTGAACAGCTAGGTTGGCAGGAGCAGGCACCGAGCAATGGGAACTCACCCCGTCGCGGGGATTTGAACCGCCAGTCTTCTGATTGGCAAGCCCAGAGGCTCAGTGGTTTAACCCACATGGCCACCCGCATCCCATTCATGCATATTTATTATTTTGCATCTTTTAAAAAGTGGCACTGATAACGGATACATGAAGGGAATGTGTTCTTTCAGAATTACGTATGCTATAGTTAATTTTACAAACAAAAAGATAACTGTGTTGTATCCAAAACAAGGAACTCTGGTTTGGGACATATTTGGACAGGCAATAGTTTCAAACGATAAACAGCCTTTTGGTGACCCCTTTCAATCTGAGTGCTTGGAGGCATTCCACATAGGAAAATGGTCATCTGTGGCACTGAGCCACCAGTCTTCAACGCCCCAATACAAATCATCTCTTTTGTATTTAATGGTAGTCACAACCCATTAATTTTAAACATTACAAAACTCCAGTGAATTATTGGTTATTTAAGAATACCAGGACTAAGACAATCTGCTAGGAGACAGGTTGCTCCATAATCATGTATGCAGCTTTCCAGATGTTGTTAGACTCCAACTCCCATCAGCCTCACCAGCTTGGCCAATGGCTCAAGATGATGGGGATTGTAGTCCAACACTGTTTACTTATCCCTGTGGTATACTGTTCTTGTCCATTATGATTTTTGTAGATGAAAGCATAGCAGTTGCTTCTGTAGGTATTGCGAGAGATGTTATTCACAGGACCAGCCATGTGTTGCACCACCCCCAGAAGGCTCAGATGATATTTGAGCTGGTCTAACTTCTGTACATATTGGTATCCATTCCGTGCCCCTCCCTGCCAGCCAAAGCAGCTACAAAAATGGAGAGTGCTAGCTAAAATAAAACAGATGGGGTGTGGAAGGTTGCAAATCCTTCACACCCTTTGACTATTGCTTTTGATCAAATCCACTTTGGAATTCCTGTTTCCCAAGAATGGAGTCCTGGTGGGTGGGGGAATATTCTGACGCTGAAATTAGACTTACACATGCGCTGCCACCTGTTGCAAGTTTTCTTTGGCTTTGCAAAGCTTTTCAATTACTAGGATTGATGGGGTCGTGCAGAGGAAGCAAAAGAAGACAGAGACTATGTAAGGAATGAAACGCAGAGTCCTTTTATTGCAGTTATAAGAATGACATGCAATAGTATGCGTTTTCAGCGTGTTAAAGTGGGCATTTTATCAAGTGGCCACCTTGAAATTATTGCTGTTTTTATAGTTTGTTTCTTTTAACTACTAACATATGTGGCCTTACTAGCACTTAATGACAAAGTGGGAACAAAACATATTTTACACACTGTTACTAGGGCTGTACATTTGCCTCAGACAAGGCATGAACCTAAGGCAAGACTTTCTGTTTGGAGGTATTTGGTCTGATATCCAGTCCTCTCTACCTTCTCTCCCTCCATCTCTGATGCTTGAAATGCTGCTATTAGCTCAGATGACTTTCCAAGGGCTAAGCTCATTCATAGTAACATAGGAAGTTCCCTTATGCTGTCAAACTCAGGGATACATCCAACTGAGTCCTAAGTTTGTCATTAATGTCTATTCTCAGTTTGACTAAAGTTGGATGCAACACATAGGATTGTCTGCTCGGACATGTGGCTGCTCTCCAAGAACTATACAAGAGGTCTTTCATATCATCCACCACTTATCTTTATTATTATTATTATCTTTATTATTATTATTATTAAAGATGTTGGAGGGATCGAACCCAGCACTGATCCTTTGCTCCTCCTGCAAAATAGAAATATTTAAAACATAATAGCTCCAAAGTGCAACTTCCTAATAGGTATAAAAATAACACTTTCCCATTTCTGAACCCCAGAACTCAATTCTCAACAGATCTACTCAGAAGAAAGAACCTCTTGTTTCAATCTGACACAGGGCTGAATTACATCACCACTGAGCATATGACTGAACATATGGTGAAGGGGGCGTGTGTCCCTTATTGCAGGTGGCTGGTTTGGTGCTTTTTGATATATAAACAGCTCATCTGAGAACTCCACTGTGGGTCCAGATGAAAATGGGTGCAGCACTCTAAATGTTCCAAAAGTGGATTGACACATGGCGCATTCAATTCTCTGACCTCAGGGTCCATAGCAGATCATGAGGCTACCCTTGAGAAAACTATACTTAGCACAACTGTCCTTTTAGACAAAGCACAAATGTGAACACATTGCATTAAGATTTATTTTAAGAGGTGCCTTTCCCCTAAAAAGAAAACTGCAGATTGAACAAATACAAAAGCTATTTGTCTTTCTTTCGTGAATCTGCTCCACTACTTCAAGAATGGAATGGATATAGAGGAATTGTTTATGAATTTTGCTTCCAATATCTCAAAATTGGTTGTGAAGGAAGTTTTTAAGGACTTTAAAAGAGAGACAGAGAGAGGTTCTATCCATATTAAACAGTCATAATTTATTCACTTGCAATGAACTCTCCTGATAAGTACTTTCAAAGCCAGCTTTACATTTTTCACTTGATATTTGACCTGAGTAATTCATCTGTATGCATTGGCTTTAAGGATTATTCTTTTTAACTTTCACTCCTTATGACTTCACCTCTGTTTCTGTATGTTGAGTTACCATGGAGCTCTCTGATCATGTTGAGATTTCAAAAGTAGATGAATGCATGCTGGCATTTCAGGAAGGAATAACTCATTTGGAATGTGAGGGCTCAAAAAATTAAGTCTTTGGATGAGCAAAATATACAGCAAGCGTGCTGGATTTTATCCACACGCTTAGCGTGATGCATTTATTAATTCTTATGCATAAAAACCAGCAAGCCAATTCCCACAACAACAGAGGTGAAAGAGTCACCATTAAGTGACTTTCCCCTTCAGACTTTGTGTGGTAAAATGGTCTTGGGAAATCTTTGTTTTCCAGCATTTTCCATGGAACACTCATTTGTCATTTTAACGCAAGAGATTCCATTCACGAAACCATTTTACTTGTGCAAATAGTGAAGGGAAGGGTGAGTCTGCCACATAAAATCAACACATGAGTCAGCCAAAGTGTAAAATCAATTGAAAGAGCGTAGAGAGGACCTGCCCCTAGAGGACCTCCCCCAAGTGACTCCCACAAGGAAGTTTTCATCTTTAAAATAAGTGTCTGCTCTATGCCCAGCCATTCTCTTCTCTCCACTACATCAGAGGAATGTGAAGCAATAAGGGAAAGAGGCTGTTTGTGGTGGTGAGAATGGCCAGGAACAGACGGGCCTATGGCACTAGACCCTTCTTTTAAAGTTTAAAAGGGCTAACAATGCTCGGCCACCTTGCATTTAAGGGTCACTTCTGAGTGGGACATTCCTTTTTGTGAAATAGTCCAAGATCTCTAAGACACCTCTTGCAAATAGATGCCATCTTCCTAAAGCAGCACGGAAAGCTTATAGGGCAGTTGTTAGTGGGAAGTTTGTATTATTTCTGTTGGTGTAAAACAAATAAAGGGTTCCTAAACTCCAGCACATTTATGTGTATATTACTTATTCTTTTATTTCTTACATTTATGAATGGCTACCTTGGAAGCATCTCAAGGCAATTTAATAAGAAAAGACTCAAAAATAGAAACATACATACCTAAACAAATACCCCGCTAGTTCATAAAACATATCAAAAGCAGTTTACCAGGAAAGTTACATTAAAACATACAGTAAAAACTACATCAAAAATATTAGAACCAGACACCAATTAACCATTGTGGAAAGATGCATTCTTAATTGACTGCATAGGCCGGGGAGAATATATAGAAACAATTTAAACTCTTGCATATGTAAAGAAATAGTTTCAAATGCACGATAGATAGATACAGTAAAGGTAAAGGTAAAGGTAAAGGGACCCCTGACCATTAGGTCCAGTCGTAACTGACTCTGCGGTTGCGGCGCTCATCTCGCTTTAGTGGCCAAGGGAGCCGGTCTACAGCTTCCGGGTCATGTGGCCAGCAGGACTAAGCCGCTGCTGGCGAACCAGAGCAGCGCACGGAAACGCCGTTTACCTTCCCGCCGGAGTGGTACCTATTTATCAACTTGCACTTTGCCATGCTTTCGAACTGCTAGGTTGGCAGGAGCAGGGACAGAGCAATGGGAGCTCACTCTGTTGCGGGGATTCGAACTGCTGACCTTCTGATCAGCAAGTCCTAGGCTCAGTGGTTTAACCCACAGCGCCACCCGTGTCCGTGAGATAGATACAGACTGGGATACAAATCTCCACTTAAAAGGAAAGTCTCCAGTGGGTTGCTGTCGGCATGTCTGTCTTGGGAGACAAGGAAGAAATGCACCTCTAGGGGTGAAGTCAAAGTTACAGCATGCGCTTGGCTGTAGAGACTAATATGGGAGAAGACCTGTTTTGTTGCAACTGGAGCAGATGAAGGCATCTGGATGTGCTGCTGCAGATGCAACATGGTGTTTCTTCTCTCTGGGCTCCTCCCAGCAGTTAGGCTACGTGCCAATGACTACTGGCTAAAGCTGTGTCAGAGCATTTGCCTCATTGCTGACACTGGCAACACTTGCAAAAGGTACAAAGGCACAAAGAAAGCCTTTGGACCAACAGTCAGGAAAACTGTACTGCTGAAAACCTTGTCAGGAGAGATCATCACAGGTTGAAACAAGCAGGTGAAGCAGTGGGCAAAGCACTATTAAGAACCGCAGTCACAGGAAAACATGGTCTCTGACAAAGCAATTGACAGTGTTCACTAGGCGCTGCCTGTCTTGAAAGAGTTGGATGTCCCTTGTTCCCTTGAGGAGCCAAAGAACACCATCACCTCTCAGGCATGTGGTAAAGCCTCAGGACAGGACAAGATCTCAACAGAAGTGCTGAGCGCTGGCTTCAATTCATCCTTCATTACACACTTCAACAGCCTCTTCGTGCAGTGTTGGGAATTGACAATAGAGACACACCTGTTTCATAATGGGAAAGAGTTCCAAAGGCCCTCTTCTGACATTGAATGGAATGGACCTCCACATGAGACAGAATCTTCAGAAAGCCCTCTCCTTGAAAAGTGCAGAGATTGGTTGGGTATATAAAGTTGGGTATGTTCTTTTAGGTCCCAAGCGATATAGGACTTTATACGTCAGAACCAGCACCTTTAAGCCATGGAATGCATGCACTGCCCTAAAAATAATGCATTGTGTACTGTAAAGCTCATTTTGGTAGAAACAGGGTCTGTTACAACTGCAACTAAACACAGTTCCTCTCATAAAAGTTTTCCTGTTTTTTTATTGAGTGCGGATAGCTGGCTTGGCAGCTCTCTGTTTAGAGAGGAAGCCACAATTCCTACCCAGGAGGGGTTACAGCATTCTAGTAATGATATAATCCAGACACATTAGATGAGGCTCCAAATTCCTGAACAGTTATAAATGATATCAAGCAAAATATTTTCCCCTTTGTACCTCTAAGCAAAGATTAACCGGCTTTGAGGCCAATGTTTAAGGGACAGTGCAGAATTAAGAATGTTTATGGATCACTACAGAAACTATCTGTATAGTTATACAGATTATAATAAATAAATGCTTTGTGAAAAATACCCAGTTTGATACTTTGCTATCACTTGATTAGATTACGGAAATATTGCATATGTGTACATTTGATCGTGTATCCACTAAAGCACAGGAATGAGAGAGGCCCTCCATGAACCTATCCATCTCCCAGGAGCACACTTGGCCACATATGCACATCGATGCAAGTGGATTGAAGGTCCTCCTTCTGACCTCTTACCATTCTGTTGCCCTTGTTGAACTCTCCTATCACAAATCATTTCCATTTTAATGATTCAAAACTGTGTTCTCAGGATGATGAAGTGATAGCCAAACCACAGAGGTCTGCTTATAGCATAGATTTTATCTGAGAACAGAGTGTTTTAGGTTTTGCAGGCATATTTCCAATTTGTTGTAAACAGTCAATGTTTAAGAAAACTTATCCTTTGATTTCCATCATGGTTTCAGTGCAATTCTCATCTCAGCTCATGAGAAACTGCCTTATACTGGGTAGGGCCACTGGTCCATCCAGTTCAGTACTATCTGTTTTACTAGCAGGAGCTCTCCAAGGTCTCAGCCAGAGACCTTTTGAACCTGCAACTTGAAATCCTCTTAACTGGAGTTTCCAGGATTTGCTCTGCCTTTGAGCTATGGCCTTCAAGCTACTGGAGTTATATTCAGGCCAACACATATGCAGGCCTTAACCCATTGAATCTTCTGTAGTTCCTGAGAGGGAAACACTTAGATTACCCAGTAAGCTATTATGAGTCAGACCATTGGTTCATTTAATATTGTCAACACATTCCCAGCCAAACCTGGAGATGTCAGGGACTGATGATTTGCATGCACATGACCTATGGCCCAACCCACTGCCTCTACTGATCACCAGTGAATTTGGTTCCATTTGCAAGTCTCAGTGCTCCACTTTCTCTTCTTACATGTCCTGCAGAGTATTATGTCCTTTGGCTTTTATCTGCATAGCAACTGTGGTGGCATGTGCTGGGCTGAAAACTTTTTTTTTGGTATTGAAAACAAGCCTGATGTCCAGCTCCATCCTTTACATAAAAATGTAAGTGTTGTTATTACTTTGTACATTTATGTTATTCCCTTTTCAAATAGGTTCTTTTCACTTTCAGATTTAATTTCATTGTATCAACACTTTCTCATTTGCAGTATGCCCTGACAATATTCCACTTGACATTACCATTACCTGGTTCACTGAACACTGATGTTGGATTAAACAAGAAAATCCTCCTGGATTTCTCAGATGGGTGTTATGTGAATAGCACCCAGAGGCAGAGATGAGGAACCCGTAGTCCCCCAGATGTTGTTGGACTGCAACTCCCATCTTCCCTGACCACTGGTCATGCTGGTTGAGACTGATGAGAGCCCAGCAACTTTTGGAAGGCCACAGATTCCCCACCCCCTGTTGTAAGGACTTAAGTGGGAAGGCAGAATTTGGTTGCAGTCCCTAACAAAGAGTGCCCCCTTCCCAAGAAAAGGTAACCGATATTATTTTCTTATGGGCAGCAGGTTTTTCACTCAATAATACACTTCATTTTGAAATTATTACTTTTCAAAACCTGCTGCTCAAATGTATATACAACATTCCTATCATCCTTGTTTATGTTGGCTCCCTAGTCCCACTGTTGAATCGATGACCCAGTTTTAAACACTCTCTTTCCTAAGCTTCTCATATAAACCGCAGAGATTGTACATGTGGTGGAGTATCACTTATTACTAAGCAAATATTGTGTAGTGGTTTCTAGACATCTTCTTTCATACGCTATGCTGAAGAATTTATTCAGAATCAGATATTTACATGCCTTTGGCCCCACTATAATATGGCTGAGATACTTTCCCCCCATTAACTGCTGTATTTCTTTAAACTTTCTAACAATAAGGTTGTGTCAAAGAAAAGCTCAGTCTGGTTTGTTGATTGTAATCAAGTGGATAAGCTGAGGAATGAAGGTTATGGAAAGCAGAAAAGCTGTTGCCAAATGTGAAGCCTTCAGATTTTATTGCTATTGAGAGGTATTTATTAGTTAAACACAAAGGGACCTGTAATGATTAGGAATGTAAACAATGCACAAAGTCATTGAATCAGTGCAATGTGCATCAGTGCATCTGGAGAAGTTAAAAGGTTACATCCTGCAAACTGAAGTGAAACTTGACAGCCATCTGTCTTGGGAGTCCATGGAGGACTGAGCCTTTGGGGGTGAAGTCAAACTGTTGGAGAGTTACAGAGCCTGCTGTGGCTGTAGAGACCAATACAAGAGAGATATGTTTTGTTGCCGCTCTGGCAGTCGACTTGGGCTACTTCTGATCTTGCAGATAGCATTTACCAAGTTTGTGTAAGAAGTCTGCTCCAGTTTTTGAATTTCACAATTTTTCATCTTGACGCAATAAAATTTTGTATCTACTGGGGGGGGAACTAAAGAACAGCTGCAACTATCTACAATAATTGCTCATGCTACACAGGCATCACAAAGTGAATGCAAGTGTGGATCACTGCCTTGATGCAAGAAGGGGTACTACCTTTAGCAGACTTGTCAAAGCTATTATGCTTTGGTGAGGACTGGTATGGGGCAGGTATCCTCAATGACAAATGAGGTGGGGACAACTGCATACTCCCTTCCATGCTGTTTGGCATTGCTACAAATCTAAGTACATAAACAATACTGGAATAGAATTACAGGTTTAGGAACTGGCCTCTCTTTTCTTAATAACATAGTAATGGGGTGCTGAATATACACATATCTTTAGAAACAAGAAAAAAAGAGACACTAGAATTAAAGCTTCTGAATTTAAGCAAGTTTTTTGATCTCATTATTTAGGAGGGTAGGACACGCCTTGTGCCTGGATTAAGCAATTGACCTGCAAACTTAATTCTTGTTTCTTAAGTTCATTTCAATATCTTATTTCAGTTTCATGACTTTGAATATTATTCTGTTTCTAGAAACCATGCAGTGCTCTGGTCTTACATGCCTTGCAAGAAAGAATCGCCAACAGAGAATCACGTAAAAACCCGATCTAGGTTATACTGATATATGTTATGAGTACAATCTGGTCTCAGCAGTTATAAAGGCTGAATAAACCAATAACAAAGAACCACAGGGGTTTGGATTCATTGATGATTATGGTTTGTAGAGTGCAAGAGATCAATGGCATGTGTATTTTGAACAATAACGGCATAAAATTACTTTCTGTAGTAATGAAAACTAAATAAATATATGATCAGTGCAGCATGTTGTTAAACACCGAAGTATCAAAAACATTGAGAAATCAGCTCTTATCTTTGAAGTTTTGTGGGAAACAAGCGGCACTCTGCTATTTCAAGAGCAAATGTCTTTCTGAAGTCTCTTTTAATGATTCATGTGAAAGATGAAATAGAGACAAAAGTTTAGGTGGGCTCAAATTGCTCTATGAAACCCTACCAAGTAAAACACAAAACATTGCATAACTTTGTAATGACTTGGCTTTGTCCCTTCGATGAAAACTTATACAGCTAGAGGATGTTGAGTGTTACGCAAACACACAGTTTATGGGTGTCAAGATTTTAAAATTGAGCCATGGGTTGAAAAGGAGGACCAGTGGGTGCTGGTGCCTCTAAAATGTTATGAAAGGTTGATCAAAATTACTGAGGGGATGGAACAGGTTCCCTGTGCAGAAAGAATTTGAGGCTTTTTCATTCAGAAAAAAGGGGTGACTAAAATGAGTGGACATGATAGAGGGGTATAAGATTGTATATGGAATAGCAGCCAACTCCAGGGGGCTGTGGGTGCTTGGGCACCCACAAAAATATAATTGTGGGGGCCAAGCACCCACAAAGTCATTGAGCAAAGCCAGAGAGAGGCGGCCAGCCAGCCTCTGTGGTGGTGCTTCCAAGAGAGAAGCAGTTCATCTCTGGCCTCCACAGCCAGCTAGCGAGGCACCCTTTTCCGGGGAGGCTCAGACACAGGCAGAATCTCTCTGCCTCTGGGTCCAATCCCCTCCCTGTGGAAAAGGGTGCCTTGCATGATAACCCTCTTAAATATGTGTTGTTTTACTTCATCATTTCCCAGTAATTCACTAGAAGGTCAATTGTGAGGCAAAAGCACATTTCAGTCCAAACAATTTTAAATGCTCAGCCAGCAACCCAAATAGTTCAGGACTAATGTTGTATCTCAAAGCAAGGTCAAACAAGATGTCTCTTTATACAGAGTGGCACAAAAACAACAAATCTCAGTCATGTTGTTATCAAAATACATTCATATTTTGTCACTTTGTAATCTCCATAGAATGTAGAGCTCCAATTTATGTACTTTAGCAGGTTGCAAACTCATTGATAATGACCGCTCCCCGCTTAAAACAGGGGGCGCCCTTTGCGTGGACGCGTGCAGCCCCTAGATCTGGAGTGGCTCCAACAGCATAGGCTTGGCTTTGCCTTCCCCCAGGTGGGATACCTGGAGGTCTCCGCCTACCTCAGTCAGTTGTCCAATCCCACCTGAGGGAAGCGTTGCCAAGGAGACCAGGCCAGGTAGGGGAGGGATTACCTGCCCACACAATAGAGGGAGGATCTTACCTGGGAATCCTCACTTGGCTCCAGAGCTTCTCCCACCCTACCCACCCTCAGTTAATGTCTTATTTTGCAGGTTAACTTTTCTTCACAGGTTTTGCAGGTTAACTTTTCTTCACAGGTATGCGGGCGCTGCTACGTTAAGGTCGCTGTTAAAGGGCCGGAAAGGAATTTCCCTGCATTGGCAGGTTTCGCCTTTCCCGTAGCAAAACGTCACAACTTTGGCGGTATCAGGCCTTGGGCGGAATCCTTTTGTCCATCTTCCTCTTTGCGGCGGCGATACCAGGGTTCCCCGTTAAAGGGGTTTTCTAAGGGAGGCTTTGACCGTACGCCGAAAGGTCATCATTGCTCTCCCCTGCAGTGGCGGCGTTACGGGGGCGGCTATCTCTGCTTGAACATATGTTCTCCAGAGCCGGCCCATCCCCCCCCCACACTGGATAACCCTGATGCTCCCTAGGTCCCCGGCTGGGGACTGGGGAGGGAGAACGCCCAATGCCTGAGCCAAGGTCTACCCACATTTGAAATTTAATAAAGTTGTGGCCAATTTAATCCCATAGCACGTTGTCTTGAGTCGTTATTCCACATGACGGGGGGACCGCGCGGGATCTGGGGACTCCGCCTGTCCACGCAAAGGGCCCTTAATGCAAATATGAAAATCTGACTGCAAACATCCTTTAAGTATACTTCATCAATACTTGTCCTCATTTTTACTTTCACTTTCCAATAATGTTAAACTCTTAATGGTGATGGTTAGACACATGTAACCCTCATGGTTAGAACAGACCAGAATAGACCAGAGTTTAAGTACATATTTATTTTGCTTTAATTCTAAGGTTGCCGCAATTCAGTTCTAAATTCTGACTTGGAGTATTTCAATCTATGTAGATTTTTTAAAACAAACAAACAAATATATGAACGTGTATATTCAACTTAAAACTATATTTTTGCCTCAACAGTGGAACATTATTATTCCAACATGATATGTGTATGTGTTCGAATACTGGCAAATTTATTTTTAGTATACTGAGCTTACTACTCTTCCCTGCTATTATCACTCAATGTTGGAAAGCACTTCAACATTTTCCCTCAAGATCTTAAAGTTTTGTGATACCACACTTTTTATGTAGACCCTGGTCCCATATTCATTGTGAACTGTTGTGAAATGAAACATAGAAAATCCCACCTACTAAGAGAATAATTGATGGGGAATAATGGAGATGCAGAAATGTGCATACCAACAGCATTTTCTCATGGAAGGAATGCTGTATTTGCATATATATGGCATGTAGTATGCACTGCCTGTTCATAAAGGGAGTGGGCCTAAACAGAGCTTTGAGCTTGTACTTCACCCCTTTGACCTGATCTTTTCTGAATTCAAGAGCCATGTGGATGTTACATGCTTTTAGATTTTCTGAAAATCACCCATTGTACATTCATCCATTCCTTACATCAGCCCTTGCTAAAAATACTGGCAAAAAGAAAAGGCAAGAGGGAGACCCACACAGAATTGCTCTACTATTATGAACTTGATGTTCCTGGGCTCAAAAACAGGTTAACACCCCAGCTGCAAATTGATCTTGAAACCTTTGGGAAGAATTACTCATGACTGACTTTTCCCATGGATTTCCATGGCCCTTAGGCGTGACTACTTTTCTGTTGGTTGAAACGTAGGAGTAAAGTCTTAGGCTGCACTCTTAAAGCTGGGGTGGGGGGGGGAGAATTCTCCTCATCCATCGTACTGCCAGTCTAGGGTGGAGTGGCACTCTTGCACACTTTTCCCTTTTTCACACCATCCCCCTTAACAATTCACCTCCTATTCAGATCAAGGGAAATTCATTATTCCAGATGCAGGGCTGACAGTTTTCCATCTGAGTTGGGAGTGTGTCTGGGGACTGGGATACTAGGAATCCTTTGGATCCATGCCCTCTCTAGAACCCAACGTATACCCAGATCCCTTGAGAATGCAAATTGTACATGCGTGGATACACTTTCTCACTTTCTGACTCTTGGCAGCGGCAGATGGTGTGATCTGTGGCAGAGAAGTGACCAGAGGGGGTGGCAACCAAGGCATTTGCTCAATAATTCAAATGTGCCCATGGGACTGAAATGACTGGTGATGCCTGCAGTAAGTGGTTTCACATCATGAAATATATAGCACTTGCAGGTGATAGCAACTATATTTAAAGATATATCTCTTCCTGTATTTATCTAATAGCTAATGAGATAAAGGTGAAGGAGTAAATCCATTAGTTTCTTGGGGAATATGAATGCATCTGCAAGTATTATTGGTTTACATACTTCTATTGAGTTATGACCATTAGAAGAAGAAGACGAGTTTGGATTTGATACCCCACTTTATCACTACCCGAAGGAGTCTCAAAGCGGCTAACATTCTCCTTTCCCTTCCTCCCCCACAACAAACACTCTGTGAGGTGAGTGGGGCTGAGAGACTTCAAAGAAGTGTGACTGGCCCAAGGTCACCCAGCAGCTGCATGTGGAGGAGCGGAGACGCGAACCCGGTTCACCAGATTACAAGTCTACTGCTCTTAACCACTACACCACACTGGCTTAGATTAGAGTTCTCCCCGCCCATAAATGCCATCATGGGGGAATATGCACTAGCATTGCATCTGGGACCTTTTGAGGAATGATCTCAGGTTGTCTATTATTATTATTATTATTATTATTATTATTATTATTATTATTATAATTTATACACTACCCTATACCAGGAGGTCTCAGGGCAGTT